>NC_053391.1:528153293-528798293 GCF_905171765.1 Bufo bufo | reverse complement strand
ACTTGCATTTAAAATCGTTTTTTTTTTTTTTCTCTGCTTAATTAAGGCGAGTGCCTGGGGCAACCAGGTGCTATAAATTGAGCCACTTATACTCTTCAGAGCCTGCTCTTTCTGAGGCTTGCTCTACTAAGTGGCTTCTTATTAAGTGGAGTTAAAAAATAAGGAGTTCTAGAGCTGTGTGTGGTTTTGTGGGAGTGATTGCAGGTGGCTGAGTGTGGATTGCAGCAGAGATCATTGAAAGTTAAGTGTTTGTATTTTTGTATTTGCATTTAAAATCTTTTTTTTTTTTTTTTTTTTCTCTGCTTAATTAAGGCGAGTGCCTGGGGCAACCAGGTGCTATAAATTGAGCCACTTATACTCTTCAGAGCCTGCTCTTTCTGAGGCTTGCTCTACTAAGTGGCTTCTTATTAAGTGGAGTTAAAAAATAAGGAGTTCTAGAGCTGTGTGTGGTTTTGTGGGAGTGATTGCAGGTGGCTGAGTGTGGATTGCAGCAGAGATCATTGAAAGTTAAGTGTTTGTATTTTTGTACTTGCATTTAAAATCGTTTTTTTTTTTTTTTTTGTTTTTTTTCTCTGCTTAATTAAGGCGAGTGCCTGGGGCAACCAGGTGCTATAAATTGAGCCACTTATACTCTTCAGAGCCTGCTCTTTCTGAGGCTTGCTCTACTAAGTGGCTTCTTATTAAGTGGAGTTAAAAAATAAGAAGTTCTAGAGCTGTGTGTGGTTTTGTGGGAGTGATTGCAGGTGGCTGAGTGTGGATTGCAGCAGAGATCATTGAAAGTTAAGTGTTTGTATTTTTGTACTTGCATTTAAAATCGTTTTTTTTTTTTTTTTCTCTGCTTAATTAAGGCGAGTGCCTGGGGCAACCAGGTGCTATAAATTAAGCCACTTATACTCTTCAGAGCCTGCTCTTTCTGAGGCTTGCTCTACTAAGTGGCTTCTTATTAAGTGGAGTTAAAAAATAAGGAGTTCTAGAGCTGTGTGTGGTTTTGTGGGAGTGATTGCAGGTGGCTGAGTGTGGATTGCAGCAGAGATCATTGAAAGTTAAGTGTTTGTATTTTTGTACTTGCATTTAAAATCGTTTTTTTTTTTTTTTTTTTTTTCTCTGCTTAATTAAGGCCAGTGCCTGGGGCAACCAGGTGCTATAAATTGAGCCACTTATACTCTTCAGAGCCTGCTCTTTCTGAGGCTTTCTCTACTAAGTGGCTTCTTATTAAGTGGAGTTAAAAAATAAGGAGTTCTAGAGCTGTGTGTGGTTTTGTGGGAGTGATTGCAGGTGGCTGAGTGTGGATTGCAGCAGAGATCATTGAAAGTTAAGTGTTTGTATTTTTGTACTTGCATTTAAAATCTTTTTTTTTTTTTTTTTCTCTGCTTAATTAAGGCGAGTGCCTGGGGCAACCAGGTGCTATAAATTGAGCCACTTATACTCTTCAGAGCCTGCTCTTTCTGAGGCTTGCTCTACTAAGTGGCTTCTTATTAAGTGGAGTTAAAAAATAAGGAGTTCTAGAGCTGTGTGTGGTTTTGTGGGAGTGATTGCAGGTGGCTGAGTGTGGATTGCAGCAGAGATCATTGAAAGTTAAGTGTTTGTATTTTTGTACTTGCATTTAAAATCGTTTTTTTTTTTTTTTTTTTTCTCTGCTTAATTAAGGCGAGTGCCTGGGGCAACCAGGTGCTATAAATTGAGCCACTTATACTCTTCAGAGCCTGCTCTTTCTGAGGCTTGCTCTACTAAGTGGCTTCTTATTAAGTGGAGTTAAAAAATAAGGAGTTCTAGAGCTGTGTGTGGTTTTGTGGGAGTGATTGCAGGTGGCTGAGTGTGGATTGCAGCAGAGATCATTGAAAGTTAAGTGTTTGTATTTTTGTACTTGCATTTAAAATCGTTTTTTTTTTTTTTTTTCTCTGCTTAATTAAGGCGAGTGCCTGGGGCAACCAGGTGCTATAAATTGAGCCACTTATACTCTTCAGAGCCTGCTCTTTCTGAGGCTTGCTCTACTAAGTGGCTTCTTATTAAGTGGAGTTAAAAAATAAGGAGTTCAAGAAAAGGAGTTTGGAAACTAAGGTTGGATATAATTTCCTTGTGTGTTGTTGGCTTAATTTTACGTGGTCCTTCAACTACAGCAGACAGGGTCTAAATCTAAATCATTTATACTGTTTTACTTTTTTACTGTTGTAATCCCCATTTAGTATGTGTTGCACAATTTACAACGCAGTCCAGTGCACATCTTGCATGATGTATGCAGTCCTGGAACAGCCGTTCAAGGGTGTATATCTTTGTTCTAGATGTGAGCAAATTACCCGTTTGGAATCGCAGATCGAGTCTCTAAATGGGCAAGTTGCAACACTGAGAGGCATTGATAATTTGCAAAAGAGTTTGCTTCTCACCGAGCAAGCACTCTTTGGGGTAGATGAGGGGGAGGGTGACAGAGAGGAGGCTGAGGAAAGTGAGGTAGCTAGCTGGGTAAAAGTTAGAAAGCGGGGTAGAGGGAAGAGTGCCAGGGAGGCTAGCCCTGATCTGACACACCCCAACAAGTTTGCACGTTTGGCAGATGAGGGGGATGTCAGTCCGGGGACGGCACTGCTGCAGCCAGACACTTCCTCTGCCAGTCAGGGGAATGTCAGCTCCAGTAAGCAGGGAACCAGGAGAGCAGGGCAGGCCAGACAGGTGCTGGTAGTGGGAGACTCCATTATTAGGGGAACAGATAGGGAAATCTGTCACAAAGACCGTGATCGCCGAACAGTGTGCTGTCTTCCTGGCGCTAGAGTTCGACACATCGCGGATCGGGTTGACAGATTACTGGGAGGGGCCGGAGACGATCCAGCGGTCATGGTCCATATCGGAACCAATGACAAAGTTAGAGGTAGGTGGAGAGTCCTTAAAAATGATTTCAGGGATTTAGGTCAAAAGCTGAGGGCAAGGACCTCTAAGGTAGTATTTTCCGAAATACTGCCTGTACCACGAGCCACACAAGAAAGGCAATGGGAGATTAGGGAGATTAACAAGTGGCTCAAGAACTGGTGTAGGATGGAGGGGTTTGGGTTCCTGGAGAACTGGGCCGATTTTTCTATCGGCAACAGGCTCTATCGTAGGGACGGGCTGCACCTCTATGGGGAAGGGGCAGCTGTGCTGGGGAGAAAGATGGCTAGAAGGTTGGAGGAGTGTTTAAACTAGGGACTGGGGGGGAGGGTAATTACGTTATAGGAGGGGAAGATAGTGCAGATAGAGACCGGGGGCAAGGTAATAAGAATGGGGGAGGAATGGAAGGAGGGACTGGAACAATTCAGAAGGAAAGGTGTAGGGTAAAAAATATACATAAACCTCTCAAATGTATGTATACTAATGCCAGAAGCCTGACTAATAAAACTGGTGAACTGGAATTAGTGATGTGTGAGGAGGACTATGACATAGTGGGAATAACTGAGACATGGCTGGATGATAGCTATGACTGGGCAGTTAATGTACAAGGTTACAGTCTGTTTAGAAAGGATCGTCAAAACCGGAGAGGGGGAGGGGTCTGCCTTTATATAAAGTCCTGTCTAAAGCCCACAGTCCGAGAATATATAAGTGAGGGACATGAACATGTGGAGTCACTATGGGTAGAGATACATGGAGCTAAAAACAACAATAAATTACTAATAGGAGTTTACTATAAACCACCTAATATACCAGAGTCCACAGAAAATCTACTACTAAATGAGATAGACGAGGCGGCAGATCATAATGAGGTGGTTATTATGGGGGACTTCAACTACCCAGATATAGACTGGGAAACTGAAACTTGTATATCTCATAAGGGAAACAGGTTCGTGGCTATAACCAAAGACAATTACCTCTCCCAACTGGTTCAGGACCCGACTAGAGGGACGGCCATACTGGACTTAGTATTAACCAATAGACCTGACAGAACAACAGACGTGCAGGTCAGGGGACACCTGGGAAATAGTGACCACAAAGTAATAACCTTCCAATTATCATTCAAAAGAGCGTTTCTACAGGGAGGAACAAAAATACCAAACTTCAAAAAAGCTAAATTTAGCCAACTAATAGAGGCCATAGGCCAAACTAACTGGGACAAAGTCCTCACAAATACAGACACAAAATGGGATATCTTTAAAAACATCCTAAAAACTCATTGTCAGAGGTACATACCGTATGGTAATAAAAGGTTAAGGAACAAAAAGAAACCAATGTGGATAAATAGAACTGTAAAGAAAGCAATAAATGACAAAAAGAAAGCATATAAAACACTAAAACAGGAGGGTAGCACGGAAGCACTGAAAAACTATAAGGAAAAAAATAGAACATGTAAAAAACAAATAAAAGCGGCCAAACTAGAGACCGAGAGATTAATTGCCAAAGAGAGTAAAACCAACCCTAAAATGTTCTTCAATTATATAAATGTTAAAAAGTATAAAGCTGAAGGTGTTGGCCCTTTAAAGAGTAATGAGGGGGGAGTCGCAGAGAGCGACGAGGAGAAAGCAAAGCTGTTAAATATTTTTTTCTCCAATGTATTCACTGAGGAAAATAAATTGTCAGATGACATGCAGAATGCAAAAATAAATTCCCCATTAAAAGTGTCCTGTCTGACCCAGGAAGAAGTACATCAGCGGCTTAACAAGATTAAAATAGACAAATCGCCAGGACCGGATGGCATACACCCCCGTATCCTAAAGGAATTAAGTAATGTCATAGCCAGACCCTTATTTCTGATATTTGCAGACTCTATACTGACAGGGAATGTCCCACAGGATTGGCGCGTGGCATATGTGGTGCCAATATTCAAAAAGGGGCCAAAAACAGAGCCTGGAAACTATAGGCCGGTAAGTTTAACATCTGTTGTGGGTAAACTGTTTGAAGGTTTTCTGAGAGATGCTATATTAGAGCATCTCAACGGAAATAAGAAAATAACGCCATATCAGCATGGCTTCGTGAGGGATTGGTCATGTCAAACTAATTTAATCAGTTTCTATGAGGAGGTAAGTTCTAGACTTGACAGCGGCGAATCAATGGATGTCGTATATCTGGACTTCTCCAAAGCATTTGACACTGTACCGCATAAAAGGTTAGTATATAAAATGAGAATGCTCGGACTGGGAGAAAACATCTGTATGTGGGTAAGTAACTAGCTGAGTGATAGAAAACAGAGGGTGGTTATTAACGGTACACATTCAGATTGGGTCACTGTCACTAGTGGGGTACCTCAGGGGTCAGTATTGGGCCCTATTCTCTTCAATATATTTAATAATGATCTTGTAGAAGGCTTGCATAGTAAAGTATCAATTTTCGCAGATGACACTAAACTGTGTAAAGTAATTTACACTGAAGAGGACAGTATACTACTACAGAGGGATCTGGATAGATTGGAGGCTTGGGCAGATAAGTGGCAGATGAGGTTTAACACTGATAAATGTAAGGTTATGCACATGGGAAGGAAAAATGCAAGTCACCCGTACATACTAAATGGTAAAACACTCGGTAACACTGACATGGAAAAGGATCTAGGAATTTTAATAAACAGCAAACTAAACAGCAAAAACCAGTGTCAGGCAGCTGCTGCCAAGGCCAACAAGATAATGGGTTGCATCAAAAGGGGCATAGATTCCCGTGATATGAACATAGTCCTACCACTTTACAAATCGCTAGTCAGACCACACATGGAGTACTGTGTACAGTTCTGGGCTCCTGTAAACAAGGCAGACATAGCAGAGCTAGAGAGGGTTCAGAGGAGGGCAACTAAAGTAATAACTGGAATGGGGCAACTACAGTACCCTGAAAGATTATCAAAATTAGGGTTATTCACTTTAGAAAAAAGACGACTGAGGGGAGATCTAATTAATATGTATAAATATATCAGGGGTCAGTACAGAGATCTATCCCATCAGCTATTTATCCCCAGGACTGTGACTGTGGCGAGGGGACATCCTCTGCGTCTGGAGGAAAGAAGGTTTGTACACAAACATAGAAGAGGATTCTTTACGGTAAGAGCAGTGAGACTATGGAACTCTCTGCTTGAGGAGGTGGTGATGGTGAGTACAATAAAGGAATTCAAGAGGGGCCTGGATGTGTTTCTAGAGCGTAATAATATTACAGGCTATAGCTACTAGAGAGGGGTCGTTGATCCAGGGAGTTATTCTGATTGGAGTCGGGAAGAAATTTTTTATTCCCCTAAAGTGGAGAAAATTGGCTTCTACCTCACAGGGTTTTTTGCCTTCCTCTGGATCAACTTGCAGGATAACAGGCCGAACTGGATGGACAAATGTCTTTTTTCGGCCTTATGTACTATGTTACTATGTTACTATGTTACTATGACACTGGGGCATCAATGACCTTTGGTCATGAAAGGGTTAATGAAGAAAATAGTGTGTGTATGTGTGTGTGAGAGAAAGAGGTATATGTAGCAGTGCTGTGTTTTTTTAGGTGTGTATAACAGTATTGTGTATTATCAGCTGTGTAGTACAGCTATGTTTGTCATGGGATCTATGCCGCTATGCTGTGTGTGTGTGTGTGTGTGTGTATGTCAGTTGTGTAGCAAAGCTATGTTTGCCATGGGGTGTATGTAGCTGTGCTGTGTATATATGTCAGCTGTGTAGCAGTACTGTGTTTGTCAGGTGTGTATGTAGCAATGCTGCGCGTATGTTACTGACTTTAAACCCTCCTCTTCATTAAACCACAAGAGGAGGTTTAAGAAGTATAAAATGTCTTTATCTAATTAGCTGTTATCTAAACTTGGGGTGCATCTTATAGTCTGGAATATACAGTATATATGTGGGCCAATAAAGAGAGACTTGACACCTAATTGTTTATACTGTGGAGGACTCTGGCCCACAATCACTAGCTGGGGGGTGGTGTTGAGAGAGAACAATGGCTGTGCAACCCACAAATGTAGCAGAGATCAGATCCTGCGATACTCACAGTGTCTACATTGAAGAACTGTATAGGAATGCACAGTGTGATTTGGGAGTAGAAGGGTTACCAGGGAGAGGGAGAAGGATACCATCTCATGTAAACTCACTCCACAGTGCCCTGCACTCAGCAGTGTAGTAGCAAGCTAACCTGAATGTTTGTCTCTACTACCCCTGCTTCATCAACCTGTTGGCTGCTCTTGCTGGGACCACATGGAAGTGCCCTACAGGAAGGTGATGTGGGCGGTAGCAAGCACAAGGGTATCCAGGCTTGGTGGCTCCTGTGCAAGCAGTTTCTGCTGCTCAAGCATGTAAGTGTCACGAGTAATGGGGAGGGGATAGCACCAAATGACACACAAAAGGAATAGATTGGAGTCTAGGCCTCAAAGTTAAGGGAGAGGGATGGTGACCTCCTAGGAATCCCTAGACCTCTTCCTGACTCCTGCCAGTATGAGTAGACCCTGAAGGTGGAAATACTTATACACCGGAACCTAGGCCCTGAAGACCCTGGAAGGCCCTAGGAATGGTGGCAGGGAATGAGACTACTGGTTCTTTCCCAGATGAAGGAACCAGCGTCTCCCTGAGGACTAGACAACAACACACACAAGTGAACAACAAAATGCAAGACAAAATGCACTTAGCTTAAAGCAGAATGGAGGAGCAGGAGATCCAAAGCAACAACACACCAGCTCAGCCAATTCCAGCAGGAAATATCAACTGCATGGTAAGCAGTGTGAGTCAAAACTAAATAGGGCCTCAGTAATGACTACAAGCAGCACCTGACAAGAGGTGTGCTCATTACCAAACTTAACACTGAAAGGAAAAAATAGAGAGACTGTCAGATGCCCTCACGTGCGCCGGGCTCTGCGATCTTCTCACCTCTGTCATTGGAGGCACCGTGACAGTACCAGCCCCCCCTACACAGATGACCTCCGGACACCCAGGGCCGACTGACTTTATCAGGTTGCGCCCTGTGAAAGTCCTTCACAAGGCGACTGGCATTAACGTCGGTCGAAGGAACCCACATTCTTTCCTCTGGACAGTAACCTTGCCAGTGCACTAGATACTGAAGAGATCGACTGAGAAATCGTGAGTTCACTATCCTGGCAATCTGAAATTCAAGATTACCGTCCACCAAGACAGGAACCGGAGGTAAGGAGGGCGGTTCAGCAGGTTTGACAATAATGATTTGTGAAAAACATGAATTTTTAAAGCCTGCGGAAGTTCAAGACGAAAAGCAACCAGATTAATAATGGAAGAGATCTTATATGGCACAATAAGCCTTGGCCCCAACTTTCAAGAAGGTACCTTCAACTTAATGTTTCTTGTG
The DNA here is from genome assembly GCF_905171765.1 of Bufo bufo. Taxonomy (NCBI): domain Eukaryota; kingdom Metazoa; phylum Chordata; class Amphibia; order Anura; family Bufonidae; genus Bufo; species Bufo bufo. Next base: position 528,790,064 of record NC_053391.1, on the reverse strand, counting down.
GACAGCCACATAGAATCACCCACTCTCAGGTCCGGACCATTCATACGTCTCTTGTCAGCCATACGTTTATACTTTTTGCCAATTTTTTTTAAAATTGTTTCAATTTTCCAGCAAATAGATGACAACGAAAAGAAAAATCTTTCCTCCTCCAGTATACCGGAAATCTCAATACCAGAAAATTTGCCAAACTGCGGATGGAACCCATATGCTCCAAAAAATGGCGACTTATCAGTGGACTCCTGCCTACAGTTATTCATGGCAAACTCAGCCAACGACAAATATGAAGAGCACTCCTCTTTAATCTCCGAGACAACATCTCAAATAAGTCTCCAGATTCTGGTTAGTGCACTCAGTCAGTCCGTTCTACTGAGGATGAAAGGCCGAAGAGAAGGACAATTGTACCCCCAGACTGGTACAGAACGCATTTCAGAATCTGGAAACAAACTGAGTCCCCCTATCAGACACCACATCAGAGGGGATACCGTGTAGTTTCAAGATTTTATCGACAAACACTTGTGCGAGAGTTTTAGCATTAGGTAGACCTGATAATGCTATAAAGTGCGACATCTTGCTGAAGCACCCAACAACCACCAGAATCACAGTTTTCCCTGAGGAATTTGGTAAATCTGTGATAAAGTCCATGGATAAATGAGTCCACGGTCAGGACGGGATAGACAAGGGAAGTAGAGATCATGAAGACCGAGTATGTGTCACCTTGGCACGTGCACAAGTCTCACAATCTGACACATCTCCGGGAAATTAAATCAACAGTGGATCTGCTCCCAGGATGTCCCGTAAGAACAGTACTGTGATGTTCCTGAAACACCTTGTGCCGTAGTTCCGAAGGAACAAACAACTTCCCTGGAGGACAAGAATCAGGTGCATCTCCCTGGACCTCCAACACCTCTGCCTCAAGGTCAGCTAATATAGGGCCAGGATCCTCAGATTCTCCCCCCCCCCCCTTCCCCCGGGAAAGCTATGCAACAAAGCATCCGCTTTGAGGTTCTTAAGGTGACAATGAAATTAAATCTGGTAAAAAACAACGACCATCCGGCCTGCCGTGGGTTCAGACGTTTAGCCGCCTTCAGATAGGCCAGATTTTTGTGATCAGTAATTACCGTAATGGGATGAATCGCTCCTTCCAACCAATGACGCCATTCCTCAAAAGCCACCTTAATGGCCAGCAACTCTCTATTACCTACATCATAATTTCTTTAACCAGTAAAGAGTTTTTTTTAGAGAAAAAAGCACATGGGTGCCATTTGGTAGGAGAAGGACCCTGCGACAAGACTGCTCCAACCCCTACCTCGGATGCGTCAACTTCCACAATGAATGGCTGTAAAACGTCAGGTTGCACCAGTATAGGAGCAGAAGCAAAACATTCCTTAACAACTGAAAAGGCTTGTAATGCCTCATCAGACCAGACTGAGAAATCCGCACCTTTTTAGTCGTATCTGTTAATGGTTTAACAACAGTCGAGCTTTTCAAGATAAATTTACGGTAGTATTTGCTGAACCCCAAAAATCGCATAATCGCTTTCAGATTTTTGGGTCGATCACAGTCCAACACAGCACGGACTTTTTCCGGATCCATACGAAAACGCGAAGATGAGAGTAGGTAACCCAGGAATTGCACTTCCGGAACCGCAAATACACAGTTCTCCATCTTAGCATACAATTTATTCTCCCTTAGGATCTGTAAGATCTGTCTCACGTGATCCTGATGCTTCTCCATGTTGGGGGAATAAATTAAAATATCATCCAGATACACCACCACAAACCTGCCTACCAGATGATGAAAGCTGTAATTGATGAAATGTTGAAAAACGCCAGAACCATTGGTCAATCCAAAAGGCATGACGAAGTTCTCAAAATGACCTTCAGGGGTATTATAGGCCATCTTCCATTCGTCCCCCTCCTTGATCCTTACCAGATTATATGCCCCCCTTAAATCCAACTTGGAGAATACCTTGGCACCGACAATCTGATTGAACAAATCTGGGATCAAAGGAAGGGAATAGGGATCACGGACAGCAATGCAATTAAATTCACGGAAGTCCAAACATGGCCTAAGGATCCCGTCCTTCTTTTTTGCAAAGAAGAACCCTGCAGCGACTGGTGATTTGGATGGTCTAATATGACCTTTAGCCAAGCTCTTGGTGATATATTCTCGCATGGCTACTCTTTCGGGTTCAGAAAGAATATACAACCGAGACTTGGGCAATCTAGCTCCGGGAATAAGGTTGATGGGGCAATCATACTCCCGATGTGGAGGTAACTCCCGGTCTCCACTTTCAGAAAATACATCAGAGAAATCCAAAATAAAAGAAGGTACAATTTTAGTGGTTACAACAGAAAGCTACGTGCTAAGACAGTTGTCTATGCAAAAATCACTCCAATCAAGATTCTGTCTCGCTTGCCAATCGATGGTAGGGTTATGTTTGGATAACCACGGTAAACCTAGTACCAGAGGAGCAGGCAGACCCTCCAGCACAAAATATAAAATGGATTCTTAAGAAAACAATTTAAAGTAGTAGGGCACACCACCACTTGATACCACACGGAGAATTAATACAAAGATATTTATTAAATCATTATAACATATAGTATTTGTGACATATAGTGATATGTAGCCCACTCCGAAACGCGTATGGTAACTAATCCCATGAGATTAAAGTACAAAACCGGAGGAGAATAAGCGCTTCAAGAAAGGGATCGGTGAATTTGCATTCCGTTATAAAGAAAAGCTTGATACCTGTCATTCCTTGCTGAGACCTATCCTTCCTGGTGAAAACCAACCCTGCATATTACGAACAAATAACGCAGAAGGTATTTGTTTCCAGGTGATCTCTAAGACAGCACAGGAATTTATAACCGCCGAGGATCCCGAAAGTTTTTCCACCATTTCTGCAGCAAGTGAAAACTGCACCATACCGCAGCCTATAAAAGACTTTCACTACACGTGGGACGCCACGAGTGATATGAAAACCGGCATTACCCAAAAACAGTGAGTAAAAATCATTCCGGCTTAGTCTTGCAATTAGGCAGCGACTTACTTGCGGCATTACTGCGATTCAGGATAAGTGGCAATTAATCCACAAAAAATACAAGTGATTATCATTCAAATATTATATCCGACTATCAGATTGAATCTTTCATGTACATTATCCCCTCCTGGGACATCATTTGGGTTAATTAACCCTTAGGAGAGACTGTTACATATAAGATTTCGTTTATAACCCAGCAGATTACATTATTGATGACTGTATTTTAGGAATTTTATAGTAATAATTTTAGTTTATGTGTTTTAGTAAATTTTAACATTATATGTCACAAATACTATATGTTATAATGATTTAATAATTATCTTTGTATTAATTCTCCGTGTGGTATCAAGTGGTGGTGTGCCCTACTACTTTAAATTGTTTTCTTAATTATTTTAAGGGATTGGGTGAATCCTTTTTGCAGGTGCACCCATACCATTCTTGAGCAGCAGGTGAGCCCTCTCTAAATATTCGAATAAAATGGATTCTTGATGAGAATCTCCCAACTTTATGTGAATGTCCTGCACAATTGTGACAACTACTTTTGTGAGAGTGGAGCGGAATCAATCGAAAACACCAAAATATTTTTGTCTAATGTGCTTGTTGTCAAACCATGCATATAAACGAACTGGCCATCCACTAAGTTAACCCCTGCTCCACTGTCAATAAATACTTCAATTCCCACAGTTTTGGAGTCTAGCGCCACCTTGGCAGGCAGGAGAAATCAGGTTCTACCGGTAAATGACAAAAGTACATTCTCAGATTCCCCACCCACACTATCAAGAGTGAGAAGAGGACTAAACACATTAGTTTTCTTTCTCTCTTTTTCACCTTGACGTTTAACATAAGGACATATATTAACAAAATGTCCCCCTTTACCACAGAAAAAGCTGAGTCTTTTTTTAACCCTAACGTTTTTATCACCAGGTCCAGCAGTGACTTCCCCCAACTGCATTAGCTCATCATCAAATATGAGCTCAAGTGCCTTCCTACACAAAGTGTCGGAAGAGGCCGCTTCCCCATATGATAGTGGGTCCCGAGCGAGAAGAACCTCTGATCTCTCCCTCAGGCGTCTATTAATACGTTCAGTCAGAGACATGGCCGCCTCCAAGGACTCTGGATAATCGTGAAATGCCAATACGTCCTTCAGGTTCTCGGATAACCCTTGACAGAATTGACTATGGAGGGCCTGGTCATTTCACTCAGTATCAGTTGCCCATCTCCCAAATTCAGAGCAATACGACTCCGCAGAACGTTCTCCCTGCCGTAAGCCATGCAACTTAGCCTCGGCCAGGGAGACCCGATCTGGGTCACCGTAGATAAACCCCAGAGCTCTGAAAAATTAATCTACCGAACGGAGGGATTGTGATCCGGTCTGCAACGAAAAAGCCCAAGACTGAGCGTCACCTTTCAGTAACGAAATACTCTTTGACTCTTGTCCCCAGAAGAGTTAGGATGTAGTCCAAAATATAGTTTGCACGACTCCCTGAATCAAAAAAAGTTGTCACTTTCCCTGGAAAACCTATGTGGTAGAGTGACCTTAGGTTCCGGGCAGGCCTGGTTCTCGCTGCTGGAAGCCGCCGCCTGTGGTCTCTGAAACTGCAAAAAGGCTGTGCGGAGGTCAGTCACCTCCATAGACAATCCCTGCATACGATTGACCAGTGCAGAAACAGTATCCATCACTGCACTGACACAAACAAAATGACTTTTTTTTGGCGGTTGATAATGTCTAGGCCGCTACCACGGACCATAACGCAGTTCTATGACGAAATGCCTTTAGAGGCATTCCGTTATTCATCCCTGCATAATGGAAACGGGACGGATCCGTTTTGCAGCCCATAGACTTCTATCATGATGGAATGAATAACGTAATGCCTCTAAAGGCATTCCATTATGCATTCAGTCATAGAATTGCGTTATGGTCCGTGGTAACGTAATCCATAACGCAATTCTGCTTTTACCACCAAACGAAGCGTGAACGAATTTCAAAATATGAAATTCGCTCATCTCTAGTTGTAAGGTATGTATTACCCCACTGCCTCCTGCTTTCCTATTCCCCAGTACAATGAATGCATTTGTAATCAGAGTAGGTTAGTGTTTTTTCACATGAAGAATATTATAGATTCCTGAGAAATCACATATTGAACAGTGATTATCAATGTGTAAAATAATGGTATGAGCCATATGCACTCAGACTATAGCATTAAGAAAAGAGAGAGAGCATGCTTTATAAAGATCATCCACTGAGCTTAAAGCATTACATTCTTTATGAATAGAATTTGTATTTTTTCTCATTTTCTCTAATTTACATATAACTTTTAAGTCCTGTTTTGCCACCGCTTTATATTGGTAGCCAACATAACATTACATTCTTATTTAGAATCTGTCACGTCTCCTGACATTTCTGCTAAGCTTCATTTAGATGTCTACATTGTCCAATCCATTGACTAGGGAAATGATAAGGTTCAGCTGTCAATTATTCCTATATTTCTGGGAGGAATAAAAGAGGTTTGGCACAAACAAGAATTTTAAGAAAAGATGATCCAGAGTTTTATGGGGAATAAAAGTATTTATTATCACAGACATGTCAGGAGTAAGGGGTTTTCTATTGATTACTATCGTTTTATCAGATATGTTCATGTAGTTTCTTGCATATATGTCCCCATGCTTTTTTTAATTTTTTATTTGGACTCTTCTGACCTGTTTTCACCATGTAAACAAATCTCTTTGGTTTGGTTATATCATATATGTACAGTAGCACTTCCTGTTGCTGTATCCAACCAAACCCATGATGCACTTCTCCTAAAAATAGGAAATAGGGAATAGGAAAGAGCTGCATAGACATGGTCATAGGATCACAGCCCTGAATGCATAAATAAAGGTAAAAAATTACAGCTGATGATTAATTTAAAGGATGTTGATGTAAGCCATAAAACTCCTTCAAGTACACCTAGTGCTAGCTTTAAAGAAACTATAATACTTTAATTTTTTCTGTGTTCAAAATACATACTGAAACAAACCATTTTTCTAATTTTATTTTCTGAATATACAGAATAGTTAATCTGCTTTCTTTTCATGATTATGTGACAACAATCATCCTAAGCTGCAGTCTGCAATCTCAGATATTTGCTTTACAGCAGGCCTTTGGCCATAAGAACTTAAAGTTAGAATACAACATAATGACGTCTGTCCCTAAGGATAGGCCATTACTGTGGGCTCCAAAGATTGGCAAGAGCTGATGTTGAAGGAGATTTGAATCCACACAATGCTGTTGGCGAGCCTTTCTTGACATTCATAATATATTAAATGTATTTCATTTTACTTTTATATTATTTATATAATGCTAACAGATTATATCCAATACTTTTCCCCATTGGGGGAAAAAATAGGGATAATGCATTCTGTAGTTAAAGGGGTTGTCCATTGTTTCTATTGATGGTTAATCCTCAGAATAGGTCATCAATATCAGATCACCGAGGGTCAGACTCCTGACACCCCACCAACCAGCTGTTTGAAGATGCTCTAGCGCTCCAGTGACTGCTGTGGCCTCTTCCTAGGCCAGTAATGTCTTGTACATTGGTCACATGGCCTAAGCATAGCTCAGTCCCATTCAAGTAAATGGGCCTGAGCTGCAATACCAAGCACAGTCGCTATGCATTGCTGTGCTTGGTAAGCTGTGAGGAGGCCACAGCACTCATAGGAGTTCTACAGCCTCTTTAAATAGCTGATTGGTGGGGGTCCCTGGAGTTGGACCCACATCAATCTGATATTGATGACATATCCTGAGAAAAGACCATCAATATGAAAATGTCTGACAACCTCTTTAGTACCCTATCATTCGTCTCAGCATATCTTTCTGTACACTTTTCAATCCCTTTATTCCTCTATAGTTTCTGGGGTATTGCTATTGCAAAACCTTTCATTCGAATGAGATCAGGTCAAACAAATGTATCTACATGTGTATTGTGCTTCTTTGATTTTGTACTCTGTACTATGGTGCACAATTGTTATTACTTTTAACAAGGGGCATCCAGTTGGGTCTTGTCACATTAAAAGGGTCTGTATTCATGTAGCATCTCTTATTGTTTTGTATAAGTGGTTTACCGTCCATTACTCTGCCTAGTGATTTTTCTAGGTTGTCTATTTTTGCCACAAAATTAAATTGGGGCCAGCTGCTACCCCTGCAAAGATCAAGTATTGAAAAGCTTAGAGTCTCTGAAAACGGCATGCTTTTATAACACAATAGTCAGAAATATCATTAGTTGCTAACCTTACTCAGATACATTCTTTCATGCCTGCTGGGTTTCTGTTCCTCAGATTGCAGCTTGGCAGCTAATGTTTCTGCCCCGTTTTTCTCACAACCATCACTTCCATCACTCACTTGTTATTATCAATTGCATTTAAGAACAGGAAAAGATAATCTGCATTTTAGCTAAAATGGCAAATGTTTCTTTTCTTAAAAGTCTTCTGCCACCTGGGCCTGGTGATGCACATGTTGTTCTTCTTAAAAGCCTTGGCAAGTAACTGTTTTCCTGAAAATGCCTATTATCTTTTCAAGGGCGTTTTACTCATAATTCATGCAATTTCTTCTCCCACCTTGGGACGTGGACAATTTTGGTAAAACACATTTAGGGTCCATTGACACGTCCGCAAATGGGTCCGCATACGTTCCGCAATATCGGGAACGGGTGTGGACCCATTGATTCTCTATGGGGCCGGAAGAGATGAGGAGAGCACACTATGTGCTCTCCGCATCCGTATTTCTGGAGCGCGGCCCCGAACTTTCGGGCCGCGGCTCCGCAAAAAAATAGAACATGTCCTATTCTTGTCCGCAATTGCGGACAAGAATAGGCAGTTCTATGGGGGGTACCGGACGGGTGTATTGCAGATCCGCAATACATTACGGACGTGTGAATGGATCTTTAAAAGGGGCGTTCCAGAAAAAGGATCATTATATTATTTGTGTAATGAAAAGTTATACAATTTTCCAACATTTTTCTGTATCAATTCCTCATGGTTCTTAAGATCTCTGCTCCTTCTCATTCAATTTGTTTACTTCCCCTGGATAAAAATCTGTCCTGTCACGTGATGCGCATGTACCTGTATGTACAGTGGGATGCGAAAGTTTGGGCAACCTTGTTAATCGTCATGATTTTCCTGTATAAATCGTTGGTTGTTACGATAAAAAATGTCAGTTAAATATATCATATAGGAGACACACACAGTGATATTTGAGAAGTGAAATGAAGTTTATTGGATTTAAAGAAAGTGTGCTATAATTGTTTAAACAAAATTAGGCAGGTGCATAAATTTGGGCACCACAAAAAAGAAATGAAATCACAGCCTCTAACAGCTGACCTGTTGTACTACAGGTAAGAGTAAAGGGGCTTGGAGGACCTATTGTGTATTGTATTTAAGGGGTCAGCATTGTATTGGAGGGGCCAGCAGTGTATTGGGGGGCTGGGAGGATGGGGGTCAGCAGTGTATTGGGGTGGCAAGGATGGGGGTCAGCAGTGTATTGGGGTGGCTAGGAGGGGGGTCAGCAGTGAATTAGGGGGGCTGGGAAGGGGTCATCATTGTATTAGAGGGGCTGGGATTGTTTTGGGAGGGGGTCAGCAGTGTATTGAGGGACTGGGGGTCAGCAGTGTATTGGGGTGGCTGGGAGGCTGGGGGTCAGTAGTGTATTAGGAGGTTGGGAGGGTGGTCAGCAGTTTATTAGGGGGTGGGAGGGGATAAGCAGTGTATTAGGGGGGTGGGAGGGTGTTCAGCAGTGTATTGGGGGTGGTGGGGAGAGGGCAGCAGTGTATTAGATAGTGGAGAGGGGGGGGCAGTAGTATATTAGGCGCAGTGACTTATGGGGCTGACATAGATTTATTTTCCAGGCCTGCTTTGTATCCCCAGTCCGGCCCTGGAGGTCAAGACACACACCCGACTCGCCCCGCTTGTCCATCATTGGCTGCAGGTGATCACGCAACATCGCTTGGCCTATCCCTTCATACTAACTATGTCGAGCAAAAAAAGAAAGTGGTCGGACGAATATGTACAATATGGATTCACATGTATAACGGAACGTGATGGGAGTCAGCGTCCTAACTGTATGATTTGCAATGCCAAGTTGAGCAATTCTAGTCTAGCACCGGCAAAACTAAGAGAACACTTCCTTAAGCTGCATGGAGATGGAAAATACAAGAACACAACGCTCGCTGAATTCAAGGTGAGGAGAGCCAGATTCGATGAAAAGGCTAGTCTGCCTGTTCTCAGCTTTGTACCCATCAACAAACCGATCCTCATAGCATCGTACGAAGTTGCTTACCTGATCGCAAAGCAGGGCAAACCCCACACCATTGGTGAAACACTCATTAAACCAGCTGTGTTGAAGATGGCGAATATCATGCTGGGAAAAGCGGCTGAAGTTAAGTTATCCCAAATTCCTCTTTCAAATGACACCATCGGCGACAGAATAGAGGACATGAGCAAAGACATCTTGGCTTAAATAGTTGCAGATCTGATTTCAAGCCCGGCAAAATTCAGCCTTCAACTCGACGAGACCACAGACGTCTCCAATCTAAGCCAGCTTGCAGTATTCGTGCGCTATGTGAAAGACGACGTGATAAAGGAAGAGTTTTTATTTTGTAAGCCTCTTACAACAACAACTAAGGCAGCCGATGTGAAGAAACTTGTGGATGACTTCTTCAAAGACAACAATCTTTCGTGGGATATGGTTTCTGCAGTTTGTTCGGATGGAGCTCCAGCCATGCTGGGAAGAAAGTCTGGTTTTGGTGCGCTAGTGAAAGCCGATGCACCACACATCATTGTTACGCATTGTATTCTGCATAGGCATGCATTGGCAACAAAAACCTTGCCTCCAAAACTGGCAGAAGTATTAAAAATTGTAGTAGAATGTGTGAACTATGTGCGAAATAGTGCTCTGAGGCACCGCATCTTCAGGGAGCTGTGTAAAGAAATGGGATCTGAATTTGAGGTACTTCTGTACCAGTCCAACGTTCGGTGGTTATCCCGGGGACAGGTGTTGAATCGTGTTTTTGCCGTGCGTGTGGAATTAGCCCTGTTTTTGCAAGAGCACCAACATTGTCATGCAGATTGCTTCAAAGATTCTGAGTTCATTCTCATTTTAGCATACATGACTGATATCTTTGCAGCTCTAAATCATCTCAATCAACAGATGCAGGGCGGTGGAGTCAACATCATCGAAGCGGAAGAAAACCTGAAGGCTTTTCAAAAAAAACTACCGTTATGGAAACGACGAATAGAGAACGATAACTTCGCAAACTTTCCCCTGCTAGACGACTGTGTAAGTAAGATCGAAGATATATCTGGAATCGGAGACATTTCTGTACCCACGGAACTGAAGCAAGCAATTGCCACGCACTTAGATGAGCTTGCAACGTCTCTTGATGGATACTTCCCTACAAGAGAGTCATATCCAGCATGGGTGAGACAGCCGTTCACATTCAGTGTTGAAACAACAGATGTCAATGATGAATACCTCGATGAAATCATTGAACTTCAGCAGAGCCAGGTTCAATAGCAACTCTTCAGAACAACAACGCTCTCAACGTTTTGGTGTCAACAAATGGTAACGTACTCTGTTATTGCTAAGAAAGCTCTGGAGTTTTTCATACCGTTTGTTACAACATATCTTTGCGAGCAATCCTTTTCAAGGATGCTGGACATAAAAACGAAGAAAAGGAACAGACTTTGTTGCGAAAATGACATGAGAGTGGCACTTGCCAAGGTAAAGCCGCGCATTTCTGACCTGGTCTCTGAAAGACAACAGCAGAAGTCACACTGATTTGCAGTAAATATTCATTATTATGTTTTTATTTTTGTGTGAAAATCATGTTTTAATGGTTTTGTTCTTTGTTCTTAATGGTTTTGTTCTTTAATGGTTTTATTCACTTTGTGCACCTATGTATAAATATATACCTATGTTTTGAATTTGAAAAAATCTTATTTAATTTTTCCAATTAAGAAGGGTTCGGTGAATGCGCATATGAAACTGGTGGGGTTCAGTACCTCCAACAAGGTTAAGAACCACTGCTCTAAACGCTTCCTGTAGGTTCCAATGAGAGTCTGGATTCTGGTTGAAGGTATTTTGGACCATTCCTCTTTACAAAACATCTTTAGTTCATTCAGGTTTGATGGCTTCCGAGCATGGACAGCTCTCTTTAAGTCACACCACAGATTTTCAATTATATTCAGGTCAGGGGACTGAGATGGCCATTCCAGAACGTTGTACTTGTTCCTCTGCATAAATGCCTTAGTGGATTTTGAGCAGTGTTTAGGGTCGTTGTCTTGTTGAAAGATCCAGCCCCGGCGCAGCTTCAGCTTTGTCACTGATTCCTGGACATTGGTCTCCAGAATCTGCTGATACTGAGTGGAATCCATGCGTCCCTCAACTTTGACAAGATTCCCAGTCCCTGCACTGGCCACACAGCCACACAGCATGATGGAACCACCACCATATTTTACTGTAGGTAGCAGGTGTTTTTCTTGGAATGCTGTGTTCTTTTTCCTCTATGCATAATGCTCCTCGTTATGGCCAAATAACTGAATTTTTGTTTCACAGCACCTTATTCCAAAATGAAGCTGGCTTGTCCAAATGTGCTTTAGCCCACCTCAAGCGGCACTTTTTGTGCTGTGGGCAGAGAAAAGGCTTCCTCTGCATCACTCTCGCATACAGCATCTCCTTGTGTAAAGTGCGCCGAATGGTTGAACGATGCACAGTGACTCCATCTGCAGCAAGATGATGTTGTAGGTCTTTGGTGCTGGTCTGTGGGTTGACTCTGACTGTTCTCACCATTCGTCGCTTCTGTCTATCCGAGATTTTTCTTGGTCTGCCACTTCGAGCCATAACTTGAACTGAGCCTGTGGTCTTCCATTTCCTCAATATGTTCCTAACTGTGAAAACAGACAGCTGAAATCTCTGAGACAGCTTTCTGTATCCTTCCCCTAAACCATGATGGTGAACAATCTTTGTCTTCAGGTCATTTGAGAGTTGTTTTGAGACCCCCATGTTGCTACTCTTCATAGAAAATTTAAAGAGGAGGGAAACTTACAATTGACCCCCTTAAATACTCTTTCTCATAATTGGATTCACCTGTGTATGTAGGTCAGGGGTCACTGAGCTTACCAAGCCAATTTGAATTCCAATAATTAGTTCTAAAGGTTTTGGAATCAATAAAATGACAACAGTGCCCAGATTTATGCACCTGCCTAATTTTGTTTAAACAATTATAGCACACTTTCTGTAAATCCAATAAACTTAATTTCACTTCTCAAATATTACTGTGTGTGTCTCCTATATGATATATTTAACTGACATTTTTCATCGTAACAACCAACGATTTATACAGGAAAATCATGACGATTAACAAGGTTGCTCAAACTTTCGCATCCCACTGTAAATCACATGACCAGGACCCGTAAAATAACAAACGTTCCCATTGAATTATATTAAGCAAACATATTAAGAACCATGAGAAATTGATACAGTAAGTATATTGAGAAATTTTATAACTTTTCTTTATACAAGATAACATTTCTTTGCTGAAACTGGAATGCCCCTTTAAGTGTTTTAGATTTTATGTTGAAATAATATATATTAGTGTTGGGCGAGCATGCTACGCTATGCTCGGCTATGTTTCGGCTGAACCCTGCGTGAGCTCGAGCGCTATGCTCGAGTCTCCTCCCCACTCGTTTGTTGGCTGCTGCGCAGCCAATAAACATGCTGGTAAGTACTGCCATTCACTGTAAGGGTCCATTCACACGTCCGCAAAATGGGTCCGCATCCATTCCGCAATTTTGAGGAACAGGTGCGGACCCATTCCTTTTCATAGGGGCCGGAATGTGCTGTCCGCATCCGCATTTGCGTATCCACACTTCCGTATCCGCACTTCCGTTCCGCAAAAAAATAGAACATGTCCTATTCTTGTCCGCAATTTTGGACAAGAAAAGGCATTTTCTATGAGAGTGTCGGCGATGTACATTGCCGGTGTCCGTGTTTTGCGGACGTGTAAATGGACCCTATTGCCGTAGCCATGTTGGCTACTGGCAATACAGTGATTGGCTGACTGGAACGCGTCATCGGGTGCTATATAGCACCTGATGACACGTGTTCGGCTCAGTCTTAGTCAGGGAAAGCTGTGCTGAAGAAGGGACAGATAGTGTAGGGGTGAAATAGTAATATTTTATCGAAAAAACATGTCAGAGAACCAAAAGTCCTTTTAAGGACCATTTTTGTATCTGGTAGCAATATAATTATTAGCGCAACCTGCGCTAAATTGCGTGGAATTGTTAGAGAGACCCAAAAGTCCTTTTAAGGACTATTGTATATGCCAGCAATATAATTATTAGCGCAACCTGTGCTAAATTGCGTGAAATTGTTAGAGAGACCCAAAAGTCCTTTTAAGGACTATTGTTGTATCTGGCAGCAATATATATTTTTAGCGCAACCTGCGCTAAATAGCTTGCAATTGTTTGGCCGCTGCACACAGCGACATTATCGGCGCTAGATCTCCTGTGTAACGTGTGCACATTCTAAAAATGTCTGTGACATCCTGTGTACTTTTTCTGTAGACTGTGTCTGCTGCGGACAGTTACATTACCTGCGCTACATCTCCTGTATAACGTTTTCCCATCCTAAATATCAGTGACATTAATTCAGTGTAATTTTTATTAGCCGCTGGTAACAGCAACATTACTTGCGCTATACCTCCTGTATAACGTTTGCGCGTCCTAAATATCAGTGATATTAATTCAGTGTAATTTTTTATTAGCCGCTGGTGACAGCGACATTACTTGCGCTATACCTCCTGTATAACGTTTGCGCATCCTAAAATTATCTGTAACATTCAGTGTACTTTTTTCATAGACGCTGCGGACACCGACATTATCTGTGCTACATCTCCTGTTTAACGTGTGTGCATCGTAAAAATATCAGTGACATTCTGTGTACTTTATTTGCGCATACACTTGCAAAACCTACGATAGGGTACGTGTGACATACTTGCAAGCATATATACCATTTAATATGCGCAAGGCGAGCATTAAGGGACGGGGAAGTGGCTGTGCTGCTGACGGTGCACGCAGAGGCCGTGGCCCTGGGCGCGGTGAAACTGTGCCTGCTGCCAGAGCACAAGAAACACTCATCCACGATACCTAGCTTTATGTCCCAGTTTGCAGGGCGGTGCAGGACACCACTCTCGAAGTCAGACCAGTGCGACCAGGTGGTCGGTTGGATTGCAGCAGATAATGCTTCCAGTCGGTTAAGCACCACCCTGTCTTCCACAAAGTCGAGTCTCAGTAGCCAAGAGTCTGGTCAACAGAAGCCTCACCTTGATCCTCCTTCCTCCCACCATGGAGAGTCTTGGCAAACAAGTGATCCCACACGCTCTTTTCATCGCCATTCCTTGATTTGGGCCTTTCAACAAGCCCGCTTGAAGAGGGACATGAGGAGATCTTGTGCCCTGATTCCCAAACTCTTGAGCATCCACAGTCAGAAAAAGATGTCCATGGGGAACGGCAATTAATGTTTCACGAGGTGGATGATGATGATGAGACACAGTTGCCAGTAAGTCAACCGCAATTATTGTCTCAAGAGGTTGATGAGGAGGAGGAGTTGTCAATAACTGAGATTGTTGTTAGTTCAACAAGTCGGGAGGATAACCAGAGTGAGAAAGTGGAAGAGGAGGTGGTGGACGATGAAGTTACTGACCCAACCTGCGAAGGCTGCGAAGGCAAGCCGAGCGAGGATAGCAGTACAGAGGGGGAGGGATCCGTAGCACCGCAACAGGCTGGAAGAATCAGTTGGGTGGCAAAAGGGAGAATGCGGGCCACACCAAACAGGCCCGCAACTGTTCCCCGGCGCACTCCCTTGCGGCAGTCTCTCTTGCCAAGGAATAGGTTTTCCGCAGTCTGGCAATTTTTTGAGGAAAGTATGGACGATAAAAGAATTATCATTTGCATGTGTGGTACCAAAATGAGCATGGGCATGAACACTAGCAACCTCTCCACCACCAGCATGTTCCGCCACATGGCATCAAAGCACCATAATAGGTGGGCTGAACGCCTAGGTCCATAATCAGTGTCTGCGGGTCACACCACTGCTTCTTCTTCCCCTGTGTTACATGCTGGCCAATCCTCTGTCCAAGACGCAGGCCCGGATGCCTCCTGCCCTGCACCTGGACCTTCGCAAGCACCATCAGCTAGCACATCCACTTCTGTGTCCCAGCGCAGCGTACAAATGTCTATACCCCAGGCCTTTAAACAAAAGCACAAATACCCAGCCACTAAATGTGCACCTTTCCAAATTGCTAACCCTAGAAATGTGGCCATTTAGGCTTGTGGACACTGAGGCTTTCCACAGCCTGATGGCCGTCCTGCGTTACTCTGTCCCCAGCCGCCAATATTTTTCACGGTGTGGAGTCCCAGCCTTACAGCCGCATGTGTACCGTAACATGCACTGACCAACGCAGTTATTGGGAAGGTCCACTTAAAGACTGACACATGGACAAGTGTTTTTGTCCATGGACGCTACGTTTCCCTGACGGCACACTGAGTGAACGTTGTGGAGGCTGGGAGCAAGTGATACCCTGGGATGGCACAGGTGCTACCGTTGCCAAGGATTGCGGGCCCTACTTCCATCAGGATTTCCGCCACCATCTACGTTGGTGGCTGCAACCCCCCCTTCTCCTCCTCAGCCTCCTCCTCCACTTCCACCTCTGAATTATTATCTTGCAGAACTAGTCAGACATCAGTCAGTAGCTGGAAGCAGTGTAGCACTGCAGTGGGGAAACGGCAACAGGCCGTGCTTAAACTGATCTGCTAAGGTGACAAACAACACACAGCCACAGAGCTGTGGCCACTCAACCTACAACCAGGCATGGTTGTGTCTGATAATGGCCGTAACTTGGTGGTGGCTTTGGAGCTCGGCAAGCTCACACACATACCATGCCTAGCCTATGTGTTCAACCTAGTGGGTTCAGTGTTTTCTCAAAACCTACCCCAATTTGCCTGAGCTACTGGTGAAAGTTCGCCATGTGTGTGCCCATTTCCCGCAAGTCATTGACAGCTTACACCGGTCTGGCAACGCTGTAGCAGCGCTTGCAATTGCCAGCTCACCGACTGTTGTCCGACGTGAGCACGCGCTGGAACTCCACGTTCCACATGTTGGCCAGGCTTTGTGAGCAGCAGAGGGCAGTAGTGGAATACCAACTGCAACATGGTCGTCGCCTTTCCAGTCTGCTTCCGCTCTTCTCAATCAATGAGTGGGCATTGATGTCTGACCTCTGTGCGGTTTTACGCAACTTTGAGCAATCAACACAGATGGTGAGCGGCGATAACACTTTTATCAGCGTAACCATCCCACTTCTGTGTCTACTCAAACGCTTGTTGCTCACAATTAAGGCGGATGCTTTGCATGTTTAAGAGGTGGAAATGGGGGAAGACAGTACACAGGGTGATAGCCAGACCACCCCAGTTCGTCTTCTCAGCGCGAATTGGATGATGAGGAGCAGGAGACGGTTGCCTCCACTACAGAGTCTGTTCAGTGTGGATGTGTAGAAGAGGAAGAAGAGAATGAGGAGATTGAAAGTCATCCTCCTGATGAGGAGAGCAAAGTCTTGTCTGTTTAGACTCTAGCACACATGGCTGACTTTATGTTAGGCTGCCTTTCCCGTGACCCTTGCGTTGTACGCATTTTGGCCAACACTGATTACTGGTTGTTCACCCTTCTGGACCACCGCTACAAAGAGAACTTCTCATCTCTCATTCCTGTGGTGGAGATGATGAGCAAAATGGTGCAATACCAGAAGGTCCTTGTGGAAAAATTACTCCAAAAATTTCCAGCTGACAACGTTGGCTGCAGAGTACTTAATTCCTTGGGCAACAAAGGAGGGGAGACGAGGGGAACACACAGCAGTTCCAACAGAGGCAGAGCAACATTCTCCAAGACCTGGGACAGTTTTATGACACCTCGCCAGCACCCTGATCCTGATGCGCGGCCTAGTGTCACAAGGAGGGAACATTTTTGGAAGATGGTGAAGGAGTAGGTATCAGACCGTGTCAGTGTCCTCAGTGATCCCTCTGTGCCTTACAACTATTGGGTGTCCAAGCTGGACATGTGGCACGAACTGGCACTCAACGCCTTGGAGGTGCTGTCCTGCCCCGCCGACAGCGTTTTATCAGCGTGTATTTAGTGCTGCTGGGGCATAATAACTGATAAGCGCATCCGCCTGTCAACTGAAAATGCTGACCGGTTGACTCTTATAAAAATGAACAAGGTCTTGATTGCCCCTGACTTCTCTACTCTACCAGAGGAAAGCGGCTGAACATAAACGCACTCTAAATGTTGCTTTTATCGTGTAGTCAATGCACTGTATTCCCATGGACCCCTTCCTCCACTAAAAAGGGTATGTGGTTCAATCTCCCTTTTCTCGTCCTCCTCCTCCATCATATCAACATGCTTATTAGGCTGCCCTCGCTCCTAATGCTTTAGAGGGACACCTCAGCAGCAGGCCCTCACCCATAATGTTTTAGATGGTCACCAGCAGGCCCTCACCCATAATGTTTTTGAGGGTCACCAGCAGGCCCTCGCCCATAATGTTTTTGAGGGTCACCAGCAGGCCCTCGCCCATAATGTTTTAGAAAGTCACCAGCAGGCCCTTGTTCTTAATGTTTTAGAGGGTCACCAGCAGGCACTTGCTCCTAATGTTTTTGAGGGTCACAAGCATGTCCTCGACCATAATGTTTTAGAGGGTCACCAGCAGGCCCTTTTTCATAATGTTTTTGAGGGTCACCAGCAGGCCCTCGCCCCTAATGTTTTAGATGGTCAGATCAGGAGCAGGCACTTGCACCTAATGTTTTAGATGGTCAGCTCAGCAGCAGACTCTTACCCCTAATGTTTTAGATGGTCAGCTCAGCAGTAGCCCTCAGCCCTAATGTTTTAGATGGTCAGATCAGCAACAGGCACTCACCCCTAATGTTTTAGAGGGTCAGCTCAGCAGCAGACCCTCACCCCTAATGTTTTAGATGGTCAGATCAGCAGCAGGCCCTCGCCCCTAAGGTTTTAGATGGTCAGATCAGCAGGCCCTTGCACCAATAGTTTTTGAGGGTCACCAGCAGGCCATCAATCATACTTTTTCAAGGGTGTGTATGATGCCCACCATTATGTGTAATAAAGGGTGTATTGTAGTGCCGGTTCCTTGTAATTTTTGGCAGCCCTTTAACTTAGTGCATAGGCTTTATGAGTATAGGAGTCCCACTACATGAACAATTATACCACAATGTGAATGAGGCCCTCCTTTATGTGATATACAGGTTGTATCGGAGTGCCTCTTCCTTGTAATTATTTGCAGCATTTGCACTTTATATAACAAGTAAATATACAGGAAAGAATGTTTCCTAGCAATTTTTCCTCTAAAATCGATTTTATCTTTGGTTTTGTGCATATTATTGTCAGTATGTGAAAGTGGCGTACTACTCGGACAACATCGTTCCCAGCAGTGACCTGGGAGTCCAAGATGCATCCAGACATCCTCCCCTTGCTGTTCCTAAACCATTTAAGTGGTGTTTCCATAAATTTCTGACCTTTTTCTGTGAACCAGACACCCTCCCCTCTTCAGAGCCATTGACTTCCATTGTGCTCGGTTGAGCACCTAAGCATCCCGAGGTGTTCTACTCGAGCACCCAAGTACTTAGGTGCTCGACCAACACTATATATCTTTGTGGTTAGAGAGAGGGGGCTCTCACTCCATATCCCTACCACAATGCAAACCCATGGTTGCCAAGAGGTTGTCTTCGCAGTCTGAGATCTAATATTGGCCTTCAAACCTGCCATGAACAAATTCCTATGGCAGGGTGTAAAACACATTATGTCAGTTTTAATGTAACAAAATACACTACAGTACAGAAGTATTGCAGTGTATTATATGAACAACCATGTTCGAGTCCCCTACTTGAACATGTTACAAGTGATAGGATCAGCATCCTCTCAAGATAATATCTGCCACGCTGGCATCCTCATTTCCTGAGTGAGCCTTGCAATGTCAGTGCCCGGAGTGGTAGACATCATCTCAGGTCAGGAGTACGCTGACCTTGTCACTTGTAACAACATTGCTAACTGTGGATGCACAGTGGTATTAGTTTAACCACTCTAAATAACTAAAACACCATTCCTTCACCTAGAAAAGCTGTGTTGAACAAAAGGTGCTGTGGGGCTGGAAAGGGGGCTACTTCTGAGGGCTATTTTTTAGTCTACAAATGAGCTAGATTCGCTATATTGGTCTTGTTTTATAGCTGACAACCTAAGCACCACAAATTCTGGTCTTTTGTTAAAGCTTGAAACTGTAGTTCAATTGTAACCTAAGATATTCCAGGTTAAAGCAATCCCTCCTTCAGCTGTGCATGTTATCAATCCCCAGAAAAGAAATGAGAACATGAGCACAGGTGTACATACCCTTTAAAACTGATGGAGTCATTTAAACTACATAAACTTTTTATTTATGGAGAGGATTTCAGGGGAATACAGCAAACACAGACCCTCTGCCTCCCACCATTGACTGACTACTCTCTGCCTCTTCTCCAAACACTGACTCCACTCCTATCGAAAAACATTAGAACCTGGATAATTCCAGCAAAAGTTTTGTGTACAAACAGGCAGCTTGCTGCCCTTCTTGGGGTACAGTAACCATTGGCATCATTAGCAAGTATTCTCTATTAGCTCTAGGAAGAAGTTAATTTAAACCCCCCCCCTTTTGAAAAAATCCTCTGTACGCCCCTATTGGTGCATAACTCAGGGAATTATAGAATACCAAAGATAATACATCTGTCTCATGCACCAAACTCTCAGACCCTACAGCATAGTGTATCAGCTACACCCAGAAAAAATAAATGTAATGCTATATATGAAATTATTGAGTGGAGCTAATGACACACATATCATTGACAGACAGTGTTGTCAGTATACTGCAACCAACTGTGATACAATTGCCACCGTCTGCCTGGTATGTCATGTTTTTGAAGAGTATCACAATCATCAATCATCATGCTAGTTCTGACTCTTGTAATGCACTTAATACATGACATGTTTGGGATGTGGTGCATATTTTAATCTTATAGACACACTATCATAACCTGTTTGTGAACCAGGCATCATACCTCAGATGCTTTCCATGTCAAAGCACTTGTCAATCTAAACTCGCCAATCTGTAGATTGTTATTACTATAATTATGGAAAATGTGCTTATGTTGAACATAGGGTTATCTTTTGACAGCTGTCCAGGACAACATATTTCTGAATGCCTCCGATACCACTGCTGACAATTCTGTTTTAGTAACTATTAGCATTCTTCAGGTAATAACAATTTTGGAGCATCTTTCCATTTAAACCTATGTTGTGCTATAACTCTTTAATTCTTTCTAAAAGTTTATGAATGAATTGCCAGCAGGTCCATCTGGGTGTTACCAGTTGGGGCATGCCCCTTTAACCACCTCAGCCCCCAGTGCTTAAACACCCTGAAAGACCAGGCCACTTTTTACACTTCTGACCTACACTACTTTCACCATTTATTGCTCGGTCATGCAACTTACCACCCAAATGAATTTTACCTCCTTTTCTTCTCACTAATAGAGCTTTCATTTGGTGGTATTTCATTGCTGCTGACATTTTTACTTTTTTTGTTATTAATCGAAATTTAACGATTTTTTTTGCAAAAAAATGACATTTTTCACTTTCAGTTGTAAAATTTTGCAAAAAAAATGACATCCATATATAAATTTTGCTCTAAATTTATTGTTCTACATGTCTTTGATAAAAAAAAAATGTTTGGGTAAAAAAAAAATGGTTTGGGTAAAAGTTATAGCGTTTACAAACTATGGTACAAAAATGTGAATTTCCGCTTTTTGAAGCAGCTCTGACTTTCTGAGCACCTGTCATGTTTCCTGAGGTTCTACAATGCCCAGACAGTACAAACACCCCACAAATGACCCCATTTCGGAAAGTACACACCCTAAGGTATTCGCTGATGGGCATAGTGAGTTCATAGAACTTTTTATTTTTTGTCACAAGTTAGCGGAAAATGATGATTTTTTATTTTTATTTTTTTTTTCTTACAAAGTCTCATATTCCACTAACTTGTGACAAAAAATAAAAACTTCCATGAACTCACTATGCCCATCACGAAATACCTTGGGGTCTCTTCTTTCCAAAATGGGGTCACTTGTGGGGTAGTTATACTGCCCTGGCATTCTAGGGGCCCAAATGTGTGGTAAGGAGTTTGAAATCAAATTCTGTAAAAACTGACCAGTGAAATCCGAAAGGTGCTCTTTGGAATGTGGGCCCCTTTGCCCACCTAGGCTGCAAAAAAGTGTCACACATCTGGTATCTCCGTATTCAGTAGAAGTTGGGGAATGTGTTTTGGGGTGTCATTTTACATATACCCATGCTGGGTGAGATAAATATCTTGGTCAAATGCCAACTTTGTATAAAAAAATGGGAAAAGTTGTCTTTTGCCAAGATATTTCTCTCACCCAGCATGGGTATATGTAAAATGACACCCCAAAACACATTCCCCAACTTCTCCTGAATACGGAGATACCAGATGTGTGACACTTTTTTGCAGCCTAGGTGGGCAAAGGGGCCCATATTCCAAAGAGCACCTTTCGGATTTCACTCGTCATTTTTTACAGAATTTGATTTCAAACTCCTTACCACACATTTGGGCCCCTAGAATGCCAGGGCAGTATAACTACCCCACAAGTGACCCCATTTTGGAAAGAAGAGACCCCAAGGTATTCGCTGATGGGCATAGTGAGTTCATGGAAGTTTTTATTTTTTGTCACAAGTTAGTGGAATATGAGACTTTGTATGAAAAAAAAAAAAAAAAAAAAAAATCATCATTTTCCACTAACTTGTGACAAAAAATAAAAAATTCTAGGAACTCGCCATGCCCCTCACGGAATACCTTGGGGTGTCTTCTTTCCAAAATGGGGTCACTTGTGGGGTAGTTATACTGCCCTGGCATTTTCCAAGGGCCCTAATGTGTGGTAAGTAGGTAAATGACCAGTGAAATCCGAAAGGTGCTCTTTGGAATATGGGCCCCTTTGCCCACCTAGGCTGCAAAAAAGTGTCACACATCTGGTATCTCCGTACTCGGGAGAAGTTGGGGAATGTGTTTTGGGGTGTCTTTTTACATATACCCATGCTGGGTGAGAGAAATATCTTGGCAAAAGACAACTTTTCCCATTTTTTTATACAAAGTTGGCATTTGACCAAGATATTTCTCTCACCCAGCATGGGTATATGTAAAATGACACCCCAAAACACATTCCCCACCTTCTCCTGAGTACGGAGATACCAGATGTGTGACACTTTTTTGCAGCCTAGGTGGGCAAAGGGGCCCATATTCCAAAGAGCACCTTTCGGATTTCACTCGTCATTTTTTACAGAATTTGATTTCAAACTCCTTACCACACATTTGGGCCCCTAAAATACCAGGGCATTATACCTACCCCACAAGTGACCCCATTTTGGAAAGAATAGACCCCAAGGTATTCGCTGATGGGCATAGTGAGTTCATGGAAGTTTTTATTTTTTGTCACAAGTTAGTGGAATATGAGACTTTGTATGAAAAAAAAAAAAAAAAAAAAAAATCATCATTTTCCACTAACTTGTGACAAAAAATAAAAAATTCTAGGAACTCGCCATGCCCCTCACGGAATACCTTGGGGTGTCTTCTTTCCAAAATGGGGTCACTTGTGGGGTAGTTATACTGCCCTGGCATTTTCCAGGGGCCCTAATGTGTGGTAAGTAGGTAAATGACCAGTGAAATCAGAAAGGTGCTCTTTGGAATATGGGCCCCTTTGCCCACCTAGGCTGCAAAAAAGTGTCACACATCTGGTATCTCCGTACTCGGGAGAAGTTGGGGAATGTGTTTTGGGGTGTCTTTTTACATATACCCATGCTGGGTGAGAGAAATATCTTGGCAAAAGACAACTTTTCCCATTTTTTTATACAAAGTTGGCATTTGACCAAGATATTTATCTCACCCAGCATGGGTATATGTAAAATGACACCCCAAAACACATTCCCCAACTTCTCCTGAGTACGGCGATACCAGATGTGTGACACTTTTTTGCAGCCTAGATGCGCAAAGGGGCCCAAATTCCTTTTAGGAGGGCATTTTTAGACATTTGGATACCAGACTTCTTCTCACGCTTTGGGGCCCCTAGAATGCCAGGGCAGTATAAATACCCCACATGTGACCCCATTTTGGAAAGAAGACACCCCAAGGTATTCAATGAGGGGCATGGCGAGTTCATAGAAATTTTTTTTTTTTGGCACAAGTTAGCGGAAATTGATATTTTTTATTTTTTTCTCACAAAGTCTCCCGTTCCGCTAACTTGGGACAAAAATTTCAATCTTTCATGGACTCAATATGCCCCTCACTGAATACCTGGG
The DNA here is from genome assembly GCF_905171765.1 of Bufo bufo. Taxonomy (NCBI): domain Eukaryota; kingdom Metazoa; phylum Chordata; class Amphibia; order Anura; family Bufonidae; genus Bufo; species Bufo bufo. Next base: position 528,766,542 of record NC_053391.1, on the reverse strand, counting down.
GGTGTCTTCTTTCCGAAATGGGGTCACATGTGGGGTATTTATACTGCCCTGGCATTCTAGGGGCCCTAAAGCGTGAGAAGAAGTCTGGAATATAAATGTCTAAAAAATTTTACGCATTTGGATTCCGTGAGGGGTATGGTGAGTTCATGTCAAATTTTATTTTTTGTCACAAGTTAGTGGAATATGTGACTTTGTAAGAAAAAAAAATAATAATTCCGCTAACTTGGGCCAAAAAAATGTCTGAATGGAGCCTTACAGGGGGGTGATCAATGACAGGGGGGTGATCAATGACAGGGGGGGTGATCAATGACAGGGGGGGTGATCAATGACAGGGGGGGTGATCAATGACAGGGGGGGTGATCAATGACAGGGGGGTGATCAGGGAGTCTATATGGGGTGATAACCACAGTCATTGATCACGCCCGTGTAAGGCTTCATTCAGACGTCCGGATGCGTTTTGCGGATCCGATCCATCTATCAGTGGATCCGTAAAAATCATGCGGACGTCTGAATGGAGCTTTACAGGGGGGTGATCAATGACAGGGGGGTAATCAATGACAGGGGGGTGATCAGGGAGTCTATATGGGGTGATCACCACAGTCATTGATCATGCCCCTGTAAGGCTTCATTCAGACGTCCGGATGCGTTTTGCGGATCCGATCCATCTATCAGTGGATCCGTAAAAATCATGCGGACATCTGAATGGAGCTTTACAGGGGGGTGATCAATGACAGGGGGGTAATCAATGACAGGGGGGTGATCAGGGAGTCTATATGGGGTGATCACCACAGTCATTGATCATGCCCCTGTAAGGCTTCATTCAGACGTCCGGATGCGTTTTGCGGATCCGATCCATCTATCAGTGGATCCGTAAAAATCATGCGGACATCTGAATGGAGCTTTACAGGGGGGTGATCAGGGAGTCTATATGGGGTGATCACCACAGTCATTGATCATGCCCCTGTAAGGCTTCATTCAGACGTCCGGATGCGTTTTGCGGATCCGATCCATCTATCAGTGGATCCGTAAAAATCATGCGGACGTCTGAATGGAGCTTTACAGGGGGGTAATCAATGACAGGGGGGTGATCAATGACAGGGGGGTGATCAGGGAGTCTATATGGGGTGATAACCACAGTCATTGATCATGCCCCTGTAAGGCTTCATTCAGACGTCCGGATGCGTTTTGCGGATCCGATCCATCTATCAGTGGATCCGTAAAAATCATGCGGACATCTGAATGGAGCTTTACAGGGGGTTGATCAATGACAGGGGGGTAATCAATGACAGGGGGGTGATCAGGGAGTCTATATGGGGTGATCAGGGGTGATCAGGGGCTAATAAGGGGTTAATAAGTGACGGGGGGGGGGTGTAGTGTAGTGTAGTGGTGCTTGGTGGGACTTTACTGAGCTACCTGTGTCCTCTGGTGGTCGATCCAAACAAATGGGACCACCAGAGGACCAGGTAGCAGGTATATTAGACGCTGTTATCAAAACAGCGTCTAATATACCTGTTAGGGGTTAAAAAAAACACATCTCCAGCCTGCCAGCGAACGATCGCCGCTGGCAGGCTGGAGATCAACTCTCTTACCTTCCGTTCCTGTGAGCGCGCGCGCCTGTGTGCGCGCGTTCACAGGAAATCTCGCGTCTCGCGAGAGGACGCGTATATGCGTCCAGGAGGAATGAATCAACCACCTCCAGGACGCGTCTGTGCGTACAGCGGTCCGGAGGTGGTTAAACTGGCCAATTTTGCAGGTTCCTTCCGACAAGCGCCTGCTTGTCAGTGGAGTAGACAGCTGCATTTACATGCAACGATCTCCTCCACAGTATGGGTAGGAGCAATCGCTGATGCCATCGCTTGTCTTCATACAGACTCGATACAGGGCACAATCTGCCAACTGCAAATTACAATTTTTGTGACCAAACAAATGATCTATTATCACTAGTGTTGGGCAAGCATTCTCGGCTGAACACTATTTTGACTCGAGCATCGCGATGCTCGGCACATCGCGGTGTTCAGTCGAACACCGCTTGTGCTTGAGCGCGATCCCCGACTCTCCTCCCTGCACGTTTATTGGCTAAGTACTGGCACTCACTGTAATGGCGTAGCCATGTTGGTTACTAGCATTACAGTGAATGGCTGGCCGGAACGCGTCATCGGGTGCTATATAGCACCCGATGACACATGGGCCGGCCTAGTCTTAGTCAGAGAGAGCTGCAGAAGAAGGGACAGATAGTGTAGTAAATAGAATAATATTTTTTTGTTAGGCAGGGTTTAGTCTTGAAAGGTGTTAGAGACCCAAAAGTCCTTTTAAGGACTATTGTTTTATCTGGCTTCAATATATATTATTATATATACCTGCGCTAAATTGCATGGAATTGTTTGGCCGCTGCTGACAATGACAACCTCTGCTACATTTGTTGTGTTACATTTGCGCATCATAAATATCTGTGACATTCAGTGTAATTTTTTCTTAGCTACTGGTGACAGCGACATTACCTGCGCTACATCTCCTGTATAACGTTTGCGCATCCTAAATATATGTGACATTCTGTGTATTTTTTTTGCCGCTGGCAACAGCGACATTACCAGCGCTACATCTCCTGTATAACGTTTGCGCATCCTAAATATCTGTGACATTCAGTGTCATTTATTCTTAGCCGATGGTGACAGCGAAATTACCTGCGCTACATCTCCTGTATAACGTTTGTGCTTCCCAAATATCTGTAACATTCAGTGTAATTTAATCTTAGCCGCTGGTGACAGCGACATTACCTGCGCTACATCTCCTGTATAATGTGTGCGCATCCTAAATATCTGTGTCATTCAGTGTAATTTATTTGCGCATACACTTACAAAACCTGCGCTACTGTACGTATGACATACTTGCAAGCATATACACCATTTAATATGCTCAAGGCGAGCAGTAAGGAACGGGGAAGTGGCCGTGCTGCTGATGGTGCACGCAGAGGCTGTGGCCCTAGGTGCGGTGAAACTGTGCCTGCTGCCAGAGCACAAGAAACACACTCATCCACGATACCTAGCTTCATGTCCCAGTTTGCAGGGCGGCGCAGGACAACACTCTCGAAGTCACACCAGTGGGACAAGGTGGTCGGTTGGATTGCAGCAGATAATGCTTCCAGTCGGTTAAGCCCCAACCTGTCTTTCACAAAGCCCAGTCTCAGTAGCCAAGAGTCTGGTCAACAGAATGATCACCCTTATCCTCCTTCGTCCCACCATGGAGAGTCTTGGCAAACAAGTGATCCCACACTCGGATATTCCGAGGAGCTCTTTTCAGCACCATTCCTTAATTTGGGCCTCTCTCCAAGCCCTCTTGAAGAGGGACATGAGGAGATCTTGTGCACTGATTCCCAAACTCTTGAGCATCCACAGTCAGAAAAAGATGACGGTGGGGAACGGCAATTAGTGTTTCACGAGGTGGATGATGATGATGAGACACAGTTGCCAATAAGTCAATGGCAATTAGTGTCTTAAGAGGTTGATGATGAGGATGAGACACAGTTGTCAATAAGTGAGATTCTTGTTAGGTCAACAAGTCAGGAGGATGACCAGAGTGAGGAAGTGGAAGAGGAGGTGGTGGACGATGAAATCACTGACCCAACCTTGGATGGTGGCAAGCCGAGCGAGGACAGCAGTACAGAGGGGGAGGGATCCGCAGCACCGCAACAGGCTGGAAGACGCAGTGGGATGGCAAAAAGGAGAAGGCGGGCCACATCAAACAGGCCCGCAACTGTTCCCCGGAGCACCCTCTTGCGGCAATCTTCCTTGCCAAGGGGTACATGTTACGCAGTCTGGCGCTTTTTGACGGACAATAAAAGAATTGTCAACCTGTGCTGTACCAAAATGAGCAGGGGCGTGAACACTAGCAACCTTACCACCACCAGCATGTTCCGCCACATGGCATCGAAGCATTCTAATAGGTGGGCTGAACGCCTGAGTCCACAATCAGTGTTTGCGGTTCACACCACTGCCTCCTCTTTCCCTGTTTTACGTGTTGGCCAATCCCCGTCCAAGACGCAGGCCCGGATGCCTCCCGCCCTGCACCTGGACCTTTGCAAGCACCATCAGCTAGCACATTCACTTCTGTGTCCCAGATGCCCATACCTCAGGCCTTTGAATAAAAGCGCAAATACCCAGCCACCCACCCACAGGTCATAGCACTAAATGCGCACCTTTCCAAATTGCTGGCCCTGGAAATGTGGCCATTTAGGCTTGTTGACACTGAGGCTCTCCGCATCCTGATGGCGGCAGCCGTCCCTCGTTACTCAGTCCCCAGCCACCACTATTTTTCACGGTGTGCAGTCCCGCCTTACACCAGTCCCGTAATATCACCCGTGCCCTGACCAATGCAGTTATTGGGAAGGTCCACTTAACGACTGACACATGGGCAAGTGCTTTTAGCCAGGGATGCTACATTTCCCTGACGGCACACTGGGTGAACGTTGTGGAGGCCTGGAGCGAGTCGTACCCTGGAATGGCACAGATGCTACTGACGCCAAGGATTGCGGGCCCTACTTCCATCAGGATTTCTGCCACCACCTACATTAGTGGCTGCAACCCCCCCTTCTCCTCTTCCACCTCCTCCTCCTCTTCCACCTCTGAATTCTCATCTTGCAGCACCAGTCAGACAACAGTCAGTAGCTGGAAGCAGTGTAGCACTGCAGTGGGGAAGAGGCAACAGGCCGTGCTGAAACTGATTTGCTTAGGTGACAAAAGGTACACCATCGCAGAGCTGTGGCAGGTTATAAAGGACCAGACTGAGCTGTGGCTCTCGCCACTCAACCTACAACCAGGCATGGTTGTGTCTGATAATGGCCGTAACTTGGTAGTGGCTTTGAAGCTTGGCAAGCTCACACACATACCATGCCTAGCCCACGTGTTCAACTTAGTGGTTCAGCGGTTTCTCAAAACGTACCCAAATTTTCCTGAGCTACTGGTGAGGGTGCGCTGCATGTGTGCCCATTTCCGAAAGTCATCTACAGCTGCCGCCGTTCTGGCAATGCTGCAACAGTGCTTGCAATTGCCAGCTCACCGACTGTTGTGCGACTTGAGCATGTGCTAGAACTCTACATTCCACATGTTGGCCAGGCTTTGTGAGCAGCAGAGGGCAATAGTGGAATACCAGCTGCAACATGGTCGTCGCCTTTCAAGTCAGCTTCCGCTCTTCAGAAGTGACGAGTGGGCATGGATGTCTGACCTCTGTGAGGTTTTACGCAACTTTCAGGAATCAACACAGATGGTGAGCGGCGATGCCGCCATTATCAGTGTAACAATCCCACTTCTGTGTCTACTGAAACGCTCGCTGCTCACAATGAATGCAGATGCTTTGCATGTGGAAGAGGTGGAAATGGGGGAAGACAGTACAAAGGGTGATAGCCAGACCACTCTCAGTTTGTCTTCTCAGCGCGAATTGGATGATGATGAGGAGGAGGAGCAGGAGATGGATGCCTCCGCTACAGAGGGTAGTACCCATAGCAGGTTTATTCCATCTGTTCAGCGTGGATGGGCCGAAGAGGAGAAAGAGGATGAGGAGATTGAAAGTCATCTGCCTGATGAGGACAGCAAAGTCTTGTCTGTTGGAACTCTAGCACACATGGCTGACTTTATGTTATGCTGCATTTCCCGTGACCCTCGCGTTTATACGCATTTTGGCCAACACTGATTACTTGTTATTCACCCATCTCGACCGCCGCTACAAAGAGTACTTCTCATCTCTCATTCTTGTGGTGAAAAAGACTAGCAAAATGGTGCAATACTAGAAGGTCCTTGTGAAAAAATTGCTCCAAAAATTTTCAGCTGAAAACGTCGGTGGCACAGTACATAGTTCCTTGGGCAACCAAGGAAGGGAGACGAGGGGAACACACAACAGTTCCAACAGAGGCAGGGCAACACTCTCCAAAGCCTGGGACAGTTTCATGACACCCTGCCAGCTCCCTCACACTGATGCGCGACATAGTGTCACAAGGAGGGAAAAGTTTTGGAAGATGGTGATCCCTCTGTGCCTTACAACTATTGGGTGTCCAAGCTGGACACGTGGCATGAACTGGCGCTCTACGTCTTAGAGGTGCTGGCCTGCCCTCTTGCCAGCGTTTTGTCAGAGCGGGTATTTAGTGCTGCTGGGGGCATAATAACTGATAAGTGCATCCGCCTGTCAACTTAAAATGCTGACAGGGTGACTCTTAGCAAAATGAAAAAGGCCTGGATTGCCCCTGACTTCTCTACTCCACCAGAGGAAAGCGGCTGAACATAAAGGCACTTTAAATGAGGCTTTTATGGTGTATTGAATACACTGTATTCCCATGCATCCCTTTCACCACAAAAAAAGTGTATATGGTTCAATCTTCCTTTTCTCATCCTCCTCCTCCATTATATCAACATGCTTATTAGGCTGCCCTCACTCCTAATGTTTTAGAGGGTCAGCTCAGCAGCAGACCCTCACCCCTAATGTTTTAGAGGGTCACCAGCAGACCCTCACCCATAATGTTTTAGATGGTCAGATCAGCAGCAGGCCCTCGCCCCTAATGTTTTTGATGGTCAGATCAGCAGCAGGCACTCACCCCTAATGTTTTTGATGGTCCGATCAGCAGCAGGCCCTCACCCCTAATGTTTTAGATGGTCAGCTTAGCAGCAGGGCCTTGCCCCTAATGTTTTAGAGGGTCAGCTCAGCAGCAGACCTTCACTCCTAATGTATTAGATGGTCAGCTCAGCAGCAGGCCCTCGCCCCTAATGTTATAGAGGGTCACCAGCAGGCCCTTGCTCCTAATGTTTTTGAGGGTCACCAACAGGCCCTTGCTCCTAATGTTTTTGAGGGTCACCAACAGGCCATCAATCCTAATTTTTCAAGGGTGTGTATGATGCCCTCCTTTATGTGTAATAAAGGGTGTATTGTAGTGCCTTTTCCTTTTAATTTTTGGCAGCCCTTTCACTTTATGCTTTATGAGTGTAGGAGTCCCACTACCTGAACAATTGTACCACAATGTGAATGAGGCCCTTCTTTATGTGATATACAGGTTGTATCGGAGTGCCTCTTCCTTGTAAGTTTTGGCAGCATTTGCACTTTATATACAAGTAAATATACAGGAAAGAATGTTTCCTAGCAATTTTTCCTCTAAAATCGATTTTATCTTTGGTTTTGTGTGTATTATTGTCAGTATGTGAAAGTGGCGTACTACTCGGACAACATCGTTCCCAGCAGTGACCTGGGAGTCCTAGATGCATCCAGACATCCTCCCCATGCTGTTCCCGAACTATTTCAGTGGTGTTTCCATAAATTTCTGACCTTTTCCTGTGAACCAGACACCCTCCCCTCTTCAGAGCAGGGGGTGCCTGGTTAAATACTCTAGTTATCCCATTGACTTCCATTGTGCTCTGGTGCTCTGTAGATCACCCGAGCATCCCAAAGTGTTCTACTCGAGCACCAGAGCACTCGAGCACTTTGGTGCTTGAAAAACATTAATTATTACCATTCATCGGGTAATGATTGGCACTTTAAAACCGCCAGATAATTGCTAACAAGCATTGCTATGGGTCCTTGTTAGTGATCATTTGACCAAGAACTGGTCCTTTACACTATCTAATCAGTGCTGCTATTGTCAGACTGTGCAGGGACCCACCCCATTGGTAACACCCAGTTGGATCTGCTTGTAATTTATTTATACACTTTTGGAAGGAAGAACATAGGTACAGTGGCATGCAATAGTTTGGTCACCCCTGGTCAAAATTACTGTTACTATGAACAGTTAAGCAAGTTGAAGATGAAGACTGCATTTGTAGTCAGCCAAGAGTCTTTAAATTCCTTGCTTGAGGGGTGTCCATCCATGTCTTCATTGTAAAAGTCTTCCAGTTCTGTGAGATTCCTGTGTCGTCTTGCATGCACTACTCTTTTGATGTCTATGCACAGATTTTCAATGATTTTCAGATCAGTGGACTTTGAGTGCCATGGTAAAATCTTCAGCTTGCGCCTTTTGAGGTAGTCTATAATCCATTTGTAGAAGCCATCCTCTTTTCAATTTCACCTTTTTTACAATTGGTGTTATGTTTGCTTCCAGAATTTGCTGGAATTTCATTGAAACCAATCTTCTCTCTTCCTGTGAAATGTTCCCAGTGCAATTGGCTGCAACATAACCCCAAATCATGATTGATCCACCCTCATCCTTAATGGTTGGAAAGGTGATCTTTTCATGACATTCTGTGCCCTTTTTTTCTCCAAACATACTCATTGTGGCCAAAGAGTTCTATTTTAACCTCACCGGTCTACAGGACTTGTTTCCAAAATGCACTATACTTTAGATTTTTTTGCAAACTTCTGATGCTGCTTTTTGTGGTGAGGATGCAGGAGAGGTTTTATTCTGACGGGACTCTTCCATGAAGGCCTTAGTTGTGCAGGTGTCGCTAAACTGTAGAACGATGCACCACAACCCCGGAGTCTGCTTAATCCTGAAGGTCTTTTGCAGTCAAGAAGGGGTTTTGATTTGCCTTTTTTGAAATTCTACGAGCAGTTGTCTCTAAAATCCTTCTTGGTCTTCCAGACCTTCTCTTGACCTCCACTGTTCCTATTAACTTCCATTTCTTAATTAAATTTTGAGCTTGGAAATTTGTATCACCTAGCCTTTCCTATTGATGATTGTGAACAAGCCTTAACCCTAACAGGCAATTTAAGGTGTGAGATCTCGGTCAAAGTTAACTGAATGCTCAGATTTTTTATGGCAAGGTACTTCTTTGCTTTTTTCACTGTAAAAATTGCACAAAACCAAAATAATATACTGATATTGCTTAAAATGTATAAAAGTGTATTTCATCTTTAACTTCATGCCTTTTGGAGATCATTTCATCTTCAACTTGCTTAATTGTTCACAGTAACAGTAATTTTGACTAGGGGTGCCCAAACTTTTGCATTTGACGGTATGGTACAGCACAAAGCATTATGAAAAGGTGCTCCACAATTGTTATTTCATGTTGGATACAAGTAGTTAATAAACAGACATGTCAGGAGAGGTCTTGGTCCTATTTAACAGGCCTTATGGACTTGAGATGTCATACCTTCCTGTAGTCCATATACTCCAGCCTTTAACTAAAAGACATGTTGTGACCATACATTACATTGCAACATGGCTTCCACATAATCACTGGACGGGTCTTTTTATATGGAGATCTAAAATTCCTGTAAAGCATACATACAGTACTGCTGGTAACATACTAAAATAGTAGTCCCCACAGTTGGTTTCGTGGAACACTAATATTCTGTTTCACAGTTTCTGGAGTTCCTCACACTGGATCCCAGTAACGGCAGCCGGTGTATTATTTTTTGGACTGTGTATGTACAGGTGCTAGAATTAAAACTTTTTATATCTCGAAGACATATATGTTTTTTGAAAAGTTTGTTAAAATTTAATTTCAGCAAAGGTGTGCCCAAGCCCCTATGTGCTCCCTTTATCCTCCTTCTTCCTCTTCCAGACCCCGGCCTATCCTTCTTGACTGATGGAGCCTGGCAAGATGACTCTGCAAGAACCTGGAACAGTAAATCAAGAAGGAGAAAGTGGTACTAGCAGATGAAGCAGGACAAGCAAGGGTGCTCAGGTCCACCCTTGATACATTTAATTGTTCATTTGTATATGGATGAAAAGTACTTTTTCTTCCGAAGTAAACAACAGATTGCTAAGTGAAAGGTAACATTATACTCAGCTGAGATATCTCTACGAAAATTGTACCTGGTCTAACGGTGAATAAGGGACTCCTTTTAATTTTAGCAGGCTCTATTTAACCACTTAAGGACCACAGGTTTATACCCCCCTAAAGACCAGGCCCTTTTTTACAAATCGGCACTCCACAACTTTAGCGGTTTATTGCTCGGTCATGCAACTTACCACCCAAATGAATTTTACCTCCTTTTCTTCTCACTAATAGAGCTTTCATTTGGTGGTATTTCATTGCTGCTGACATTTTTACTTTTTTTGTTATTAATCGAAATTTAACGATTTTTTTTGCAAAAAAATGACATTTTTTCACTTTCAGTTGTAAAATTTTGCAAAAAAAAACGAGATCCATATATAAATTTTGCTCTAAATTTATTGTTCTACATGTCTTTGATAAAAAAAAATGTTTGGGTAAAAAAAAAAATGGTTTGGGTAAAAGTTATAGCGTTTACAAACTATGGTACAAAAATGTGAATTTCCGCTTTTTGAAGCAGCTCTGACTTTCTGAGCACCTGTCATGTTTCCTGAGGTTCTACAATGGCCAGACAGTACAAACACCCCACAAATGACCCCATTTCGGAAAGTAGACACCCTAAGGTATTCGCTGATAGGCATAGTAAGTTCATAGAACTTTTTATTTTTTGTCACAAGTTAGCGGAAAATGATGATTTCTTTTTTTTTTCTTACAAAGTCTCATATTCCACTAACTTGTGACAAAAAATAAAAGCTTCCATGAACTCACTATGCCCATCAGCGAATACCTTGGGATGTCTTCTTTCCAAAATGGGGTCACTTGTGGGGTAGTTATACTGCCCTGGCATTCTAGGGGCCCAAATGTGTGGTAAGGAGTTCGAAATCAAATTCTGTAAAAAATGGCTGGTGAAATCCGAAAGGTGCTCTTTGGAATGTGGGCCCCTTTGCCCACCTAGGCTGCAAAAAAGTATCACACATGTGGTATCTCCGTATTCAGGAGAAGTAGGGGAATGTGTTTTGGGGTGTCATTTTACATATACCCATGCTGGGTGAGAGAAATATCTTGGCAAAAGACAACTTTGTATAAAAAAATGGTAAAAGTTGTCTTTTGCCAAGATATTTCTCTCACCCAGCATGGGAATATGTAAAATGACACCCCAAAACACATTCCCCAACTTCTCCTGAATACGGAGATACCACATGTGTGACACTTTTTTGCAGCCTAGGTGGGCAAAGGGGCCCATATTCCAAAGAGCACCTTTCGGATTTCACTGGTCATTTTTTACAGAATTTGATTTCAAACTCCTTACCACACATTTGGGCCCCTAGAATGCCAGGGCAGTATAACTACCCCACAAGTGACCCCATTTTGGAAATAAGACACCCCAAGGTATTTGCTGATGGGCATAGTGAGTTCATGGAAGTTTTTATTTTTTGTCACAAGTTAGTGGAATATGAGACTTTGTAAGAAAAAAAAAAAAAAAGAAATTCATATTCCACTAACTTGTGACAAAAAATAAAAACTTCCATGAACTCACTATGCCCATCAGCGAATACCTTGGGATGTCTTCTTTCCAAAATGGGGTCACTTGTGGGGTAGTTATACTGCCCTGGCATTCTAGGGGCCCAAATGTGTGGTAAGGAGTTTGAAATCAAATTCTGTAAAAAATGGCCAGTGAAATCCGAAAGGTGCTCTTTGGAATATGGGCCCCTTTGCCCACCTAGGCTGCAAAAAAGTGTCACACATGTGGTATCTCCGTATTCAGGAGAAGTTGGGGAATGTGTTTTGGGGTGTCATTTTACATATACCCATGCTGGGTGAGAGAAATATCTTGGCAAAAGACAACTTTGTATAAAAAAATGGTAAAAGTTGTCTTTTGCCAAGATATTTCTCTCACCCAGCATGGGTATATGTAAAATGACACCCCAAAACACATTCCCTAACTTCTCCTGAATACGGAGATACCACATGTGTGACACTTTTTTGCAGCCTAGGTGGGCAAAGGGGCCCATATTCCAAAGAGCACCTTTCGGATTTCACTGGTAATTTTTTACAGAATTTGATTTCAAACTCCTTACCACACATTTGGGCCCCTAGAATGCCAGGGCAGTATAACTACCCCACAAGTGACCCCATTTTGGAAAGAAGACACCCCAAGGTATTCCGTGAGGGGCATAGTGAGTTCATGGAAGTTTTTATTTTTTGTCACAAGTTAGTGGAATATGAGACTTTGTAAGAAAAAAAATAATAAATCATCATTTTCCACTAACTTGTGACAAAAAATAAAAAATTCTAGGAACTCGCCATGCCCCTCACGGAATACCTTGGGGTATCTTCTTTCCAAAATGGGGTCAATTGTGGGGTAGTTATACTGCCCTGGCATTTTCCAGGGGCCCTAATGTGTGGTAAGTAGGTAAATGACCTGTGAAATCCTAAAGGTGCTCTTTGGAATATGGGCCCCTTTGCCCACCTAGGCTGCAAAAAAGTGTCACACATGTGGTATCGCCGTATTCAGGAGAAGTTGGGGAATGTGTTTTGGGGAATCATTTTACATATACCCATGCTGGGTGAGAGAAATATCTTGGCAAAAGACAACTTTTCCCCATTTTTTTATACAAAGTTGGCATTTGACCAAGATATTTCTCTCACCCAGCATGGGTATATGTAAAATGACACCCCAAAACACATTCCCCAACTTCTCCTGAGTACGGCGATACCAGATGTGTGACACTTTTTTTGCAGCCTAGATGCGCAAAGGTGCCCAAATTCCTTTTAGGAGGGCATTTTTAGACATTTGGATACCAGACTTCTTCTCACGCTTTGGGGCCCCTAGAATGCCAGGGCAGTATAAATACCCCACATGTGACCCCATTTTGGAAAGAAGACACCCCAAGGTATCCAATGAGGGGCATGGCGAGTTCATAGAAATTATTTTTTTTTGGCACAAGTTAGCGGAAATTGATATTTTTTATTTTTTTCTCACAGAGTCTCCCTTTCCGCTAACTTGGGACAAAAATTTAAATCTTTCATGGACTCAATATGCCCCTCACGGAATACCTGGGAGTGTCTTCTTTCCGAAATGGGGTCACATGTGGGGTATTTATACTGCCCTGGCATTCTAGGGGCCCTAAAGCGTGAGAAGAAGTCTGGAATATAAATGTCTAAAAAATTTTACGCATTTGGATTCCGTGAGGGGTATGGTGAGTTCATGTGAGATTTAATTTTTTGACACAAGTTAGTGGAATATGAGACTTTGTAAGAAAAAAAATAATAATTTTCGCTAACTTGGGCCAAAAAAATGTCTGAATGGAGCCTTACAGAGGGGTGATCAATGACAGGGGGGTGATCAATGACAGGGGGGTGATCAGGGAGTCTATATGGGGTGATCACCCCCCTGTCATTGATCACCCCCCTATAAGGCTCCATTCAGATGTCCGTATGTGTTTTGCGGATCCGATCCATGTATCCGTGGATCCGTAAAAATCATACAGACATCTGAATGCAGCCTGACAGGGGGGGGTGATCAATGACAGGGGGGTGATCAGGGAGTCTATATGGGGTGATAACCCCCCCTGGAAGGCTCCAGGGAGACGCCTGTATGTGTTTTGCGGATCCGATCCATCTATCAGTGGATCCGTAAAAATCATGCGGACGTCTGAATGGAGCTTTACAGGGGGGTGATCAATGACAGGGGGGTAATCAATGACAGGGGGGTGATCAGGGAGTCTATATGGGGTGATCACCACAGTCATTGATCATGCCCCTGTAAGGCTCCATTCAGACGTCCGTATGCGTTTTGCGGATCCGATCCATCTATCAGTGGATCCGTAAAAATGATGCGGACGTCTGAATGGAGCTTTACAGGGGGTTATCAATGACAGGGGGGTAATCAATGATAGGGGGGGTGATCAGGGAGTCTATATGGGGTGATCACCACAGTCATTGATCACGCCCCTGTAAGGCTCCATTCAGACGTCCGTATGCGTTTTGCGGATCCAATCCATCTATCAGTGGATCCGTAAAAATCATGCGGACGTCTGAATGGAGCTTTACAGGGGTGTGATCAATGACAGGGGGGTAATCAATGACAGGGGGCGTGATCAATGACGGGGGGGTGATCAATGACAGGGGGGTGATCAGGGAGTCTATATGGGGTGATCACCACAGTCATTGATCATGCCCCTGTAAGGCTCCATTCAGATGTCCGTATGTGTTTTGCGGATCCGATCCATGTATCCGTGGATCCGTAAAAATCATACGGACATCTGAATGCAGCCTGACAGGGGGGGTGATCAATGACAGGGGGGTGATCAGGGAGTCTATATGGGGTGATCACCCCCCCTGGAAGGCTCCAGGGAGACGCCTGTATGTGTTTTGCGGATCCGATCCATCTATCAGTGGATCCGTAAAAATCATGCGGACGTCTGAATGGAGCTTTACAGGGGGGTGATCAATGACAGGGGGGTAATCAATGACAGGGGGGTGATCAGGGAGTCTATATGGGGTGATCACCACAGTCATTGATCATGCCCTGTAAGGCTCCATTCAGACGTCCGTATGCGTTTTGCGGATCCGATCCATCTATCAGTGGATCCGTAAAAATCATGCGGACGTCTGAATGGAGCTTTACAGGGGTGTGATCAATGACAGGGGGGTAATCAATGACAGGGGGGTGATCAGGGAGTCTATATTGGGTGGTCACCACAGTCATTGATCACGCCCCTGTAAGGCTCCATTCAGACGTCCGTGTGCGTTTTGCGGATCCGATCCATCTATCAGTGGATCCGTAAAAATCATGCGGACATCTGAATGGAGCTTTACAGGGGTGTGATCAATGACAGGGGGGGTAATCAATGACAGGGGGGGTGATCAGGGAGTCTATATGGGGTGATCAGGGGCTAATAAGGGTTAATAAGTGACGGGGGGGGGTGTAGTGTAGTGTAGTGTAGTGGTGCTTGGTGCTACTTTACTGAGCTACCTGTGTCCTCTGGTGGTCGATCCAAACAAAGGGGACCACCAGAGGACCAGGTAGCAGGTATATTAGACGCTGTTATCAAAACAGCGTCTAATATACCTGTTAGGGGTTAAAAAAATCACATCTCCAGCCTGCCAGCGAACGATCGCCGCTGGCAGGCTGGAGATCAACTCTCTACCTTCCGTTCCTGTTCCGGCTCACGCGAGATGACGCAAATCGGCGTTAGTGTGACCTGGGAGCGCCGCAGAGATGACGCCTTTCGGCGTTAGCGTGACGGTAAGTGGTTAATTTTGAAGTCTGAGATATAAATTAATCCTATGGTCTGAACGTGGGAGTTTGAATTAATGTTGTGGTCTCATGTGCTGAGAAAAGAAATCATGAAGACTATTTTGCCTTATATTGAGAGGTGCTATAGGGTGTGTGACCTACTAAAAGTGATGAGGAATGCGTCCATTTTTGGACTGTCCTTGATTTTGGTTTAGCCCTAACGCAGGGATCAGCAACCTCTGGCACTCCAGATGTTCTGAAACTACAACTCCCAGAATGCTCTATTCACTTCTATGGGAGTCTTGAAAACAGCCGAGTATGTGTGCATGCTGGGAGTTGTAGTTTCACAGTAGCTGGAGTGCCGAAGTTTGCTGATCCCTGCCCTAACATGTTGTAAATACTTGGTGACAATCACTTGGCCATAATAGCGAGTCATAGTCTGTAGAGTTGATGTCATTATGGACATAAGTACACAGGTTGGTTGATGTGTTGCCCACATGGTTAAGAGGTCTGTTTTCCATTGTCTGTGGAAGTTTGGAAACTACTGTGTCTAATATTATAGTTCATTTCCATTCACTAAAATTTATTCTTTCACCAATTTTACTCCATCTTATGTGAAGGTAGCATAAACTGGTGACAGTGGAGACCCTAAGCAAAACAATAGGTCACTTTTTTTTTTTGTCCACACAGTATTTTACTGAAACACCCCCACTCCAGCATGAATGGTACACTGAAGTCCTTGTATCCATGAGCTATGATTCCCCTCGTCCCCTGACGGATGACTGATTGACAGTTTTCTTCTTTTGCTGTGTATAAGAAAATTGCTTATCAGCATCAAAAAGAGAGGTGATTGTGGTGAGAGCAGAGAGTTCATAAATACTTGGACTCCCAAGCTGTGCTAATAAGTGGGATGCTACACTTAGTTCACTCTGGAGCTGCTCAGATAGGGCAGCATAAAGCTGGTAACAGATACCCTATATAGATATATATAGGTACATTATAGATACAACCTGTGGACAGATATGACACTGGGAAAAACAATTCAAAGTTCTTGTTTTCTAATCCTGAACAACCCTTTCATTAAAGAAGCACTCCCACAAAAATATGTATTCTCTGACCTGTTAGAAAGGTACATGATGTGAACTATAGTGAAGGTAATATTCTTACCAGTGACTGTATTTGTGAGTTATAACCTCCCTTCTGATCCTCAGATGTGTCATGTGACCAACACTCTGACTCTCCAAATAACACAGAATCTTATGTGTGGACAGGAAGCCAGTTTCTCTATGTGTTCCTATGCGAGCCTCAATGTCAGGCCTCATGCACATGACTGTGTGCCAGCCTTGCCCGTGCTGTGGACCGCAAATTGCATTTTGCAATGCATGGACACCGATCGTGTGACCGCTGTGGGGTTTCGCTCTGGTAGATAGGGTAAGCGGACGCAGTACAGAGGCAAAATACAAGTTCTTAACTCAAACTTCAGTGTTTATTCACACTTGCGGCAGTTGCACAAAGCAAAACGTCACTTTGCAGTTTTTAGTGTTAATTCACACACAAATGGAAAGTTCAATTTGCACAGAACAACATGTCACTTTGCAGTCTTTGGTGTTAATTCACACACAATGGAAAGTTCATATTGCACAAGTCACCTTGTTGGCAGTTTCTGCCTCCAGTAGTACACAGCAGGCTTTAGGGGGCCGGTCCCCCATGCACATGGGGCTCAGCCCTCCAGTCTGGCACAAAACCTCAGATCCCAACACAGAGACTCAGCTGCTGAGCCCAGCTGCCTATTCAAGGACAGCCAGGTTCTGCCAAAACCTGGACTGGCACATAAACTCCGGTCCGGTATTTGACCTTACCTGGCTGGAGACCAGCCCAGCCGCACATGTTGGGAGGAAAATACCTGCCTTCCCAGACAAAACCCCTCGTTGTGTCACACCGCCATCTGTGGACGCGGCCATATTCACTTGAATGCGGTCCACATCCAACAGTCTTCATCGCTAAAAAGTAGCTCTACTTTATTGCTGTGGAGGCATGGACAGAAAACCCATGGAAGCACTCAGTAGTGCTTATGTGGGCTTCTAATCCATGCCTCTATTCCATTCTGCATAGTATCTCCCGGATTGCAGAGCCATTCGAGTGAATGGATCCCCATCTGTGATACAGTGTGCACAACTGTTTAAGGGTCGCAATACGGGCATGGCGGGGCAACGGCCATGTGCATGAGGCCTCAATCTCTTAGGAATGAATAGAGAAGTAAATGACTTTGTGTCCTGTGTCAGTTGGAGATCAAACTAATGGTCACATGGCACAGATGAGGATGAGAAGGAAGGTTATAACTCTTACAAATACAGTTACATAGTATTACAGTTTATATCATGGACCTTTCTAACAGGTCAGAGAATAAATGTTTTTGTGGGAGTGCTACTTTAAAGTTAATCTGTCACAATGAAATGCATTGTAATCTCCAGGCAGTATGTTATGAACAGGAGGAGCTGAACAGATTATGTATAGTTTTGTGGGAAATGATTCAGTATAACTTGTATTTCACTCACTTAAATTCCTGCTCACTCTGGGCTTTGCAGTCAAGTCCTATTACTGACTGACCTCTATCTCTGTAGGTAAAGTCATACAGGTAAGGCCGATCTTTCACTGATAGGACCACCTCCTTGACCCCAAAGCTCAGAGTGAGCAGGAATTAAAATGAATGAAATACAAGCCTAATGTAAGGGTTAATGCCCTCCCAAAATGTATTACCAGGAAAATTTGATAAAAGCAGTGATTCATGTCTCATTGCTTTATAAACACTTTAATTTTAAGTTTTTATTAGAAGATGCTCAATTGCAAATAACTTCAATCTGAATAAGACTTTTCTGGTGTATTTTTGAGTCACCATTTCTACTTAACCTGAAAGCTTGTTAGGATAGCCATTAGGAGGCTGGCATGTCTACTAATTCGAGAGTTGTAACATTTACCAGCAGTTCTTCACTTTTACCTTTAAAATATATTTGACTGCAATTAAAGGGACATAATGACAAAACAATACCCACTGTGTGTGTTTCATAATTTGATAGTCTTCACAAAATATCTGATATAGTATTTGCAAAACTTTTCTTCTGTAATTTAGTAACAATAAAATACCCTCCTGCATTTTCTAGTGACATCCTTATTCTCAAGTCTTAACTTATTTCACCTTAATAGTACAAGTTAGAGCATTAGTGCAGTCACACAGAGGCTCTCATTACTGCCTGCCACACCATTAGTACACAGCTAGCATTTCTTCACCAAGGGCGAAGATTCAATGTGCACCCGCAAAAATGTTAATCAACAAAAACGTACCACTAGCACTTATAAACTGTATCACTATGCTTAACCCATACATCATACCAGTTTACCATGCACAAACTCTTGTCACTATGCATTACCATAGAAATATTACCATAGAAATAAAAAGTGTCAAGATATCAGTGGGGGGCCACACTGTAAGGTAGGATAATAATTAGTTCAAGGATATCCAGGTGAAAGGTCTTCTTTAAGTGTTTCAGATTATCAGCAAAATTTGAATATCAAACATAACCTGAGTAAATAAAAATCACATTAACTGTGATTAACCACAGGTTTTGGAAAGCGTTGAGTTACAAAAGAGTTCAATTTCACTAGCCATGCCCAGATCTGATTACTGCCAGACTTGTAGAATAAAAAAATTACTTAAATAAACCTGTCTAAAAACATGAAGTAGGCTAAAAGATCTCAAAAAGTAACACCTCATGCCCTGATCTGAACAAATTCAATAACAGATGAGAAAGAAAGTCATTCACAACTATCAGTCTGGAAAAGGTTACAAAGCCATTTCTAAGGCTTTGGGACTCCAGCGAACCACAGAGGGGCTCCTGTCAGAGGGGCTTGCCTTGGTGAAAAAGGGGATATGACCGGGTTCAGAGCTGAACCTGGAAAACCCCTTAAGGTCAGTGTTCATGATTCAACAATAAGAAAGAAACTGGGCAAAAAATGGTATCCATGGGAAAGTTCCAAGGAGAAAACCACTGCTGACCAAAAAGGAACACAAAGGCCCATCTCACATTTGCAAAAAAAACATCTTGATAATCCCCAAGGCCTTTTGGGAAAATACTTTATGGACTGATGAGACAAAAGTGGAACTTTTTAGAAGAGGTGTGTGTCCCTTTACATCTGGCATAAAACTAACACAGTAATTCAGAAAAAGAACATACCGACAGTCAAACATAATAATAGTAGTGTGCTGGTCTGTTTTGCTGCTTCAGAACCTGGACGACTTGCTGTAATTGATGGACCCGTGTGAATTCTGCTCTGTACCAGAAAATCCAGAAGGAGAATGTCCCAGCCATCAGTTTGTGACCTTAAGCTTAAGTGTACATGGGTTCTGCAGCAGGACAATGATCCAAAGCACACCAGTAAATGCACCTCTGAATGGCTGGAAAAAAAGAAAATAAATTGAAGGTTTTGGAATGGCCTAGTCAAAGTCCGGGACTTAAATCCGAATGAGATGCTGTGGCATGACCTAAAACAAGCCATTCATGTTTGAAAACCCTCCAATGTGGTTGAATTAAAAACAATTCTGCAAAGAAGAGTAGGCCAAAATTCCTTGACAGAGATGTGAAGGACTTATTGCCAGTTATCACAAATGCTTGATTCCAGTTTTTTGCCACCAATTTATTAAGTTTAGGGGGCAGTTACTTTTTCACATAGGGCCAGGTTGATTTGGATAGCTTTTTTCTCTTAATAAATGAAATCATGATTAAAAACTGCATTTGTGTATTTACTTAGGTTATCTTTGTCATTCAAATTTGTTTGATCTGAAACATTATATTGTGACAACTGTGCAAAAACAATAGAAATCTGTAAGGCTGGGATCACATCTCCGTTGTGAACTCCAGCACTGTAATCCGGTCACTGTATCCGGCATACATGCTGGATTTCAGCTGGACAAATGCTACACTTAACACTTTTTGTCCGCCCAATAGTTGCCATACATGCCAATGAATGGGTATCTGGTGGTGCACGGTGGAATGCGGCTATGTCAGATACGGCGAACTCTGGCAGTCAGCCGGTGAGCTGGAACAGACAGCCGGAGTTCACAGCGCAGATGTGAACCCAGCTTATATATATACAATACATATTATATATATATATATATATATATATATATATATACAGTACAGACCAAAAGTTTGGACACACCTTCTCATTCAAAGAGTTTTCTTTATTTTCATGACTATGAAATTGTAGATTCACACTGAAGGCATCAAACTATGAATTAACAGATGTGGAATTATATACATGACAAACAAGTGTGAAACAACAGAAAATATGTATATTTCTAGGTTCTTCAAAGTAGCCACATTTTGCTTTGATTACTGCTTTGCACACTCTTGGCATTCTCTTGATGAGCTTCAAGAGGTAGTCCCCTGAAATAGTTTTCACTTCACAGGTGTGCCCTGTCAGGTTTAATAAGTGGGATTTCTTGCCTTATAAATGGGGTTGGGACCATCAGATGCATTGAGGAGAAGTCAGGTGGATACACAGCTGATAGTCCTACTGAATAGACTGTTAGAATTTGTATTATGGCAAGAAAAAAGCAGCTAAGTAAAGAAAAACGAGTGGCCATCATTACTTTAAGAAATGAAGGTCAGTCAGTCAGCCGAATAATTGGGAAAACTTTGAAAGTAAGGGCTATTTGACCATGAAGGAGAGTGATGGGGTGCTGCGCCAGATGACCTGGCCTTCCACAGTCACCGGACCTGAACCCAATCGAGATGGTTTGGGGTGAGCTGGACCGCAGAGTGAAGGCAAAAGGGCCAACAAGTGCTAAGCATCTCTGGGAACTCCTTCAAGACTGTTGGAAGCACCATTTCAGGGGACTACCTCTTGAAGCTCATCAAGAGGAATGCCAAGATGTGCAAAGCAGTAATCAAAGCAAAAGGTGGCTACTTTGAAGAACCTAGAATATGACATATTTTCAGTTGTTTCACACTTGTTTGTTTTGTATATAATTCCACATGTGTTAATTCATAGTTTTGATGCCTTCATAGTCATGAAAATAAAGAAAACTCTTTGAATGAGAAGGTGTGTCCAAACTTTTGGTCTGTACTGTATATATATATATATATATATATATATATACACACACACACACAATACGCACATACTTGCAGATTAAACACACATACACACAACGCACACATGCATACACACTACATATACACTGTACAGAAATACACAATATATACACATGCATACATATTTCACATACTTATGTCACCTACAGATCTGTGACATCTCAGCAGTGCAGAGGAATGGCAAGCAGAGCAGAACCTACTTCCATTTTGAACTGATATTTACAGCCTATCTCCACCTCCTTGCTGTGTGGATGAAGTTATAACAGCCAGCAAAAAGCTCTGTCTGTTTTACCTTTCTGTCATACAGAAAAGAGGGTAGAAGGATGGCTCCCTCTACATTCCTACCTAGCTGCACCTTGCATGTGCCCCACTTTCTACACCCCTGCTGGTGACAGTATATAACCCAATACATCTAAGACTGTTACCGTGAAACAATATTATATTGAGGAAAGAGGCAAGAGTTCAGATTAGCATAACATAAAAAATGTGGATCCTTTGGCAGATGCAGCAGTGATGATCAGAAATGTAAAGAGAACACAAACAAACAACCAATGTTTGAGGTAATAAGGAAGTCCTGATAATTGTAGAACAGAAGTGCCCAGGTTTTTATGGAGGGATTATAGAGTTTGGAGCACGGGGGAAATTTTGCTGACATAGACATAGACATAGAGCACAGGGAAACTTAGCCCAGGAGACACCAGAAGAAGTAACCAGTTGTAGATCAAGCCGATACAAGTAGACATCAGGAGCAGTGACCTCGAAAAGGCTTTGGACAGAACCAGGAGCAGAACCCACACCAGGCCGGGTCACTGCACAGACAGGAGGTCACCAAGCCACAGACTCAGTCTGGAAGCAGGTAGCAGGTTACATTTGAAGGACACAGGGGCTGGAGATAGTGCTGGATATCCAATCAGAATAGAGTAGAAGAATAGAGCTGGGTCAAAGGGCATCACAGAGGTCAGTAGCAGCATGAACAGTGCAGCTCATGGCAAACACCTGCAATGATATCTATGATCAGTGCAATGAAGAGAGAATGGAGCTAATGACAGCAGTCCGTCAACAATGGTTGAAGGACACAGGGGCTGGAGATAGTGCTGGATATCCAATCAGAATAGAGTAGAAGAATAGAGCTGGGTCAAATGGCATCACAGAGGTCAGTAGCAGCATGAACAGTGCAGTTCATGGCAAACACCTGCAATGATATCATGGATCAGTGCAATGAAGAGAGAATGGAGCTAATGACAGCAGTCCGTCATTATGATGTGACTTTCTTAACCATCCAGCCACAGATAAGGAATGTCTATGTCTTAATGTATGAGGGACCCGGGCTGTATAATTAGTATGGTTTGCATCTCCATTCATTAAATCCAGCAAAAAGCCAGCATTTATGCCAGAAACCTTCCAGATGGCCGTCTGGATCCCATTATAGTGAATGGTGATTCAGCAGTGCCCAGCAATGTCCAGCTATACCAAATACAGTAAGTCCAGTAATGTTCTCCTCTGCCGGAACAGACTACCTGATTTACTGAATGACAGGCGAACCTGTCCCTAACATCATACCATAGTCCTTGGACTCCTGGGCCACAGGTTGTGCATTATCTTTTTAACTTTATTTTTATTCTACCATATATAACCCTCCAAAGCAGGGCAAGTGACCACTCCTTAGAAGATGTCATCCTCTGTTTATAGCAACCACTCAAACCACTCAAATCTATCTGACCAACAGCTATCTTTTGCAACTCCCCCTATAAATATGCAATCTTGGATCCACCATGCATACATGGGTATTTAATAGGGAAAGGCTAAAGAGCCAGTACAAAAAAAGTATTCAGTACTACAGTCACAGAACACACAGGTATGCATACAGTATATTCTTAAATATATTCTATTACAAAAAGAAACCATGCTTTAATGCAGATTAATTGATATGGAGAGAAGGACATGAAGAATCCTGGGAGGACAAATTAGAAATAGATGAGGAGTTATTATAAACAAGATCTTGTCCCAAAGGATAGTATGGATTTTACTCATAAATGCTATATCTAGAAGTGGGCACAGTTTACAAAAGAACCATGTCTACTGTTGCCATGATTTATATCTTTATAATTAAGAAATGCAGTTATGTTAATAGGGATAATGGAAATGGTCTTATCTACCAGTTATGTAAATGAGTCAAATTTTTGCTATTTATTTTATAACTGGCGGCACCTTATAAGATGAAATTGTATTCAGATGCCAAAAATAGTGAAAGCTAGGTCATTTACAGCATGAAAAAGCCATTTGTCCTACTCTCCAGGCTGATTCTAGCCGAAGTAGTCAGTCATTTTACTTGCAGCTATCCTTCAATGCGTGTGTAAGATACAGATTCATAATTTATCCAAATCATAAATAACCTAAATTCTAATCTGTCACAAAACAGATTGTACTTAGCATCAGGATGCAGCGGTTCTCTACTGTTCACTTCTAAAATGTAACATGCTTTGGAGAGTGAGCAATTAATTATACTGACAACATCAAAATACAAACCTCCATGTAATTAAGAGATAATCTTTGAAATGCTTAACCAGCAACGTAGCAATGTGCAATTGGTTCTGTATGGATTGGCTGTCTGTATGAAATGAGATTGTCTCCTTTACTTTGTCTGGCGCTTTGAAACATTAACTTTCTGACCTATAAAAATATTCTATGAGCTCAGTACTGATCTCTGGTGATTAATTAGGCAAACATTAAAATATGTGACTTTGGAAAATATCGCTAATACATTTGAGAATCAGTGACAGCATGGCATGGAAGTGCAGTGGTTAGCACCGGCCACAGATTATATATAAGAATTGTGTATATATCCTCTAGCAGCTATTTCTTTCCATAGCCCAAGAACATTCAGGTTTATTGATTCTAAGGACTTTTTTGAATGAACAGCTGTCTGCATAGGAAATTCCATGTCATTTTCCAGTTGAAACGCAGTAGTAGCTTACTGCTGAGAATATTTTTTCCCAGCCCTCCATTTCTTTAATAATACTCTTAATAGACCTTCACATCCGCAAGCCAGGTACATAGGGACCCTGACAATACCAGCATAAGGACATGATGGATCACAGGGCCTGCTGCTGTCTGTTACAGGCAGTGAGTGTGGACCCACTGTGCCAACCATTCCATTTGACTGGTTTTCCTCCCTTTAAGACAGCAGGCCACTATCTTTTGGAATAGTCCCAGGTGTGGTTGGCTGCTGAACCACGTGGTCAGAGACACCGATGCCAAGCATCAAAGGATCGGACAATAATTGTAGGTCAGGAAACAGGCAGAGGTCAGGGTGGCAGGGTACATCTGAATCCATGAAACAGTCCACTGGTCAGGGCAGGTGGCTCCAGGGTCAGTACAGTGAACAGTCATTGTTTCAGGTCGAGGGTAGCAGAGAATCAGGGTGCAGGAAACAGGCAGAATTCAATACACAGACAGACTTACAACAGACTTATATCCTACAAACAGATTTAGCTCTTTTGCAGAGCCTAGGAAGCAAGTGAAACAAAAATGAATCTAATTGCTCAAGGAAGAGGTGGCATATATAGCAGAGCTGATGAGCTCATTAGTCACACAGCTGAACACAGAGCAAAAAGGGGAATTAACCCTTGCATTGCTGCAAAAATACATAGAAAGATACCTAGCAGCTAGGTTTCAGCATGGGACACAGGAGTCTGGCAACCAGCACGGGTAGAAGCTAGGTGAGTGATATGGCATAGTCCCAGATGGTGGGCTGTCAGCAGGCACAGAGCACCAACATGACATTAGCCCCTCCCTTATGCCCTCCATTATTTGAGAAATTCCTTCAGAGGGGCAGAAGCATTAATATTATCCAAAGATTCAGAGGATATCACCTCCAGGATGCTCTTGGAGCTGATAGGAGAGACAATAGAAGCAGGACATCTGAAATACTGTTTGTGAATGACTGGATCAGTGCTTCTCTTCATAGTAGCAGAGGACTGTAGTAGAGAAGAGCTAGTCTCATTGCAAAAATGAAAAAAAATAAATAAAAATTACTGGCAGTAGAGTCAGTCTTTGGTAGTTCAGATAAGAAGACACAGAAAAAGGAACTCTTGGCACGTAACCAAGCGGATTCTCTGGCACAATCATGGTAAGAAGAACAGATTTGTGGATAACCTCTCTCTCAAGCTTAGATTTCAGGCACAGACAGGTTTTCAGCCTTTACAAAGAAAATCAAGAACACTCCCGCGCTCCCATACAAAAAATCCACCAACCTCCAATTGGAGGTCCGCTGCACTGTGTATATATTGGGCTTTGCTGCTGCCGCCCAGGACACAAAATTGATTGAATGTTAGTTACCTTACGGTATAAACTTACACTGGTGCTGGTAGGTAGAAATATAACAGATTGAGTACAGTGGCTAGATGAATGTTCCGCTATAATAGAAAATGAGTATCAATTGACGATGCGATGAAATAATCACCGCGGTGATAGTTACCTTTTCTTTAGATGTGAGCTGGCAAAAGGTTTTCAGCCTTCTTCCACACAAAGACATTGGCACAGCAGGCATATGCACAAGGCAGATATTGGACTACAGGTGGATTCTGGACTGGCAGCACAGTAGTCAGGCATTGGGATTGACATGCTAGACCCCGACAAAGAATTTACCCAGTGTTCCAGTTGAGAACCGGACAGTGTAGAAGAACCAAGACAGTCCCAGCAGAAGTGGACAAGTAGACACAGGCAGAACATAAAGGGGAAATTTTCTCGAATAGAGTGACAATTCAATCATCTCAGAGAGAGAGCCTTTCCATTCCACTGTCAGAAACGAAGGGCTTCTCAGGCATTAGATGGGTATACAGTACCTTACTGGTTCACCACGGCTTGATGCAAAAAGTTTCCTGGCCGAGCCTGAGTCTAGAAAGCCTGAACAGTAAACTGCATACCACCTCAGGACCAGTGGCGTTGCTAGAGCTGGTGTCACCCAGTGTGGTAGAAAATGTTGTCACCCCCCCCAAGCACCCCGACCCCCCATAGCAATAATTTTTTAGCCATATATGGGGGCTATGGGGTGGTACTGCTGTAGGGGGGTTTCCGTTAGCTCAGCAGACAACCCCCCACCCCCCTGATCGCCGATGGGGGGGGGGGGCTAGCAGTCAGATCGCTTACCGGGCAGTGGCGGATCCAGAGCCTGGTCTCGGGAGGGGCACTTCCATATTATTTTCTGCCCCCCGCCACAAAACAAGGTGCTTATAGAAACTGACAACACAGTGTAGAGGTATACTGTATAATGTGTGGCACAGTGATGCTATATGTGTATAACATAAACATATTTCACATGAAAACTTACAATTACTTGGCTTGGCCCTTGGGGATCGCGGACACCACTTTAACACTTTGGCTGGGGGGCTCCTTGGAGCTGATGTTGTGTATTCTCCTAATGAGAAAGATTTCATAATAAGGATTTGGAGAAGGGGCAGATAGCAGAGCAAGGAGAGGCTAGTGCTGCTACTAGAGAGCTCATACCATGGGGGAGTAATAAAGCCAACCATAATACCCCCCCCCCCCAGTAGAAATAATTATCCTTAAAATTTGAAAGTGCAAAAAATACCCCCTTGTAATGCCCCCAGTTGAGCTAATGTCCCCATAGTGCCCCCATAATGTGCCAGTATAAAATACCCTTATATAGTGCCCCAGTAAATGCCCCCCTAAGAGCTCCTCTCCCCCTTCCTCCTAGTGGCCCCCATAATGTACCAGTATTAAATGCCCCATATATAGTGCCCCAGTAGATGCCCTCAGTGTCCCCCATAATTTGCAAGTATAAAATACCCCTTCTTAGTGCCCCCGTAGATGACCCCATAGTACTCCCCCTCCCCCTTCCCCATAGGTACCCACCATAACGTGCACCAGTATAAAATGCTATTGTACAGAGCCCCCCATATAAAATACCCCTTCTTTGTGCCTCAATAGATGCCCCTATAGTGCCCACCCATGATGTGCCAGTAATACGTGCCCCCCAATAATGTGCCAGTATACGTGCCCCCAATAATGTGCCAGTAATAAAGTACCCCATTGATGTGCCAGTATAAGTACCCCCATAGATGCCCCCAATAATGTGCCCAGTAAAATGTGCCCCCATAGATGCCCCCAATCATGTGCCAGTAACAAGAGCCCCCCCAAACATGTGCCAGTAACAAGAGCACCCCCCATCATGTGCCAGTAACAAGAGCACCCCATCATGTGCCAGTAACAAGAGCACCCCCCATCATGTGCCAGTAATAAGAGCACCCCCCATCATGTGCCAGTAATAAGAGCACCCCCATCATGTGCCAGCAACAAGAGCCTCCCCATCATGTGCAGTAACAAGAGCCCCCCCCTCATGTGCCAGTAAAACTTAAAAGTATTGTACATATATAAAAAAAACACTTATACTTACCTCCATGTCAGCAATGCGATGCAGGTCTCTTCCGGGCTCTGTGTCCCTCGCTGGTATGGCTGTATGCGGCGCGATGACGTTATTGCGCTGCCTGCACCGGCCTCTGATAGGCTGCCGCTAGTGCCGGCAGCCTATCAGAGGAACAGGGAAGGGACATGCCTCTCCCTCCCCTGCCCGCCGCAGCATAGCTATCTGTATTGCTGTCCTGAGGGACAGCGATACAGATGACTATGGAGATGAGCGCCACCGCCATCAGAGTCACTGGTGTCACCCCATCACTGGTGTCACCCCATCACTGGTGTCACCCGGTGCGGCCCGCACCCGCTGCACCCCCTCGTAATGCCACTACTCAGGACAAAGATATTGGTAAAGTCAACTTTGAAGAGAGTTGGTCATGACTTAGGCTACATTCACACAACGTGAAGAAAATCTGTTAAATCTGTTAATGTAGCCTTAGAGCAATCTCTCCTATGGTCCTAGGCTCAGAAGTACCACCTTGTGAGGACACGTGCGGACATAATGCCCCTTGACACTACAATACAGGCATAGGTTGTTGAACTGCTTATGCAGATGCTGCTTTTCAGACAATTTGAGTCAATCCACATGCATTGGTTCTGGTGCAGGCAAAGAAGACAGAGAATGAATCAGGGATCTGTGGAAAGAAGGCATCCACTGTGGAGTCTTCTCTCACGGACTGCTTCCTTGGCATGTTTCTGGAAGTGGAGATTAGTGCAGGTAGCAAGAGAACCACCAGTTCATTCATCTCCTAGACAGGGTGCAGAATTGCATGGCATGTTGCCTGTCAAACAGATTACCCTGGCGAAGTTGCAAAAAGGAGGAAGTGGCAGAAAAGAAGATTCTGGTTCCTCAAAGACTTTGCGGAAGGTGACTAGGAACTCATTAAGATTATTGGTCACAGGATCGCCTCTCTCCCATAACAGACTAGCCCAGGTGAGGGCCTTGCCTCACAGAAGAAATATCACAAAGGGCCACCTTGGCCCGGTCAGAAGAAAACAGATGTTGCTACAGTTCAAAATGAATAGTGCACTGGTTGAGGAAGCCACGGCACAGCCTGGATCTCCATCATAGCATGAACAAGAAGAAAGTTGCAGAAAAACGGCACCACTCGATCGGCACACTCCCCAGGACAGACTTCTAAACAGTGGCGACTCTAGGAACAATATATATGGGGGCACAAAGATACCACAGTCAAAAATGGGGGGGGGGGGGGGGGGGGAAAAAACAAAATAAGTATATATAAATAATATTACAAAATACGAAAGAATTGCGGTATGCATGGATACATTTATAATAAAACAATTTACTTACAAAAGAAACTATTCAGTCGTCTGCTGTGCCGTCCTCTGCTTGCTTCCGCAGGCGCACTGTTATGGTGGATCTGTGGAAGACACACTGTTATGGGGGCATCTGTTGATGACACATTATGCCTCTCATTAGCCCTCATTATGCCTCTCATATCAGCCCTTATGCCTCATTAGCCCCCAATATAAGCCCTTATGCCTCATTAGCCCCCACTATTCCTCTTATCACCCCCATATCAGCCCGTATGCCTCATTAGCCCCAATTATAAGCCCTTATGCCTCATTAGACCCCATTATTCCTCTTATTAGCCCCCATTATGCCTCATTAGCCCCCATTATAAGCCATTATGCCTCTTATTAGCCCACATTATGCCTATTATTAGCCCCCATATGCCTAATTAGCGCCCATATGCCTCATTAGCCCCCATATGCCTCATTAGCCCCCATATGCCTCTAATAGTCTAATTAGCCCCTATTGTGTCTCTAATTAGCCCCCATTATGCATAATTAGCCCCATATGCTCCAATTAGCCCCCATATGCCTCCAATTAGCCCCCCATATGCCTCCAATTAGCCCCATATGCCTCTAATTAGCCCCCATATGCCTCCAATTAGCCCCATATGTCTCCAATTAGCCCCCATAGCCCCCATATGCCTCCAATTAGCCCCCATATGCCTCCAATTATCCCCCATATGCCTCCAATTAGCCCCCATATGCCTCCAATTAGCCCCCATATGCCTCCAATTAGCCCTCATATGCCTCCTTTTAGCCCCCATATGCTTCCAATTAGCCCCCATAAGCCCCCATATGCCTCCAATTAGCCCCCATACGCCTCCAAATAGCCCCCATATACCTCCAATTAGCCCCCATATGCCTCCTATTAGCCACCATATGCCTCCAATTAGCCCCCATATGCCTCCTATTAGCCCCCATATGCCTCCAATTAGCCTCCAATTAGCCCCCATATGCCTCCAATTGCCCCCATATGCCTCCAATTAGCCCCCATTATGCCCCCAGCAGCCACATTTTTTATAAAATAAAAAAAACACTTACTTCTCCTGCTCCTGGACGGACGCCGCCTGCAATTTTCTCCCTCCTCAGTCGACTGTGCTCTAAACTGGTGCACAGCGTGAGGTCACAGAGCGTCCTCACGCTGTGCGCAGCCCTGCACAGCCGACAGCCGAGGACCAGGAAGTGGTGAGTACAGAGCGTTCACCACTTCCTGGTCCTTCGGTACTAATGAGCGCTTCCATAATGAAGCGCTCATTAGATAGTATTCACCTGGGGGAATCAGCGGGGGGGGGGCAACCGGGGGGGCAAAGAACAACATAGGGGGGGGCGATGTCCCCCCCTTGCGACGCCACTACTTCTAAATTAGGTAAGTATGTATAATATATGTTGTAAAACAAGATTAAATGTAAAGTCTATTTATATATAGACCTAAAAATGAAATATAATAATAATAATGAGTATAAGGGAGAAAAAAAGATTTTACTAAAGGAAATATATGGAGAATAGAAGAAATAATAATGGCATGGAGGTACTTCAGTTCATTATTATTTCTTCTATCCTCCATGCATTTCACTTTAGTAAAATCTTTTTTCCTCCTTCCCCTCCACCCATTCACACCCAGAGGAATGTGTCAATGTATTATCACTATATAACAAATGTCTGAGGAAGCTGTACACCCTTGAATGCGTTGCAAAATAAAGAAGGCCTATCACGGCTAGCGCTACCATTGCAGAGCCGGCAAGAGAACCTAGGCTGCCACCTGGATACACCACTTGCTGTGCAGGATAAAAATACAGCCCACTTAATCAGCTGTTGTGTCTTACACAACACTTAAAAGGTAAGCGCAATACTAATTCCCTCCATCAACATTAATGGTACTGCTCCGTTATCAATTCACTGGCGCTGATCTATATAGTGTGCTGCGGTATCGCAGCAGTACCGCAATGCCTGATGCCTAAGGGGAACTACAATAAATAATGATATCTTGCTGGCTCTGCTAGGACAAGATAACCACTTCAATCAATATTAAAATCAAGAGTACCTTGTAATTGATCTATGTCCTGCGGCTTCCTCTTTATTCCTTGTTGCAGATGTCTCTTACAAGATATTTCGGGTTCGGTAATTGTTTGTTGGAGCACGCCCCGGCCGGTGGCTCGTGCTCGTGCTCATGTAGAGCTACCTAGTGACGTCACTTGTACGAGCTAAGGATCACTGTGAGTACCAAAAAGCGGGCGTCATTCTATGGCGGCGGTTCATAGACAATGTTATTTTTATATGGGAGGGAGGGGAAGTAGCATTAAAGCCAATTTTATTAAGGATATAAATAAACAATTAGTTTTATCTGGATTTTACCCCAACCTATATTAGGGAAGAGATTAATTTTTTAGATCTGACCATTTATACAGAAGGAGAAAAAATCTGCACGAAAAACCTTCAATAAACCCCACAGATTCCAATAGTTTTATCTCCAGAGAGAATTGTCATTTACCTCAGTGGCTAGAAATATCCCCAAAAGTCAGGTTTTGCGCATCAAAAGAAATTGCACTACAATGGGAGGACTATGAGAAGGAGGCAGAAAATTTCAGAAAAAATTTGAGCCTAAAAGGGTATGATACACAATAACGTATTCATCAGAAACTGAAATAGGACAACAGGGATAGACAGCTATTATTAATGAATCAAAGAAGTGAGGAAAAAGATAATAATAACAAAAAAAATATGAACTACAGGAAGTAATAAAGGAATCAATTCCACCTATTATCATACCATATAAGTGGGCAAACAAAGTATTTTAGGAAGATAGTAAGCAGATATTGGAACATTCTAAAGAAGATAAAATAATTGGAGACATATTCCAGAAGCCACAAAATTTGTATACCCGCAACCAAAGCAATAAATAGAGGAATCTAGTAGCATCCACTGGTAAAGGTGCGGCAATAGAAAATAAAAGAATAATAGATAACAGTTTTTTTTTTATATATAATCTTTATTATGTATTTTCTTGCATCATACAAAACATTATACACATTTTAAATTACAACAGATACATATTTGTCCCCCTCCCCATTTCCCTTATTTGCTGCAGAAAAAGAAAAAAACCCAAAAAAAAGGAAAGGACAGAACATGTCAAAGAGAAGCTTACAATAGCCATAACTTCCATAATTTTGCAAATCTATTTTTCTTTTGGATATTTACCAGATGGGATTCTTCTCTGGTTAGTACACTTTTAGTTCGTCTCTCCCATTCTTTAATAGATGGGGAGGTCTTACTTCCCCAGTGTCCCATAATACATTTCCTAGCCTGAAAGAGGAGTTTGGATGCAATTTCTTGATGTTGGAGGGTATCCCTTTTGTCCATCACTCCCAATACACAAATCTCAAATTTATTGGGTATTATAAACTGATGAAATAGTTCTATTTTGTCCCTAACCTGTCCCCAGAATTCCTGAGTTCTTCTACACGTCCAGAGTATATGGACATCATCCACTCCTATTCCCCACATTTTAACCAACTAAAACTTTAGGTTCATAAAATTTCATAAGTTTCTCAGGGAGTAATAGAGACGGTTTAGTATATAAAATTGGGTGATCCTATGTGAAAAGTTCTTTGAAACCCTATTTTTTTGCTGTATTGCTGATACCCAGAACTCTTCTTGCTGGGGGTATATAACCTCCCTCCATTTATACATTAGGCTGGATTATTGCTTTTCCCTTGGTCTTTTTGTTGTATCAAACATTCATATATTTTTTGACACTAGCTTCCCCCCTGCCGTTAATCTGGATATATTTAGCAGCGGCTACGAAAGGGTCTCTATTTGTGTAGTTTTTCCTACCAACCTACGTATTGCACATTTTAACTGTAGATAGAAAAATCTCACTTCTAGGTTGCCCACTTTATATTCCTTTTTAACCACCTCAGCTCCCCTAGCTTAAACACCCTTAATGACCAGACCACTTTTTACAATTCTGCACTACACTACTTTCACGGTTTATTGCTCGGTCATACAACTTACCACCCAAATTAATTTTACCTCCTTTTCTTCTCACTAATAGAGCTTTCATTTGGTGGTATTTCATTGCTGCTGACATTTTTACTTTTTTTGTTATTAATCGAAATTTATCGAAATTTTTGCAAAAAAATGAAATTTTTCACTTTCAGTTGTAATTTTTTTTTAAAAAACTACATTTCTATATACATTTTTCTCAAAATTTATTGTTTTACATGTCTTTGATAAAAAAAAAATGCAATAAGTGTATATTTATTGGTTTGGGTAAAAGTTATAGCGTTTACAAACTATGGTACAAAAATGTGAATTTCCGCATTTTGAAGCAGCTCTGACTTTCTGAGCACCTGTCATGCTTCCTGAGGTTCTACAATGCCCAGACAGTAGAAAACCCCCACAAATGACCCCATTTCGGAAAGTAGACACCCTAAGGTATTCGCTGATGGGCATAGTGAGTTCATAGAACTTTTTATTTTTTGTCACAAGTTAGTGGAAAATTATGATTTTTTTCTTTTTTTTTCTTACAAAGTCTCATATTTTTTTTTTTGGCACAAGTTAGCAGAAATTGATATTTTTTTGTTTTTTCTCACAAAGTCTCCCTTTCCGCTAACTTGTGACAAAAAGTTAAATCTTTCATGGACTCAATATGCCCCTCAGCGAATACCTTGGGGTGTCTTCTTTCCGAAATGGGAGTCATTTGTGGGGTGTGTTTACTGTTCTGGCATTTTGGGCAAGGCTAAATTGTGAGCAACCTGTTAAGCCTAAGGTACTCGTTTGACTTTCGGCCCCTTTACGCACCTAGGCTGCAAAAAGTGTCACACATGTGGTATCGCCCGTACTCAGGAGAAGTAGGGCAATGTGTTTTGGGGTGTATTTTTACATTTACCCATGCTGGGTGAGAGAAATAAATGACAACTTTTTAATTTACTTTTATACAAGTTGTCAATTTACAGAGATATTCCTCTCACCCAGCATGGGTATATGTAAAAATACACCCCAAAACACATTGCCCTACTTCTCCTGAGTACGGCGATACCACATGTGTGACACTTTTTTGCAGCCTAGGTGCGCAAAGGGGCCCAAATTCCAATGAGAATCTTTACGATTTCACAGGGCATTTTTTACGCATTTGGATTCCAAACTACTTCTCACGCTTTAGGTCCCCTAAAATGCCAGGGCAGTATAAATACTCCACAAGTGACCCCATTTTGGAAAGAAGACACCCCAAGGTATTCCGTGAGGGGCATGGCGAGTTCCTAGAATATTTTTTTTTTGCTACAAGCTAGCGGAAAATGTTTTTTTATTTTTTTTTATTTTTTTATTTATTTTTTCTCTTACAAAGTCTCATATTCCACTAACTTGTGACAAAAAATAAAATTTTACATGAACTCGCCATGCCCCTCACGGAATACCTTGGGGTGTCTTCTTTCCGAAATGCGGTCACATGTGGGGTATTTATACTGCCCTAGCATTTTAGGGGCCCTAAAGCGTGAGAAGAAGTCTGGAATATAAATTTCTAAAAAATTTTTACGCATTTGGATTCCGTGAGGGGTATGGTGAGTACATGTGAGATTTTATTTTTTGTCACAAGTTAGTGGAATATGAGACTTTGTAAGAAAAAACAAAAAACAAAAAACAAAAAAAAACTATTTCCACTAACTTGTGACAAAAAAATAAAAAATCTTCAAAAGTGATCTTTTTATACCGCCGCAGCGATTTTACGGTGTTTTTGGAGTGATCCGAAAAAAATAATATTATTTCACTGCGGTGGGGCGGACTGAACGCAAGTGTGCGCACAAGATCAGTCCTGATCGGGCGAACACTGCGTTTTTTGTAGAGCCTATAGAACATGTCCTATTCTTGTCTGCAATTGCGGACAAGAAAAGGCATTTTCTATATAGTTCTGGCTATGTGCGGATCCGCAAAATGCGGAAAGCACATTGCCGGTGTCCGTGTTTTGTGGATCCGCGGATCCGCAAAACACATACGGACGTCTGAATGGAGCCTTACAGGGGGGTGATCAATGACAGGGGGGTGATCAGGGAGTCTATATGGGGTGATCACCCCCCTGTAAGGCTCCATTCAGACGTCCGTATGTGTTTTGCGGATCCGCGGATCCGTTGATCCGTGGGTCCGCGGATCCGCAAAACACATACTGACGTCTGAATGGAGCCTTACAGGGGGGTGATCAATGACAGGGGGGTGATCAGGGAGTCTATATGGGGTGATCAGGGGTTAATAAGGGGTTAATAAGTGACAGGGCGGTGGTGTAGTGTAGTGGTGATTGGTGGATACTTACAGAGCTGCCTGTGTCCTCTGGTGGTCGATCCAAGCAAAAGGGACCACCAGAGGACAAGGTAGCAGGTATATTAGACGCTGTTATCAAAACAGCATCTAATATACCTTTAAGGGGTTAAAAAAAAATCGCATCTACAGCCTGCCAGCGAACGATCGCCGCTGGCAGGCTGCAGATCCACTCGTATACCTTCGGTTCCTGTGTGCGCGCGTTTACAGGAAATCTCGCCTCTCGCGAGATGATGCGTCGGCGCGTCCAGGAGCGTTAGGCGGTCTGGAGGCGGTTAAGGTCTTCATATGTTATTATATCACCTTGTTTCCATATTTGACCCAGTTTATAGACTCCATGTTTCCACCACACTGTCTCCTCGATCAACATCAGATCAGTAAGATGGATATTGTTCCACAGTATGGTGTCCGCATGGAGTCCCTCCTGGTTCCACAGTTTCCTTGCCTGTCTCCAAACCATGTCCATCAGGTCAAAGAGCGGTATCTTGTTACTACTCTGTTGTCCCAAAATTCCAGCTTCAATTAATTAAAAGATGTTGCATTTATCTAGTCTTTTATTTATCCCTGCAATCCTAGACTTATATCTCTGCGTATTACTCCACATTATCATGTTTTTTATTTGACCGGAAATAAAATAAAGTTCCACATCTGAACTGATAATCCGCCTTCCTTCTCATGATTGCACAGTATTTGTGCTTTGTTCCTAGGTTTTTTACCTCGCCAGATCAAGTCCATTAATATGCTGGTTATTATTTTAAATATTTTTTTGGGGATTATTATCAGTGAATTCCATAGGACATAGTTAAGAGATGGTAGCAGACACATTTTCACCAGGTAGATCAGACCTGCCATCGAGACATACAATCTTTTCCATACCTCTGTCTTTTTCTTTATATCTTTTAACTTTGGGATCACGTTCAATTTACCTTAATCCTTAGAGTTCGGGGTTATTTGAATACCTAAGTATTTAACTGGTTCATTAATCTTCATAATTTCCAATGGACCTGGAATAAGGTCCTTCAGAGGATCAATCGGGACGCATGCTGACTTAGACCAATTTATCCTGAGCCCAGAATGTTCACCATATTGTTCAAAAACCTGAAAGATCTTTGTCAAAGATCTATGTGAGCCGACAAACAGCATAATGTCATCCGCATATAAAGAATTTTTTTCCTCGAGTTCACCAAACCTGAAGCCCTCAATTGCTGGATCTTGCCTGATCCTATCCGCTAACGGCTCCATTACTATAGCAAAGAGTAGGGGGGAGATAGGACACCCCTGTCTAACCCCCCTACCGATATGTATATTATCTGAATATTCCCCATTCAGTAACACTTTTGCTGACATTTCTGTATATAGCAGATTTACCCAAGTTATGAATTTATCTCCAACTCCCATCTTCTTCAGTGTTGCCATCAAGAAAGGCCATTCTACAGTATCAAACGCCTTTGAGGCACCTAATGTAACAATCAGTTGTTCACCGCAATTTTTGGGCTCAAGCTGGGTGTTC
Organism: Bufo bufo; assembly: GCF_905171765.1. Classification (NCBI taxonomy): domain Eukaryota; kingdom Metazoa; phylum Chordata; class Amphibia; order Anura; family Bufonidae; genus Bufo; species Bufo bufo. The sequence goes on along the minus strand of NC_053391.1, from coordinate 528,729,894 downwards.
ACAAAATAGCGCATGACATTATCCGTTGTGTTCTTGCCGACATGAAGCCCGTCTGATCCTCATGTATCAGACCCGATACCACACTTCTAAGTCTAGTTGCCAGAATCTTTGCCAATATTTTATTATCAGTGTTTATTAACGAAATGGGACGATATGAATCCGGAAGGGTTGGGTCTTTCCCCGGTTTTAAAATGAATGTAATTGATGCCTCTCTCAATAAGTCTGGCAACTTACCTATCTTTCTTGAATCGTTCCACATTGTCAATAATCACGAAATTAGTATTTCTTTATATTGGGCATTGACTTCAAACGGGATGCCATCTATTCCTGGAGATTTATTTTTCGGAATGGTAGATAGTATTTTATCCACCTCCAGGGCGTTCAAGGGGGCCTCTAGTTTCTCACTTTGCTCTACTGTTAGCATGGAGATAGTTATTGACTCCAAAAATTGTTGAATTTGCTCCGGGTTCTTATTTATCTTAGTATTATATATGTCTTTGAAATATTCTTGAATCAGTTCTATTTTCGCCACATGTTCAGTAATTTTGTTTCCTGATTTATCTAACAGGCAATGTATATAATTATTTTTCCTTATCTGTTTCGCTACTAGGGCCGCTAACTTTTTGACCGGTATATGCGCATAGATATATTTATCCCTCACGTAGTTCTCTTTCTGTTGTTCTGCCATTAAGAGTCGCTCATCTTCCAATTTTGAAACTTACTTTATCCATACCTCATAATTTCTTTCTGTAGGGTTTTTAATAAAATTATCCTCATACTTCTCCACCACTTGTTGCAAATTGGTTATTTTTTCCCTTATCCCTTTCTTATATATTGCCGTGTACTTTATAAAAATCCCTCTCATATAGGCCTTCACAGCCTCCCAGACTATATTAACTGACGCTGAATCATCATTCATCACAAAAAACTCCCCTATCTATTTTAAGATCTTATCATGTATAACCATTATATTAATACACCCTATATTTATGTGCATATATTTATGTGTATAATTTTTTTTTTGTGTTTTTATATTTATAATAATTGGGTTATGGTCCGAGATCCCACGTTGACCATATTTAACCCCTTCAATATCCAACACACCTGTGTTATTTGTGAAGACTAAGTCAATCCGTGATAAACTCCTATGTGTCTTTGAAAAGCATGAGTATTTTTTTTATTTAGGATGTAATACCCTCCAAACATCTATCCAACCCATTTCTTCCGTAATACTTTTTAATTTAGAACCCGTTGCAAACATTTGAACCTTACCAACCCTACATCTATCTATTTTACTGTCCATAATATTATTGAAATTCCCCGTAACTAGAAGTGTTTTTTCTCCTACCTTAAGCAGAAAGTCATACATTTTTGAAGGACTTCAATTTTAAAAGGTGGTGAAATATATACATTAGCTATTATCCACTGTTTCCTTCCAGCAAACAATCAATCAAGACATATCGGCCCTCCTGATCTTTAACTATTTTCCTTATTTTAATATCAATATCCCGGTGTATCAAAACACTCACACCTCTTGCGTATGATGAATAAACTGAGTGAAAAGCGTGCTGTATCCATGGTCTAGACAACCCCTTTATCGTTTCACTTGTCAAGTGCGTCTCCTGTAAACAGATTATGGCAGGTAAAAATCTGTGTATTGCGTCAAAAACCGCCACACTCTTTGCTCCCCTGCTCAAACCCCTAATATTCCAAGAGACTATTCTCATACAGACCTATATAATTGTCCATCCATTCTTCTGACGTAGCAAGATTCCCCGAGATGGGGAGGAGAGAAGGCAGGGAAAAAAACAAAAAAAAGAAAACCCAACACAGCAAATATCCTCCCTCATTCCCTCCTAAATGAGCCAGGTTAACTTCTCCTGGTTCTCTCTCTTAGCATTTCCCCCTCCCCGCAAACCCCCAGCCCGATTACCCCTCAGCTCCTTATATTTTCTTTAATCCAGCTTTGTACCGCATCTGCTTTATCAAACACCCAGTTTTTATTTTCCCGTTCGATCCTAAGTTTAGCTGGAAACATCATTGAGTATTTGACATTGTTTGAACGCAAAGTTTTTTTCACCTCAATAAAACAAGCTCTTTCCTTCATTATTTTCTTTTGCATAATCCGAAAATATCATTAGTGTTGCGTCCAATTATTCTAATTTCCCTTTTTTCCTTGATCCACGCAATATCGCCTCCTTATCCCTGATCGATAGCAGACTAAAGAGTATGGGTCTCGATCTCATTCCAGGTACCGGTGGCCTAGATAGTATCCTATAGGCCCGTTCCACAAAATTTTTATAATCTGAGATGTCCCGGCCCAACTGGTCCATGAGCCATGATTGTAGAAAGGCACATAGATCTTGCCCCTCCACTCCTTCAGGGATTCCAAAGCATCTCAGATTACACCTTCTAGTCCTATTTTCCAACTCCATTACTCTATTTTTAATTCCCTATTTTCCTCTTTTAGGGAGTTTTTTTCTTTAACCATTGTCTGCAGGAGGTCCTCAGAGTCAGACCGTCCTTTTCTCGATTTCTGTCAACCTTTCTTTATATTTTTGGACATCAGCTCTGAGGAGCCCCACAGATTCCCTAATATTTCCAGTCTGGAGAGAGAGATCCTGAATTGCCAAATTGCATTTTTTTTATTTCTTGAAATATGTCCTGCAAGCTAGGAGCCTGCTCCTCCTTTGTTACGGCAATTTCTTCCATCGCTCTCCCCTGTTTATTAACACTCTCCCCAGAGTGGAAACTCACCTCTAATGTTTTCAGACCAGAACTTCACTCTATAATAGACTCTCCCACTTGTACTAGAGACCCATCCTCTTTTTTATTTTTTGACGGACTGATCTGTCCTTGCATATTAGTCAGGAGTAACTGCTTTGATTTTTCAGTTTTTTTAGTCATTGGGGAGATTGAGGTATTAAGCTCCACCTGTACCCTGCCCTTTTTCCCAGCTCCCTGTCTAGCCATCTCCAAACTTTCCCACTACCTGCCCCCCCACACCCCTCCTCCACCCTCCCCACCTAACAATCTACGATATCGCTAACTAATCCAATGGCAAAGGAGCCTCAGCTTACGGGCCATTTAGAAACAATCCGTCCAACAATTTTCCTTTTGCATGTATATTTTGTTGCCTCTACTAGTTCATATAACCTTAATCCGCCAATTTTAATCCTCCTACCTATACACATACAATCAATTCATGACCGAACTACAGCGTTATTCAACCGACAGCAAAAGGAGGGAAGAAAATACCAATGGCCCAATGGCGGACTCTGGTTAGCAGACATTTGTTAAAGAATTAATTCATGTCATCCGTAGCAGCTGTATAGTTGATCAGTTCTATTAACCAACCTCTTCATGCCGGATTATATCAGAAAAAGTAATAAGGAAGTCTCAATTAATAATGCAATAAAACATGATTAGTTAATAAAATAAATCTCATGGTTATAATAATCCCAGTCTCCGGTAATTAATAGTATAAAGGTCAGTAGGCAGGCACTCAGTTAAGTTAGTTGGATTAGTTCATATTTTCAGTTCTTTCAAGCTGTTTCCTTTATAGCGCTGTCTATCGATTAACAGATCTCACTCATTATAAACAAGCTCACCATTCCGCTTATTATCTCAATCTTGTCCGCAATTAGTTGACGTCTAGCAGATCTTCCTTTTTAGGCCCAAGATTATTTCCAGGGGTCCAGCAATGAGGGTCATCTATATCGCAAGCTATATGGTTAATCAAATGATGTTGACCCACCAGTATCTAACTTGCTCCTTACAAGCCCCAGAATGGGTACCAGGCTAGTACATCCTCCCAGCCTACGGCCGCAATATTGTTTTTTCGCCCACAATCCGCAGTCAGCGGCACTCCTCCTCCTCTACCATATTACAAGCTTCCTTACTAAGTGCAAGATACCAAGGGGAGGGGGGGGGGCGCCACCTGAATCCCACATATACACTTTAGATCCAGTTATCGTGACCCCTTCAACCCCCCTCAGCCTGCACAGCACTACTATATCAGCCTGTATAACGGCTCATTTGTGGCAAAGTTCAGCCGAAAAAAGAGGAACATATGTACCTCTCACCTCATCACCGAGGAGGGAGGAGGAGGGAGGGTACTCACACACCGCCGAGACTGTCTCTCCGGTTCTGGTCTAGGTTGTACATACGGCTCCCTCAGCTCCCTCTATCTCGGGCCGAGGAGCCCACTCTGTATCCACTTCAGGCCCAGGGGAGCAAAACAGCCCAGCGGTGGAGCGGCAGGCAGCTGGACGTCAGCAAACAGCGGGACATCAGCAGACAGCGGGAAGCAGCATCACAGGGCAGCGGAGGACGGCATACAGCAGAGCGGTGGCTGAAGCAGCATCACATCGGGCTGGGTGTTCGGCGGCCGTAAGGTGGGCGCGGATGTCACCGCCGTGCATCCGCACGCATGCTGCTCCGATCCCTTTCTGAAGATAACAGGTTACCTAGGGGTTTTTTCCCGTGCAAAAATGTTGCAGGATGTAAAAAATCTCAGAATAAAAAACAATCCAAACACAGAATAGTGATGGTTCATATACACACAACATAAAATAACACATACATGCAACACCAGAGGAGTAATATATGTCATTAAAGGGAACCTGTCATCAATTTTATGCTGACCTCACTTAGGGCCACATAAAGTAGTGACAGACATGCTGATTCCAGCGGCGTGTCACTCATGAACATGAAGTAAGTGGTTGCAGAGAACCAGCATCATAACCATTGCAGCACAGGCCTTGAAAGAGTCACATCTACCTGAGAAGAGTCATGGTTATTCATAATCTCCTGCTCTCCTGCCCATCTGCTGATGATTGGCAGTTCTCTCCTAGAGAGAAAGGGAGAAAACTAGGTAGAAGCCTGTCAGTCATCAGCAGGTGGGCAGGGAGAGCAGGAATTCATGAATAACCATGACTCTTCTCAGGTGGCCGTGACTCTTTTCCAGGCCTAGTCTGCAATGTTTGTGATGTTGGTTCTCGGCAACCACGTACTTTAACTTAGAAATGACAGACCATTGAAATCAATTCATTTGTCTCTACTTTATGCTGCTGTTAGTATGGGCAGCATAAAGTTGATGACAGGTTCCCATTAAATGTCCCTGCAATAAAATATACATCGGCCGCACAAAAAGATAATTGAAAAGAGAGTGAGAGAACATGTATATAATATCCAAGGAATTTTGAGGGACACCTGTTGTCAAGACACTATAAGGATAAACATGGAGGGAAATTTGAGGGATCGACATTTTGTGGTGTAGAAATAGTAAAAATAGATGCACGAGGAGGAGATTTCATTAAAAGTATGTCCAAAGTGGAAACAAAGTGGATCTTCAATATGGATACAATGGCAACAAAAGGTTTTAAATGTAGAGATAGAGCTGTTTGCGTTTGAATAAGCAGGAGGGGGGTTGGAATATGTGTAATAGTATGAACTGTCAAGGCGGAGTGTGGCAGAGAAAGTGTGCAATTATGAGAGTACAGGTCTATATAGAAGGGGAAGTAGGTAGTACCCAAAGTAATTCCCTGATGAAGAACAACGTTATTGTTCAAAACACATTGGATGCTTTTTGGTACTCACAGTGATCCTTAGCTCGTAACAATGACGTCACTAGGTAGCTCTACATGAGCACGAGCACCGGTAAGCGACGGAGTCACGCCAGCGGCCGGGGCGTGCTCCAACAATTACCGAACCCGAATATATCCTGTAAGAGACATTTGCAACAAGTAATAAAGAGGAAGCCGCAGAACATAGATCAATTACAAGGTACTCTTGATTTTAATATTGATTGAAGTGTTATCCCGTTGTCACAACCAGACAGCTGAGAAGCTCTGACAGGAGCTGTCCAGAACCTCCTCTTGAGTTTCTTTGTTTTGATTTCAGTTCCTCATCTCGTTAGCCTATCTCATCTGTCATGCAGTTGGACTGATTGCTTCCCTTTTAAGTTCCTCCCATGATGCATTAGGTTGCGGCTTATACAACTCCTGGAGTGTGTGTGCATGCCTTTCCTAGTTCCCAGTCGTCTGCAAGATAAGTACTGTTTATGTATTTGTGATTTTCTGTTTGCTGGATCCAGGTGACCCTGGCTCCCTCCGTGTCTGTGTAGGGGGCCGGTGGTCTTGGTCCCCTCACTATTGTAGGTCTTCAGCTGTAAGATAGTCGAGGTACGTGGATATGCGCCCATCCACCTTTGGGGTGTTCGCATAGGCTGAGCAGTCAGGGAGAGTGGCAGGTCTCATGCAGGGGTCTCCCTTTTGTTCCTTAGTTGTGGATCCAGTGACTCATAGATTATATTGTATTGTCTTGTTTCCCTGTACACCATCCGTGACATTGTCCTAGCAGAGCCAGCAGGATAGGTACGGGGGAAGTTGTGCGCCAGTATCGTGTATATCATTAATTACTGGTACTGCTGTTGATACTGCTCTGGCATATTTTTTATTATAATATTATTTTTTTTATTGGCATATCTTGGGTAAAGTCATCTGAGGTGGGTCAGTGGGATCCATGGTCTGAGCAAACTGTTATGGGCAGTGAGTGTGGACCCACTGTGTCAACCAACTAGTTTGATTTGGGAGTCCTGACGTTGTTATCCTGGTGGCCCCCCCTGGTTTTCACCCTTTAACTCCTATACAGGGATCTGTCCTTCACTGCAGAGGGGCTGCTACCTCTTGGAATAGTTCCAGTGTGGTTGGCTGCTGTGGTCAGAGACACTGATGCCGAGCACCAAGGGATCAGGCAATGCACATAGTCAGGAAACAGGGAGAGGTTAGGGCCATAGAGTACATGTGAATCTGTGAAACAGTACAGAGGTCTAGGATAGGCGGCTTAGGGTCAGGTCAGGTGGCAGAGACTCGGATCCAGAAAACAGGCAGATATTGGTACACAGACAAACAGATTATAACTCTCTCTTGCAGGACAAGCAAGTGAAACCAAAAAGAATCATTACAACAGCCCAGATTATAATATAGGAGGCTGATAGATGAGGTCACAGCTGAACACAGAGCCAAAAGTGGAAATTACAGTACTGCAGGGGGAGGTTTATGATTTTGACATTAATACACACACACACACACACACACACACATAGAAAGAAACCTAGCAATTAGGCTGCAGCATTGGGAACACAGTAGTCTGATGGCAGCCCAGGCAGAAGTTAGGTTGAGTAATGTATCTCCTATACCTGTCCTGGATGGCATGATACTGTTAAGTTTCAGATGTTCAGTGAGTGGCATTTGCAATGCAGAGCAGGAGCTAGTAAGGCTAACCAGTGACAGGTTTTACTGTATTTGCTCCACCTCCCTCCCTCCCTGTGTTTTCCATGCATTGTGTGAATTATTCCAGGCTGCCTTGCTTGCCCTCAGGTGGTACATGCTGTACATACATGTATTGTACCAGCTGTATGTGGCCTGGTGGACTCGCATGTGGTCAGGTGAGATAAAAATATTCCTACTGTTCTCGTCATCTCTGTTATTGTCATTGTCAGAGCCCATCACACTATGAAGAAAACAGGTTTTTACACCCCACTTGCCAACATCTTGATGCCACCTGTGGAAAAGTGAGGGTACAAACAGACCTAGGGGGTCCACTACTGCTTTTTCTTGCAGTGGAAAATCCACAACAGTGAATCGGGCAGATTTTCCTATAGATTTCAATGTGGAAATGTTGCAGACTTGCCACAGAAACACTTAAAAGAATGAAATCTGTGGCAGAAGTCCGCAGTATGGCAATGCAATTTAAAATCTGCAGATTTTATTGATCAAACGTTCTGCAGTGTGTGGATGAGATTTTGTCGTGTAGCCCTAGCCGAAAATGTTCTTCAAATATATAAATGATAAAATGGTTAAACCTGAAAGTGTTGGCCCTTTAAAGATGGATGAGGAAGGAGTTGTAGAGGGCGATAAGTAAAAAGCAAATGTATAAAATATTTTCTTTCTCCACTGTATTCACAGAGGAAAATATAATGCAAGATGCACAGTGTCAAAGTAAACTCCCCAAGAAATGTGTCCTGTCTTACCCAGGAAGAAGTGCAGCAGTGTCTTAAAAGATTAAAATAGATAAATCACCGGGTCCAGATGGCATACACATCCGTATCCTAAAGGTGGATTTAGACGAACCAATAATCATCCCAGATTATCGGGAACGACCGTTCCTACAAATGCTCGTTGCTGATAATCTGGCCATCTAGATGTGCCGCCAATTACCCAATGAATATGTGAAACGCTCGTTCATCGGGTAATCCTGTCATTCGTGCAGGAACCACCAATCATCATTTCTGGACAGCAGATCGTGTTGTCTAAACAGCATCTGCTGCCCAGAAACAATTATTCTGTATGGGGATCGCTGTGAAGCAGCCTTTCTGACAATCCGTCACTCCATCGGCCCGTCTAAACCTGCCTTTAGAGAGTTAAGTAATGCAGTAGACAGACACTTATTTCTGATATTCCCAGACTCTGGGTCTATTCCACAGAACTAGCGCTGTGGTGTCTATATAAAAAAACTAACTCAGAAACTGTAGGCCAGCAAGTCTAACATCTGTTGTAGGTAAACTAAAGGTTTTCTAAGAGATGCTATTCTGGAGTATCTCAAAAAATAAATAGTATACAGTAGTATAATAGCATATCAGCATAGTATATGAGGGATCAGTCCTCTGAATCAGTTTCTATGAGGAGGTAAGTTCTCGTCATGCTATGACTAAGAGAGCATAAGAAAATGCACGCGAAACACATCAGCTAGCAAAATTGCATAATGCGCCTGAATATTTTTACTTGAAAAATAAAAATAAATCCCGGCAGTCGTGGGATCCTTGGAGGAGCTGGTAGTTTTGTTTGTGTTTGAAAGTTCTAGACTGGACTGTGGTGAGTCAATGGATGTCATATATCCTGACTAGTGTTGAGCGAGCATGCTCGGCCGAACACTAATTTTACTTGAGCGAATACCGGCCGAATACCACATGTGCGTGAGCGCACTGCTCGAGTCTCCTCATCGCATGTTTGTTGCCTGCTACGCAGCCAATAAACGTGACTGTAAATACTGCCATTCACTGTAATGCTGTCGTTGTTATAGACCCAAAAGTCCTTTTAAGGACTATTGTTGTATGTGGCAGCAATATATATTTTTAAGGCAACCTGCGCTAAATTGCTAAAACTTGTTAGAGACCCAAAAATCCTTTTGAGGACTATAGTTGTATCTGAAAGCAATATATATTTCTAGCGTAACCTGCTCTAAATAGCTTGCAATTGTTTGGCCGCTGCAGACAGCGACATTATCTGCGCTACATCTCCTGTCTAACGTGTTTCTGGTTCAGATACTTCTGGTATTCTTGAGGAGGAATGTTTTTCGGCATCATTATCATCTATATGGTGCAAAATTCAAATATAAATGTGTGGCTGACAGGAAACGTATGAAGGGTCCAGACCTAAGAGTGGGTGATTTGGTTTGGCTGTCCACAAAAAACATTAAGTTGAAGGAACCTTCTTGGAAGTTGGGTCCAAGGTTTATTGGTCCATATGAGATCACGGCCATTATTAATCCTGTAGCTTTTCTTCTTGAACTTCCTCAGATTCTGAAAATACATAATGTGTTTAATAAATCTTTGTTGAAGAGATGTTGAACCTTTGGAGCAGGCTTCCTTGCCACCCGCTCCTGTCATTGTGGACGGTAGTTTGGAATTACAGATTGCCAAAATAATTGATTCTCGAGCTTTCCGTAGATCTCTCCAGTATTTTGTTCAATGGAAGCGTTATGGACCTGAGGAGAGGATGTTGATACTGGCATCTGACCTGAATGCCAGTCGTTTGGTGAAAGCTTTACACAGGTCTCACCGAGATAAGGTCGGTCCTGAGTGCCTGAAGTTCACTTGTAGAAGGGGGAGTAGGAGATCTTTGAGACTGGCAACACGTGGTTTGATTTGACATGTTTACCTTGTGGATCAATAGGAGTCTGTGTTGTTTCTGGTACTGGCCACACCCTTAACCTTCAGGTGTTGCTATTGTGGCCATTTAACTTTCCCTATATATAGTTGTTTCTCCCACAATGCTGTGCGGTTTATAGCTTCAGTTGGACCTGTGGATAGCCGATGTTTGGATCTCGGCTTAGTTCCTGGTTCTTGGAAGTTAAGTGTTACCTTTCCTTTTGTATTTTGGCTTTTCTGTGTGTTGCATTTGCTTGTTGTTTTGTATTAGTCCTTAGGGAGACTCCTGTCCATCCTCCCTTTTGGAGGAACAGGATGTCTCATTCCTGTCATTAGTAACAGGGTCCTTTAGGGTTATATAGGACTTTAGGTATTCCTGTGTATGAACTCACCTACCTGTGGGGTCTGTTCATACTGGTAGTCAGTAAGGGCTTTGATTAGGGTTTTCACTAGGAGGTGTCCATCTTCCTTCCCTAGTTTTTCAGGCCTTATTTCCTTTACCCTTTCCCTACTATGTTCGGTGTGGGGTTTCCCTCCCACACTAGAGTGTGACAGTCGGCCCTTTACAGAGGGATGAGGGGGAGTTGCAGAGAGCGATGAGGAGAAAGCAAAGCTATAAAATATTTTTTTCTCCAGTGTATTCACTGAAGAACGTAAACTGTCAGATGAAATGCAGAAGGTAAAAGTAAATTCCCCATTAAAAGTGCCCTGTCTAACCCAGGAAGAAGTACAGCGGCGTCTTAAAAAGATTAAAATAGACAAATCGCCTGGACTAGATGGCATACACCCCCGTATCCTAAGAGAATTAAGTAAGGTCATAGCCAGACCCTTCCTATGGATCAACTTGCATGATAACAGGCTGAACTGGATGGACAGATGTCTTTTTTCAGCCTTATAAACTATGATTACTGGAACTTTTGTAATGCTTAACTTGACACATATAAATACACATAAAAAGGCCAAGGAGGAAAATTATTAGTGGCAAATCTTTTTGGCTCTAAGCCACATGTCTTCCCAATGTCTATCGATACAATCTCAATTCTAAGTCCCTTTTGTGCCCCCACACAGTAGTTATGTCCACTTAAGAAAATGTTTGGATGGCCATTATATTTAGTGTTACCCAGGGGTGTAGCTAAATGCTTATGGGCCCCTGGTAAACAGCTCTGTTTCGGCCCCCCGTAACCTCAATACCCCCCAGGAGCAAGAATTCAATAGTGCGGCCACAGTCAGTCCATCATTGCTTTATGGCAAGCGGGGAGCCTGGTCGCAATTGAGACTGCTGCAACCTCTATAGTTACACAACTGGTGCTACCAAACTACAGGAGAATGCAGCACCACATACCTATTATTTCCAGTGATGTCTTCGCTGATGATGCAACATTCTCTTTCTTCATCTTCTCCATTCAGACCAGACCGCCATAATGACTTCATCTCAGGCACGTCTCTGCAGAGTTTGCAATACAGACATCAGAGAGTTTTTACTTTTCACCATTAGTTGTAATCTCACTCAAAAGTGCTCTCATTATTAGCAGTGGCCCCTAAAGTGCTCCTATTAGTGACAATGTTCCCTTAGAGCCCCCCTCATTAGTTAGTAATGCCCTCCATATTGGGCTCAATAATAATGTTCCCGTAGTACCCACCGGTAGTAATAATCCCCCCATAGTAGAAATTATTTTCCCAAAGTGCCCCCAGTAGGGTATTATGCCCCTACAGTGTCTGCGATAGTTATATGCTCCCTATTGTGACTCAGTACTTATAATCCCCCCAAGTAGTATTCTTAATAGTTATGATGCCTTCATCGTGCCTCCTGTTACTTTTGTCCCCGATAGTTGCCCAGTACTTATATTCCCAACCCCATAGTGCCCCCAGTACTTATAATGACCCTGTAGATGGCTAAGTACCTAATAATTCCCCAACCTATGTGTTCCAAATAGTTATATCCACCAAAATAAAAAATAGAATACTCACCTGACTCCCGCCACAAGCTTCCTTCGACATCCACCATATTGCCGTATCCTGCCGCAGGCAGTACTTGATGATATCATTGTGCTGTCTGCTGCACGCCTGAGACCTGGTGCAGGCGGTCACAATGAGGTAATCGGTCATGACCACCTGCGCCATTACACTATCTTATAGGGTTCAGGTCTAGTAGCCTGTGATACTACCTATGAGGGTACTAGCCGCCCTCAGTTGTCTATGACTAGTCAATGGGATAGCAGCCTGTTCTTATGATAGATGTCATTTAAAAGGGTTATGCCATGGCTGATGAAATCAGACACTATATAATACATGACAATGTCTTTGTAACAAAGCTAAAACCAGCCCTGTGCTGCACATGGGGTCAAGAGGTCTTCACATTCACTACTCCAATTGCTCTCCTAGATTATCTTCAGCCTGGCAGCTCAGGGATGTGTCCTTTCTGCCGCACCTCTCTCCCTGTAAATGCCACAGCTTCTAACAGAACGTATGGCTCACTGGCTATGCTAAATTTTTAATCACATGCAGTTACAAAAGTATTCACATCCAAGTTCTGATTTGAAAAATGTTGAATATGTTTTGTCACACAGCCCCTTTAAAGCATTATGAATATACACAGTACACTGGCCCTTGAATATCAGAAGTCCTCTCTGTTGCTCATACTGTTCTGCTTCTCAATAGTGTCTTATCAGGTATTATTCTGTTATGTATTGTGGGGATGTGCTCGTGGAAGGCTACGGTAGCGGTGGCAGTATTGAGGCAATCACAGACAGTCTTTGTGATACACCGTGACTTTATTCACACCAAAAGCATAACAGGCAATGTGCAGACCACACAGGTGCATATCCACATAGTGCATAGAACAAAAGTCCTTCCATAGCAAATAAACAACAGGTTTAAGTCACCTTGGTTCTGGACAGACCACACCAATCCTGCAGGCTTCTAGGCTACCTGCCTTTGTCTCTCTCAGGCCAGAGCCCCTTCAGCTAGTAGCACCACAGGTCCCAGGGCTATCCTTCAGTTTGTGCTGCACCCAGTCTCTCCTTGACCAGCACTGACTCTGTCTGTGAAAATCTCCAGCACAGCAAGACCACACCCCACCCCCCATCTTCAGCAGGCTGGGTTCTTCAAAGGCCCAGCTCCACCAAAAATCTGGGCTGGCCATGGGGAACAGGACACCCACCCTGCTCTTTACCTGTTCCCAGTAAGACCGGCCCGGACACGCTGCACCAGCAGCATTCGCACGCTGTAACCACAATGATCCGGTTCTTACTCCACCGAGGCCAGGACCTCTGGTGGCACGTATCGTCCGTCCATTATTATCCCGAGGACTCTCCTACAATATATAGAGGCTATTAACCGAACAGCTTAACATAGTCTAGTCTATATTTGGGCAATCAATACAGATTTTTCCTTTTCACATATAATTGTGGTATTCAAAAAACCCTATATAAATGGCAGCAGCTGTTATAATGTTCAGGCCATTTATATGTGATGATCAGACATGGTTCAGTGGTTGCCCAGCAGTCTTTGCTTCATTGTGTAAAATAATCTAAAAATGCAAACACTCTATAAAGGGTATAGAAACTATAGGAAGACTTGACCTTTTTCAGGTTACCCCACTTCTTGTATTATATCACATATGAAAGATCATGGGACACAATCAGCCTGATGGTCACCTTGCTGTTCTCTAATAGGGCAAAGAGATGATGTTACCTGCTGTTTACAGATGTCCTCTCCATTCTTTCATCCGCAGCCTTATGGATGAAATGCAAATGGTCTGCTACAGGGATACAATATATCTTATCTAGATGCCCCCTGCAAATAAACTACAATGCCTTGATGTATATTACCATTCACACAGCAGGAAAGTTTGATGTTTCTGTCCCTTGAATGTGCTTTACATTGAATACTTGTACTAAGGACAGTGGGGCAGCCAGTGAAATAAAGGAGGAAACTGTTTGAAATGGTAAAATGCTAGAAACGTACGCTGAAAGTTTTACATTTGCCTGTGTTACTGTGCAAAGAGACTGCTGTGTTTTCATTGTAAAATTCTCTTCATGTGATGAATTGATCCCCCTGTTTTGGTTGTAGATTTTTACTTGCTTGTTTGAGGATGACAACAGATCAGGAAAAAGAACATTGCTCGATATTTACATACCCTTAAAACGTAGAGTGAGAAAAGTTAGATATACTGCAGCTTTAAAAGAGAATATTTTATTCCAGATTCCAAACCTCTATAAACCAGTCCTTTAAAGGGAACCTGTCATCAACTTTATGCTGCCCATACTAATGGCAGTATAAAGAAGAGACAGGTGAGTGGATTTAAGTGATCTGTCATTTATAAGTTAAAATAAGTGGTTAACGAGAAACCAACATCACAATCATTGCAGACTGGGCCTGGAAAAGAGTCCCGGCCACCTGAGAAGAGTCTGGTTATTCCTGTTCTCCTGCCCACCTGCTGATGACTGACAGGCTTCTATATAGTTTTCTCCCTCTCTGTCTAGGAGAGAACTGTCAATCATCAGCAGGTGGGCAGGAGAGCAGGAGATTATAATAACCAGGACTCTTTTAAGGTAGATGGGACTCTTCTCAAGGCCTTTTCTGCAATGATTATAAAGCTGGTTCTCAGCAACAACTTACTTTTAGCTCATGAGTGACACACCGCTGAAATCAGCATTTCTGTCACTACTTTATACTGCCCTCAGTGAGGTCAGCATAAAGTTGATGACAGGTTCCCTTTAAATATACAGAAGTCAATCACAAAATTGCTGACTTTGAGAAAATGATTGGGGAGATTTGCCTTCTAGTTAATTAGTCTTGCAACTTTGTACATATATCAACTTTGTCTTAGGTCCCATGCACACCACAGAGCCATTTTACAGGAGGATACATGGCAAAATATAAAGTCCCTCAGATAGTATGGCAGTGCTCTTAAGGAAGCATATGGATGTACACACATTATCTGATCAAACAATTTAAGTTCATATTGTCACTGCAAGTACATTTTTATGTGTAGGGGAAGTGGTAGGAGTGTTTTGTAATATACTTTTTAAAGTGATTTTGTTCACTTTTATTTAAAAAAACCTCTGACATTGTTTTTAGCAATTCTCTGAATGAGTGTGTTTAATTAAAAAACATCTTCAGTGTCCAGCACATACTATGCACATAAGAAGGCTCACTATAACGTGCAAAGGCAGGCTCAGAAGCCTGCTTCTAATCTCCTTGCTGTATACATCAATATAAATGTTCCTATTATTAGGTGAACAAATCTACATTGACACTAGTGCAGGATAAGAGAGAAGAAACATTCAAAAAACCTGTTCCCATTTTTGTTAAAAACACACCCTTATAAATGCTAGGTTTAATGCAGCCCTTTGACATGGGCTAAGGCCCCTTTCACACGAGCGAGTTTTCTGCGCGGGTGCAATGCGTGACGTGAACGCATAGCACCCGCACTGAATCCTGATCCATTCATTTCAAGGGGGCTGTGTACATGAGCGTTGTTTTTCACGCATCAGTTCTGCGTTGCGTGAAAATCGCAGCATGTTCTATATTCAGCGTTTTTCACGCAGCCCTGGCTCCATAGAAGAGAATGGGGCGGCGTGAAAAACGCATTGCATCTGCAAACAAGTGCGGGTGCGATGCGTTTTACATTGATGGTTGCTAAGAGATGTTGTTTGTAAACCCTTCAGTTTTTATCACGCGCGTGAAAAACGCATCAAAACGCATTGCACCCGCGCGGAAAAAACTGAACAACTGAACGCAATCGCAGACAAAACTGACTGAACTTGCTTGCAAAATAGTGCGAGTTTCACTCTCATGTGAAAGGAGCCTAAGGATTGGGACAATTATTGGGAATGAATGTTCTTATGGATCTCTGTTCTCGCTAGTTGGCCTGTGTAATTATGCCGCTGATCGCTGATTGGCAGGTGGTCACATCTTTTATGATGACAGCATAGAGTAAACAGGGATGATTACAAACAAACAGTCAAACTGTATGAGGATGAACACCCATCTGGACCTTCATTATAGACTGCTAGTGTCACTAGTAGTTACCTCTGGCTGTGACCTTCTGTCTATGCTCTCGCTGCAGCTCCGTTCCTGTGTGTTATTTGTGGTTCTTTATGGGTTAACTCCCCTGTGTGCCTATTAGGAGTTAATCCTCTCTGTCTGCTCCATGGGTGTGGCCTCTCTGCTGCACCCATAGAACCTGTATATTAGGCCTCATGCACACGGACATTTTTTTTTGCGGTCCGCAAAACGGATTTCCGTTGTTTCGTGATCCGTGACCGTTTTTTCATCCGTGGGTCTTCCTTGATTTTTGGAGGATCCACGGACATGAAAAAAAAGTTGTTTTGGTGTCCGCCTGGCCGTGCGGCGCCAAACGGATCGGTCCTGACTTACAATGCAAGTCAATGGGGACGGATCCGTTTGACGTTGACACAATATGGTGCAATTGCAAACTGATCCGTCCCCCATTGACTTTCAATGTAAAGTCAGGAGTCCCATGTTTTCTCCCCCCCCCAGGGAGGGGGGCCCACTGGCCACCAATGAATGGACAGTAATACAGGGGAGGGAAGGGGGGCCCACTGGCCACCAATGAATGGACAGTAATACAGGGAGGGAGGGGGCCCATTGGCCACCAATGAATGGACAGTAATACAGGGGAGGGAGGGGGGCCGCACTGGTCACCAATGAATTTAAAACTGGGAGGGAGGGGGTGTGCCCCCTCCTGCATGGCAGCACCTGATCTCTTACAGGGGGCTATGATACACACAATTAACCCCTCAGGTCCGGCACCTGAGGGGTTAATTGTGCGGATCACAGCCCCCTGTAAGAGGATCAGTGCTGCCAGGCAGCAGTCATGTACACAGTTCGTAGGATATTCTAACTTGAAGAGTCCCCATCACTATGGGAACACCTCTGTGTTAGAATATACTGCTCTGAAAAAGCTTTTCTGCAGACAGATCTGCGATCCGTCTGTGTGAAAGTAGCCTACGGGCCACGGATCATGGACGCGGATGCCAATCTTGTGTGCATCCGTGTTTTTTCACGGACCCATTCACTTGAATGTGTCCGTGAACCGTTGTCCGTCAAAAAAATAGGACAGGTCTTATTTTTTGGACGGACAGGAACACGGATCACGGCCGCGGATGAACAACGGTGATTTTACGAGTTTTTAACGGACCATTGAAAGTCAATGGGTCCGCTGAAAATTACTGAAAACGGAACAACGGCCACAGATGCACACAATGGTTGTGTCATGAGGCCTAAGGCTGAGTTTCCTCAGTTCTGTGTCAGCACTCCTGGTGTGTGTTGTCTTGTCCTGCTCCTTGTTTGTACTCACTCTCCCATGCTGCTGACCCCTGGGATCCGTGTCTGTCTGTGCTCTGTGGGTTTCCTACTTGTTCATTGACGTCCTCTTCCTGTGTTTCTGTTATCTGTTCTATTCAGTTATGTTTTAGTCACCTTGTGTATATTCAATTGTCTCTGTTCAGCAAGCCTTGCTGCAGCGTGCCTTGCTGCAGAGTGCTATGGGCAAGGGCCACGCAGTATACCACTGGTGGAGCTAGTCCTTCTCTGCTCATTGCCACTCCTGTTCCCTTGCTTGAACTCCTGCTTGTGTTTTTAGTTTCCTGTTTGTATTTGCCTGTTTGTTATGTTTACCTATGTACCGTCGGTACCCTTCTGGTACCTGTTGTCCGTTTGCTCCTGTTGTCACTGTCTAGTTCACCGCTCCAGAGTGGACCCTGGCAACTCCCTGCGGCAAAGCCTAACCCTACATCTGGGGCCCTAGTGATTACCAGGAGTTGCTTAGTCACACCCCTCTGGAGTATTACTAGACAGTGGCGCAGTGGGGTTTTCCTCCCACTGTGTGGACGGTACATAGAGCTCTCAATTTCCTGTGTTTCCTTCCTTGGATTCTGTTTGTGCAATAAACTCTTGTGTGTCTGTACCTGATTTCCGTTTGTTTTTGTTTGACGACGCATCGGTCTCTCCTGGGACCTCCAACTCGTGACAGCTAGTAATTCATTCATAACTTATAGCTGGAATAATGAAGGAATGGCATATCATAATCATAGAGACATAACAATAGTTGCTCCAGAATTGTTATTACGCAGGAAATGTAGATAGTCATTAAAACAGACTTGTCATGAGAGGGGACAGGTTCTATTTGAACAATGGGTATATATTATTAAAGGGGTTATCCTGGAAAAGATAATGGTGACTTATTCTCAGGATAGGACATCATTATCACATCAGACGGGGTTCCAGTATTACCACTGATCAGCTGTTTCAGGCTCCCGGCAGCTTTCCAAGGACAGCGCCGTACATTTTATAGTGGCAGTGCTTGGTATTGCAGCTCAGCCCCATTGACTGAATGGAGCTGAGTTACAACCAAGCCACGGGGGTGCTCAAGGCATCTTCTAACAGCTGATCAGAAGGGACTCGGGTGTCTCATCCCCGCAGATCTGATTACTGATAATCTGAGGATAAATCATAATATTTCTTTCCTGGATAAGCCCTTTTAACCCTTAGTAACGAATGACGTACTATGTACATAATGATTGTGATGTCAGTTACCGCTTCATGACGTGCATAGTACGTCATGAAATGAAAGTGTCACAGCAAGTATACGTGCAGTACCACCAGCATCTTAACGGGTGTCACGGACAGCAGAGCTGTTCGGGCACCTATCAGGAGACTAATCACAGCGGTCCATGTTTCTCGATCACTTTGATTGGTCACTCAGATCTGAGTGACCAATCACAGCTCGTCCTGCTTGCCGGCAGGGAAAGATCACACAGCACAGCTCGATCTCCTCATTCTGTTAGTTATACTTTCAGGACTCAGGAGATCGGAGCTGGCCTGCCTGGTCTCCTGTCAAAGTGCCCCCAAGTGAATAAACACCCCACAGTGCCCCAAACACAGTCAATTCCCCTGACACCCCATCCTCTAACCACTCTTCCTCCCCACAGAACTTTAGTGTTTTTTTGTTTTTTTTATAAAAATAGTTTCGTATATAGGTCAATAGGTAGTTTGAAATAGTTGAGGTTTGTGTTAGAGTTAGGCATTTGTAAATAAAATTATAATAAAAAAAATATATATATAAACTTTCTGGTAATTAGATAGTTTTAGTTAGTTCGCCAGAGTACTGGCAGTTAGCTAGAAATAGTTTAGGCATTTGAAAAAAAAAGAAAAATATACAAAAATAATATACAGTTGCAAGAAAAAGTATGTGAACCCTTTGGAATGATATGGATTTCTGCACAAATTGGTCATAAAATGTGATCTGATCTTCATCTAAGTCACAACAATAGACAATCACAATCTGCTTAAACTAATAACACACAAAGAATTAAATGTTACCATGTTTTTATTAAACACATTATGCAAACATTTACAGTGCAGGTGAAAAAAGTATGTGAATCCCTAGACTAATGACATCTCCAAGAGCTAATTGGAGTGAGGTGTCAGCCAACTGGAGTCCAATCAATGAGATGACATTGGAGGTGTTGGTTACAGCTGCCCTGCCCTATAAAAAACACAAACCAGTTCTGGGTTTGCTTTTCATTGCCTCATGTGAATGATGCCTCGCACAAAAGAGCTCTCAGAAGACCTACGATTAAGGCCTCTTTCACACTTGCGTTGTCCGGATCCGGCGTGTACTCCACTTGCCGGAATTACACTCCGGATCCGGAAAAACGCAAGTGTACTGAAAGCATTTGAAGACGGAACCGTCTTCCAAATGCTTCAGTGTTACTATGGCACCCAGGACGCTATTAAAGTCCTGGTTGCCATAGTAGGAGCGGGGAGCGGGGGAGCGGTATACTTACAGTCCGTGCGGCTCCCGGGGCGCTCCAGAATGACGTCAGAGCGCCCCATGCGCATGGATGACGTGATCCATGCGATCACGTGATCCATGCGCTTGGGGCGCCCCTGACGTCACTCTGGAGCGGCCCGGGGAGCCGCACGGACGGTAAGTACACTGCTCCCCCGCTCCCCACTACACTTACCATGGCTGTCAGGACTTTAGCGTCCCGGCAGCCATGGTAACCACTCTGAAAAAGCTAAATGTCGGCTCCGGCAATGCGCCGAAACGACGTTTAGCTTAAGGCCGGATCCGGATCAATGCCTTCCAATGGGCATTAATTCCGGATCCGGCCTTGCGGCAAGTGTTCCGGATTTTTGGCCGGAGCAAAAAGCGCAGCATGCTGCGGTATTTTCTCCGGCCAACAAACGTTCCGTACCGGAACTGAAGACATCCTGATGCATCCTGAACGGATTACTCTCCATTCAGAATGCATTAGGATAATCCTGATCAGGATTCTTCCGGCATAGAGCCCCGACGACGGAACTCTATGCCGGAAGACAATAACGCAGGTGTGAAAGAGCCCTAAGAATTGTTGACTTGCATAAAGCTGGAAAGGGTTATAAAAGTATCTCCAAAAGCCTTGCTGTTCATCAGTCCACGGTAAGACAAACTGTCTATAAATGGAGAAAGTTCAGCACTGCTGCTACTCTCCCTAGGAGTGGCCGTCCTGTAAAGATGACTGCAAGAGCACAGCGCAGACTGCTCAATGAGGTGAAGAAGAATCCTAGAGTGTCAGCTGAAGAGTTACAAAAGTCTCTGGCATATGCTAACATCCTTGTTAGCGAATCTACGATACATAAAACACTAAACAAGAATGGATTTCATGGGAGGATACCACAGAGGAAGCCACTGCTGTCCAAAAAAACATTGCTGCACGTTTACAGTTTGCACAAGAGCACCTGGATGTTCCACAGCAGTACTGGCAAAATATTCTGTGGACAGATGAAACCAAAGTTGAGTTGTTTGGAGGAAGCACACAACACTATGTGTGGAGAAAAAGAGGCACAGCACACCAACATCAAAACCTCATCCCAACTGTGAAGTATGTTGGTGGGGGCATCGTGGTTTGGGGCTGCTTTGCTGTGTCAGGGCCTGGACGGATTGCTATCATCGAAGGAAAAATGAATTCCCAAGTTTCTCAAGACATTTTGCAGGAGAACTTAAGGCCGTCTGTCCACCAGCTGAAGCTCAACAGAAGATGGGTGTTGCAACAGGACAACGACCCAAAGCATAGAAGTAAATCAACAACGGAATGGCTTACACAGAAGAAAATACGCCTTCTGGAGTGGCCCAGTCAGAGTCCTGACCTCAACCCGATTGAGATGCTGTGGCATGACCTCAAGAAAGCGTTTCACACCAGACATCCCAAGAATATTGCTGAACTGAAACAGTTCTGTAAAGAGGAATGGTCAAGAATTACTCCTGACCGTTGTGCACGTCTGATCTGCAACTACAGGAAACGTTTGGTTGAAGTTATTGCTGCCAAAGGAGGTTCAACCAGTTATTAAATCCAAGGGTTCACATACTTTTTCCACCTGCACTGTGAATGTTTACATGGTGTGTTCAATAAAAACATGGTAACATTTAATTCTTTGTGTTTTATTAGTTTAAGCAGACTGTGATTGTCTATTGTTGTGACTTACATAAAGATCAGATCACATTTTATGACCAATTTGTGCAGAAATCCATATCATTCCAAAGGGTTCACATACTTTTTCCTGCAACTGTATATAAAATTACTGGTAATTAGCCGTAGTTAGTGAGCCTGAGTACTGGCCGTTAGAAAGAAATAGTTCGAAGTAGTGTTATACCCTAAGGTTTTAAAAAAATATATAAAATCTAAATAAATATATATGCAAAAAATATACAAAAATAATATATATATATATAGTATATATATAAATTGTTTGGACTAGTGTTAGCGGTTTGAAAAATACAATTTTTAAAATATATATTGTATGGCAGTGACAGGCCTCATAGCTGCTAGGGGAGATTCATGGCAGGAGTTTCTGTGTCTTCCCCATCAGTCATCAGGTCTGAGGCAGCACCTGGTGACACAATCAGTCTGGGATAAGAGCCCAGCCCAGACTGTCAGTCAAAGAGAGAGAGTCTTGGTGCAACAGAGGCCTGCTGGAGGCTCTGGAAGGGTGGTCTTGCTGCCAGCCAGTAGCGCAGGGGCAACACGTGAGGTGCACGGTGGACCGATGAGGGGCCAAATAATAACACACAGTTCATCAGTTTACTCACGGTTAGCAGAAAGCCTCCCTGGACTGACAGCACAGTGTTGAGGTGGACAGCATGAAATCCTCCAGGGTACGCTCTGTGGTAGGGAAGCATCAGCCAAGATGGTGGTTGAGGTGCCCTTGATGTTAGGGGTGCTTAGGGTGCTTGTTGCGGCTGAGTCCCTTGATGGTTTTTGTCGTGATGCCAGTACCTTTAATGGTGGTACAACCAATAGTGGTAATAATGAGGTAGACAGTGGTAAGATACAACTCACAACTTTTACTGATGTTGGTTCCAGTTGCAGTAGGTACATCAATCAAAATGCAGATTTTGGTTATCAGCAGAGTTAATCTGTAAATCCACTGTTTATAGGCTTTCTTAGGCTTTGGTTTGAGCTGTGGTTATGGAGTACCTTATTCCAGTTGGTATGCTCAGTCCTATACCTTGTCCTTTCCCTCCAAGCTGAATATTGGGACAGGTAGCTAATCTGTTTCCCAGAGTTATGGTGTGGCGGCCAGAAGCCCTAAAGTCCTCCACCATGCGCAAAGGTGTCTGTGTCCCTAAATAACAGCTATTATCACCGATGAATCTTTCTGGTGCTTGGGTCTGTTCCAGGGAGGAAAACTCTCTCCTACTGGTCAAGGATGCAAGTGTATAGTCCGACCACAGAAGGAAAACTCTCTTCTGTGCCTCACACCTTGGTACTACCTCATAGCGAAGTTGGCTCCACTCACTGTGGTGTGAAGTCTTCACTCTGATCTCCACTCACACTCACTGACTAACTAGGCCTGACCTAGGTATTTATATGACCTAAGTGTTATCCCCATCTAGTGGTGGGATGTATGAATTACACCTAATCTGCCTGGTAACAGGGATTTTGCAGATAAGTTAGTACAAAATTACATAGCATAGCATAATACAATTTTTAGGGACAAAAGTGCTTTTAAGCACTGGGATGCTGCAGTCTCAGCTGGACTAGCTGAGGGGCCACGGGGCTAGGTGTTAGCCTGAGCTCTGGGGGACTCCGCGAGGTCTGGGAATCGATGGTCGCTAGACCAGAGTCAGGCGGACTTCTGGGCCACAATCCCCCAAAGGTACTGGACTTTGTTACAGTCTGGAAGTGCTGGAGTATTGACTAAGAAAGCCGCATGTTGGTACCATGTGTGAACGGTGCTATAAGTGAGGTAGGGCTATGTTATGTTTAGGTAGAGCCTCGACGGGCAGGCTTTTATTTTGTACTGTTTTGTTGTTGCTGTGAAAATAAATATCACGTTTGGACCTGCAATCCAGCTGTGGCAAAGCAAATTGTGAGAATGACCCCCGAAAAAGAGCTGATCCCTTACAATATATATAAAAGTTGTAGTTTGCATATATAAAATGGCTGGCCGTATGTATACGGCAGAGGAGGCATATGCATTTATCTGTTCTGACACAGAAAGTGCAAGTGAGACAGAACAGTTTCAGGCTTCATTATCGTCCGCTAACACTAGTGATGACGAGCCACAGCAAATTCGCAGACGAGACTCTTTGCCTGGCACTAGCGATATTGACCCCGAATGGATGAGCAGACCAACTTATACTCAATTCATCGCTAGTCACCCCACCTCATATTACGCCAAGAATGGTGTATGGTGCCCTGTTGTTGTGTCGGACATTTTAAAATTTTGGGACCTCCTTCTAAATATGGGTCTCATAAAAAAAACATTATGAGATCCTATTGGTCATCTGATGTGTTGTACGATTCCCCCATGTACAGGGAAGTAATAACAAGACAGCGATTTGAGACAATCCTGTGATTTCTTCATTTCGCTGACAACACACAGTGCCCCCCACTTGATGACCCAGCCATGACAGGCTTTATAAAATTAGGCCCCTTATAAATTATTTAAATGAAAAATTTAAAGAGGCCTACACCCCAGAAAAAAATATTGCCGTGGACGCGTCACTTGTCCTTTTTAAGGAAGTCTTCAATTTCGCCAATATTTGCCAAGAAAGAGGGCATAATTTGGGCTAAAAATTTATAAGCACTGTGAGAGCGGATCTGGCTACACCTATAAATTTAGAGTGTATGAAAGCAAAGATACCCAGTTTTGCCCTCCTCAATGCCCTCCTTCCCTCAATGTGGCAGGTAAAATAGTGTGGGATCTTTTGCACCCTCTTTTAGTTAAGGGGTACCACTTGTACGTCAACAATTATTACACCAGTGTACCCCTTTTCAGGTGCCTTTCAGTCAGAAAGAAAGTGGCATGTGGCACCATACGCCACAATCAAAGAGGCCTGCCTAAGCCTTTAGTCAACCAAAAATTTAAGTCTGGGGAAACAAAGGGCCTTTGCAATGGGGACATCTTACTTGTAAAATATTGAGACAAAAAAGATGTCCTCATAATGACATCTATACATCCAGACAGTAACAGCCCTGTTCCTGTGCGCGGCACAAATACCACAGTCTGTAAACCTGTCTGCATACAGGATTACAATAAATATATGGGTGAGGTAGACCTTGCAGACCAAATGCTGCACCCCTATACCGCGGTCAGGAAATCCCGCATTTGATATAAGAAACTTGCAGCCCACATTATGCAAGTAGCCCTGTATAATTCTTTAGTCATGTTCCAAAAAGCAGGGAACCAAGGAACATATCTTGATTTTCAAGAACAAATCTTTAAAAATGTAATATTTGGAGAGCAGCGCCAGGATAGCAGTGGGATAGCGTCATCTAGTCATGCCAGCAGAATTATCCCAGGGCAACATTTCCCATCAGAGGTGCCCCCTACTTTGAAAAAAAGCAGAGCCCCCAAAAGAGATGTAGGGTCTGTTACAAAAATGGGATACGGCTGGATACCATATATCAATGTGACACCTGTCCAGACAAGCCTGGACTTTGCATTAAGCAGTGTTTACGAATTTACCATACTTCCCTAGGTTAATAATTTAACCTCTTGGGGACATATGACATACTGGTACGTCATGATGTCCTGGTACTTAAAGGGATTAGACCCCCAAAAGTTGAAGTCCCAAAGTGGGACAAAAAATAAGTGAAAAACAAAGTTGAAAAAATAAAGTTTTCCCCCCCAAAAATTTAAAGTTTCAAGTAAAAAAACAACAACTTAATTTCCCCCAAATAAAGTAAAAAAAAAAAGGTAAAAAAGAGGGGGGAAAAAAAGTTGACATATTAGCTATCACCGAGTCCGTATCAACTGGCTCTATAAACATATCACATTACCTAACCCCTCAGATGAACACCATAAAAAATAAAAAATAAAAACTGTGCTAAATAAACCATTTTTTTGTCACCTTACATCACTAAAAGTACAATAGGAAGCAATCAAAAAGGCGTATGCCCACCAAAATAGTACTAATCTAACCGTCACCTCATCCCGCACCCCTACCTAAGACAATCGCCCAAAAAATAAAAAAAACTATGGCTCAGAATATGGAGACACTAAAACATCATTTCTTTGGTTTTAAAAAAGCTGTTATTTTGTAAAACTTGAGTAAATTAAAAAAAAGTATATATATTAGGTATCGCCGTGTCTGTAATAACCTGCTCTATAAAAATATCACATGACCTAACCCCTCAGGTGAACACTGTAGAAAATAAAAAATAAAAACGGTGTAAAAATAGCCATTTTTTGTCACCTTACATTACAAAAAATGTAATAGCAAGCGATCAAAAAGTCATATGCACCCCAATATAGTGCCAATCAAACCATCATCTCATCCCACAAAAAATGAGACCCTACTAACTGAAAAAACTATGTCTCTCAGACTATGGAGACACTAAAAAAAGATTTTTTTTGTTTAAAAAATGATATCATTGTGTAAAACTTACATAAATAAAAAAATTGTATACATATTAGGTATCGCCGCGTCCGTGACAACCTGGTATATTAAAATACCACATCATCTAACCTGTCAGATGAATGTTGTAAATAACCAAAAATAAAAACGGTGCTAAAACAGCTATTTCTTGTTAGCTTATCTCAAAAAAAGTGTAATTTAGAGCAACCAAAAATCATATGTACCCTAAAATAAAACCAACAAAACTGCCACCCTATCCCGTAGTTTCTAAAATGGGGTAACTTTTTTGGCGTTTCTATTCTAGGGGTGCATGAGGGGGGCTTCAAAAGGGACATGGTGACAAAAAACCAGTCCAGCAAAATCTGCCTTCCAAAAACCTTATTGCATTCCTTTCCTTATGTGCCCTGCCGTGTGCCCGTACATCAGTTTATAACCACATATGGGGTGTTTCTGTAAATTACAGAATCAGGGCCATAAATATTGTAAATATTCTAAAATGGGGTCACTTTTTGGAGTTTCTACTCAAGGGGTGCATCAGGGGGGCTTCAAATGGGACATACTGTCAAAAATTATAAAAATGGAAAATCTGCCAAAAAAGTGAAATTTTGAAATTTTATCTCTATTTTCCATTAATTCTAGTGGAACACCTAAAAGGTTAACAAAGTTTGTGAAATCAGTTTTGAATACCTTGAGGGGTGTAGTTTCTATAATGGGGTACATTTTTGGGTGGTTTCTATTATGCAAGCCTCACAAAGTGACTTCAGACCTGAACTGGTCATTAAAAAGTGGGTTTTTGAAAATTTCTGAAATATTTCAACATTTCCTTCTGAACTTCTAAGCCTTGTAGCATCCCCCAAAAATAAAATGTCATTCCCAAAATGATCCAAACATGAAGTAGAATGAATGTAAAGTAATAACTATTTTTGTAGGTATTACTATGTATTATAGACGTAGAGAAATTCAAACTTGTAAAATTTTCAAATTTTTCTAAATTTTTGGTCAATTTGGTATTTTTTTTATAAATAAAAATGAATTTTTTTGACTCAATTTTACCAGTGTTATCAAGTACAATATGTGACGAAAAAACATTCTCAGAATGGCCTGGATATGTCAAAGCGTTTTAAAGTTATCACCACATAAAGTGACACATGTCAGATTTGCAAAAAATGGCCTGGTCCTTAATGTGAAAATTAGCCCGGTCCCTAAGGGGTTAATACATAAAAAATGTTTTACTTATTTTATGCACTTTTGGCCATTTTTAATTAATTATGCAATCAACAGTTTTTTAAAGTGTAACTGCCGTTTAATTTTTTATTCCCTAATGGTATACTACACCCTACTGTATAAGTGCTTTGGAGATTTAAAATGTGATCATTTTCAGTTTTACCTGCTAATAAATCCCACAAATGCATGCTACTTTCCTATTAAGCAGCTCTCATCTCACAGCGTTGCCATGTGAAATCTGTCTTCTTAGTATTACAAGAGACAGATGAGCTCTGGGAGGAGGAGCTCAGCCCTGACAGCCTGGGCTGAGGCAGAAAGTGGAGGGGAGTCGGCTGCTTTAGATGGTCATATCTTCTCAATGGTAGCAGCTAGTATGCAACTGGTCTTGTTTGAAAGCTGACAGTCCAGGCTTTCATACAAGACCAGAATGACAACTCTAGTCCAAGCAACAGATGAGAAATCACTGTTAGAAATAGAGTTGGGAATAATTGCTTGTAAAAACTGCTTTTACTTGCAGCTTCATTCACAGCATCCCGATTTCTACCATTGATATCTTCCCCTGTACTGAACAGATTTATGTCATTCTGGTATTGTCAGCTTTCAGACAATACAATATTTCTACCTGGTACCAAACCAGAGATATAAGCAGCTAAAGCAGCCCCCCCCCCCACTCCCCTCCCTGTCAGTCTGGAAGAGAATGAGGGACAGCTGGCTATTAAGAGGTTAAAAGAAATGCTTACTGACTTAATATAATTGCAGGGCTTGTCTCTGGTTAGCTGTATGTGAGGATACACTTGCCTCTGGGTACTGTGGGAGGTTATCTGCATTGTGATTGGTCCTGCTAGTTCATGTGAGGAGAGCAAGGGCTTATGGGAAGTGAGGTAAATACAGGATGGCCTCAAGGAAGGGCAAAGATCATCACAGGAAGAGCAGAAGAGGCCATCTTAGGAAGTTGCTGAAATAGAGGCAACGAGAAATATGGTTGCTAAGAGCTGAATACAGACATCAGAAAGGTAAAATTAGCTGAAAAATGCTTCTTCATGAATATCTTCCCTTCAGCATCACATATGTTAGAATTTTCATTTTTGGTAGTGAAATGGCAGTTACACTTTAACACTCCACATTTCATTCTATTATTATCCAATTATAATTTGGAAAGTTTGACAAACTCCAAAATGTAAAAATAAATTCTCATTATACCCCAAGATGAATACCGTAAAATAATAACATTCTCACTACACCCCTAGATGAATACTTTAGGGGGTGTAGTTTCCAAAATGGGGTCACATTTTGGGGTACCTCAGGGTAACTTGCGACACAGTGCCCGAAAATTATTCCAGTGAAATCTTCCCTCCAAAAACAATATTGTGCTCCATCTGTTCTAAGCTCTAACGTGCGTACATGCAGCAGTTGACAACCACATATGGGGTGTTGCCATATTCAGGAGAAAATGGGTAACAAATTCTGTGGTGACTTTCTCCTGTTACCCCTCGTGACAATGAAAAACTTGGGCCTAAAGTGATTTTTTCTGTAAAATATACACACATGTACAGTCACTTCCCCAGATATTTATCACCCTCCCCCACAGATTATGGGGGTCTCAGTGGATGATCCCCATTGATCCGATCTTTTGTGTATACCGTAATAGGCCATAAAGATGCAAATCTTTTTCATGTGAATATGAATGTGAATTAATCAGGCATTAGGGCTTGCTAAGACTGTTGTAGGTGAATACAATCTGCATTCATTATTACTTTACAATGTAAATAGATGGAAATAGTGAGGAAATCATATGAGGTGTTAATATGTTAAATTACTAAAACACTGTAAAATAATGATATAATTATGTTACCACATTGTGCCAGACTCCACTCAGTAAAACAGCTGATGTAAATGCAGCTTAAACAGGTACAATTTTCCAAAGCAGTCTTTGGTTCCCTGCTATATAGCATTATAACATTAACCCCCTCACAACAGGGAATTAAAGATTCAGAGAAATCACAGCTAAATGTCCGTCTTCTACTCTTCTTCATATCTTCTATTTACTGTATTAGGCTATATGGATTTTAGGGGGATTATGGAGGTTTATGAAGTTTTGCAGAGAGCCTTAGGACAGGTGAGGAGGAACTACAGGTTACTCAAAGGTAAGGAATTTGCCGCTTTTCTTTAACAAAATTGTGTTTGATGAAGAGAATTTAGCTTATCGGAAATTAGAGATTTATATCTATCTCCGTATTCCGTCCCTTCTATTCTATTCCTAGACTGTTGTTCTTGTTTCCCATATAAGCGCTTGTTCTGTGTATTATTACACACCATTTCAGTCCTTCATACATCCCAGGAGTAACATAAAACCCTCGCAGATACTTATATATAAAAATAGTTTACTGGTAACATAGAGATGACAAAGCAGTGCATTATACATAAAGATACAGTTACTACAAATAACATATAGGACACCACCACACACAGCCGCCTCTGTTCCTGCCCTCCCTGGCTGCTAAGCAATGTGGCTAATAATGTGTATGTATATAAAGTATATCCAGATTCCTCCAATATACTTTCTACTGGATATACTCTTCTAACCAACTCACATCCAGTACCTGACCATTAGTACATGTACATATAGAGACTCACGAATAAATAGCATATATATAATCTACATGTAATACAATCGCAGACTACAAATATCTATATGTACACATATAAAGTCTACTGGGATATTATACTTATATACATTGTGGGGACTCACTCTGGTAGACAGGATTAGCGGACGCAGTATAGAGGCAATAACAAGTTCTTTGGATCAAACAATTTAGTGTTTTATTCACACTTTAGGCAAGTGACAAAACAAGCAGTCATATTCAAACAAAAAGTCACCTTGCAGTGTTGGTGGTAATTCACACCATGCAGCAATTCTGCTTCAAAGAGTCCTTGCTGATAGCAGCACCAACCTGTTTTCATGCCAAACAGGTAGCAAGCCTTCATCCAGACACAAGGCTCCCAGATCCCAACACAGAGACACTGGCTTCTGAGCCCAGCTGCCTATTTAAGGACAACCAGGTGCTGCCAAAACCCAGAACGGCATTTAAAATCCGGTCTGGTATTTGACCTCACCTGGCTGTAAATCATTCCAGCAGCACATGCTGGGAGGAAAAAAACTGAATTAGTCTTACCTGTAATTCTGTTTCCATGAGATCATCACAACGGCATACAAGGAGATTGACCCCTGACCTTTGTAGGGGCAGGAACAGAGAAAGGTAAAATCCCCCCCTCCCACCACCAACACCAGTGTTTCCAAAATCACACAGAGTAACCCGGTGGTGACAAAAACAAACTGTGAAAAAAGTATTACTTCTTGCTAAGTTGGGAATTGTATTCAACCCAGAACAAAAACTGTGCTTTGGCAGACACTAAATAACTTTGCCAGGCACAGCAGTAACCACAGATTTAGCTGAGTATAAATTGTAGGCCTAGTATTTTGGCGGTGGATGACAGGTATACGTTTACGGACAGAATTAGACTTGGAGATGCACGGTAGCGTTTGAAGTTATTGAGAATGACCCTATCCGCACCTTCAATCTAATATACCCTTTTATGGATAGATTTAAACTTGGCCTGATACAGCAGAAAACAATTATTTTGGGAATTGCTAAGTTGGGAATTGTATTCAACCCAGAACAAAAACTGTGCTTTGGCAGACAGCAGACAGTATTGCAATTGGCTAGCCACAGCTGAAACACCAGATTTAGGGTACTGCTATTTTGGCAATTGTATTTTACCCCTCAATAAAATAGCAAGCACAGCCAAGCCCCTGATGTAGGATATAGCAAAAAAAAACACACTATTGATGGTTAAAAATGCACTTGGTGGCAGCTTGTGCTGGCGCACCACAAGACACAAAATGGCCGCCGATCACCCCAGAAAAAAGTGACTGAAAAATGCTCTGGGCAGCCTTAAAACAGTGAGTAATTGAATAGCAGAAGTTGTATGATACACAGCTGTACATCGATCACTTCAGTAAGTAAATCACTGCCTAATCTGGCCCTAACAGCAGCAGCTGCATCCTATCCCTACACTGATCAGAGCAGAGTGACGTGCAGCGCTACGTGACCCAAGCTTAAATAGAGGCTGGGTCACATGCTGCACTGGCCAATCACAGCCATGCCAATAGTAGCCATGGCTGTGATGCCCTCTTGGGGCAAGTAGTATGACGCTTGTTGATTGGCTGCTTTGCAGCCTTTCAAAAAGCGCCAAGAAAGCACCGAACCCGAACCCGGACTTTTACGAAAATGTTCGGGTTCGCTCATCCCTAGATATAACATTGGCCTAATTTACTTTCTATTGGTGAAAAGTAACTACATTGCTTCCAACTAGCTTACTTGACCACTACTGAAATTTTTTTATTTCTCTCTCAATCCATAATTTATTCAACAGACCTTCTACCTGTTTACTGATAATTTGCTGCACTGGGTAGCTACCCAGAGAAAGATATTCAAGTTAAATGTGACATCCTTGATTGCTATCTATGAAATGATATTGTTAGACTGCGATTCCTATGGGTTAATTGAAATAAGATAGCTCAAGGTAACCCCAATAAACCATGACACTGCAGGCTAACGGTATAAACTTATCTATAGGTTTCACTGTTTCTTGGAGATTAATGAATTCCAATGTCAATTAATTCCGGATTAAGTGAAAATAAATGAGGTAATCAGTAATCAGATTTGCATCACAAATTAAGCATGTTGTGAAGGAGTTCTTGATAATGCAGTTAATAAAATTACTGATGTAATTTTGGTGGAACTTCAGTACTACAAAATTTATAAATATATAAATATATTGTGGGGTTTCGCTCTGGTAAATAGGGTAAGCGGGCGCAGTA
This sequence comes from Bufo bufo, assembly GCF_905171765.1. Taxonomy (NCBI): domain Eukaryota; kingdom Metazoa; phylum Chordata; class Amphibia; order Anura; family Bufonidae; genus Bufo; species Bufo bufo. The sequence continues at coordinate 528,697,977 of NC_053391.1, read as the reverse complement.
CAGAGGCAAAAGACAAGTTCTTAACTTAAAATGTCAGTGTTTATTCACACGAGGCAATTGCACAAAACAGCATGTAACTTTGCAGTCTTGGTGTTAATTCACACACAATGGAAAGTTCATATAACACAAGTCACCTTGCTGGCAGTTCTGCCACCAGTAGTCCACAGCAGGCTTTAGGTGGCCTGTTTCCCCAGCATGCGTCTCTCAGCCCTGCAGCACGGCACAAAGCCTCAGATCCCAAAAACAGAGACATCTCTGCTGACTTAAACTCCGGTCCGGTATTTGACCTCACCTGGCTGGAAACCAGCCCAGCCGCACATGCTGGGAGGAAAATACCTGCCTTGCCAGACACAACCCTTCACTGTGTAACAATATATAAAATATATATATATCTCATATATATAAAAACGAGTTTCTATCTGTCTAGACGTTCTTTATGCGCGACCAAACGACTGGATCGATCTTCACCAAATTTGGCACACAGATACATCAGGTGTCCGGGAAGGTTTTAGACAGGTCTCTGCTCTCTAGGACGTACCGTTCCTGAGATATTCCTCAAAAAATTATCCGCATTAGCCAATACAAAACAACCCAGCCATTTTTCTTCACTGCTATAAGTCAGCTTTAGGCTAGGTCTACATGACGACATGTACAGCTCAGCAGACAGTATCACACAATAAATTTAGATACACATCAGACAGTATTACACATGATAGGATTAGATACACAGCAGACAGTATCACACATGATAGGATTAGATACACAGCTCAACAGACAGTATCACACATGATAGGATTAGATACACAGCTCAACAGACAGTATCACACATGATAGGATTAGATACACAGCTCAACAGACAGTATCACACATGATAGGATTAGATACACAGCTCAGCAAACAGTATCACACAGGATAGGATTAGATACACAGCTCAGCAAGGATTAGATACACAGCTCAGCAGACAGTATCACACAGGATAGGATTAGATACACAGCTCAGCAGAAAGTATCACACAGAATAGGATTAGATACACAGCTCAGTAGACAGTATCACACAGGATAGGACTAGATACATGGCTCAGCAAGGATTAGATACACAGCTCAGCAGACAGTATCACACAGGATAGGATTAGCTACACAGCTCAGCAGACAGTATCACACAGGATAGGATTAGCTACACAGCTCAGCAGACAGTATCACACAGGATAGGACTAGATACACGGCTCAGCAAGGATTAGATACACAGCTCAGCAGACAGTATCACACAGGATAGGATTAGCTACACAGCTCAGCAGACAGTATCACACAGGATAGGACTAGACACACGGCTCAGCAAGGATTAGATACACAGCTCTGCAGACAGTATCACACAGGATAGGATTAGCTACACAGCTCAGCAAGGATTAGATACACAGCTCAGCAGACAGTATCAAACAGGATAGGATTAGATACACAGCTCAGCAGACAGTATCACACAGGATAGGATTAGATACACAGCTCAGCAGACAGTATCACGCAACATAAGATTAGATACACAGCTCAGCAGACAGTATCACACAGGATAGGATTAGATACACCGCTCAGCAGACAGTATCACACAGGATAGGATTAGATACACAGGTCAGCAGACAGTATCACACAGGATAGGATTAGATACACCGCTCAGCAAGGGTTAGATACAAAGCTCAGAAGACTGTATCATACAGGATAGGATTAGATACACAGCTCAGCAGACAGTATCAAACAGGATAGGATTAGATACACAGCTCAGCAGACAGTATCACACAGGATAGGATTAGATACACAGCTCAGCAGACAGTATCACACAGGATAGTATTAGATACAGAGCTCACCAGACAGTATCACACAGGATCGGATTAGATACACATCTCAGCAGACAGTATCACATAGAATTAGATACGCAGCTCAGCAGACAGTATCACACAGGTTAGTATTAGTTTAGTTTTTTAAATATTTTATTATGAAATCATATAAATGTCATCTTCATACACAAATGAAGTACTTCAAGGAGTGCACAAGCACTGGGCGGCATAGAATCTGACATGCACAAGATCATGTTACAACGTTAGTTTTATAACATAATAGAAACAAACGAAAGAGATGACATCAAATCATTTTCATTGTATTCCATATGCAGTAATAATGCTATATGACTGTTATATCATGTTAGGAATGCAATAGCTTTGTATGGTGGGGCAACCATGAGATCAAGCATATCTATGCTCAGTTAAGCGATTTTGCGAAATTCTTTCCAGACCCCCAGACCTTTTCGAACAGTGGGGAGTTGTTTATCTCCCAATGCGCAATCTGCTCCAATCGATACACTTGATCGCACCGAGAGAGCCATTGTGAGATATCTGGTACTACTCTTGATTTCCAATTAGATGCTATAAGGAGTCTGGCCACTGCCAATAGTTGTTGTTGAAGGCGGTGGGCTTGCTGGGAGTGACAATGTGGGGGTTGTAGACCTATCAGACAACACTGCGGTAAAAGTGGAAATTCACTGCCCTGCAATTTGGATAAGATGCTACAGACTTCTATCCAGAAGGGTTTTACTAGGTGACATGTCCGCCATATGTGTATGAAAGAGCCCTCTGTATCCAGACATCTCCAGCACTTTGATGAGGAAGAGGGGAACATCTGCAGTAAGCCGGATTGGGACAGATGCACACTGGCGCAATATTAATGGTTTTGAGTTCGTGACGCCAATTGCATCTTGCACAGGTACTGTAGCAGGGCCCTTTAAGATGTAATAGCTCACGTACTAGGTAAGGAATGCCAGAGGGGGGATAGTGTCTCTGTGTATGTCAACGGTGTCTCCTACCTTGGTACGGCTGGACTCCTGTATCCTGGCAAAACATGCAATAAATTGAGTGTGGTCAGTAGGAGTAAATGAGATCCAGACTTGAGATATAATCCAACTTGTCTTTACTGAGTGGCAGTTTAAATCCATACAAGTATACAGCAATAGTCCTTTTTGGTCCCAGCAGGTAGTGGCAGTATGTGGCAGGAATTTATATCTATTCTGCTTCTTATCATATGCCTAGTAGATCTGGCAGGTATCTGTCTTCTGCTCTGTCTGTAGTCTGCTTGCTTTGGGCCTGACTAGCTAAAGGAGGTATTTGGCTTCTCCTGGACTTTGGATTAAACACTCACAGTTCTGCTCGCAGGGAATGGCTTCCTGGAGATCTGTAGATATGGAGGTGGCTGCTTGCTTGTCAACCAGCACTGAGGTAGATGACTCAGGCTGGGAAGAGGGATCCTGGGCCTCAGCCGAGGCTTGGATCCTAGGTTGGGATCCCTGTTTCTGGGAGCTCCTTCTAACACAGCCTTCCCCAGCAGGGGGGCTGGCTCACACTGGATCTAACTGGTTTCTTCCCTCCCTTGCTGCAGGGCGTAGGACCAGCCCACTTCTGCTCCTAGAAGAGGGGAGCTAAACACTGGAATTAACTATTCCAGTCTAGCAATACTAAACTGGCTATGATCCTGCTAAATACATTGCTGCCACCTTCTGGTGTACAGGGAAGTTACAGCATAATATATGAAACAGGCATAGAAAATACATATAATGGAAAATGCACAGTTATGTTACAGTAGATGACAATACATTCACACCAAACAGTATGAAACAGGGTGGAAGAAGTTTTGTGACATACTTCAGGATGTTACCCCTTTACTTTAAGTGAAGCCGTCTTCGGCATATGTTAGGCGGTGAGGAATCAGCTCTGGGTACCCAATAAAATACTGTTTCCTGAGGCGATCTGAGGTAATTCAACAAACTTTATTCAGACACAAACAATATAACAAAGGTTATAAACTGTCATATCTATATAGCCTACAGGTGGCAGTAAACATGTTAACATGTATAACTCCTAACATCCTCCCTTTCTTGTGAAATCAAGTAATATATAACATAAGATGATTGGATACTACAATACATTCCAAAGGTGACAATGTTTTTTTATAATGTATCTAGCATACAAAATCCTTATATCTTGTTGGTGTTCTAATAACCCTAGTTCTAGTACGTCTTGGTGTGGCAGGAGCTTCACATTGTTGCATATGATCATCCATCCCTGTTTCTTTGGGAGTTGTCTCATCTGGAGATGTACCTGGTGTAATCACTTCACTTATTTCAATGTCAGATTTGTTATCTGCAGTCCTCAGAAACTTCCTATTCCTTCTGTACAACTGTCCATTTGCTTCCACTTTATAAGATCGTGGGGCAACTTTCTCCAAACAAATACCTTGTCGCCAAATTTCATCTGTTGACGACGGCGATGGTTGTATTCGCACTGGTTGACCAATGCTTAGTTCGGGAAGTTCCTTGGCTCCTTTATCATAATATGCCTTTGCTTTTTTGCGTCTTTCAGTTAGGTTCTCGACCACTCCTTTTATAACCTTTGGAAACAGCAGTTTTTGAGCAGTCGGAAGTAAAGTCCTGGTCCTTCTTGACATTAGCCGTTGTACAGGACTACTGCTGGTGCCTTCTGATGGGGTATTTCTCCAGTCAAGAACCGCTTTCCAGATATCCTTGTCATCTCGTTTAGCTTTCTTTATGAGTGTTTTTGCTATTTTTACAGTAGCTTCAGCTTTACCGTTGGACTGACTGTGATATGGGGATGATGTAAGATGTTCAAATTCCCACTCTCTACAAAATCGTGCAAACTCTGAGCTGACAAACTGTGGTCCGTTATCTGTAATTACAGAATCAGGGATTCCATGTCTGCTAAAATGTGCTTTGCAACAATCTATAATTGTTTTAGAGGTGGTATCAGAAACTAAATCAATTTCCCAGAAATCTGAATAATAATCAACAATTATTAAGTAATCTTGTCCTGTTAAGGAAAATAAGTCCATGCCTAGTTTGCTCCAGGGTAGAGTGGGCAATTTGTGAGTCATCAGAGGTTCTTTTGTTTGTTTACGCATATACTCATTGCAAGTATTACAGTTCTTTATTGCCTCTATAATCTCTGGGCCCAGGTGTGGCCAAAAGATGACATCCTTGGCCTTGCGAAGGCATGCTTCTATTCCTAAGTGGCTAGAATGAGTCCTCGCTATCATTTCTGGGCGCATGTTTTTTGGTATGATGACTCTGTGTCCTTTATACAGAATTCCATTTTGTATGCTTATCTCATCTCTAAAGCCCCAGTAGTCCCTGATACAAATCAGTATTTTTTCTTTCTGGTCTGGCCATCCTGTAAGAACAGTAGTTTTTAATGCTTGCAAGACTTCATCTTGCTCTGTGAACTTCTGAATTTGTTGTAGGCGCAAATCAGACACTCTTAGATATTCTGCAAAGTTTATCTCTTCCAGTTCCTTAGAAAAGGCATCCTCTGATTGCATCAAGAAAATCTCATAATCTGGGGTGTCCTTGTCCATTGTTTTGTGAGGTAATGTTGCTCTTGATAAGAAGTCTGCAATATACATTTCTGATCCTTTTTTATAAACCACATTAAGGTTGTATTTTTGCAACTGTAGCATCATGCGCTGTAGACGTTTTGGTGCTACTAGGAGAGATTTTAAAAAAATGCTCTCTAGTGCATAAACTGCAGTCATTGAGCATGGACTCCCATATTGTTGAGTGGATTAGGCAGTGGCTGAGTGACAGACAACAGAGGGTTGTAGTCAATGGAGAACCTTCAAAACAAGGTCATGTTACCAGTGGGGTTCCACAGGGATCTGTACTGGGACCGATTTTGTTTAATATCTTCATAAGTGATATTGCAAAAGGCCTCGATGGTAAGGTTTGTCTTTTTGCTGATGACACAAAGATATGTAACAGGGTTGATGTTCCTGGAGGGAAACGCCAAATGGAAAAGGATTTAGGAAAACTAGAAGAATGGTCAGAACTCTGGAAACTGAAATTTAATGTGGATAAGTGCAAGATAATGCACCTGGGGCGTAAAAACCCAAGGGCAGAATATAGAATATTTGACACAGTCCTGACCTCAGTATCTGAGGAAAGGGATTTAGGAGTAATTATTTCAGAAGACTTAAAGGTGGGAAGACAATGTAATAGAGCAGCACAAAATGCCAGCAGAATGCTTGGATGTATAGGGAGAGGTATAAGCAGTAGAAAGAGTGAAGTGCTTATGCCGCTGTACAGAACACTGGTGAGACCTCACTTGGAGTATTGTGCGCAGTACTGGAGGCCATATCTCCAGAAGGATATAGATACTCTAGAGAGAGTTCAGAGAAGAGCTACTAAACTAGTACATGGATTGCAGGATAAAACTTACCAGGAAAGGTTAAAGGACCTTAATATGTCTAGCTTGGAAGAAAGAAGAGACAGAGGGGATATGATAGAAACTTCTAAATACATAAAGGGAATCAACTCGGTAAAGGAGGAGAGCATATTTAAAAGAAGAAAAACTACCACAAGAGGACACAGTTTTAAATTAGAGGGGCAAAGGTTTAAAAGTAATATAAGGAAGTATTACTTTACTGAGAGAGTAGTGGATGCATGGAATAGCCTTCCTGCAGAAGTGGTAGCTGCAAATACAGTGAAGGGGTTTAAGCATGCATGGGATAGGCATAAGGCCATCCTTCATATAAGATAAGGGCCGGGGGCTATCCATAGTATTCAGTATATTGGGCAGACTAGATGGGCCAAATGGTTCTTATCTGCCGACACATTCTATGTTTCTATGTTTCTAGTGGCTTATGATCAGTCTCAATGTTAATAATATTTTTTCCATGTAAGTACTGATTAAACTTCTGGCATGCATATACAATGGCAAGACATTCCTTTTCAATCTGGGCATATCTTTGTTCTGTTGAAGACAGTGTACATGATGCAAACGTCACTGGCTGACCTCCTTGCAAAAGTGTTGCTCCAAGACCTTTTTCACTGGCATCACATTGGACTGTTACTTCTTCATTGACATTGTAGTATCTCAAAACTGGATGTTTAGTAGCAATATCTTTTATTTGCTTGAGAGCTTCATCATGGCTGGATTGCCAGGCCCACAAGCTGTCTTTGTCTGTCAGTCTGCGTTCACATACATCCGAAAGATGTGGTAAGAATTTTGAAAGGTAGTTTACAAACCCTAGCAGTCTCTGAACTGCTTGTATATTGTCAGGCTTTGGTACCTCTAAAATTGCTCTGACTTTTTCTGGATCAGGACGCAGGCCTTCTGCTGTGAGTAAATGTCCCATGTATGGTACCGAAGATAGCCTCAATCTCAGCTTCTTTTTATTGAATTTTAGGTTCAGCTTTCGTGCTCTCTCTAAGAGTCCAATCAAATTCTTGTCATGATCCTTTGTGGCCTCCTCTGTAGTGTCACCACAGCCATACACCAATATATCATCTGCAATAACTTCCACTCCGGGCAGGTCTTTTACTGCTTCATGTTGTCTACGTTGATATTCTTCTGGTGCAGTAGCAATCCCAAAAGGCATGCGTAGCCATCGGTAACGCCCAAAGGCAGTCCAGAATGTAGTGAGATAACTGCTCAGTCTTGGGCCTTTTCGCTACCGGTGGGGGCACGGCCCCTCCGATCGGTGGATGAATTTTTTGTACCCTGGGGCAGATATATGATGACCTGGATCGTATTGCTCTGGCTGAATTTATACTGCGTCTTTTATGCCAGGGTAAACAGTCCGCAGAGATATATTGTTCTGAATTTCGGAGATGGGCAGCTGATACTGGTTGGAATGATGCTGCACTCCGAAGTCAATTTTGCCATTGTCTTTCGGAAAGACTGAAAGATGCATTTGCTTTTCATGAGAGACCAGCCTCGTTAGAGTCTGCCATGTCTCTAGCTGTTCGTATTGACAGGCGTCTTAGAGAGAGAGAGAGAGAGAGAGGAGACTACTCTTTCCTGTCATATTCAGCCCAAGGACAGTGGGGCTATCTTATTCAGTGCGCAGGGGTCTCAGTCTGTCTCAATCCCCTCTGAGGAGAAGGCCATGCAGCTGGGTTTGCTTGTCTCTGATAGTAGAGGATTCAGCTCTCAGAGGAGGGTTTGTTTCTGTTGTGGGGGTATAAATCATTTGGCTAAGGTTTGCTCCTCTAGGAGATTCATTGAGTTTTCTGAGGGTAATAAAAAAAAATAAAAATATAAAAATACCCTCTAAAAACTTTCCATTTGCTACTATTGGCAAGGTTGATGCGGAAATTGAAGGTTTGCCGTTTGCTTGTAGTTCCCGTTTTTTCCTACCTGCCAGGGTGGCGCTAGACAGCAAAAACATTGTTTGTGAGATTTTTGTAGATAGTGGAGCAGCTGTCAATCTCATTGATAATCAATTTGCAATAATGCATGGTTTCCAGGTATGCACTTTGGAAAAGGATATACCTGTTTTTGCTATCGATTCCGCTCCACTTTCTCAAAGATCGTTAAAGGGCATAGTTCACAATATCCGTTTGACTGTGGGTGACGCTCATGTTGAGGATATGTCATGTTTCGTCCTAAGCGGATTACCTACTCCTCTAGTGTTGGGGCTACCCTGGCTCACTAAACATAACCCCACCATTGATTGGCAAGCAAGGCAAATAAATGGTTGGCGTGAGTTTTGCAGAGAGAATTGCCTCACGGCGTCTCTTTCAGGGGTTTCTACCAAGACTGTACCATCTTTTCTCTCTGAATTTTCCGATGTGTTTTCCGAGAGTGGTGTCCAGGAGTTGCCCCCTCACCGGGAGTACGACTGCTCTATTAATCTCATCCCAGGCGCCAAGCTGCCAAAATCACGTTTATACAATCTCTCCCAACCTGAAAGAGTCGCTATGCGTACTTATATCTCTGAGAGCCTGAGAAAGGGACACATCCGACCCTCGAAGTCACCTGTTGCCGCTGTTTTTTTTTTTGTTGAGAAAAAAGATGGTTCTTTAAGACCTTGTCTGGATTTCGGGGAGCTGAACCGGAACTACAATTCGTGACCCATATCCGCTTCCTCTGATCCCAGACCTGTTTAACCAGATTGTTGGGGCTAAAGTCTTTTCTAAGTTGGATTTAAGAGGGGCATACAACCTAGTCAGGGTCAGGAAAGGAGACGAATGGAAGACGGCCTTCAATACCCCTGAGGGTCATTTCGAGAATTTGGTTATGCCCTTTGGTTTGATGAATGCTCCGGCCGTCTTCCAACATTTTGTGAACAGCATTTTTTATAATTTAATGGGGAAATTTGTTCTGGTGTAACAAGCTGACATTTTGATTTTTTCTCCTGATTTCAAGACTCATTGGGACCACCTACGTCAGGTCTTGCTGATTCTGCGGGAGAATAAATTGTACGCTAAACTGGAAAAATGTGTGTTTGCGGTTCCGGAGATTCAATTTCTTGGTTTTCTTCTCTCCGCTTCTGGTTTTCGCATGGACCCTGAGAAGGTCCGCGCTGTGCTTGATTGGGAGCTTCCTGAGAATCAGAAGGCGCTGATGCGGTTTTTGGGTTTTGCCAATTATTACAGAAAGTTCATTTTGAATTATTCCTCCGTTGTTAAGCCACTCACTGATATGACTAAAAAGGGAGTGGATTTTTCCTCGTGGTTGGTAGATGTGCTTAAAGCCTTTTCTAGTATCAAAGAGAGTTTTACTTCCGCTCCCATTTTTGTACAATCTGATGTCTCTCTACCTTTTATTGTTGAGGTTGACGCTTCTGAGGTGGGTGTGGGTGCGGTCTTATTTCAGGGTCTCTCTCCTGTCAAATGGCGACCGTGTGCCTTTTTCTCAAGGAAACTCTCCTCTGCAGAGATTAATTACGATGTGGGAGATAGGGAGTTGTTGGCCATCAAATTAGCTTTTAAGGAATGGCACCATTGGTTAGAGGGAGACAGACACCCTATTACCGTGTTTACCGACCATAAGAATCTGGCCTACTTGGAATTGGCCAAGCCTCTGAACCCGAGACAGGCCAGATGGTCTTTGTTCTTTTCTAGGTTTAATTTTGTTGTCACGTTCCGCCCTGGGGTTAAAAATGTGAAGGCGGATGCCCTGTCACATTATTTTCCGGGAGGGGGGAACTTTGAAGACCCGGGTCCCATTTTGGCTGAAGGGGTGGTCATCTCTGCTCTTTATCCTGATTTGGAGGCAGAGGTTTAGGCAGCCCAGGCAGAGACTCCTGATCTTTGTCCTCCTCGGAGGTTGTTTGTGCCTCTCGCTTTACGACACAAGGTTTTTAAGGAGCACCACGATACTGTCCTTGCTGGGCACCCGTGGAGTAGAGCCACAGTGGATCTCATTGCTCAGAGATTCTGGTGGCCGGCTCTTCGTAACACAGTTGAGGGTTTTGTGGCAGCCTGCGAGACCTGCGCTAGTGCCAAGGTCCCTCATTCACGGCCATCAGGTTCTCTCCTCCCGTTACCCATTCCTTCCCATCCTTGGACGCATCTGTCTATGGACTTCATTACGGACCTGCCTCGTTCCTCTGGGAAGACTGTGATTCTGGTGGTAGTGAACCGTTTTAGCAAAATGGCGCATTTCATTCCCTTTCCTGGGTTACCCAATGCTAAGATGTTGGCGCAAGCGTTTGTTGATCACATTGTTAAATTGCATGGCATTCCTTCAGACATTGTTTCTGATAGGGGTACGCAATTTGTTTACAGATTCTGGAAGGCCTTCTGTACTCGCTTGGGGATTCGGTTGTCGTTCTCTTCTGCTTTTCACCAGCAGTCGAATGGTCAGACCGAACGCGTCAATCAGAATCTGGAGACATATCTGCGCTGTTTTGTGGCGGAGAATCAGGAGGATTGGTATTCTTTTTTGTCCCCTGCTGAGTTTGCTTTAAATAACCGTCGCCAGGAGTCCTCTGATAAGTCACCATTTTTTGGTGCATATGGGTTTCATCTGCAGTTTGGGACATTCTCTGGAGAGGGGTCTTCTAGTTTACCTGATGAGGAGAGATTTTCCTCATCTTTGTCATTTATTTGGCAAAAGATTCAGGGTAATCTGAAGAGGATGAGTGAGAGATATAAGCGAATGGCGGATAAGAGACGTGTGCCTGGTCCGGACCTGAATGTGGGTGATCTGGTGTGGTTGTCTACAAAGAATATCAAACTGAAGGTTCCCTCCTGGAAGTTGGGTCCTAAGTTTATTGGGCCTTTCAAGATCTTGTCATCAATCCCGTTGCCTTCCGTCTTGATCTTCCTCAGACTTGGAAGATCCATAATTTTTTTCACAGGTCCCTATTAAAACCTTATGTCCAACCAACTGTACCCTCCTCTTTGCCTCCTCCTCTGATTGTTGTTGATGGTAATCTTGAATTTCAGGTTTCTAGGATTGTGGATTCTCGCATTATCCGCGGTTCTCTCCAGTACCTCGTTCATTGGGAGGGTTATGGTCCTGAGGAGAGGATGTGGGTCCCAGTGGCGGACATTAAGGCCACTCGTCTCATCAGGGCTTTCCATAGGTCTCATCCTGAGAAGGTGGGCTCTGAGTGTCCGGAGTCCACCCTTAGAGGGAGGGGTACTGTCACCGCCAGTTCTGTGAGAAGGTCTGGCAGACGTCCTTCTCTACCACTTGCATGATGTTCTTTGTTTTGGTTTCACTTTGTCATCTCCTTTCCTTCTCCCAGGTGTCACCTATTTAGACCAATTGTCTCCCTTTTATATTCCCACCCATACTGCCTCACTTTGTGGTTTATACTACTTCCTGGATGAAGTGTTCACTGCTGGAGGCTGCTGCTGTTGTTTACTCAGATAAGTCTTTTCATGTATTGTGTTTCCTTGCTTGATTCTAGGTTACCCTGACTCCGTCCGTATTAAGTGCAGGGAGCCAGTGGTCGTGTCCCCTCACTATTATAGGGTTTTCAGGTGTCGCACAGTCTAGGTACGTGTGCATGCAATCGTCTTCCATTGAGACCCTTCATGAGCATAGCAGTCAGGGAGAGCTCTTAGGGTTTTATAGGGCTCACCTATATGCTCCTTAGTTTGGGATCAAGCCAGTCGGACGTTTATTCATAAGTTCCAGCTATCTGCAACATCATCCGTGACAGTATACTGGCTGAAAATTTGGGGTCGTGTGCATCCATGGAGACTTATAGGACTATCCAACACCCTGGTGTCTTTGTCCATGTTGGCCGGCAGGTGGACCCATGAGGTGGCCGTCGCCACCAATTTACATTATAAAGTCATAATAGGGAGAGACTTCCCAGGCTTCCCGGCACTGTGGCCTGCTATGAGAGTGACTGATACCCATGAGACAGGGGTAACCTTAGCAGAGTGCCCCGGCTCAGGGGGGAGACCAGAACCCTGGGATACTGAGACCAAAGGGCCAGCGGTAGGGGTGACCGCCACTTCGGCGGAAGAGGGGGAGACAACCCCGCTAGGTATGATGGTGGGAGACGTGGAGGATTTGCCTCCAGGTTCTGAATTGGTTTACCTCAATGTCTCAAGGGATAATTTTGGTACCACCCTACGTCGGGACCCAACACTATCCCGCGCCTGGGAAAATGTGTTAATAGTAGATAGTGAACCACAACAACCTGGGGCAGAGTCAGTGTTTCCCCATTTTGTGGTTCATCAGGATATGTTGAATCGGGTAAACCAACTACGGGGTGAACCTATTGGTGGTCTCCAAGGCTTATCGCAAGCTTGTGTTAGATCTAGCCCACCAACACGTTCTCAGGGGTTACCTGGGGCTGCAGAAAACTTAGGATCGTATTCTACAGCTGTTTTACTTGGCCCAGCATATTCAAAGAAGTGGAAGAGTTTTGTAAGTCTTGCCCGACCTGCCAGATAACTAGCCCCTAGACACATTTCCGTAGTCCCCTTGTACTTCTCTTGATTATCGAAGTACCATTTGACCGAATACCTAAGGACCTCATAGGCCCAGTACCGAAGTCCGCCAGAGGGCATCGACACATCATAGTCATTCTAGACTACGCCACTCGGTACCCGGAGGCAGTGCCACTGCAACATACCTCGACCAAACTCATAGAAAGGCCTCATGCAGTTTTTTGCTGTCCGCAAAACGCGGATCCGCAAAAAATGGAAGCCGCCCGTGTGCCTTCCGCAATTTGTGGAACGGAATGGGCGGCCCATTGTAGACATGCCTATTCTTGTGTGCATCACGGACAAGAGTAGGACATGCTATATTTTTTGGGCGGGGCCACAGAACGGAGCAAAGGATGCGGACAGCACACGGAGTGCTGTCCGCATCTTTTGCGGCCCCCATGAAGTGAATGTGTCCTCATCTGAGCCGCAAAAACTGCAGCTCAGATGCGGACCACAAATACGGTCGTGTGCATGAGGCCTTAAGAGTTAATGGAGATGTTTTCCAGAGTAGGACTACCTAAAGGGGTTCTGACCGAACAAGGGACCCCTTTTATGTCTAGGGTGATGAGTAGTTGTTTTATGCTGCACATAAAACAACTACTGACGTCCATTTACCATCCGCAAATGGACGGTCTAGAAAAACGGTTTAACCAAACATTAAAAAATATGTTGAAAAACGTAGTGTCTAAAGATGGGAAGGACTGGAACCTCCTTTTGCCCTCTCTCATGTTCGCAGTGCGAGAGGTACCCCAGGCCTCTACTGGGTTCTCGCCCTTCGAACTGCTATATGGCAGACACCCTCGCGGTCTCTTGGACGTGGCCAAAGAGGCGTGGGAACAACAACCCACTCCACATAAAATTGTCATTGAGTACGTTACCCAGATGCAAGATCGGATAGAGACAGTGTTGCCTCTTGTTAGGGAGCATATGGAGGCAGCTTAGCGAGCCCAGAGTTGGGTCTATAATTGGCATGCTCCGGTCTGGATCTTTAACCGGGTTTTGGCTCTGGTGCCAACCGTGGATAGTAAGTTTCTGGTTAGGTGGCAGGGGCCCTACGAGGTACTCGAGAAAATTAGAGATGTAAACTACAAGGCATAACAGCCAGGAAAGATAGGGAAACCTGTACAGAAGACAGCCTATGGCTGGGTTTTCTAGGAGAAAAGGTACCGGCCCCTCTGTCTGATGCAAGAGAGGCGGCTGCCCCAGTAAAAATTTCTGACAGCCTTTCCTCTAAACAGACTCAGGAGGCCAGGGAGTTTGTTAGTCGGAACACGGATGTGTTCTTGGACCTCCCTGAATGCGTTTCCATAATCCAGCATGACATTGTCACTGAGCCTCAGGCAAAAGTCTGATTAAAACCATACCGGGTGCCCGAGGCTCGGCGACAAACCATATCAGAGGAGGTGCAGCTAATGTTGCAGCTGGACATCATTGAGGAGTCAAAAAGTGAGTGGGCCTGCCCTATAGTATTGATACCCAAGCCGGACGGGACGTTGCGGTTTTGTAACGACTTTGGAAAACTTAACAAGGTTTTCAAATTCTATGCGTATCCCATGCCCCGGGTGGATGAGCTTAACTAGAGGTTAGGACAAGCCAGGTATTTTTCTGTTTTGGACCTCACCAAAGGGTACTGGCAGTTGCCCTTAATAGAGGCGGCCAAAGATAAAACTGCTTTCATCACGCCTGAGGGGCTGTATCAATATAAGTTCTTACCCTTTGGTCTGCATGGCACCCCCGCCACTTTTCAGTGACTTGTGGACATTGTGCTTAGTCCACATCGTCGGTACGCTTCGGCTTACCTGGACGATATTTTCATCCACAGTACCGACTGGGAAAGTCACCTACCCAAAAAATGTGCGATAGGGTTAGAAGAGACTTAGTACCTGGGGTATGTCATTGGGCGCGAAGTCATCAAACCCCAAGTGAACAAAATAGAGGCGATATGAAATTGGCCCCGACTTGTCACCACTAGGCAAATAAAGTAATTCCTGGGAATGGTAGGCTATTACATGAGGTTTTTCCCCACTTTACTACTCTAGCCGCGCCCTTGACAGGACTCTCTTAGGAACACAAGTCAGTGATGGTTCCCTGGGATGAGCAGGCGGAAGAGGCTTTTTCCACTTTGAAGTCGGCCCTGTGAGAGTCACCCGTTTTGGTGATGCCCGACTTTAAAATGGAGTTAATAGTACAGACCGATGCCTCTGAAGTAGGCCTCAGTGCTGTACTGTCACAGTAAGTCAATCCCATTGTGTTTGTTAGCCGTAAGCTCACCCCAGCCGAGACCAGGTATAGTATAGTGGAGAGAGAGTGCCTGGCCATCAAGTTGGCACTCGAGTCTCTCCGCTATTAATTGTTGGGGAGAAAGGTCTGCCTGGTGACAGACCACTCCCCTCTCAAGTGGATGAGCCAGGCCAAGGACAGAAATGCCTGGGTCACCCGATGGTTTCTGTCCTTACAAACTTTAAGTTTTCGGTGGAACACAGGGCAGGCCGATTACAGGGAAACGCGGATGCCCTGTCCCGGGTACACTGTCTGGTGTATGTTCACCCCCTCAGGGTTGAACAAAGGGGGGGGTATGTGACACAGCGAGGGGTTTTGTCTGGGAAGGCAGGTATTTTCCTCCCAACATGTGTGGCTGGGCTGGTTTCCAGCCAGGTGAGGTCAAATACCGGACCAGAGTTTAAGTGCCGGTCCGGGTTTTGGCAGCACATGGCTGTCATTAAATAGGCAGCTGGGCTCAGCAGCTGAGTCTGTGTTGGGATCTGGGAGCTTTGTGTCTGGATAAAGGCTTGCTACCTGTTTGGCGTGAAAATAGGTTGGTGCTGCTATCAGCAAGGACTCTTTGAGACAGAATTGCCGCATGGTGTTAATTACCACCAACACTGCAAGGTGACTTTTTGTTTGAATATGACTGTTTGTTTTGTCACTTGCCTAACGTGTGAATAAAACACTAAACTGTTTGATCCAAAGAACTTGTTGCTTCTATACTGCGTCCGCTAATCCTGTCTACCAGAGCGAGTCCCCCACAAGTTTTAAGTCTCAGCGGCAGCTAGTGCTGACCGACACTGCTTTTTGTTAGTATGGCTGTAAAGCCGATCCGTGCTGGCTCTTACTGGGAGTAGCCAAAATGCTGGGTGAGTGGCTTCTCCCCATCATCCAGGTCGGGTCTTTTTGGCCTATATAAAACCCAGCCAGCAGTCTCAGCTGGGTGTGGTTTATCCTCCATCTGACAGAGAAGCTGGGGAGTCTCTTTGTTTTGGGACCTGTGAATTTGTGCCGTGCTAAAGGGCTGAGTGCCGCATGCCAGGAAACAGGCCCCTAAAGCGTGCTGTGGACTGCGGGTGGAAAACTGCTAACCAGGTGCCGATTTTGTTCTATGGACAATGCATGGTGTGAACAAACACCGAACTGTTTAATGTTAAAGACTTTGTGATTGCCTCTATACTGCGTCTGCTAACCTGTCTACCAGAGCAAAACCCCAAAATTGGTGTTGGATGCGGGCAAACGCAGTGAGGCAGGCCTTAAGGCCGAAAAGTTTTTTGTTTTTCCCGAGCACAAGTGCATGTCCTATATTAAGCCTGCAAGGTTACAACCCATGTCCCCGAATAAAATGGAGGCGGTCATGAAAGTACTCGTGGAGGCTAACTTGCAGCAGCAGGAGGCTAACAAGCAGCAGCAGAAAACTAGCCAGCTGCTATTGCAAAATGTAATGGCGTTGCAAGCGGCCGGAGCGTCCCAGAACGTCCACCATGCCCAGAAAGCTGTCCGTTCGGCGATCCCTAAGATGTCCCCCTCGGATGACGTCGACATCTATCTGGTGATGTTTGAAAAGGTGGCCTGAGGGAGAAGTTACCCCGAGACCAGTGGGATGAGGTCGTTGCTCCGTTCCTGGCGTCTGGACCCCAGCAAGTAATTTTTTATCTCCCCGATGATCAAGTGGCTGACTACCCGACCGTGAAAGGTGAGATCCTGGCGAGACTGGGCGTGAATATATTGGTCCGGGCTCAGCGTGTCCACCAGTGGGAATTTAACTCGGCTGAACCTGCCAGACCACAATATTATGACCTGCTACACCGGTTTCAAAAATGGCTGCAGCCTGACATATCGACTCCCACTGCTATGTTGGACCGTCTTTTGGCTGATGTGTTTTGGAGGGCTTTGCCGTACCCTCTCCAGCACTGGATCGGCCAGGTGTCTCCTGGTAATGGCTTAGAGATGGTAGACCTGGTGGAGCGCTATGAGGCCACCAAAAATCTGCATGGGGGTTCTTTTGGGAGGGGGCCAATCAAACCCCGGAAATCTTTACCCCAGACCCGGCGGCCGGGTAGTCTCTAAGGATAGTAGGGACTGGGACCTTCTGCCCTATCTCATGTTCGCAGTGCAGGAGGTTCCCCAGGCCTCTACTGGGTTCTCACCCTTCGAACTGCTATATGGCAGACACCCTCACGGTCTGTTGGACGTGGCCAAAGAAGCGTGGGAACAACAACCCACACCGCAGAGAAGTGTTTTTATGTAGGTCACCCAGATGGAAGGATGGATGGAAACAGTTTTGCCTCTGGTTAGGAAGCATATGGAGGCAGTGTAGCGAGCCCAAAGTCTGATTTATAATCGGCAGGCTCTGGTCCGGACCTTTCACCCGGGTGATTGGGTATTGGTTCTGGTACCAACCGTAGACAGTAAGTTCCTAGCTATGTGGCAGGGGCCCTACGAGGGGAGAGGTAGAGGTAGATTACAAGGTACACCAGCCAGGGAGGCGAATGCCGGAGCAGGTGTACCATGTGAATCTGCTCAAACCCTGGAAAGATAGGGAAACCTGTACGGAAGACAGCCCACGACCAGGGTTCCTAGGGGAAGCAGTTTCGGCCCCTCTGTCTGAAGCAAGGGAAGCGGCTGCCACAGTGAAAATTGCTGACAGCCTCTCCCCTAAACAGGTTTAGGAAGCCAGGGAGTTCTTTAGTCAGAACACGGATGTGTTCTCGGACCTCCCTGGACGCACTTTCATAGTCCGACATGACATTATCACTGAGCCTCAGGCAAAAGTCCGCTTAAAACCATACCGGGTACCCGAGGCTCGGCGACAAGCCATCGCGGAGGAAGTGCAGCTAATTCTCCAGCTAGGTGTCATCGAGGAGTCAAAAAGTGAATGAACCAATCCGATAGTCTTAATACCCAAGCTGGACGGGACATTGTGGTTCTGTAACGACTTCCGCAAACTGAATGAGGTGTCCAAGTTTGACGCATATCCCATGCCCTGAGTGGATGAGCTTATTGAGAAGTTGGGCCAAGCCCGGTATTTTTCTGTGTTGGACCTCACCAATGGGCACTGGCAGGTACTCTTGACGGAGACTGCCAAGGAAAAAACGCCTTTCATCACACCAGAGGGGCTGTATCAGTATTAGGTATTACCCTTTGGTCTACATGGCGCCCCTGCCATGTTTCAAAGGCTAATGGACATTGTACTCCGTCCACATCGTCGGTACGCTTCGGCGTACCTGGACGATATCATTATCCACAGCACCGACTGGGAATGTCACCTACCTAAAGTACAGGCTGTAGTGAACTCCCTTCGAAATGCTGGCTTAACCGCTAACCCAAAAAAGTATGAGATAGGGTTAGAAGAGACCAAGTACCTGGGGTATGTAATTGGGCGTGGAATTATCAAATCTCAGGTGAACAAAATTGAGGCAATTAGGAATTGGCCCCGACCTTTCACTACTCGGCAAGTAAAGTCATTCCTGGGTATGGTGGGGTACTATATAGGTTTGTCCCCAATTTTGCTACAGTCGCTGCACCATTGACTTGCCTTTTGAAGGGATGCAAGTCAGTGATGGTTCAGTGGAATGAGCAGGTGGAAAAGGTTTTTTCCGACTTGAAATCTGCCCTGCGTGGGTCCCCGGTATTGGTGATGCCTGACTTCAAGAGGGAGTTTGTGGTACAGACCGATACCTCTGAAGTAGTCCTCAGAGCTGTACTCTCTCAGGACATCAATGGGGAGGATCATCTGTTGTTTTCCTGAGCCGAAAGCTTACCCCAGCCGAGAATAGGTACAGTATAGTGGAGAGAGAGTGCCTGGCCATCAAATGGGCACTTGAGTCTCTCCGATATTACCTGTTGGGGAGAAAGTTCCGTCTGGTGACCGACCACTCCCCTCTCAAGCGGATGAGCCAGGCCAAAGAGAGGAATACTCGGGTAACCAGGTGGTCTTGTCATTACAAAATGTAAAATTTTCCGTGGAACATAGGGCAGGCATGTTACAGGGAAACGCAGATGCCCTGTCCCGGGTACACTGTCTGGCGGGTGTTCACCCCCTTCACGGTTGAACAAAGGGGGGGGGTATGTAGGAAGGGGCAAGGGGCCGTCATTGATAGAATGTATGTGTCACCGAGATTCCTGGCCTCGGTGAGGTAAGAGCCGGTAGTTTTAAGTGTCAGCGGCAGCTAATGCTTATTGGCAAGGTTTTTTGTTAGTATGGCTGTAAAGCCGATCCGGGCCGCCTCTTACTGGGAGTAGCCAAAGTGCTGGGTGAGTGGCTTCTCCCCTTGATCCAGGTCGGGTCTTTTTGGCCTATATAAACCCAGCCAGCAGTCTCAGCTGGGTGTGGTTTATCCTCCATCTGACAGAGAAGCTGGGGAGTCTCTGTGTTTTGGGACCTGTGAATTTGTGCCGTGCTAAAGGGCTGAGAGCCGCATGCTGGGAAACAGGCCCCTAAAGCCTGCTGTGGACTGCGGGTGGAAAACTGCTAACCAGGTGACTATTCTATTCTATGGACATTGCATGGTGTGAACAAACACAGAACTGTTTAAGTTAAAGACTTTGTGATTGTCTCTATACTGCGTCCGCTAGCCTGTCTACCAGAGCAAAACCCCACAATATATATATATATAGGGCAGCTCTGCAAGTGAAGACAACCAGTGCTGCTCACATTCTAGGACAGGTGTTTGTAGCTATTTTAAATCATCGTCAGAGAACCCCTTTAAACTTGACACTTTTATTAAAATCATTATTATTCCAGAATCACATTCCTCTACTATTTCCTCAATGCTATAATTCCAATACATGTATCAACAAACTAGAAACTACATTTTCAAAAATTAATAAGTAAACCCTTGAATAACTTCGATTTCTACATTAATTACTAATAAAATGTGGTCTCATTGTTATCTAAATCAGAATTATAGAGAAACTTAATCAACCTAAACTAATAACATGCAAATAGTTAAGCTATTCATATCTTTTTTAACACATTGAGTTAACTTCTATAATGCAGGGAGAAATCATTGAATGATGCCTGGGATGCCTTGCATGCATAGCCCTCTTCTGGTCATGCTACAGCATTTTGATAGGTTCAGTACATAAATCAATAGTACTCGCAAATGTAAGAAACTTTTGTAATATGTCTTGAAAGTGACTATGCCTCTTTTTTCACTTCAGGTTCTTCCCCATGCATTGTAAATTAACATTGTCTTAAGAGACTGACAGGAAATGTCAGCGTACTCCTTCTTCCCCTCCCCTCTCCATAGAATTCTCTTGGCAGCATGCAAACTGGTTCCTAAGTGAGCTGAAAGTCAATTCAAGACAATCATGTCAATGCAAGGAATGTCGAGGCTGATAAGAGGGGAAATAAACTTTTTCCTCTGAGATATAGATTGTCCTTAGGACGCAGAGACAATTGCTTGTAATGGTGAAGCTGGGAGCTGACCGCTGCTTGGTTTACTATTCAACTCAACTACAGGAGCTTCCCAGCAGGCACAATGCAGTTATCCATCGTGCTGCTGGGCTGTGTAGGAGCATCCTACACAGCCCAGCAGGCAAGATGTGCTCCAATGATTGGGGGAACAGAGGTGGCACTACTAAAAGGGGGGCATAACTACTGTGAGGGGACACACTGTGGGCAGATCTACAGTGAAAGGGGCACAGTGTGGGCAGAACTGTGAGGGGGGCGCAATGTGAGAATAACTATTGTGAGGTTACACAATGTGGGCATAACTACAGTGTGGAGATACAATTTGGGCATTACTACTGTGAGGGGGCACAATGTGGGCTTTACTACTGGAAGGGAGCCTTCAGTTGTTGCAAAACTTCAACTCTCAGCATGACCTGTGGGCCATGAGTTTTACATCCCTAATTTACAGCGTCTTGTTTTAGGACTATACGAGCAGAAGGACCCGGCTTCGCACAGGTATATTTGATCTATTTCCTTTCATGTTTGTGTGTGTCGTTAAAAGATATCGACAGCATCCCCCATAACAGTGACCTCTACAGCACATTCCCCTTTAACAGTGAACTCCACAGTCCCCCACCCCATAACACTGACCCGCCACAGTGCCCCGCCACTTTAAAATGGGACCTTCACAGCAGCGCATCCCCTTAACTTTGACCTTCACAGCAGCCCTCCTCTTTAACAGTGAGTTTCACAGCTCCTAAATCCCTTGACAGTGACCTCCTCAGGGGTCCGCCCCCTTAACAGTGACCTCCACAGTACCCTGCTGCCTTAACAGTGAACTCCACAGCAGTTGCACCTTTAATAGTGGCCCCTGCCCTCTTAACAGTGACCTCCACAGTAACAGTGACCTCCACAGCAGCCTGCCACCTTAACAGTAACATCCATAGTGAACGCCTCTTTAACAGCGACCTCCACAGTACCCGCCCCTTTAACACTGACCTCCACAATGCCCTGCCCCTTTAATGCTAGGGCTACACGACGACATGTGTTGTGCAACATTTAGTCTCAACAATTTCTATAATGATAGGCTATGGTGTCCCACTGCGGCATGTGACGTGCTGTGACTGCAATGCGACAGTTGCAAAAAATCCATTCATCGCAGCATGTTGAATGTCGCAGTGCAACACCATAGACTATCATTATAAAAATTGTCGTGCGACATTGGTGCGACACATGTCGTCATGTAGCCCTAGCCTACAGCTGACCTACAACAGTGAAGAAAAATGGCTGGGTTGTTATGGAAACCTGGAGTAAAACTGTGTGTATGTGGAGACTAAGGGCCTGTGAGCTTCTATTTGCTAATAAGGGACATGTGACCGTGTGTATGGCAGTTGGGATATGAAGAGAAATACTTGCATGCTTGTATTGGCTAATTCAGGTCATTTTTGGGGAATATCTCAGGAAGGTACATCCTAGAGAGCTGTGACCTCCCCAAGATTTCTTTCCAGGTAGCAAGGGATGTGTATACCAAGTTTCGTTGAAATCGATGGTTGCGTTTTTGGGTGATCGCGGAACATACATTCATATATATATATTGCAAATAGTGAATGTGACACACAGGAGTAACTAATAACCAATTGAGGTGCACTCAGTAAAGCGGACTCACCCTGTCCACTCCAACATATATATATATAGTGTAACAAAAAGAACTGGGCACTCTCAGGATATCTGAACCATAAGGAATTTATTAGCATATACAATATAGTTCAATAAATAATGGTGGCTGTGTAAAACAACAACAATCAATATTAAAATAGCATAGACATCTAAAATGTAAAATGGCGCACCTAAAGTGCATAGACTGGTAGTAGGAGCATGAAGCAGCAATCACTCAACATTCAACATAAAAGAACTAATGAAGGTACAATATATAATAGAAAATTGATAATTAATGGATAAAATGGAAAAATCGATATCACAGTCTATCAGGCTGGTGTCGATTAGTGCGAATCGTGTTGATGAATTCCAATGCGAAATAGTCCCGAATATGAATAGCAGCAATATTAGCAATGTCCTGAAATATGCCTAATGCGATAAACTGGTGATTATACAATCGAATGTTCTTATGTCCCACAATGGTAAAGTATGAACAAGCAAGGAGTAGCGGCGTCCCGCTAAATGCAAGTACCAGTAACTACTGAGGAAGGGGTAACTCGATACCCCAAAACGCGTCTAGCTAAGACCCCCAAGTCTGTGACCACTTGAAAAGCTGGAATATCTTGCCGGATTCGCACAGAAAAATCGTCCGCCGCGCGAATGGTAGTTTCGAAAAGTACTACGCAAGACCTGAATCCATAGTGAAGGTCTGACTGCACGTGCCAAACATTTGCCAGCGTGGGAAGTCAGGACGAATATCGCTTGTAGAATATTGGTCTCTACACACACAGGACCACCTTGCAGAGCGACTCTGTGATGCGAAAAGTGATACGGTAAGACTGTTCGAATTTTTCCAGCAGAACTTTAAAACTTGCAGTGATAACATTCCAGTGGGACGCCGCTGGTACTTGCATTTAACGGGATGCCTCTACTCCTTGCTTGTTCATACTTTACCATTTGTGGGACATAAGAACATTCGATTGTATAATCACCAGTTTATCGCATTGGGCATATTTCAGGACATTGCTAATATTGCTGCTATTTATATTCGGGACTATTTCGCATTGGAATTCATCAACACGATTCTCACTAATCGACACCAGCCTGATAGACTGTGATATCGATTTTTCCATTTTATCCATTAATTATCGATTTTCTATTATATATTGTACCTTCATTACTTCTTTTATGTTGAATGTTGAGTGATTGCTGCTTCATGGTCCTACTACCAGTCTATGCACTTTAGGTGCGCCATTTTACATTTTAGATGTCTATGCTATTTTAATATTGACTGTTGTTGTTTTACACAGCCACCATTATTTATTGAACTATATTATATATGCTAATAAATTCCTTATGGTTCAGATATCCTGAGAGTGCCCAGTTCTTTTTGTTACACTATATATATATATACACACACGTCCTTCTTTATATACATATAGATTTATTTAGGTTGTCTGTTATGCATCCATTTATGGGACTCTATTTGTTAACGGAGGGTTCTGGTCTTGAAACAGTAAGGGCAGATCTACACAGGATGCTGTGCATTTTCCACTGTGGAATTGTGCCGAAATCTACGTGTACATTTTATTACACACCATGTCAATTTATGTTGTTGATTTGTTCTGTTGATATGACTCTTTGTAATGCATAAGATAAATGCCATGGCAAATCCACAGCAATTGCAACTCATTTGGAGTCTCCTGGGTGTAGGGGAAGGGCGGGAGTTTTGGTCACTGATTAGGTCTGATGGTCTGCTTAACTGGCTACTTGGCAGGTGGCCCCTTTAGCAGGATAAAGTGCACTGCAACACTGCAAAAGGGATAATTTAAATGTGACAAGGAGTTCGAGGGGTTGACTTGGCTTCCCAATTACCCAGATCTCAGTTTGATTGAACATGTATGGGATGTCCTGGAAAATAAGTGATATCCGTGTAGGCCTCAGCTTGCAACTTACAGGACTGATGCTGATTCCTTAACACCTAATACTACAGAACACTTGTTAAGTCCATGCCTTGAGGGGACAGAGCTGTTTTACTGGCATGAGGGGGACATACACAATAGTAGATATTTATTTTTATGTTATGCCTGATTAGTGTATTTTCCCTTTTTTTTTATATCACAAATGGCATTGTAAGAAATTCTTTCTCATTGTTGTTTCTCCGCATCTTAAAATATTCCACTTTAATGAATCTTCAGGGACAGTCCATTGTTTGTTAGAAACAAACTGTAGTAAGAGCAATACTTTTTAAAAGTGCTTGAAGTACAAATACACAGTTTAAAGTCCTACTTTTCAGATAATGTTTTTCCAAAGTAAATAAATTATATTGCCTTCATATAAATAAAAAGAAAGGAGCATAGAAGAACATGAGCATAAATTACTTGTGCAATTCATCACAAATAGTTGACACTTCAATCTAATCCAGCAAATGAAAATAGTGAAGTTTATAGAGTTGTATGAAGTAGGCAATTTAAACATCCTATAGCACAAGGTCACCTGAAAATGAATCCTGGAAGATGTCCCTTTTTATTCCTTTCTCCTTCTGAATCTATCAAATGGAAATGAGCCACACCATGTAAGTGACAGAGCCAATGTCCATTCATGATTAGGATAGCTAGTGGTCCGAGGTCCCCATGTTGTACACTTACTGACAACACATCACGTTTAAAGAACACCAAGGAAAGGCTGGAGATATTTTACACCTTGCTTAAGGTACAGTGCTCCTATAATGGAGACCATAACTGCATGCAAAGCAATATACAGCATGGCATTGTTTAGGGAAGGATAAATTAAGTGTATGCGTTGAAAGTACTTGCACATAATTTACGTTTTTGCAATGCATATTTCAGCCTTCAGAATGTCTTCTGGAGATAATTTATAGTGACACTAGGTGAATGTTCATTAAAGTAACCGACAAAGCACAGTCTTGCTCTAATATTTTTTTGCCTTGTGCTCTTTTATCAATTACATGGTCTTACTAGGCTCTATAAAATATCAAGAAACATTATTAATCCTGTGTCCAGTCACCTCCACCTGTGATAACCTCTAGCCTCCTGTCTCTGACTTTTATATTTATTGCACCCTACTTCTCAAGTACTTTGAGAAGCATGGCCTGTGTCAATGTGTCCTGACAATTTCAGTTTTTTTTAATAGCTTTTTATTTTCATAAGATTATACATGGCATTATCAAAAAATAAACCAGTCTTCACAGTTACTTACTTTTCAAAATATGTAATCAAATATGCCCTTTAAAGGGAACCCCCATCATAGGGATGGTCTCTTTCTATCATTACATCAGTTGCCTTGATAAAGCTGAACTAGTGGTTTTGTACATGTTGGCTTGATTTGTAGGCCTAACTTGTGTTCTTTAAGCCATTAAAGTGGGTTCTAACTAAGATAATCTTTTTTAAAACAAAACTTGTCCTTGATCAGCTGACCACTCCAATTAGATCTTCTATAACTAACTGGCTATCAGTTGTCATCAGTAGATGAGCCACCCATTCTAATCATACAAAATTACATGACCGCCATTCAAATTACTAGCTGCCCATTTAAGGCTTTCATTTATCTTGCCTAAATGCAGCTGCTTGTACAGATTGGCTCTCCATTCTTTTTCATACATGTGGGCCACCCTCTATGATGTCCATGTGCCCTTATGAAGTAAATTCCTATCAACTCCTTCACAAACCTATGATTCTTTGAAAGATCTCTAACACCAAATTAATTGTTTGTGCAAAGTTCTCCATTCTCCATTTTGTAAGACACACAAAACATTAGCTTCCTGTAATAAATCACTCTGGCTCCTTTGTTAGAACCACTGACTGAGCAGTGCATGATCATAAAGTATAGAAATATGAACTCACAAGCAATGGAGATAACAAGCTTGACATTTTAAGTGTCAGGTATGTACAAAGGTTACATTTGTACCTAGGCCCTAGGACAGTGAAGGAGAGCCTTTTAGAGACTGAGTGCCTAAACAGCAACCCAAAACCCATTTATTTATCGTAAACTGCCAACATTGCAATTTAAAGGGAGTCTGTCACCTGCTCTGCTTTCTTTTCACTTTACTCCTCCCCAGCCTCTTCCTTTTCCCGCCCTCCAAGTCTCTTGCCTCATCGATAGGTCCAGACTTGGAGGGCGGGCAAAGGATGAGGCTGGGGAGGAGTAAAGTGAAAAGAAGGCAGAGCAGCCAGGGCACTTACACACTGAACGCCGCCCCTAGGCACTTGCGAGTGCTCATTTGCATATGAATTAAACTTCATTTTTCCTGTTTGTGCAAGTCTAAAGAAAAGAACAAAGGTACCATTACAATCCTGTATAGGTGTGCTACAGAGCCATGTAAGCACTGTGTATGGCCATATGGAGGTCACAGACTCCCTTTAACCTGAATACCACAGTCCAATACAGTATATCTTCCAAGTCCTCTATCATTTAGCTATAATAGTCTGCCTGCCTTCAATTCAGAACACTCAGGCAGGCCTCCTCTCCAATATAAGTGGTGGTGCGCCGAATGCTTCAACAGCCCGCTCAAAGCGACTAATGCCGAAAAAAGACATCTGTCTATCCAGTTTGGCCTGTTATCCTGCAAGATGATCCAGAGGAAGGCAAAAAAAAAACTGTGAGGTAGAAGACAATTTTTCCCACTTAAAATTCTTTCCCAATTCCAATCAGGCAATCAGAATAACTCCCTGGATCAACGACCCCTCTCTAGTAGCTATAGCCTGTAATATTATAACACTCCAGAAATACATCCAGGCCCCTCTTGAATTCCTTTATTGTACTCACCATCACCACCTCTTCAGGCAGAGAGTTCCATAGTCCCACTGATTTTACCGTAAAGAATCCTCTTCTATGTTTGTGTACAAACCTTCTTTCCTCCAGATGCAGAGGATGTCCCCTCGTCACAGTCCTGGGGATAAATAGATGATGGGAGAGATCTCTGTACTGACCCCTGATATATCTATACATAGTTATTAGATCTCCCCTCAGTCATCTTTTTTCTAAAGTGAATAACGCTAATTTTGATAATCTTTCAGGGTACTGTAGTCCCACCATTCCAGTATTACTTTAGTTGCCCTCCTCTGAACCCTCTCCAGCTCTGCTATGTCTGCCTTGTTCACAGGAGCCCAGAACTGTACACAATACTCCATGTGTGGACTATGTTCTCATCACGGGCATCTATGCCCCTTTTGATGCAACCCATTATCTTAATGGCCTTGGCAGCAGCTGCCTGACACTGGTTTTTACAGCTTAGTTTGCTGTTCACTAAAATTCCTAGGTCCTTTTCCATGTCAGTGTTACCCATTGTTTTACCATTTAGTATGTACTTACATTACTTGCATTATTACTTCCCATGTGCATAACCTTACATTTGCCAATGTTAAACCTCATCTGCCACTTCTCTGCCCAAGCCTCCAATCTATCCAGATCCATCTGTAGCAGTATCCTGTCCTCTTCCATGTTAATTACTTTACACAGTTTAGTGTCATCGGCAAACATTTATATTTTACTGTGAAAGCCTTCTGAAAGATCATTAATAAATATATTGAAAAGAATAGGGCACAGTACTTACCCCTAAGGAAGTCCACTAGTAACAGTGACCCAATCTGAGTGTGTACCATTAATAGTTGATAAAAAAAATGGCTGCACAACTTACACATACAAACAATAGAGCTGAGAAATGGGGATCATTCTAAATTAAAGTGATATTATACCTACTATAAATGGAAAAATGGAAGCTCTTAGCGCACATTTTGATAAAACTTGTGTCAGGCCCATCTACCAGGCGTCAAGGTGGCTTCCATGGACGGGTACCTAACACTAATTTACTGCCTCTCTTGGACTTATCTAAGCCTATATTTTCAGAGCAGTGTAGGAACCAGCTACATTTGTACTCTGCTCAGAAGCCCTAGGCAGATGGGTGTTGCTCAGTCTAAAAGAGGTGCTACCCTCAATATATACTACAAGTGTGTACCATTAATAACCACCCTCTGTTTTCTATTACTGAGCCATTTACATACCCACTGTGACGCTTAGCGATCTCAGAAATACGAAGAAATCGTGAATGCGTCCGGTTTTAAAATCACAAAAAAATCACAAGAGCCCTCTCCTGCACACACAAAGAGTTAAAATCTTTTTTTCAACCCAGAAGTAATTTACCTTGCTAGCACAGCTCACAGATCAGAGTCAATTAGCACCTCCATGCCAAAAAAATCTTCCTGGACAGAGGAGCACCCCCTGCCAGGTTATACATCCATCACTCTGATATCATCATGACAAAACCTCATAAAAAATGCATCTTCCCAGTCTGTGTGACTCCTGCATCGCAGGAGGTCTCACACCTTTAGCCTGGGCAGCAACTGTCACATCTGTGGCAGGTCACAGAAGGTCTGAAAGATTATCTACGCATTAGTGATCTGACAGCCTCTTTCGGTTTCACTTTGTCTGTGTGTTGCTGGTATGTCCACACCTCCTGTTCAGGATCATGTGACCTTTACCTCACCCTATTTAGTCTGACTTTACGCATCACTCCTTGCTTGAGATAGCTTCATTTGATCTTGGAAGAGCTGGAGTGTGGTTCTTGTTGGAGTCCTGTGCATCCATCATCCTCTGAAGTTAAGTGTTCCGTTTGTTGTGTTTTGTATCCCCCCCTGGTTGTTTACTAGGCCTCAGTGAGACGCTAGTTCCTTCACCAGGGAAGGAATGGGTGGTCTCTGCCCTGGCATTATCTTTAGGGCATCTGAGGGTCACCAGGGTTTTCTAGGTTCCTGTGTATGGGTATCTCTACCAACGAGAGGTGCCCATACGGATAGGAGATAGGGCCAGGAGCAGGGTTTTATAGGTGGTGACCATTTTCCTTCCCTAGCAGTGAGGCCTAGTGTCTTTCCCCTTCCTTCTTGTTGTCTTTTGGTGTTCTCCCCTACTACATCCGTGACATTATCCCAAGCCGATACCGCCATTTTTGTTCTGATCTGTGCAGCTATGGATACTATGTTTGCACTGGTCGAACAGCTGCAGAATCTGACTTTGGAGGTAGCAGACCTCCGCGCAACTGTCTTGTAGATTCAGAGTCCCCAGGCTGCTGGTTCTGGTGGTAGGTCCCAGGCCTGTCCTGAACCGAAGGTGGCTCTCCCGGACAGGTTTTCCGGGGGTAGTGACAATTTCATCCGGTTCAGGGAGTCATGTAAATTATACTTTAAGCTGCGTCCATACTCTTCTGGGGATGAGTATCAATGTGTGGGTATTATTATTTCATTGCTTAAAGAGGACGCCCAATCGTGGGCTTTTTCTCTGCCGACCGGATCACCGTCCCTACGGTCGGTAGAGGAATTCTTTAGGGCCTTGGGTCTCATCTACGATGACCCGGATCGGATCTCTCAGGCCGAGACCAAGTTACGGAGTTTGCGGCAGGGAGAACATTCCGCGGAGACCTATTGCTCTTAATTTAAGAGGTGGGCTATCGATAATGAGTGGAACGATCCTGCTCTCTGTAGCCAATTCTGTCAGGGTCTCTCTGAGAGACTGCAGGACGCGTTGGCCTTTAATGAAAATCCTGTGTCATTGGAGGCAGCTATGTCCCTTGCTGTACGTTTAGATAGATGCCTGTATGTTTAGATAGATGCCTGAGGCAGAGATCTAGGGGTCCTCCCCTTCAGGACGTACTGTCCAAGAAGGGTACTGCTTCCTTTGACACTTATGGTGGAGAGACACTGGTATTTGCGCCTTGTGATGAGCCTATGCAGTTAGGAGGAGCTACTCCTGGCAAAAGCTTGGGTCATGTGAAAGGAGTCTGCTTTTATTGTGGCAAGAAGGGACATTTTGTGAATATTTGTCCGTACTTGCAGCATCAAGGTGAAAACAAAAAGAAAAAAACTGTTAATCCTCAAATTACTATTGGTGGTGTGGATGGGGAGCAAGAAAAAATACTTTTGTCTTTTACTGGTAGTGCCCATTTTCTCCTGTCTGCCGAGGTGGCGCTGAAGTCCAAAACTGTGAAAATCGAAGCATTTATCGACAGTGGGGCAGGAGTTAACTTGATTGATGGACAGTTTGTACGCATTTATGGGTTGACTACTAATGCATTAGAGAA
The DNA here is from genome assembly GCF_905171765.1 of Bufo bufo. Classification (NCBI taxonomy): domain Eukaryota; kingdom Metazoa; phylum Chordata; class Amphibia; order Anura; family Bufonidae; genus Bufo; species Bufo bufo. The sequence goes on along the minus strand of NC_053391.1, from coordinate 528,667,840 downwards.
AAGTATTTCTGTCTTTGCAATTGACTCAGCACCTCTCACCCAAAAATGCCTGTCGCAGATAGTGAATGACATTCATTTAAGAGTGGGTGATTTGCATCAGGAATCTATATCCTGTTATGTATTGGAGGGTCTGCCTGCTCCGTTGGTGTTGGGCTTACCACGGTTAAGCAAACATAACCCTAACATCGACTGGCAAGCGAGACAGATTCTCGATTGGAGTGATTTTTGCATGGACAACTGTCTTAATGCATCATTCTCTATGGTGACTACTAAAACTGTACCCTCGTTCATTTCAGAATTTTGGTCGGGATTTAGCGGGTACTATTTCTCCATATGTTGAGCACCTAGTATGTGTGAGGAGTTAATGCTGTTATCAAAATAAGAAATGCAGGCAGATATTTATCCATCATGCGGTACCATCAGGGAAGTATCTGATTAGCCCCAAATTTTTTCTGCAGCAGGACAAAGACCCCAAACATATATCCAATGTGATTAAGAAGTATCTTCAGCATAAAAAAGAACAAGGAGTCCTGGAAGTGATGATGGCCCTCACAGAGTCCTGATCTCAACATCATCGAGTCTGCCTGGGATTACATAAAACAGAGTGATTAACCCTTTAGTGACCCCCCATACGCCTTTTTATGGCGGTCACTAAGGGGCCTTAGGCTGGGCCGCCGTTTTTTACGCAGGAGTGCCGATCCGGGCTGTTTAACATCGGCACCCCGAAAATAAGATCATGGGGTGTCGATGTGTGTGAAGGCTGCCTGGAGTCTGATGTAGGCCCCAGACCAGCCTTGAGTAATTTGGTGCAGCCTGCTGGTCAATGTCAGAATAGCATTGCCATTAAAATGCAAAGCACTATAGGGATAGTGGATTGAATTTTAAAAGCAATCAAAAAGCTGTCTGTTATATTCCCCTTGTGGGACTATTTAAAAAAAAATCATGTTTTTTTCACCATTGAAAATACGCTTTTCAATGAGAAAAATTGCAAAACAAAAATCTTCCCCAAATGTTTGGTATTGCCACATCTTTAACGACTTGGACTACATAAATATCACATAAATTATGCTCTACGGCGAACGCTGTAAAAAAAAAGAAAAGAAAAAAGACAGAATTGCTCATTTATTCTTGGTTGCCACCGAAAAAACGTAATAACAAGTGATCAAAAAGCGACATTTACTCCAAAATGATACTGATGAAAAATACAAGTCGCCCCCCAAAAATCAAGCCTTCACACAACTCCATATAAAGAAAAAAAAATGTATGGGACTTGGGAAGTGGCAATACATTTTTTTCTCAAAAAAAAAGGGGGGGTTTATTGCAAAAAAGTAGTAAAATGTAAAAATAAATATATGTATTTGGTATCCCTGTAATTGTACTGACCCAGAGAATGAAGATATTATATTATTTATACCAAAAAATTAACACTGTGAAATTTATAACGTAAAAACCCATAAAGAGTTAATAAAGGTTAATCAGAAAGTTATGTGCACCCCAAAATGGCGCCATTAAAAACTAAAACTTCTCCCACAAAAAACAAGCCCTCATAAAGCTATATAGATGGAAAAATGAAAAAGTTATAGCTCTTGGAATGTGACGATGAAAAAAGGAAGAAAAACGGTTGGTCAGTAAGGCCCAAAACAGGTTGGTCCCTAAAGGGGTTAAGCAAGTCTACATCCACAGAGGATCTGTGGTTAGTTCTTCAAGATGTTTGGAATAACCCCCCTGCTTAGTTTCTTTTAAAACTGAGTGCAAGTGTACCTAGAGGAATCAATACTGTTTTGAAGGCACAGGATGGTCGAATAAATATTGACTTGATTTAGATTTCTCTTTTGTTCATTCACTTTGCATTGTGTTAATTGCTAAAAAATAATAAACTATTAACACTTCTATTTTTAAAGCATTCTTTCTTTGCAGAATTACTAAATATTCTTTAAATGTAATATACAGTAAGGGAATATTTAAAAGGGTTTTCTGAGATTTTGATACTGATAACGTATCCTCTTGATAGGACGTTGTAAAGAGACTGTGCTTGGTATTGCAGCTCAGCCTTGTTCACTTGAAGTCACTGGACTACTAAGAGGCTGTGGTGCTCACCAGAGCAGTGTGGCCTTGAAAAACAGGGAGTCAGACCCCCTAGAATCTAATATTGACCTATCCTTTTTTTTTTTTTTAATATATTTTTATTTTCCAAAAAAGTAGTGTATAACAGTCTTTCTATTTACGTATCACAAAGCAATATAGTAGGAATACATTAGTGCATTCATCTAATCCTGTGCTGAGTTTCCATTTTGTTTATACACCCCCCCTATCCCTCCCTCTACCCTCCCCTTTTTCTTTCCGCGGGGCTGCCGTGTCTACATCTTTATCATTGTTTCCAGTCGCCAGTTACCCCCCCTCTCCTCCGCAAAGCCGCCGTATCTACATCGGCTGTCGTTTTTTCCAGTTACCCCAGATCCGCAGCCAAACTGCCCTTTTCCCCGCTGTTTGGGCTAGAATGTATTCATACTGCCTAACCCTGTTCATCCACTCCAGCCATTCCTGAAAACTGGGGTGTTTCATGGTGCCCCAATGTTTCACAATTATTATTTTGGCTAGTGCGATGCCCCGAAACCACAGTATCTGCTCAGTTTTATTTTCGACCGTCTCTGGGAATGTACCCAGGATGGCATAGTCAATGCATGCCTGGTACTTCATATGGGAGTGGTCCTGCAGTTTCCGAAATATTTTTATCCAATACTCATTTATCCCTGGACATTCCCACAACAGATGTTTATAATCTCCTCTGTCTTTGTTACATTTATAGCAGTTCTGTTTCCTATCTTTATAAATGGCACCTATCCTTAGGAAGCATAAGCAATTGTAAATCAATTTCACCTGTTGTGGTGCAAATGTGCACTAGAGAGACAACTGCAAAGCAGCCTCCAAAAAGTGAATGGTTTTGCAGGTGGTAGTCACACAATTTCTCTTATCACTCCTGACTGATTTTTCTCTAGTTTTGCATTTTGCGATTGCTTGTCATGACTGGTAGCACGAGGTGGTATGTGCATCTCAATCAGGTTGCACAGGTAGTCCTGCTCCTCCACGATGGCACATCCTTAAGTGCCATTGCAAGAAGGTGTGTTGTGTCTCTAAGCACAGTCTCAAGAGCATGGAAGTGATACCAGGAAATGGGCCATTACACAAAGAGAGCTGGACAGGACCATACAAAGGCAACAGCCCAGCATCAAGACCAATATCTGCTCCTTAATGAAAGAGCAACAGGAGGAGAACTGCTACAGCCCTAAGAAACAACTTCCAGCAGGCTACTGGTGTACTTGTTTCTGCACAAACTGTTAGGAGACTCCATGAAGGTAGCATGATGGCCTGATCTTATCTTATAGTGAGACCTTGTGATCACAGCCCAGCACTGTGCAGCTCAATTGGCATTCTTCAAAAAGCATGAAAATGTTCTGGTCTGCCATTGTCCCCCCATTCTCTTCACAGAGGTTCACAATGAGCACAATGTGATTGACATGAAAGAGTCTGGAGATGCTATAGAGAACATTAGGCTTCATGCAACATCATCCAGCATGGCCAGTTTAGAGGTGGGTCAGTGATGATTTGGGGAGGCATATCCTTAGAGGGTCCCACAAACCTCTATGTGATAGGGGAGAACACCAAAGGACAACAAGAAGGAAGGGAAAAGACACTAGGCCTCACCGCTAGGGAAGGAAAAGGGTCACCACCTATAAAACCCTGCTCCTGGCCCTAACTCCTATTCGTATGGGCCCCTCTCGATGGTAGAGATGCCCATACACAGGAACCTAGAAAACCCTGGTGGCCCTCAGTTGCCCTAATAGTAATGACCGGGCAGAGACAACCCGCTCCTTCCCTGGTGAAGGAACCAGCGTCTCGCTGAGGCCTAGTAAACAACAAAGGTGGGGGGGAATACAAAACATAACAAGCGGAACACTTAACTTCTGAGGCTGATGGATGATGGACGAACAGGACTTCACCATGAACCACACTCCAGCTCTTCCAAAAACCAAATGAAGCTATCCAGAGCAAGGAGTGATGGGTAAAGTCAGACTAAATAGGGGGAGGTGAAGGTCACATGATCCACACCTGAACAGGGGGTGTGGACATACCAGCAACACACAGCCAAAGTGAAACCAAAAGAGGCTGTCAGATAACTAATGTGCAGATATTCTTTCAGACCTTCTCAAACCTGTCACCGGCGTGACACCCCAGAGCCATTGTCAGACAGTTTTTGTGCTGTTGAATCCTGACATATTTAGTAGTGGGCGGATCTCCGCCAGATCCCATTATGATCAATGGGGCTGGAGGGCACTGCAGCCAGCTATGCCGGATCCAGAGAGCACCATTAGGCTGATTTCTGCCATACCAACCTGCCGGAGAGCCCACTGCATATGTGAAAGAAGCCTTAGGCCTCATGCACACGACCGTATTTTGTTTCCGTGTCCGGTCCGATTTTTTTTGCGGATAGGAAGCGGACCCATTCATTTCAATGGGTCCGCAAAAAACGCGGACAGCACACCGTGTGCTGTCCACATCAGTATGTCCATTCCGTTGCTCCGCAAAAAAAATAGTGCATGTCCTATTTTTTTCTAGTTTGCGGACAAGGATAGGCATTATTACAATGGATCCGCAAAAAAAAAAAAAACTGATGCCATACGGGACGTCATCCTTTTTTTTGCGGATCCGCAATTTGTGGACCGCAAAACACATACAGTCGTGTGCATGTAGCCTTACTTTGTTGCAGTAGGTCCTGGGTTCCTCCTGGTGCAGGATACTACCTTATGTTTTATGTTGCCAGAGTGCTTAGGTAGTTCCAGGGTAACAAAGGATTCTTATGTGAGTAGTGCTGGCCAATTTGAAGGAATTTGGACTACCAAATCACCAAATGTGCAGATTTGGTGGAGCTGCAAATGAAAAAGTGAAAGTGTGCTTTGCATCTCAACACAGCTTGCATCTCTCTTGGAAATAAGCCTTGTCATTTTCTCTAGTGGAAAGAGAAAGAAAAAGAGAAAGGTTTTCACAGAATAAACTACAAACCATAAAGGTCAATGATATGGATATTTGAAATACAAATCAATTGCATAAAAATGTCAAACACTTCAGAATTCTCAAGGATCTCATGAAGTCTCATCACTCAGTTTTACGTTGGTGAGGGCAAAGAAGAAATCAATTAGCAGAAATGGAAAACAGGGTCTCGGTCTGTGAACTTTAGGAAAGCAGAATTAAATCCAGAAACAACAGAAAATGTGTTATTATTCTGTCAAAAAACATACAATAGTTACTGTCAAGGTCAATCCAAAGGTCATTTCCTTACCTTACTTATCGTACACATTCTTTTCAGCTGGCATTGCTTTACCGTTTATGCTGCATATACTGTAATACATTTTTGCATGCAGAACATATCTACGGATATTTAAAGGCTGACTGCTGTGTGAAAATGATATAGACTTACTCCATTCAGAGCTTAATTCTAATCCACCTTGATACAATTAGCATTATACTGAAGCACCATATGACACAGTGGACACAAGAGAATTTTTAGCAGCCAACTCTTTCAATGCAATGAATTGCTTTTAGCTTGTATATAATAACAAGGTATAAAACCAGCTTCTCAGAGATCTCATTGTTTAAGCAGGAGCACAAGGCAAGCCACTGAGGCTTTTCTCCTCTTTCTCTGCTTAGTTCTGATAAAAATTCTTTAGACAAAATGTCTTCATTTTGTAAGATATATGTCTGTAATCCCCATTAGTCTATCTTTCCATAACTGGAAATGAAGCCAAAAACCTGTAGCCTTTGCAAAGAATAAAGCAGTAGAAAACCCTTTTTTAAGTTTAATGAAAATCAAAAGGGATTTCCTAAGTATAACTGAAATATTAGTTTTGAACCCCCTTTATCTCAGCTATAGGCTGTTCGGTTTAATAGCTCTCGTGAATTTAAGATGATGTGAATAATTAGCCTTTCTTCTACTGGCTAAGGAAGAAAGAAGTTAAAAAGAGAAGAAGAGAGAAACAGAAGACTTTTTGATATGTTTGACATAATCCAGTGCATCGTTCTACAAGTGTAATGACTTGATCTAAGAAAGGTAGGTCAGCCTTGTACTTTTCCAGTTATCACTGTGGAAGGAAGTCTGTATAAATGTTGTAAGGGTCTGAAAATTTCCATTTATATAGATATCCACTGTCCCCTTGGACCACTGGAAACATTAACCCTTTATAGATCCTACTGTTACTATTATTTCTAGAGTGAGTCTAACTTTATACATATTTTGATAGTTACATTGTAATCAAATGTAAACATTTTAAAACGAATTAAGGGTAATTTCACACTAGCAGCAGGACGGATCCGACAGGCTGTTCACCCTGTCAGATCCGTCCTGCCGCTATTTCGCTGTGCCGCCAGACTGCCGCTCCGTCCCCATTGTCTATAATGGGGACGGGAGCGGAGCTCTGGCGCAGAACGGCAGTGCGCGGTGAGAGGCCACTGGACTAAAAAGTCGGACATGCAGTACTTTTAGTCGGGCGGCCTCTCGCCGTGCACTGCCGTGCTGCACCGGAGCTCCGCCCCCGTCCCCATTAGACTTCTTTCACATGGGCGTTGCGGGAAAATGTGCGGGTGCGTTACGGGAACACCCGCGATTTTTCCGCGCGAGTGCAAAACATTGTAATGCAAAACTCATTACAATGCTTTGTACTTGCGTGAGAAAAATCGCGCATGTTTGGTACTCAAACCCGAACTTCTTCACAGAAGTTCGGGCTTGGGATCGGGGTTCTGTAGATTGTATTATTTTCCCTTTTAGCATGGTTATAAGGGAAAATAATAGCATTCTGAATACAGAATGCTTAGTAAAACAGCGCTGGAGGGGTTAAAAAAAAAATAAAAAAATTTAACTCACCTTAGTCCACTTGATTGCGATGCCGGCATCTCCTTCTGTCTCCTTTGCTGAACAGGACCTGTGGTGAGCGTCCATTACAGGTCAAGGACCTTTGATGACGTCACTCCGGTCATCACATGATCCATCACCATGGTAAAAGATCATGTGATGGATCATGTGATGACCGGAGTGACGTCATCAAAGGTCCTGTTCCTGTATTTAATGCTCACCACAGGTCCTATTCAACAAAGGGGACAGAAGGAGATGCCGGGCTACGCGATCAAGTGGACTAAGGTGAGTTAAATTATTATTTTATTTTTTTTAACCCCTCCAGCGCTGTTTTACTATGCATTCTGTATTCAGAATGCTATTATTTTCCCTTATAACCATGTTATAAGGAAAAATAATTATGATCGGGTCTCCATCCCGATCGTCTCCTAGCAACCGTGCATGAAAATCGCACCGCATCCGCACTTGTGGATGCTTGCGATTTTCACGCAACCCCATTCACTTCTATGGGGCCTGCGTTGCGTGAAAAACGCAGAATATAGAGCATGCTGCGATTTTCACACAACGCATAAGTGATGCGTGAAAATCACCGCTCATGTGAACAGCCCCATAGAAATGAATGGGTCGGTATTCAGTGCGGGTGCAAAGTGTTCACCTCACGCATCGCATCCGCGCGGAATACTCGCCCGTGTGAAAGGGGCCTTATAGTTAATAGGGGTGGAGCGGCAGTCCGGCGGCACGGCGAAATAGCGGCAGGACGGATCCGACAGGGTGAACAGCCTGCCGGATCCGTCCTGCCGCTAGTGTGAAAGTGGCCTAAGTCTACTTTCACACTTGCGGTAGCCTTTTCCGGAAGCGATAGTTTATGGGGCCGGCAGCACGGTGGACTAGTGGTAGCATGGATCCGGTAGGCTGTTCCCCTGCCGGAAAAGGCTACCGCAAGTGTGAAAGTAGCCTAAAATAGCACATTCATTTTATATATTTTCCCAAAGTCCTCACACACAAGTCTATAGTCTGAACAATACTGGGTTGTAAAGAACTGTAATACAGCACCCAGAGAAATCTATGTGACCCTGCTGTACTCATACTCCTTGTGTCTTAGATTTCACATAAAGGGTTATGTAGTAGAGATGAGTGAATATCTTGAAATTCGTTTTGCATCTTAGGGTACTTTCACACTAGCGTTTTTCTTTTTCCGGCATAGAGTTCCGTCCTAGGGGCTCTATATCGGAAAAGAACTGATCAGTTTTATCCCCATGCATTCTGAAAGGAGAGCAATCCGTTCAGGATGCATCAGGATGTCTTCAGTTCAGTCTTTTTGACTGTTCAGGACAGAGATAATACCGCAGCATGCTACGGTTTTATCTCTGGCCAAAAAAAACATTTGCCTGAATGCCAGATCCGACATTTTTTCCATAGGAATGTATTAGTGCCGCATCCGGCATTCAAAATAACGCAATGCCGGATCCGTCCTTCGCATGCACAGACCGTAAAATATGTGAAAAAAATAAATGCTGGATCAGTTTTTCCAGATGACACCGGAAAGACTGATCTGGCATTTCAATGCATTTGTAAGACGGATCAGGATCCTGATCAGTCTTACAAATGCCATCAGTTGGCATACGTTTTGACGGAGCCGGCAGACAGTTCTGGCGAAGGACGCCAATTGCCCTGGAAATTGGTATGTGTCACTAAGGCCCCTTTCACACGGGCGAGTATTCCGCGCGGATGCGATGCGTGAGGTGAACGCATTGCACCCGCACTGAATACCGACCCATTAATTTCTATGGGGCTGTTCACATGAGTGGTGATTTTCACGCATCACTTGTGCGTTGCGTGAAAATCGCAGCATGCTCTATATTCTGCGTTTTTCGCGCAACGCAGGCCCCATAGAAGTGAATGGGGTTGCGTGCAAATCGCAAGCATCCGCAAGCACGGTTGCTAGGAGACGATCGGGATGGAGACCCGATCATTATTATTTTCCCTTATAACATGGTTATAAGGGAAAATAATAGCATTCTGAATACAGAATGCATAGTAAAATAGCGCTGGAGGGGTTAAAAAAAATTAAAAAATAATTTAACTCACCTTAGTCCACTTGATCGCGAAGCCCGGCTTCTCGTCTGTCTCGTCTGTTGAACAGGACCTGTGATGAGCATTAATTACAGGAACAGGACCTGTGATGACGTCACTCCGGTCATCACATGATCCATCACATGATCTTTTACCATGGTGATGGATCATGTGATGGATCATGTGATGACCGGAGTGACGTCACCACAGGTCCTTTTCCTGTAATTAATGCTCACCACAGGTCCTGTTCAACAAAGGAGACAAACGAGAAGCCAGGCTTCGCGATCAAGTGGACTAAGGTGAGTTAAATCATATATTATTATTTTTAACCCCTCCAGCACTATTTTACTATGCATTCTGCTATTATTTTCTTCTGTGAAGAAGTTCGGGTTTGGGTACCAAACATGCGCGATTTTTCTCACGCGCGTGCAAAACGCATTACAATGTTTAGTACTCGCGCGGAAAAATCGCGGGTGTTCCCGTAACGCACCCGCACATTTTCCTGCAACGCCCGTGTGAAAGGGGCCTTAGAGTTCTGCCAGGACTTATTCCAAAAAGCTGTCCCCTATTGGGGGCAGATGGAGTTATCTGTGTTAGCAGAAAAAAATGGCTTGTTGGGTACAAGTTGTCACAAAATCAACTTGTGACCGACAAAGCTAGGCACTGAGCAATAGGAGTTGTCTCCCATGAAGTCCTTTATTCTCATCAGATGGACAGTTCACATACCCTGTATATCAGATATACAGGAGCATGCTGAAAGATAACAATTTCCAGTATCACTGGAAAATCCAGGAGGAGAGAATGTCACAGCTGGTTCTCACAACCAGTGATGGTCAGTTCGCCGTGTTCGCCCGCGAACACATGCAGGCTGCCATCTTAACTCACAAGTCCGGCGATGCACAGGTAAGCCCTTACCTGTGCCGCGAGCCGGTCTGAAACAAATGCAGTCACTGGGAGCAGGCAGTTCCGAGAACAGCCCGATGAAGCCCCCCGGCGGCTGTTCTCGGAACTGCCTGCTCCCGGTGACCGCATTTGTTTCAGACCGGCTCACGGCACAGGCACAGGTAAGGGCTTACCTGTGCATCGCCGGACTTGTGAGTTAAGATGGTAGCCCGCATGTGTTCGCGGGCGAACACGGCGAACTGGCCATCACTGCTCACAACCTACAAAAACTGACTACCACCCCCAGTCTCAGAAATATCCAGGAACACATCTGCCCCTCCCCTGTCTATATTATCACTAGCAGGGGGCTGGGGTTCACCCCCCCTTCCCGCAGAGAGAAATGCTTTGAAGCACTACCAGACCACTGAGACCCCTGTAAAAGTGTAGAGCTCCCAGTTCCTGAGGGTTACAGAAGTCATCAGCTTATCTCTGGTAAAAGGGAGATGTGAAGACCATCTCTACAACCCTCAATATCGAATACAGCCCCCTATATCTAATACAGCGCACACACTAACCATAAAAGAAGCACATTGACCAGATGTATACAAGTCCACTGTGGCATAGGTGTCCAAAAGTTATGCCTTAGTGGGGGAAGATGTCTGCCCCTGCTTACACAAATGTTAGTTTGTCAGAAGGTACAGTGGCTTGTTCTAGACAAACCTGGAAAAATTCTCCCTTTTATTTAGGAGCAGTAGCAGTACAGTATGGATGTGGAAACGGTAAGATCTAAGTTGTGTAAGGGAGATAGCAAGGATAACTTGCCACAAACTTGTGGCAGGGTTAAACTGTAAGTCTTGTTAACTTGCTGCACACATTCTCTGGCAAGTTGTACACTTGCAGAGCACTTGCAGCACAATTTCTAGTTGACACTTTTTCAACTTGCAGCAAATTTGCTTGGCAAGTCTCTAGCAAGAGCATAATACCTTAACGAGAACTTGCAGCAAGTTTGCAAAAGCAAGTTAATCTGGAGACTTGCAAAGCAGACTTGCTGCAAGTTTGCAACATACTTGTGAAGCTTGGCAAGTCTGCAATAGCTTAGCAAGTCATTTTCAAAATTGAAGCACAATTACTTGCTATCTGGGTAATAGTGGCATGTGGCAGAAATAGTAGTGGCAGCAGTATCAGCATAACATGGAAAAAACAAGGCATTATGTGTGTCTGGGGATTGCGTTGGGGTTCGTTTTGACAAAAGTAATATTTTGTACACTGGTGGAGTCAAACTTTGTCCATTTGGGTGTGACGCCACCTGCTGTACTGAAAACTCTCTGAGATGACTGGACTCTGGACAAGACAGTACAGATAGACCAAACTAGGAGGGTTCTGGCCACTTTTCCATTCTGCCTGTCTAGACGTCCATGGGGTCAGGTAACATGGTATGCATCAGAGAAAGGCCACAGTATGGTTGTTCAGGTGGTACAGTTTGCTGATTTGCGTCAGATAGCAATGCACATAAAAAAAAACTGTACCGTCATGTTCATGATACTGACCTGGCTGCTGCTGCTGTGGCTTCTGCTACTTGTGATAGTGGAGATGGAAGGAGGTTGGTGACTTGGCAGGAGGTGGAGTGGGCCTTCTAGTCCAACATGCGGGTGGCAGACGTCTGCTTGTCAAAAGCTGAGTACACAGTGTACCCTGGTAGTACAGCAATTTTGTATCCTTTTCACCAACAGGAAAACATTCCCTCATTTTGCTTTGATAGCAAAGGTCTAAAATTCTAGTTATCCAGTAATCATCAGATTGCTTGATGTTAACGATACGTCTCTCAGTACGCCAGCAAGCAATTATACAACCTGCCATACTCTCCAGCATGTCTGAGGACTCAGTTCTTTCCTGCTCTGCCCCCCACTGCAATGATTGGTCATCATTATTAGTCTTGTGCTCCTCCACCAACAACTCCTCCAGTGATAGTTCCATGAAGTGGCATCGCCAGATCCTGTGGGAAAATAGAAGCAACCGCCACCTAGCGGAACAAGAGTGTCCTCTTTTTTTGTCTCCATTGGGCCGCATCCACATGCCGTAGAGTGTTCTTGTCATAATCCTCTATAGGACTTTGTCCTTGTAAGTCCCCAATAGCTACAGGGTTGCCAGCAAGATGCATAAGTAGTTCTTCTTTTGCCATCCCTTGTTGCATCAACGTGAGCATGTGCTCTAATATAAATATCCAGGTGATGACATTTTTGATGCCTCATTTCATCCTACTGACAAATCTAGTGGCCTCCTCTAAGGACCTGAGTATGCAACATCCATCCCTGATAAGCTGCCACTGCCTTACCTCAAAACAACACATGCTCCCTGCTGAAGTGGTCTGGTGTAGGGCTGAAACGATTACTAAAATGAATAGAGTAACGACGCAAAAAAATCCTCGATGCGCCAGCCTGCATTGCGCTGCACTGGATCCTGACGTACACACATCATCAAGATATAGTGCACGGGCGTGCACAATGACCTGACACTGTGTGACATCAGGTCCCAGTGCAGCGTGTGAAGAAAAGGATGAAATATCTCTGGAGTGTCGGCAGTGCCCCCTACAAGAAAGGTAAGTATTTTAGTTTACTGGTTCTACGGCTGGGCACTGATGGCTAGGAGGGGGAGTGGGGGGAACTGATGACAGTGGGAGCAGCTGGTGGCACTGAGGGGAGCTGATGGCACTGGGGGAAAGCTGATGGCACTTGGGGGATCAACTGATGGCATGGGGGAGCTGGTGGCACTGAGGAAGGAGCTGGTGGCATTGGAGGGGGAACTGATGGCATTGGGGGAGCAACTGATGGCATGGGAGAGCTGGTGGTGTAGGGGGAGGAGATGGTGGCATTAGAGGGGGAACTGGTGGCATTGTTGGGGGAACTGATGGCACTGGGGTTGGAGCTGATGGGGGAGCTGGTGCCACTGCTGGAGGAGCTAATGGCATTAGCGGGGGATAAACTGATGGCATGTGGAAGCTGATGGCTCTGAGGGGAACTGGTGGCACTGGGGGTGAGCTGATGGCACTTGTGGGAAGCAGCTGATGGCATTGTGGAGCTGGTGGCACTAGGGGAGGAGCTGGTGACATTGGAGGGGAAACTGATGGCACTTGGGGAGCAACTGATGGCATGGGGAAGCTGGTGGCATTGGGGAAGGAACTGGTGGTATTGGAGGGGGAACTGGTGGCATTGGAGGGGGAACTGGTGGCATTGGAGGGGAAACTGGTGGCATTGGAGGGGGAACTGATGGCACTGAGGGGAGCTGATGGCACTAGGGGGAGCTGATGCCACTGGAGGGGAGCTGATGTCAGTGGGGGGAGCTGGTGGCACTGCTATAACAACTAATGGCATTAGAGGGGGAACTGATGGCACTTGGGGGAGCAACTGATGGCATGTGGGAGCTCATGGCACTGGGGCAAGTTGGTGGCACTGGGGGAGTAACTATTGGCACTGGAGGTGGAAATGATGGCACAAGGGATCTGGTGGCATGGGGGAGTTCATGCTACTGGGGGAGCTGGTGGCACTTGGGGAGCTGATAACACTGGGGAGGAGACTGATGGCAGGGGGCTGATGAGTTTTTATAGAAAACATTATTTTAATAATTTTTTTCTTATTAGAGTACTTGATTAATCATTGGATGAATCGGTAGAATACTTACTAAAATAATCAATAGCTGAAGCCCTAGTCTGGTGCATGATTAAATAATTCTCTGCTTTACACTGCTCATATAGGCGCTTCAGCATACAGTATACAAGGTGGAATTTCAACGAATTAGAAGATTTCGGATCAACTGGTGCAACATCAGACCGTTCTTTTGCTCCAGTAGGGAGTGTGTTATTTCCCCCAAATGCAGTGCAGCCGCAATGTTCCTGTCATTGTCACTGACCACAGTTAGTGGGTTGTTTGCAGCTTGATGCACTTTGGCAACTATCAGCAGTGTGGTTACTCCTACACAGGCTGATCAACTGTAACACAGCATGGAAATAATTCACTTTACAAATATGATAGGCACTGGCCTTTCAGGTGAATGGGACCTTGGGAGTATGCATCTTATTTATCCTGTTCTGATTGTTGATATAATACACTGCATTATACAGTACCTGTCAGTATTATACAGACAGTTTATTCGACTCTGCCTCAGGGTCCAATTAGCTTTTGTAGTTGACAAACCTGAAGTCCATTACTAGGCCTCTGGCTGACATGGCAAGCATTGGCATCCTGCTATTTGATTGTGTTGTTGGGGAGAGGGCGAGAGGTTACAGTGGGAGCCCCCTCTGTCTATCAACCACTTAGATTGTATGCATGTTATTAACCACAGCATCTAAGGGATTAAATGGCCAGGATCAGAGCTAGAATCTGATCCTGGGCCAGCTTGGCTCCTACTGCAGATTATACAGGCTCAGCTACTGAGTCTGTTCCATAGCAGCACCATTTACTGTATGTAAAGTGCTGTGGGTTAAGCACCTTCCCATTGTGCTGTATATGTACAGCATAGAAGCATTTAATTTCTGTGTTTCTAAACAAAAAGATGTTTGAAAGTGGTACTTTATTTTTGCAATCCATAAATATTAATGTCAGTGTGCTAACATGGACACCAAAATGTTGTTGAAAACCTGATGATTTATGTTACCCCAGTATTTTCTGAGAATGTTTTTTTCTTAGGCTACTTTCACACTCGCATTTTGGGCGGATCCGCCATGGATCTGCAAAAACTGATCCGTTAAAATAATACAACCGCATGCATCCGTCATGAATGGATCAGTTTGTATTATCTGTAACATAGCCAAGATGGATCCGTCATGAACTCCATTGAAAGTCAATGGGGGACGGACGGATCCGTCCCTATTGACTTACATTGTGTGCCAGGACGGATCCGTTTGGCTCAGTTTCATCAAGCGGACAGCAAAACGCTGCAGGAAGCATTTTGGTGTCCGCCTCCAGAGCGGAATGGAGACTGATCAGAGGCAAACTGTGGAGTCAATGATAATCAGCACTTATGGTTTTATTGTAATTCTTGCAATGCTTTGACATTGACATTTTTATCATAATTGTTTTCCACAAAGTGCCACATCAAAGCATAGTGAATGTCTTTGAAGAATGGAAAAGTTTTCTCTTATAAAGAGTAGCTAATTTTTTTGTAGGTGTTTAACTCCTCAGTAGGCAAAACACGTTAATATCCCCACCACTATCTTTCATTGTTATTTTGATACATTGCAACATTGATTTCTCTTCTGCTCATCTTTCCTTATATAAACACTTAAGTTTGTTGTTTTAAAAAGTGTCAGAAATAGAAAAAGGAGCATTAAGCAACTTGGTCAACTTGCTGCTTGTTCTGTCTAAATACACATTCACACAGTGTGCAGTCTGACATTCAGTATAAACCATTCCTGTCTTCCAAATAAGAGGACTGTTCTCTGTAGTCTAACTTGTTTATTGGTCAACAGGATTGTGAATTGATAAAACAGATATACTTGCAAAAGTATGGTGGAGTTTAAGAAGAAGATATGCAGGAGACAGCTCTGCTGATGTCCTGTAACATGAAGACTGGGCTTCTCTTTCCCAGAATGCACTACACTCCCAAAATGCTTTGCACCTCCCAACAATACAATAATCTTTATTAACAGACAAACAAAGTGTAGTACATTTTTAAGACTGCTAGATGGTGCTATAACCTAACTAATAACTACAGGAATACAGCAGATGTGATCTGTAATGATACTGAAATGAATTTCCCTGTGCTGGGACAGAACACTGCTACTGTTCCAATGCTGCTCTGGTCTCTGCTGCTCTCCACTTCCTGGTCCTGGCTTGAAACACCTGAAATACCAGGAAAGGCCCAATCAGTTGACTAAGACGGGTCACCGCTAAGGCCAGTGATTGGCTCAGTGGGTTTTCTTAGCATTTCAAGCGCATTAAGCCAGGACCAGGAAGTGGATAGAAGCGGTGACCAAAGCAGCAGCAGGCTTGGTGGATTTGAGTAATGCTCCTTTTTTTTATTTTTAACCATTTCTGACTTTTTTTTAATGATCTCCCTGGAAAACCTATTTAATGCCATATAAATCTAACGTATGTATTTATCTTTAAATAGACATTTTTTTGTCCACTGATCCACTGTTAAGGCCTCATGCACACAGACGTTTTTTTGCGGTCCGCAAAACGGATTTCCGTTGTTCCGTGATCCGTGACCGTTTTTTCATCCGTGGGTCTTCCTTGATTTTTGGACGATCCACGGACATGAAAAAAAAGTCATTTTGGTGTCCGCCTGGCCGTGCGGAGCCAAACGGATCCGTCCTGACTTACAATGCAAGTCAATGGGGATGGATCCGTTTGACGTTGACACAATATGGTGCAATTGCAAACGGATCCGTCCCCCATTGACTTTCAATGTAAAGTCAGGAGTCCCTATTATACCATCGGATCGTAGTTTTCTCCAATCCGATGGTATATTTTAACTTGAAGCGTCCCCATCACCATGGGAACGCCTCTATGTTAGAATATACCATCGGATTTGAGTTAGATCGTGAAAACTCATATCCGACAGTATATTCTAACACAGAGGCATTTCCATAGTGATGGGGACGCTTCAAGTTAGAATATACTACGAACTGTGTACATGACTGCCCCCTGCTGCCTGGCAGCACCCGATCTCTTACAGGGGGCTGTGATCCGCACAATTAACCCCTCAGGTGCCGCACCTGAGGGGTTAATTGTGCGTATCATAGCCCCCTGTAAGAGATCAGGTGCTGCCAGGCAGGAGGGGGCACACCCTCCTCCCTCCCCAGTTTTAAATTCATTGGTGGCCAGTGGGCCCCCCTCCCTCTCCTGTATTACTGCACATTCATTGGTGGCCAGTGGGCCCCCCTCCCTCCCCCTCCTAATTAAAATCCCCCCCCCATCATTGGTGGCAGCGGAGAGTTCCGATCGGAGTCCCAGTTTAATCGCTGGGACTCCGATCGGTAACCATGACAACCAGGATGCTGCTGCAGTCCTGGTTGCCATGGTTACTTAGCAATTTTTAGAAGCATTATACTTACCTGCGAGCTGCGATGTCTGTGACCGACCGGGCGCTCCTCCTACTGGTAAGTGAAAGGTCTGTGCGGCGCATTGCTTATAGCACAGACCTGTCACTTACCAGTAGGAGGAGCGCCCGGCCGGTCATAGACATCGCAGCTCACAGGTAAGTATAATGCTTCTAAAACTTGCTAAGTAACCATGGCAACCAGGACTGCAGTAGCGTCCTGGTTGCCATGGTTACCGATCGGAGCCCCAGCGATTAAACTGGGATTCCGATCGGAACTCTCTGCTGTCACCAATGATGGGGGGATTTTAATTAGGAGGGAGAGGGAGGGGGGGCCGCACTGGCCACCAATGAATGTACAGTAATACAGGGGAGGGAGGGGGTGCCCACTGGCCACCAATGAATGTACAGTAATACAGGGGAGGGAGGGGGGGCCCTGAGGGGGTTAATTGTGCGAATCACAGCCCCCTGTAAGAGATCGGGTGCTGCCAGGCAGCAGGGGGCAGTCATGTACACAGTTCATAGTATATTCTAACTTGAAGCGTCCCCATCACTATGGGAACGCCTCTGTGTTAGAATATACTGTCGGATCTGAGTTTTCACAAAGTGAAAACTCAGCTCTGAAAAAGCTTTTATGCAGACGGATCTGCGGATCCGTCTGTGTGAAAGTAGCCTACGGACCCCAGACGTGGATGCCAATCTTGTGTGCATCCGTGTTTTTTCACGGACCCATTGACTTGAATGGGTCCGTGAACCGTTGTCCGTCAAAAAAATAGGACAGGTCATATTTTTTTGACGGACAGGAAACACGGATCACGGCCACGGATAAACAACGGTGCATTTTCCGAGTTTTCAATGGACCGCAGAAAATCACAGAAAACGGAACAACAGCCACGGATACACACAACGGTCGTGTGCATGAGGCCTAACTGTTGATACAGTATATCAGTCTGTGTTCAATATAAGGCTTTCCTTAAACCTTATTGTTAATAGAACAATATTTCAATATGTTCTATTCATTTCCACATTTCTAAACAAACAAACACACAAACAAACAAACAAACAAACAACAATCCCAGATTTTCAATGTTGTTTCAGATGTGTGGACCCCAGTGCCCAATATGTGTTAGCTGTATCCTAGTGGATGTCATTCTTTACAAAGACAAAAAGGGATGGGCACCTTGGCCCCCAATTGCTTTTGTCACCATTTACTATGGCTATGACCGTAATATATATGGAGCTAATGGATAGTTTATTCAAATTCTCGATGTCGCAGATAAAATGAAGATAACATATCAGCATGGTTGATTTTATTGATGTACTGTATCTAGTTTACACATGCTTTATTATTTTACATTGAATATGGTTGATGTAGGCAAAATAATCAGATTTTGTTATTGTGTCTAACAAATTGCACATTTGTACAGCCAATGCAAGATCCAGTTGGCAGCAGTGTTGGCAGAGGAAGAATTGCTGCTGATTTATGTTAATGTTTGGAGTTAGGTCAGGTTCCTCTCATGTGTGCATGCTTCCAGCACTGAATAATAATGGTGCAGACAGACTCACATTTTAGCACACAGTGAATATTTGATACACTCTCAATTCATGTTCAATAGACCTTATAATTTACATGCTGATTTTGCACTCCAGAAGGTGCATTGCTGGCGCTTTGCAAAGCTGCTTCCACAGCTCATAGCAGAACTTTATAAGGGCATTGTAAATTACAACCATTCACTGTTCATTTCATTAGCAACTCACAAACTGTGTGAAAAACTAAACAAGCACATCTGTACTACATGATTTATTGCTGGTATTACCTGTATTGAAGATGAGTTATTCAGATGTAATATCTACTCAAAGCTTTAAGGATACTTTTTCTGAATTGTAATGGTACTCAAATAGATGTGGTGCTTGATCCACTGGAAAAAAAAAGCTTATGGAAGCAAAATCCCTATCACAAATCATAATGCTGCCAGTCTAACAAGCTTATGAGGCAAAATGCTTCTGTCTCCTGAAAAGAGGAATTTGAATATTTTTGGTAAAATGTTAAAACGATAGGAGTTAAATAGAGTTAAAGAGCATGAAAGCTGTTCAGTGTGAGATTATTTATAAGTACCTTGGTTTTTTAATATCATGATCACTCAAGTTACGTGTCTGATGCTAATGGAAGATTTGTGTGCTTACTAACAACAGTATTGAGAATGTATACTTCTGACAATAATAATGTGAGCACATTTGTTGTAGATGGAGATTCCAGCAGGTAGGAAAGCGAAAAGCAAAGATGATAGGTCAAATTCATACAGTAACATGAAAGATGGAGCAGAGGATCTAAAAAAAAAAATAGTCTTTGCATTCCTTTTGTTTTGGAGACCAAAGTTCAAGCATACCTGATTTTTCACCAAAAACTGCAAAATATGGTGGGTCCTTATTGCCCAATAATTTTGTGCCAGAAGAGCTTGATCTTAAATCTGACAGATACATATTTCCTTTCCTATTCATCCCATTTCTACTACATTACTATTTTGTGTTGGCTCCATATCATGGGATATGTCTCTTAGATGTCAGTCTGCCAGTACTGTACTGTGAAAACTTCTGCTACCATGTGTCCCTACATGCATTGCATAGCAAAGAAAAGCCTCAGGCTCCATTCACACGTCTGCAAAATGGGTCCGCATCCTTTCCACAATTTTGCGGAATGGGTGCGGACCCATTCATTCTCTATGGGGACAGAATGGATGCGGACAGCACACAGTGTGCTGTCTGCAGCCGCAATTGCGGAGCGCGGCCCCGATTTTGGGTCCGCAGCTCCGCAAAAAGATAGAGCATGTCCTATTCTTGTCCGCAGCTTGCGGACAAGAATAGGCATTTCTATGGGGTTGACGGGCTGGTGTGTTGCGGACCCGCAATTTGCGGGTCCGCAACACACCACGGATGTGTGAATGTAGCCTCATTCTGGCTGCTTAGTTTTTTGTCATGTCTGGATTGCATGGTTGTAAGAAACACAGAACTAAGCAGCTGGGAGAGCTCAGCTTACTTACATGAATATGCAGCATATCTGGATGATAGGAGAGGCAGGCTGCTTATTAGTGATAAGCAGCAGGGGCAATATTCGAATTTGCGATATTTTGCGTATATTTGGTAGAATATTCGTCATATATTCGTAAATTCGAGATTATTTTCTTGATCGTGAAAAATCGGCAATTTAATATTCCCATAATGCGCGTGAAATACAGGAGTGGGTCACTATAGCTACATTTTTCAAGCTGCTATAAGTTTTCTGAGACTGGAGAAAATGGTTGGCACGGCAGAACATTACAATAGCTTTATATGCAGATAGAGTGCTCCAACCTATCAGCTACACTATATTACAATCTAACCTACACTGACTATCTCCCACTAACTATCTGTATTATATATATATAGTGGATATAAAAAGTCTACATACCCCTGTTAAAATGTCAGGTTTCTGTGATGTAAAAAAATGAGACAAAGATGAATTATTTCAGAACTTTTTCCACCTTTAATGTGACCTACAAACTGTACAACTCAATTGAAAAACAAACTGAAATCTTTTAGGTAGAGGGAAGAAAAAATATAAATATAAATATAAAATAATATGGTTGCATAAGTGTGCACACCCTTAAACTAATACGTTGTTGAAGCACCTTTTGATTTTATTACAGCACTCAGTCTTTTTGGGTATGAGTCTATCAGCATGGCACATTTTGACTTGGCAAGATTTGCCCACTCTTCTTTGCAAAAACACTCCAAATCTGTCAGATTGCGAGGGCATCTCCTGTGCACATCCCTCTTCAGATCACCCCACAGATTTTCAATCGGATTCAGGTCTGGGCTTTGGCTGGGCCATTCCAAAACTTTCATCTTCTTCTGGTGAAGCCATTCCTTTGTTGATTCGGATGTATGCTTTGGTTCGTTGTCATGCTGAAAGATGAAGTTCCTCTTCATGTTCAGCTTTATAGCAGAAGCCTGTAGGTTTTGTGCCAATATTGACTTGTATTTTGAACTGTTCATAATTCCCTCTAACTTAACTAAGGCTCCAGTTCCAGCTGAAGAAAAACAGCCCCAAAACATGATGCTGCCACCCCTATGCTTCACTGTGGGTATGGTGTTCTTTTGGTGATGTGCAGTGTTGTTTTTGCGCCAAACATATCTTTTGGAATTATGGCTAAAAAGTTCAACCTTGGTTTCATCAGACCATAACATCTTTTCCCACATGCTTTTGGGAGACTTCAGATGTGTTTTCCAAAATATAGCCTGGCTTGGATATTTTTCTTCGTAAGAAAAGGCTTTCGTCTTGCCACTCTACCCCATAGCCCAGACATATGAAGAATACGGGAGATTGTTGTCACATGTGCCACACAGCCAGTACTTGCCAGATATTCCTGCAGCTCCTTTAATGTTGCTGTAGGCCTCTTGGTAGCCCCCCAGACCAGTTTTCTTCTCGTCTTTTCATCAATATTGGAGGGACGTCCAGTTCTTGGTAATGTCACTGTTGTGCCATATTTTCTCCACTTGATGATGACTGTCTTCACTGTGTTCCATGGTATATCTTATGCCTTGGAAATTCTTTTGTACCCTTCTCCTAACTGATACCTTTTAACAATGAGATCCATCTGATGCTTTGGAACTCTCTGTGGACCATGGCTTTTGCTGTGGGATGCGACTAAGAAAATTTCAGGAAAGACCAACTAGAGCAGCTGAACTTTATTTGGGGTTAATCAGAGGCACTTTAAATGATGGCAGATGTATGCTGACTATTTAACATGATTTTGAATGCGATTGCTTAATTCTGAACACAGCTACATCCCCAGTTATAAGAGGGTGTGCACACTTATGCAACCACATTATTTTATTTTTTTGGTTTTCTTCCCTCCACCTAAAAGATTTCAATTTGTTTTTCAATTGAGTGGTACAGTTTATAGGTCACATTAAAGGTGAAAAAAGTTTTGAAATAATTTATCTTTGTCTCATTTTTTTACATCACAGAAACTGACATTTTAACAGGGGCGTGTTTACTTTTTATATCTACCGTATAAGCTAACTAACTAACTAACTAACTAACTAACTATCTAATGTAATAGCACAGGAAAGCAGAGATGTCAGCGCCAGACATCTGTGAAGCTCTGACAGATGTTCAATAAATTGTAACGCAATTGTACGCTAAACTGGAAAAATGTGTGTTTGCGGCTCCAGAAATTCAATTTCTGGGGTTTCTTCTCTCCGCTTCTGGTTTTCGCATGGACCCTGAGAAGGTCCGCGCTGTGCTTGAGTGGGAGCTTCCTGAGAATCAGAAGGCGTTGATGCGTTTTTTTTGGGTTTTGCCAATTATTACAGGAAGTTTATTTTGAATTATTCCTCTGTTGTTAAACCACTCACTGATATGACTAGAAAGGGGGTAGATTTTTCCTCCTGGTCGGTAGAGGCGCGTAAGGCCTTTTCTAGTATCAAGGAGAGTTTTGCTTCCGCTCCCATCTTGGTACAACCTGAGATCTCTCTGCCCTTCATAGTTGAGGTGGACGCTTCTGAGGTGGGTGTGGGTGCGGTCTTGTCTCAGGGTCCCTCTCCTGCCAAATGGCGACCGTGTGCCTTTTTCTCGAAGAAACTCTCCTCCGCAGAGAAAAATGTGGGAGATAGGGAGTTGTTGGCCATCAAGTTAGCTTTTGAGGAATGGCGCCATTGGCTAGAGGGAGCCAGACACCCTATTACCATGTTTACCGACCATAAGAATCTGGCCTACTTGGAGTCAGCCAAGCGTCTGAACCCGAGACAGGCCAGATGGTCTTTGTTCTTTTCAAGGTTTAATTTTGTTGTCACGTTCCGCCCTGGGGTTAAGAATGTGAAGGCGGATGCCCTGTCACGTTGTTTTCCGGGAGGTGGGAATTTTGAAGACCCGGGTCCCATTTTGGCTGAAGGTGTGGTGGTCTCTGCTCTTTATCTTGAATTGGAGGCAGAGGTTCAGGCAGCCCAGGCAGAGGCTCCTGATCTTTGTCCTCCTGGGAGGTTGTTTGTGCCTCTCGCTTTAAGACACAAGGTTTTTAAGGAGCACCGCGATACTGTCCTTGCTGGGCACCCGGGGGGTAGAGCCACAGTGGATCTCATCGCTCGGAGATTCTGGTGGCCGGCGCTTCGTAAGTCGGTTGAGGGTTTTTGTGGCAGCCTGCGAGACCTGCGCTCGTGCCAAAGTCCCTCATTCATGGCCATCAGGTGCTCTCCTCCCGTTACGCATTCCTTCCCGTCTTTGGACACATCTGTCCATGGACTTCATTACGGACCTGCCTCGTTCCTCGGGGAAGACTGTGATTCTGGTTGTGGTGGACCGTTTTAGCAAAATGGCGCATTTCATTCTTTTTCCTGGGTTGCCCAATGCAAAGACGCTGGCGCAGGCATTTATTGATCACATTGTCAAATTGCATGGTATTCCTTCAGACATAGTCTCTGATAGGGGCACGCAGTTTGTTTCCAGATTCTGGAAGGCTTTCTGTTCTCGCTTGGGGGTTCGGTTGTCATTCTCTTCTGCTTTCCACCCACAGTCGAATGGCCAGACAGAGCGCGTCAATCAGAATCTGGAGACATATCTGCGCTGTTTTTTGGCAGAGAATCAGGAGGATTGGTGTTCTTTTCTCTTCCTTGCTGAGTTTGCTGTAAATAACCGTCGTCAGGAGTCCTCTGATAAGTCACCATTTTTTGGTGCATATGGGTTTCATCCGCAGTTTGGGACATTCTCTGGAGAGGGGTCTTCTGGTTTACCTGATGAGGAGAGATTCTCCTCGTCTTTGTCATCTATTTGGCAAAAGATTCAGGATAATCTAAAGAGCATGAGTGAGAGATATAAGCGTGTGGCGGATAAGAGACGTGTGCCTGGTCTGGACCTGAATGTTGGTGATCTGGTGTGGTTGTCTACTAAGAATATCAAATTGAAGGTTCCCTCCTGGAAGTTGGGTCCTAAGTTTATTGGGCCTTACAAAATCTTGTCCGTCATCAATCCTGATGCCTACCGTCTTGATCTTCCTCAGACTTGGAAGATCCATAATATTTTTCATAAGTCCCTATTAAAACCTTATGTTCAACCCATTGTACCCTCCTCTTTGCCTCCTCCTCCGATTGTGGTTGATGGTAACCTTGAATTTCAGGTCTTGTGGATTCTCGTGTTGTCCGTGGTTCTCTCCAGTACCTCGTTCATTGGGAGGGTTATGGTCCTGAGGAGAGGATGTGGGTCCCAGTGACGGACATTAAGGCCACTCGTCTCATCAGGGCTTTCCATAGGTCCCATCCTGAGAAGGTGGGCTCTGAGTGTCCGGAGTCCACTCGTAGAAGGAGGGGTACTGTCACCGCCAGACATCTGAGAAGCTCTGACAGATGTTCTTCAGAACCTCCTGCTTGAGGTTCTTTTGTTTTGCTTTCGTTTTTTCTCATCTCGTTTCCCTCTCTCAGCTGTCATCTAGTTGCACTGATTGCATCCCTTTAAATCCCCTCCCATACTGCATCACTTTGCGGTTTATACAACTTCCTGGAGTGTGCTGATGCTAGAAGCTGTTACTGCTACATCCACAAGATAAGTCTGTTTCTTTATTCCTGTTTTCCTGTTTGCTTGATCTTAGGTGACCCTGACTCCCTCCGTATTAAGTGTAGGGAGCCGGTGGTCGTGTCCCCTCACTATTATAGGGTGTTCAGGTGTCATACAGTCGAGGAACGAGGGTATGCAATTATCTACCATAGAGATTTTTGCATAGGCTGAGCAGTAAGGGAGAGAGCTAGGGCTGTTACAGGGCTCACCCATATGCTCCTTAGTTTGGGATCAAGCCAGTCGGATGTTTATTTATAAGTTCCAGCTTTCTGCAACACCATCTGTGACAAGAGAGCACAGCAATAACACTGCTGTCTCTCTCAGATATGCAAAATACTGCATACAAGGGCTGCTGGGGAGGTTCTTATATAGTAAGGGGTAGGCAACTTTCCTATTGGTTGCTAGGGATGTTGCTAAGCTCAGACAAAGACATTGCAGCCTTCTCATTGGCCCACAAGCAAGACAGGAGGTTACTGATGAAGAAAAATCTAGAATATTCGAAATTACGAAAATATATCACTATATTCTAAATATTTGCAAATTCTTGAAGTGCCTATATTCGCGATTAATTTTCGTTATTCGAATATTGGCGCCCAACACTACTGCTTATGTGCAGACAGACCCCACATTTTTAGTTCTTCATCTCTCTCTGCTTCTGTGTTACTAAAGATAAAAAAGTGATATCTAGTGGCAGGAAGTTTAGAGATACAAAAATTTGTAAAGGAAGTTCATTGCCAAGTTGCTAGATATTACATACAATGTGACATTATCATAAGATTGAAAAGTTAGTGTTCGTGTAATGAGGACATCTAACTTCTCCTGACATGTCTGATTTAGCAACTACTTGCATGTCCCTATAATAAATGCCTGTGCAGGAACAAACCCAAACTGGTAGCACCCATCTGGACCTTCATTGCAAACTGATAGCAATTCATTCATAACATCTGGCAGAAATAATAAATGAATTGTCACATCATACAGTCATAAGAATAGATGTTCCATAATTTTTATTACAGGAAGATGCAAGTAGTTACTAAAGCAGACATGTCAGGAGGGGCTGATATAGGTCCCCTTTAAGACTCACTTGGTATGATATATATCATCACATTATCATCATAGCCACTTAATATGTACATTTTAAAAATCTTAGTAGAAAGTACAAGTATAATTTAAGTATGAGTAAGAATTTTGGGGTAAGCACTGAAAAATACTGTGATATCATGGCAGCTAGATACCGCAGTCGAAATTATTGTGACAAACACTTAGGCCTCATGAACATGGCTTGCTTCCTTTGATTCTTTAAAACTGAGTTATGCATGATCATTTCCATAGAATAAAACCGTAGAAAGACTCTGTAATGCAAAACACGTTTGAACATAACATTTTTTTTATCAATATATGAGAAACAAATAAAACTTATCTCTGACTTCATAAAAGAAACAAAAACATAGGCACAGTATGGCCCCATAGCAAGTGCACTATATTGCAGCTCTAACAACACAAAACCCTCATGTTAAGTTGTAGTCTAGCTTAATGGCTGAAAGAAAGCAACCGAAATTTAGAAAAGCTAATGATTTGTTATTTCAACACAGCATGCACATTCTACTTTCCAGCGCAGGTCACTGCTAGGATAGGTTCTTTCTGGAATTGGAGTGTATCTTTTGTACCAGCCTCCTAATGAAATGACACTTATTACTGATATGACACTCTCATACTATCTAATATTACGAACACCCATCTTCCCAAAAAAATTTAGCATTTATAGCTGTTTTTAAATAAACTGTTTTGTTTTTTTACAAACTGAAAACAAACCAGAAAATGAAATATTAAGTTTACCCTAAAAAAGAAAATGTGCATGTAAAGGCTGGTGCTGCTGGCATTTTTAGCTATCAATATGCTAATTCAATAGGGTATATCATGTCAGCAGTGTGTTCCAAAAATATTGTTTTACTTATTTTCTTTCTATCTTTTTCAATAAACTATGTAATAAATGCAAATGAAACAGATCAGACATAAGGATTATGTGTACTTTCCATAGGAAGTATAGCCTCTGCAGCATTAAAAAGCATAACGCAAAGAATTTCAACAAAAGCTTCCTTTTTAATATTTGTGAAATTAATTTGCAAGAACAAGGTCCCTTATTTATTCAAGTCTCCATTTTGATTTTATAAAATAGTTGCGGTCATATGACCTGTGGAGGCACTTCTATGTCCCCCGTGGGTGAAGAAGTCAGTGGGAGCGCAAACAATTTTGTATTCATAAAAATAAATGATAGGTTAGCCACTTAGAGTAGTCTTTAACATATCCTAGGAATTTATTATTAAAACAAGTTAAGTCTTGTACAAACAAAAAACATAAAATCAGTGCAAACCAAAAAGACAAATGCTGTACAGCTTGGTTTATATAAATGTAACCCCTGCAGAGAGAGCAGTAGGTCCAGTGGATGCTGAGAGACAGCAGCATGGCCAGCAGATAGAGGGCCAGAGATGTCCACAGACAGAAGTGTGCCCTGCTTCTGGGCAGACATTACAGCATAGTCCTGACAGCTCCTTTATGATAAGAGAAAGCTCAGCTGCTGCATTAGTCCTTCAGCACATGCCAGACAACTACCGTGTTTCCAGTGTAAGAAGGGAACGTTCAGCGGCTGCATTACCCCTGCAGCCAAACCTGCATCCCAGGAGGGTCTTGCCCACTACTCCACTGCCATCCAAGCTTCTGAATGCTGCACCCCCCAGCTTGTTCCTGGGAAGGACAAATGTAAGTGCACTAACATTAGAGCGCCAATGTTTTCTGCAACCGGGCCTCAACGTTCGGACTGGGTTAATTGCTAGACAGTAGAGTATAGTAAGCTGAGTGCTAGGAGTAGATAGCTGGGAAGTATATAATGTCTTTATCTTCCAAAGGAGTGTGTGTGTGATCACCATCACTGCTTACTGTTACTGATGACCCACCACTTTCACTAGGGGTTTTTCTTAGACATAATTGCAAGCTATTGCAATCTATCTTTATGTTCTTCACCATTGTTCACCCTTTCCTAAATAAATCTGTTGATCAGTTAACTCCTTCCTCGGGTGAGTGTGTAGTGAGCTGGGCAGTGGTTCCCAAGTCGGCTCCTGGCAGAAGAGAAAAACCCTCCTGCTATTCTATTGAGCTCCAAGCGAAACTTGGGTGGAGGCACTGTGTCATAGTGAGGTGAGAAGCAGCTGCCTATTGAGGGCTGCCCAAAAAAGTGTTAAAGAAATAGACATTAAAGCCATAAATGTGTTAATGGTCAGAGGTCATAGACCATCTGGAGAGAGGGAATAGAAAAACAGTAGGTATAGTAGGTTGGCTGTTGCTGGCCAAGCTGTGGTATCCTCAATTAAAAGGGTTGTCTCACTTTAGCAATATGCATTTATTATGTAGAGAAAGTTAATACAAGGCACTTACTAATGTATTGTGATTGTCTATATTGCCTCCTTTGCTGGCTTCATTCATTTTTTCATCCAATTATACACTGCTCATTTCCAGGAGTTACGGCCACTGTTGAAATCCATCAGTGGTGGCTGTGCTTGCACCCTATATGAAAAAGTGCGGGCCTCTCTGGTGGCTGGGACGTGGGAGCGTGCATAGGCAGGCATGAGCAGAAGCTCCTGTACTATAAGCCCTGGAAAAGAGCAATGTATAATGAGGTGGAAAAATTAAGCTTAAAGGGGTTTTGCAAGACTTTAATACTGGTGATGACCTATCTTCTATATAGGTCATCAGTATTTGATCAGTGAGGGGCAACAGCCCTCACAGTTGCACTGCAGCATTCTCGGTGCTTTCCCTAGGCCAGTGATGACACGTTCATCGATCACGTGGCCTAGGCCCAGGTCAGCCCATAGAAGTGAATGGGGCTCAGCGAGATACCAAGCACAACTGCTATCAAATCTACGGAGGTGTGCTTGGTAAGCTGGGAGAATGCCGCATTGCTCACAGGAGCGCCAGTGTCTTCTCAGGCAGCTGATCAGCAGGACTCCCACTGATCAGATACTGATGACCTATACAGAGGATAGGTTATCAGTAGTAAAATCCCGCAAAACCCTTTTAAGGGTATTTTCACACTTGCGGCAGGACGGATCCGACAGGCTGTTCACCATGTCGGATCCGTCCTGCGGCTGTTTCGCCGTGCCCCCGGGCCGCCGCTCCGTCCCCATTGACTATAATGGGGATGGGGGCGGAGCTCCGGCGCAGCACGGCGGTGCACGGCTTAAGGCCGCCGGACTAAAATTACTGCATGTCAGGTTTTTTAGTCCGGCGGCTTTCTCCGTGCACCGCCGTGCTGCGCCGGAGCTCCGCCCCCATCCCCATTATAGTCAATGGGGACGGAGCGGGGGCACGGCGAACAGCCACAGGACGGATCCGACATGGTAAACAGCATGTCGGATCCGTCCTGCCGCAAGTGTGAAACTAGCGTAAGGCTATTTTAAACATGCGGGGTAATGTACAAATAGTATCTTCAGCAAAATGCTTTAAATCTTAGCCTACTTTAAATGTTTAGAAAAATCACTTAAATAAAGTGGCCTAAATGGGAGGAAATGCTCAAAAACCCCAAACACTGTAGCGTGTTTATAACCGGGGGAGCAATTCCTCCGCATGTGATCCGTTGCTAGCGGCAATCCCCAGCAAAAAATGCATACAATGGTGGATGTCAGCAACGGACCACAAATACCACAAAGGCCTCCTACACAAGATGGGATAATGTGTGGATGAAAATATACAAATACATGAATCACTGCAAAAGGTGCACCGCAATGATATGCAACTGACAATACTGGCTAATCCCTCAGGCTGATGTTAAATGTATTCCAGTCAGGAACACAACGGAGCCGTTTTGCACCACCGTCAAGGTATCTCAGTGTGGCATGGTCCTACTACTACACTACCTATGATGTGTGAACACGGTCTGAATGGTGCTAAGATCTAACTCACAGCTAAGCTCCCACATACCTCCATAGTGAGATCACTCATGCAGTGGAAGAAGGAATAGGGCTGCAAGCCCCACCTATAACAGGCCATGTGAATGTTACCAGCATTGTGCAATGGCACATTCCATACATATAAAGAAAAATAACTGAAATAAAGTGGCCTGTATGTATGGAACGTGCCATTGCGCAATGCTGGTAACATTCTAGGGCACCTGGTAGCCTGTTTCACATGGCCTGTTTTCTAATTTATATTAAATTTTTCTGAGATACTAACTGTTGGGTTTTCATTAGCTGTAAGCCATAATCATCAACATTAAAAGAAACAAATATATGAATTTTACTTTTTGAATATACCGTATATACTGGAGTATAAGCCGAGCCCCTAATTTTACCCCCAAAAAATGGGAAAAATTATTGACTCGAGTATAAGACTAGGGTGGGAAATGCAGCTATAATGCAGAGTGTATGTGTATATAATGAACACACTCTACATTATATACACACATCTGCAAGAGGGTGACTCCCTGTATTTAATGCAGAGTGTGTGCATTATATACACACACACTCTGCATTAAATACAGGGAGCCATCCACAGATCTCCCCCCTAAACAGTGCCATCCACAGATCTCCCCCCTAAACAGTGCCATCCACAGATCCCCCCTAAACAGTGCCATCCATAGATCCCCCCTCCCCTAAACAGTGCCATGATGGCACTGTTTAGGGGAGGGGGGAACTGTGGATGGCACTGTAGGGGGATCTGTGGATGGCACTGCCATCCACAGATCCCCCTCCAGTGCCATCCACAGATCCCCCTCCAGTGCCATCCACAGATCCCCCTCCAGTGCCATCCACAGATCACCCTCCAGTGCCATCCACAGATCCCCCTACAGTGCCATCCACAGATCCCCCTCCCCGACGCTCACAGCAGTATATTTAAACTAATCAGTAACCTTTAACTTTGGATATCTTACTTTGTCTTTGCTTCGGTAATACAGGCAGTGCGGGGAGCGGCGCTCACTCACTGACGTCACACGCCTGCTCCCACTAGGCGGCGCAGGCGCGTGACGTCAGTGAGTGAGCGCCGCCCCCCGCACTGCCTGCTATTACCGGAGCTAAGACCTAGACTCGAGTATAAGACGAGGAGGCTTTTTGAGCACAAAAATATGTGCCAAAAAACTTGTCTTATATACTCGAGTATATACGGTAATTAATTATATAAATTGACTTTTTGATGATATTTTAATTTATTGAGATTCACCTGTATGCTGCAAATTGTTCTCTTGTAAAGTGAGAACACAAGATCATTTGTCATTGCTTAGAACTTAGCTATCAGTAAATCACTAGTTTACTAGACAGAGAGATAGATAGATAGACAGATATACATTAATAAAATAGATTTCACATTAAGTATGCTCACCAGCATGTCTGAGGATCCCTTTAAAGTGCCAAGTTAAAGTCTTATAGAAAAAAAAGCCTTATAAGACTGTAGAGCACATGGTAGAACATAAGCATTGGATCAGAGATTATGTTTGTCCTACATTTCATTCTTTTTTTTTTTTTTTTTTTTTTTTTTTTTTTTTTTTCAAATTTAAATTTTATTGAGATTTTTCCGGTACAACCAAAATAGAGACAAATGCACATTCAAAAAATGTTATCAATTTAAACATAATGTCCACAGAATTGTGTTGGGTATACACCCGTTATCACATAGCTTAGCTCATGGAAGAATATGAGTGAGACATATCTAAATGGACATGTAAGATTTCAGTAACATATAGACAGACAAGACATTAGACAAGGGATTAGGGGGGAGGAAAGGAGGGGAAAGGGTATAATTTCTGCTAAAGCGGTTAAACTTGCGCATCACGAAATGTGTCTGAGGAACGAAAGACTTCCCAGGGGCCCCAAGTCTGTACATAGCGTGTGGTGTCTGAGGGCGTAATACAGATGAGATCTTCCAACCTCTGATACAAGGCAATTTCGTCAAACCACTCCTCAGGCGAGGGGGGAGAAGAAGATTTCCAATGTCTGGGAATCACTGCCTTTGCTGCCTGAACCATATATTTTAGAAGGGATTTTTTATATGCCGGAACGTTCAGGACACTGTCGAATAACAGAAGGGCTTCTGGAGAGTTTTGGATAGGGACACCCGTGATCTCTTTAATCATTCTATGAACGAAGTTCCAAAAGGGCCTTAAGCCGCTACAGTTCCACCATATATGGATCATCGTGCCTTCCTCATTCAGACATCTCCAACAACGATCCGACACCGTCGGGAACCATTTATGGAGTAGTGCTGGTACTCGGTACCATCTGGATATAATTTTGTAGCTCGTTTCCTGAGCTTTGGCCGAAACCGTTGATTTGTGTGTTAGAAGGAAGCATCTGTTCCACTGGGCTGGAGTATAATGATTCCCCAGTTCTCGCTCCCAGGCTTGACAATATGGGGGAAGGCATGAGGATCGCTGGTGTATCAGAAGTTTGTATACTGAGGATATGGGGTGTGAAGTCACTGAGGAGGAGATACACATCCGCTCAAACTCAGTGAGTTTTCTGTTCAGAGTATGAGTTCTACTTAGAGAGGCGTAGAAGTGTTGAAGCTGCATGTGTTCAAAGGAGTTGCGGGTTAGTGGAGCCTCTAAAATTTGGGATAGGGGTTTTAGTGTGGGGCCAGAGAGAACTTGGCAAAACCTGATCGGTCGGAATCTTGAGCTTTGTAGAAAATGTTTAGAAGAGTGTCCTGGGGGGAATCTAGGATGATCCGTGACTGGCACCAGAGGGCCTTTAGGGTCAATCAGTGAGGATGGGCGACCAATGGATGCTAAAGTTGCAAGGGTATGGTGAGCAGTGAAGGACAAATGTGACAATGTTTGGCGTGGAGAGCCCACTAGCCATGGGAGGGTTGATACCGCACACGTAGAAGTATCTTTTGTAATTTGCACCCACGCCTTGGGGGAATCGGTACATGTCAAGTCCAACAGTCGGGCATATGCTGCAGAGTGATAGTATAGTCTACAATCTGGAAGACCTACTCCTCCCGTTTCCTTGGTGCGGGTCATTATTTCCCATTTTATCCGCGGTCGACCAGGGGCCCATACGAATTGTGTGAAGCACCTACGGAGCTGGGACCAGAAAGTGGACGGTATGTGAAGGGGAATAGTTTGTAAAAGGTACAATAGTTTTGGTAAAAGGGTCATCTTTATAATACTAATCCTTCCAAACCAGGAAAATTCTCGTTTACGCCATCCATCTAAATCTTTTTGAAACTGTACTAGGAGGGGCGCAAAGTTCAATTTATGAAGATGTGAGAGGTCTGCTGTTATTTTAATCCCCAGATACGTTATGCCTTTAGATGGCCAGGCAAAGGGAAAAGAAGCCTTAAGAGCAGGGGTCAGTTCGCTCGGTAAAGTGACGTCTAGGGCCTCTGACTTGGACATATTAATCTTGAAATTGGACCAGGTACCAAATTGAGCTACCTCCCGAAGTAAGGACGGTAAGGAGATACGAGGATTGGTTATGTAGAGCAGGAGATCGTCAGCAAATGCCGCACATTTATATTCTCGTGATCCGATCTTTATTCCTGTTATATCTGGATTGGCACGAATAGAAGCCAGCAGGTGTTCCATAACCAGAACGTATAATAAGGGGGATAATGGGCATCCCTGCCGTGTCCCATTATGAATTGGGAAGGGGGGGGAAAGGGTACCATTTACTTTGACTCTAGCGGTGGGATGTTGGTATAATGTCAGGATTTTTGACAGGAATGTTGGGCCTAGACCTATATGTGAAAGGGTCTCATGGATGGCATTCCAAGATATCCGATCAAAGGCCTTTTCTGCGTCTAGGGAAAGCACCATAAGGGGGGTCTTTTTGGATTTAGCATAATGGATAATGTCTAGGGTTTTGAGAGTGTTGTCCCGGGCCTCCCTCCCCGGCACAAACCCAACCTGATCAGCAGAAACCAGGGAAGGCAAATAAGCATTCAATCTGTTCGCCATTAATTTGGCGAATATCTTGAGATCCACGTTTAAAAGGGAGATAGGACGATAACTGGCACATAGGTGCGGGTCCTTTCCTGGTTTCGGAATGACCGTAATATGCGCCTCCGTGGTCTGCGCCGGGAAGGGGACCCCAGGAGACACTCCATTGAAAACCTGGAGCATAATAGGGGATAGATTAGAGGAAAAGGCCTTGTAAAACCTAGCCGTGAACCCGTCAGGGCCTGGGCTCTTGCCACCCGGGAGTGACTTAAGTACCGTATGGAGTTCGGTGTCTGTGAATGGGGCCTCCATAGTGGCAGAATCAAGCGCAGAAAGTTTGGGGAGCAAGAGAGGTCGGTCGGGGTGTTTGCCCACCATTTGAGGGGAAGGCTGGGGCAGGTTGTAGAGCTTCGAGTAAAAAGAGTGGAAAGTAGTCGCAATATCAGCGGATGTGTGGATCATACGATCTTGGGCATTTTTGATAGCGGGAATATGGGAGGCTGCTAGTCTTCCCTTTAGAGCCCTTGCCAGCATACGACCACTTTTATTCCCGTATTCGTAGAATTTACTCCTGCAAACTTGTACCATACGTTTGTAGGATACATCTAGGAGACGTTTAGCTTCCATACGTGCATTTTGGAGATCATGTAGGGTTTGCAGGGTAAGTGCTCGTTTGTGGGCAAGTTCCAGGGAGGTGACTCTTTGCAGAGCAAGTTTAAGTGAATGAGCTTTCTCCTTCTTGAGACGGGCGCCATGCTTAATGAGTACACCTCGAAGAACACACTTCAAGGCCTCCCATCGGATCGGAATTGAGGTAGAATCTTCCTTATGATCTGATAAGAAATTTGTTATACTGCTAGCAAGGTCAGCAGCGCACCCCGCGTCAAGAAGGAGACTCTCATTTAATCGCCATGTCCATTCCTGCCTAGAGAGAAAGGGCAAATTCAAGGAGCAGTATATGGGAGCGTGGTCCGACCAGAGGATATTTCCTATTTGTGTGGAGTCAAGCCAGGATAGGGCCGACTGCTGGATAAGGATATGATCAATACGACTATATGAGCCATGGGGGGCAGAATAAAAGGTGTAATCCTTGTCAACTGGGTGCTGGATCCTCCAGGCATCTCGCAATTGTAGTTGGAGCAGTGCCCGTTTTACCTTTTTAATGGTGGGATATGTAAGAGAGGCACGTCCAGTCGAATTGTCAAGTGTCGGGTCAAGTGTCAAGTTAAGGTCACCACATAAGATAGTTGTCCCCCTAAGTATCGGTATGACGTTATCAATGAGGTTTACAATGAAGGAGGCTTGATTTTGATTAGGGGCATATACATTAAGGAAGGTTAATTCCTGGCCTCCAATAAGTAATGTGAGGGCCAAATATCTTGCATCTGGGTCGGCAGTACACCCCAGCACTTGGTGGGGTAAAGACTTATGGATCGCTATGGCAACTCCTTTGGTCTTATTCACCGCATTGTTTGCAAAGTGCCAGGTGGTGTAGTGTCGATGTCGTATGTTCGGGGCGCTACCCTCCTTAAAATGCGTTTCTTGGAAACAGACAATATGTACCTTTTGACGATGGAAGTGATGAAGTACCTGGGCCCTTTTTTCGGGAGTGTTGAGGCCTTTCGCGTTGAATGATGCAATCTTCAGAGACCCCATTGCTGTGGGAGGTGGGGGGAAGGAGAAAAACACAAGGGAGGCACGGGGAGACAATCAACAACAAGAAAAAAACAAAAATAGAAGAACAACAGATAGAAGTAGTCAAACAGGTGAGTAACCCTGAGAAAGGGGAGAATAGAGTGGTTTTATGTGACCCGAAGGTCCAAAGAGGCTGTCGCCTGGGGGGGAGGGACCCCAAGGGAAAGACTCTGCTTATTTGGGGGAAAAAGTGTCAGCCGGACAGGAGCTGACCCCCCACAACACCAGTGAATGCAGATGGGAACTTAAAAGCACCAGCAAGTTTAAAGCACAAAAACAGATAAAGAGAATGGGCAAACAGCTAAAAGCCAATAAAAAAAAAAACATTCGGCATATTAGAGCTTTAGTAGACCCAGGCAGGTACAACAGGGAGTCCCTCAGGTGGTAAGGCGAGGTGAGGATCTGCGACCAGAGTATTCCGATCCTTTCTGGCGCCGTCCTCTTGAGGCCTGAGCCAAAGAATTGGGAGGTTTTTCAGCATGCAATGGACGTTGTCGCCCTCTCGCCTCAGAGGTAGGCTGGAGGAGGGAAGGCCAGGGTCCCAATTCAACCGGTGGCAAGTCCAGCTGCTGTAGAAAGTGGGGAAGATCTGTAGGGTCCCGCAAAGTGACAACTTGCTCTTTAGGGCCTGCAAGCAGGGCAAAAGGAAAGCCCCAACGGTAGGGGATGCTGCGCTCTTTGAGGAGGTGTAACACTGGGCGTAAGGCAGCACGCTGGGCCAGGGTGTGGCGGGATAAGTCCTGCAGCAAGATGAAGGGGACACCGTCGTAAGACAGAGACGACATCTGTCGGGCCTTGAGTAGGATCTGATCTTTGATGGCGTAAAAGTGGACTCTGCAGATGACGTCCCTTGGTTTTGAGGGGTCAGGATTGGGAGGCCTCAATGCCCTATGAGCTCGGTCAATCTCGATGCTGGAGCTTGGCGGACGTCCCAGAAGATCATTGAAGATTTTTACAATGGTAGATAAAAGAGCCGCCTGCGTTATTGCCTCAGGCAAGCCTCTAATCCGAATATTATTGCGACGGCTCCTGTTTTCGACATCATCCAGATGGTATTGCAAGGCGTGTATCTGTGCATCGTGGGATTGTAGTTTGTCTTTCAATACCTGCACATCTGCAGACAAGGAATCATGTTCCTGCTGAACAGTGTCCACCTTTGTATCAATCAAGGCCATCTCAGAGCGTACTTGTGTGAATTCCTTTTTACATTCTTGTAAAATATTAGCTGCAAAACTAGAAAGATCTGCCTTGGTGGGAAGTGAGCACATCAGATTGCGCAAGTCCGCCATGGTAGGAGGCCGAGAGTCCTCGTCAGGTGGAGGAGCGCGCGACATAGAACCCTGGGGCAAAGGTAAAGAGCCTTCTGAGATTGATGCTGCAGGGTTAGCCAGGGCCTGTGTGCCTGAGGAGGCGCCGCCATCATGGCGTGGGTGGGATCCGTCCCATGATGAGCCCGTGGACCAGTGTGGGGAGTTTGCTGGGGACGGCTCAGGAGAGTGAATAGAAGAAAGCTCCCGCAGCACGTACTGGGAGGAGGCCGCAGCCTGTGGTAAATTTGAGGCCTTCTCATTAACCCCTTCAGGTTGCCCCCGGTGAGAGTTATCCCTCTGTGGCTGGGGGTGCCCCATAAAGCTGGCTGGGGCATCTGACCAGGGGGATCTAGCGGGAGATCCCACCCCTGGGCTCAGTGAAGCTGCGGGCGAGGTGGGGGTTCTAGGGCCCCAGACAACAGGGTGAGGGGTCAGCTGAGGAGTCTTCTGTAGCGGGGGGAACTCCTCCTCACTAACCTGTATCGCCGGGTCGCAGGGAGACATCATGGCAGCTGCCAGGTCTCCCCCCTGGGCTGAGGATGTCGGCTCAGCGTGCGCTCCAGGGTCCTCTCCTTCCTGGGCATGCGGCGTCTGGGCTCGGTCAGGGCTGCTGCTTAGGGTCGGCACCGACGCAGATCGGGCTCTCCGTCGATCCGGTGGGTGCGACCGCTGATTCAGATTTTCAGCTTCCCGCTCGGCTGTCTCTGTGAGCGGAGTTTCCTCAGGGCCGGCGGCGCCATCTTGGAAGCGCTTGGCGCGCTCATTCATACCGGGTCCCGGCGTCGCAGGTTGCCTGGCAAAGAGCCTGGGAATGTCTCCCTGTGAGGATGCCAGAGGGGCTAGAGAGCGGGTCTTGCCTTTCTTAGGGACTTTGCCCATCTTTAAAAGGTTGCTGGCGGTGGATTAACTCCGGTGCTGTGGAGGAGCTCGCAGCACACACGTCCTCACTCCTGCATGGCTAGCCACGCCCCCCTACATTTCATTCTTTAATGCTGTGGGCCACAGACTTGGTGAAAATTAAATGTTTGGTGAGAAATAAAAAATAGAGCTACAAGCAGCATTTCCCTTAAATCTAATACACCGTTGATTACAATACTGATGGCAAAACCAAAAAATAGCAAGGCTGTGGTGAACATAAGTACTTGTCGTGAACTTACCTTTTGTTGGACATCTCTATTCAAGCAATGCTAGTAGGGTTGGCTAGCATGTATAAAAGTTGTATTGCCAGTTGAGCTTTGGGGCTATATTCAACTATAGTACACAGTTCCTCCATTGCCATAATGACTCACTCCAGTTCCTCCATTGCTGCATTGTCACTCTCAGAAGTTGATGCTAAGTAACAGTTAAAAAAGGTATTCCAACACAAGAAGATAGATGATCTTATGCTCACCTCACTGATTCCCCGACGCTGCCATTCTACCAGTGCACAAGTCCTGCTGCACTCCACTTCCTGCTACTATGGATACAGCAGGAAATGGCGGGGAAGGACACTCAGCCAATCACAGACTATAATGATGACCTGCCTCAGCCAGTGATTGGTTAAGCTACATTCCCAAGCGGGAAGCAAAATTCTATAAATCTGATCGTCTCCTGACAAAGCCGAGGAAGCAAAACGCTCATAGAGGTGTTTTCTGACCACTTTTGGTCCTTCCCCCCGGATAATGTCTACAGGTGGGTTTTGTTGGTGGTAGTTTCTTTGATATTATATCTATGTAGCCTTATACTGTATATTATAGTACACAGAATCTACAAAAAACGGAGCTCACCACGTACTAGTACTAAAATACACTGCTCAAAAAAATAAAGGGAACACAAAAATAACACATCCTAGATCTGAATTAATTAAATATTCTTCTGAAATACTTTGTTCTTTACATAGTTAAATGTGCTGATAACAAAATCACACAAAAGAAAAAAATGGAAATCAAATTTTTTAACCCATGGAGGTCTGGATTTGGAGTCACCCTCAAAATTAAAGTGGAAAAACACACTACAGGCTGATCCAACTCTGATGTAATGTCCTTAAAACAAGTCAAAATGAGGCTCAGTAGTGTGTGTGGCCTCCACGTGCCTGTATGACCTCCCTACAACGCCTGTGCATGCTCCTGATGAGGTGGCGGACGGTCTCCTGAGGGATCTCCTCCCAGACCTGGACTAAAGCATCTGCCAACTCCTGGACAGTCTGTGGTGCAACGTGGCGTTGGTGGATAGAGCGAGACGTGATGTCCCAGATGTGCTAAATTGGATTCAGGTCTGGGGAACGGGCGGGCCAGTCCATAGCATCAATGCCTTCGTCTTGCAGGAACTGCTGACACACTCCAGCCACATGAGGTCTAGCATTGTCTTGCATTAGGAGGAACCCAGGGCCAACCGCACCAGCATATGGTCTCACAAGGGGTCTGAGGATCTCATCTCGGTACCTAATGGCAGTCAGGCTACCTCTGGCGAGCACATGGAGGGCTGTGCGGCCCTCCAAAGAAATGCCACCCCACACCATTACTGACCTAATGCCAAACCGGTCATGCTGGAGGATGTTGCAGGCAGCAGAACGTTCTCCACGGCGTCTCCAGACTCTGTCACGTCTGTCACATGTGCTCAGTGTGAACCTGCTTTCATCTGTGTAGAGCACAGGGCGCCAGTGGCGAATTTGCCAATCTTGGTGTTTTCTGGCAAATGCCAAACGTCCTGCACGGTGTTGGGCTGTAAGCACAACCCCCACCTGTGGACGTCGGGCCCTCATATCACCCTCATGGAGTCTGTTTCTGACCGTTTGAGCAGACACATGCACATTTGTGGCCTGCTGGAGATCATTTTGCAGGGCTCTGGCAGTGCTCCTCCACAAAGGCGGAGGTAGCGGTCCTGCTGCTGGGTTGTTGCCCTCCTACGGCCTCCTCCACGTCTCCTGATGTACTGGCCTGTCTCCTGGTAGCGCCTCCATGCTCTGGATACTACGCTGACAGACACAGCAAACCTTCTTGCCACAGCTCGCATTGATGTGCCATCCTGGATAAGCTGCACTACCTGAGCCACTTGTGTGGGTTGTAGACTCCGTCTCATGCTACCACTAGAGTGAAAGCACCCCCAGCATTCAAAAGTGACCAAAACATCAGCCAGGAAGCATAGGAACTGAGAAGTGGTCTGTGGTCACCACCTGCAGAACCACTCCTTTATTGGGGGTGTCTTGCTAATTGCTTATAATTTCCACCTGTTGTCTATCCCATTTGCACAACAGCATGTGAAATTGATTGTCACTCAGTGTTGCTTCCTAAGTGGACAGTTTGATTTCACAGAAGTGTGATTGACTTGGAGTTACATTGTGTTGTTTAAGTGTTCCCTTTATTTTTTTGAGCAGTGTATATAAATGCTTTATTGAATTCATAACATGATGTATTTAAACAACATTGTCATTAAAAACAGGTAGACAGAAAGAAACACCACCCTGATGGGACATAGGCTACAGATGGATATTATAATGTAACTGTCTGCTAATCAATATATGATGAATAAATAAATAAGTGACATAGCGGTTGATCTCATGTAATTATGTAGTACATATATATGGGGGACCACAGGCCTCAGCTTTTAATATCTGCTTGTATGACCAGCTAGTATAGTCAGTGGCATATCCTTTTGGTGCATTTTTCTCAGTGATTTATATAATTGTATTTTCATCCGCACAATGCTCTGTTTTGTGTACAATGCCTTTGTGGTGCATGTGGACCGCGCTTGCGTCCTCCTTTGTACGCATTAATTGCTCGGGATGGTCGTTTGCTGCGGTCCACATGCGGTGGGACTGCTCCCCCAATGAGAAACACGCCACAGTGTTTGGGGTTTGAGCAGCTCCCCCATATCTGCCACGATATTTCTGTGGTTCACATGCGGTGGGACTGCTCGCCCAATGAGAAACACGCTACAGTGTTTGGGGTTTGAGCAGTTCCCCCATATTGGCCACTGCAATTCTACAGTGATTTTTGTTTTATATGTATTGAATGTGCCTTCATCTGGCAATTGAACATTCCTTTGCACCTGGAATCCTCCATCACATGGTCTGATATGGGTGTGGCTTACAGTCTTGCTTTGTTCACATTGCATTAGTTGTCCTGCTAGGCGGTTGTGTGGAAGCTTGGCTGTGAGCTGGATTACATCACCTTCAGACCGTGTTCACACCACAGTTAGCGTAGTGGTAGGACCCCGTGCCATGCTGAGTGACCGTGACGTGGTGCATGATGGGCTCCGATATTTTCCTGACAGGAATATATTGGCGAAAGTCTCAGCTTTTAATATCTGCTTGTATGACCAGCTAGTATAGTCAGTGGCATATCCTTTTGGTGCATTTTTCTCAGTGATTTATGTGTTCCCAGCAGTGCTTCGGAAACTCAGAGACCAGAACCGCAACTCCTAACCATATGACCCAATATGCTGTGCAAAATAAGAAGAGACCTACCAGAAAAGATGCTGTATGTCTACAACCAGGATGGCGCTATATGGTTCGGAGTTACGGTTTTCACCTCTGGGTTTCCGAAGCACTGCTGGGAACACCCTGTAGGCCTGTTGTCCCCCATATATATGTACTATATAATTACATGAGATCAACCGTTATGTCACTTATTTATTTATTCATCATATATTGATTAGCAGGCAGTTACATTATAATATCCATGTGTAGCCTATGTCCCATCAGGGTGGTGTTTCTTTCTGTCTACCTGTTTTTAATGACAATGTTGTTTAAATACATCATGTTATGAATTCAATAAAGCATTTATATATTTTGTTACTAGTACGTGGTGAGCTCCGTTTTTTGTAGGTTCTGTATATTTATTGGGAGCTGGTACTCATGATTTTTGATAGGTTGACCCTCGCACTGTTGCCGCAATATGTATTGCATGTGCTGACTTCAGTCCGGGCATGATGGTCCCTTTTGGTTTTGTGTTTCTATGTATATTATAGTTATTTGAGGGTCTAGTAGGACATCCCCCTCTCACATGTATGCTTAAAGTATTTTTAGGCTACCTAAAGGAGTGATTATTCATATATTTTCACCTCCCCCCCCCCCCGATAACTTTG
The DNA here is from genome assembly GCF_905171765.1 of Bufo bufo. NCBI lineage: Eukaryota > Metazoa > Chordata > Amphibia > Anura > Bufonidae > Bufo > Bufo bufo. The sequence continues at coordinate 528,626,366 of NC_053391.1, read as the reverse complement.
GACATGTTATACATCTTTTTTGGGTATATTGAAACCAGTGGTCAGTGACTTGGTATGGCAATTGTGGTTATTGTTGCCCTTTTCTGATGTTTGTCCCATTTTTATGTTTTAATCATGTATTTTTGATCTTTTATCTAATAAATTTAATATATTTTGCGATATTTCATTGGGCATGGAGTCTTTGTGTTCCCTAGTGGAACATATCTGTAGGTTTACCATTTCTCCTATAGTTTATGTAAAGGGTACAATTGACCAACCACTTCACCACTAGAGGAAGTAATGAAGGACTATAGTCAAAAAAAGGAACACATACAGTGAGGAACAGAAGTATTTGAACACCCTGCGATTTTGCAAGTTCTCCCTCTTAGAAATCATGGAGGCGTCTGAAATTCACATTGTAGGTGCATTCCCACTCTGAGAGACAAAATAAAAAATTAAGGAAATCACATTGAATGATTTTTAAAGAATTTATTTGTCTTGCACTGTTGAACATAAGTATTTGAACACCTGAGAAAATCAGTGTCAATATTTGGTACAGAAGCCTTTGTTTGCAATTACAGAGGTCAAACGTTTCCTGTAGTTCATGACCAGGTTTGCACACACTGTAACAGGGATTTTGTCCCACTCTTCCACACAGATCTCCTCTAGATCTGTCAGGTTTCAGGGCTGTCACTAAGCAACACGGAGTTTCAGCTCCCTCCAAAGATGTTCTATTGGATTTAGGTCTGGAGACTGGCTAGGCCACTCCAGAACCTTGATATGGTTCTTACGGAGCCACTTCTTGGCTATCCTGGCTGTGTGCTTCGGGTTGTTGTCATGTTGGAAGACCCAGCCACGACCCATCTTCAATGCTCTGACTGAGGGAAGGAGGTTGTTGCTCAAAATCTCACAATAAATGGCCCCATTCATCCACTCCTTAATACAGTGCAGTCGTCCTGTCCCCTTCGCAGAAAAGCACCTCCAAAGCATGATGTTACCACCCCCATGCTTCACAGTAGGGATAGTGTTCTTGGGATGCAACTCATCCTTTTTTTTCTCCAAACACGACGAGTGAAGTTTAGACCAAAAAGTTCTACTTTGGTCTCATCTGACCACATGACTTTCTCCCATGCCTCCTCTGGATCCTCCAGATGGTCATTGGCAAACTTCAGACGGGCCTGGACATGTGATGACTTGAGCAGGGGAACCTTCCGTGCAATGCATGATTTGAAACCATGACGGCGTAGTGTTCTACCGACAGTGACCTTTGAAACTGTGGTCCCAGCAATCTTCATGTCATTGACCAGCTCCTCCCTTGTAGTTCTGGGCTGATTTATCACCTTTCTTATCATTAGTGATATGCCACGAGGTGAGATCTTGCATGGAGCCCCAGTCCGAGGGAGACTGACAGTCGTCTTTAGCCTCTTCTATTTTCTAACAATTGTTCCAACAGTTGATCTATTTTCACCAAGCTGCTTGGCAATTGCCCCGTAGCCCTTTCCAGCCTTATGGAGGTCCACAATTTTGTCTCTGGTGTATTCTGACAGCTCTTTGGTCTTGCCCATGGTAGTAGTTGGCCTCTGACTGACTGTGGGGTGCACAGGTGTCTTTAAAGAGCTCAGACAGGTGCTACTAAATTAGATTAAAGAGTGGAGTAGAGGTGGACTTTTTAAAGGCACAGTAACAGGTCTTTGAGAGCGAGAATTCTTGCTGTTTCTTAGGTGTTCAAATACTTATGTTCAGTAGTGCAAGACAAATAAATTCTTTAAAAATCATACAATGTGATTTCCAGAATTTTTTTTATTTATTCTGTCTCTCTACAATGTGAATTTCAGACCCCTCCATGATTTCTAAGTGGGAGAACTTGCAAAATCGCAGGGTGTTCTAATACTTCTGTTCCTCACTGTATATATTCATATAAAGGATTATAGAAAATAGGAATGTAAACATGTACAATATCCCTGGATGTACAAACGATAACTTATAGCAATGACACGTGTCCTGACCCGTTTCCATGCACCATCTAGGATGTTATTATTCTGGGGACTGTTGGGTAAGGGGGGGGAAAAGTTGTGTGAATATTCCAGGTCTGCACTTTCTCTCCTGACATATCAGGTATTTTGCTAATGCTGATTGTTATATTTTCGGGGTATTATTCCCGCTTCCTTCCACAGTCCACTGAAGAACGGCGCTCTAGATGAAGCAGGGAAACGTGTAGTTGCTATAAGTTACCGTTTGTACATCCAGGGATATTGTATATATGGAGGGCACACAAAATATCTGGCGCAATGTGGACTAGATCAAATAGAATGTTTATTAATTATACAGCCCTACAGTATATAAATAAATATATCATAAATAAAATCTATTGCACATTTCATAAAATAGAATACGCTCTCAGATCAATAAGTAATACGAATCACATGTCATATATGGAGAAAATAGAGCCATATATCCCAAGAGTATTGGCAAAGTTTCAGTGGTTCTGGTGAATAGTGCATAAAACCTCTTTCCATGCAGTTAACTGTAGGTTATAAAAACGCGTGCCGCTGCACTTATAATAATATAAAAGATCATTCATGTAAAGCAGCGTATTCGAAAAAATATGTCCTGCTCAGCAGTTCCACATACAGGATACCAAATGAAAGCACGTATTCTCCTCGCAATTTATACAGCACTCCGTGGTCCACTTATCACACCCAGGTAAGTTTCATTACGGACACATACACAAATTTCTTTCGTGTACATTACCAGTCCGGCGGGTGTTGCGGCTACGCGCTTTGAGTCTCGCTGTGAAGCTCGTTTGGCATGGAGTCACGGTGTATTCGCACTACGTAATGTCCCACGTGTGCTAGGGTAAATCATGTGACAATTAGTCCGCCAGCAAAATCACTGTGGTGTGTTGTATTCGCAATCTCCAGGTCGATGATGAGGGAGGAAGGAAAACCAGGAATATAACTTTATGTAATAAGTCTTTGCTGTGTATCTTTGATGTGATGACTGCTTGTTGGTCCTTGCTGTATACCAAACGCGTTTCGGAACAACAATGTTCCTTCTTCATATATATATATATTTTTGCAAGCATCATAAGATTTATTGACATATCACAGTAAAAGGATCTATAGGAGGTTCCTGACATGGAATTGCCCCTGTTGGGGCGGCTATTCCATTTATAGGTAGGACCAATAGACTATAGAGGCAGCGTTAAAGGGGTTCTCCGGGCTTTTAATATTAATGACTTATCCTCGGGATAGGTTATCAATATCAGATCGGCAGATCATAGCTGTATGAGGAAATGGCATGTGAAGTGTGCATATGCCGTCTCTCCCACCTCTGTTCCTGCTCACTGATGCTTTGCCATAGACATAGCAGCAGTAGGAAGAGAGATGGGAGACAGCACATGCACACTGCGCGTGCTGCCACCTCATGCGGCAGATTGGCGGGGGTGCCGTTGTTCTGAGATATTTTCCTACCTCAGATATTTTCCTATCCGTGAACTGAGCATGCTCAGTACAAGTGAAGTCCCCACCCATTATATTTTCCTACTGCTTCTGTTCCCGATCTGCTGGATTCATTGTGTCTCCTGCTGTCACATGTAAGTTCCTACTGGTTTTAAATTGTTGAATGTGACAGCAGGAGACACAATGAATCCAGTAGATCGGGAACAGAAGCAGTAGGAAAATATAATGGGTGGGGAGAATGGGCGGGAACTCTACATGTGGGTGGGGACTTCACTCGTACTGAGCATGCTCAGTTTGCCGGGTAGGAAAATATCTGAGGTAGGAAACTATCTTAGAACACCGGGTGTCCCAGCCGATCTGATATTGATGTCCTATCCGGTGGATAGGTCATCAATATTAAAAACCCAGAGAACTCCTTTAAGGGCAAGATTTTTCCTTTCCTATCACCTTGGCTTTCCTGCTGTCTTTTAACTCACTAGATTGGGGTATTTTGAACTATAAACATTAAAGGTTATGTCCTAGACTGGTGAAGGTGCTCTCTGACTAATTTAGATTGTAGTGACGCCAGCTGTTTGAGATTTTTTTCTGATGATTCTATACATCAGATCTCAGTTTTCTTTAAATCACAAAACCACGGGGGCGGGGCTTGGCAGCCAAAAGAAGTGGCAGTCTTAACCCAAAACTCTCCCACCAAGCGACGAGATAAGCCCTTTTCCCAGCCATACCTGCACCTTCTTGAGGCCCCAGACCTGCCTTTGTCACCCTGCAGTATGGGGAAGACAAAAAGACTGGCTCCTAGAAGTGACCCCAACCTCCAGCAATACTTTGAGGCAGAGAAAGGCAAAAATGGCAGCGCCATGTGAGTGCACGACAGCCCGCCAGTGCCCTCTCCTCTACAACCTCCTTCAACTCCAGAGCACATTGCAGTGTCAGCGGTAGTGAGCTCAGCAGCCGCCTCATCACCGCTACATGAGGAACCTTCTCTGCCTCCTACCCCGGAGGAGATGTTTGTTCTGGGCTTTTCACAGCAAAGTGCCGCAGACTCCCCACTATTACACAGGACTACTCTTCTCCTCAGTTTCCTCACTAGCTCCTCAGAGCTCCCTCATCCATGGCGGACGAGGTAGAACAACTGAAGTCCAAAATCACTGATATTGAAGACCGTACACATTGCAATAATATTATGGGGTATTCCGGAATCAGTGTCCCCTTCAGGACTGACCGAGTATATACAACAGCTATTTACAACCCTGATCCCAGAATTGTCTGCACATGACTTGGTAATTGACCAAGTGCACAGAGTTCCATGGCCTAAGCATTTGGCGGAAACTATTCCTAGGCTTGGCTAGAATAAAAAATTTTCATGCTAAGGAAGCCATTATGCTGAGTGATCGCAAACTCAAGACACTACTGGAACCATACCAAACGGTGAAGCTTTTTGCTAACCTTTCATCGGTCACGTTCTGTCAACAGAAAACCTTAACCCCAATTACTTTTGCTCGACGTGCTTACAACATCTTATAACACTGGGGATACCCAGTAAAAATTCTGGTCACGAGAAATAGCATAGCTCACACTATCCGATCCATGGAGGAACGCAAATCGTTACTAACTGCATGGCGCATCCCATTAGAGGAACAGAGAAATGCCTCAACTCCTCACTCAGCTAATGCCGGATTGCAAGAAGGTCCTTCCTACATCTGCTTCAAAGGGCTGACTTACAACCGACTTCCATGGGAGATCCACTGACTTTATCACTCATCTCTGATAACACTACCGAATTTGTCCCCTTAATTTGCAGATAGCCTAGTGCTGTCCTGTGTTCTAGGTTTGATGTTTCTATTTACCATAATGTTCTTAAAAGGGTTGTCTCACTTCAGCAAGTGGCATTTTTCATGTAGAGAAAGTTAATAAAAGACACTTACTAATGTATTGTGGTTGTCCATATTGCTTCCTTTGCTGGCTGGATTAATTTTTCCATAACATTATACACTGCTTGTTTCCATGGTTACAGACCACCCTGCAATCCATCAGTGGTGGTCGTGCATGCACACTATAGGAAAAAGCGTCAGCCTATCTGATGGCCGCGACCATGGGCGCTCACATAGGCTAGTGCCTTTTTCTATATTGTGCAAGCACGACCACTACTGATGGACTGCAGGGTGGTCGTAACCATGGAAACGAGCAGTGTGTAATGTGATGGAAAAACGAATCCAGCCAAAAAAAGGAAGCAATATGGACAATCACAATACATTAGTAAGTGCCTTGTAGTTTTTGAGCCATCCAACATGTTTGGCTCATCTGGCATTAACCGTAATACATGTTTAATGCTAAATACCATCCAGTTCATAGTATATATTTGTATAGTTTTCTACACTTTAATTTTACCCTTATGGAAATCATTCTTTTTTTATGTACCCCTTAGGGGGGGCCAGGTCTCAGTGGTGACCATCCTCATCTTTTGCTGGCCTTACTTCTTTCAAATCATCTTTTTCAGTCTCCTTGTCCAAGATGCATATGGAGGAGGAGCTGGATATTTCTGATGACATATCATTGGTATTAGATGATGTGGAAAAGGAGGAAAAGCCGATAGCAGAAGATAGGATCTTCTGCCTGTAGGGCAGGAGAGTGGTTGTAGTTGAAGTAGGTTCTCAACTAGGGGTTGGGGGGGGGGGGTGTTTCTTATTCTATGTGCATGTTTCTTATTCTATCATTCCAGGAATGCCCCATGACCATTCTTCTCTACTCTTTTATCACCTGCTGCAGCACGAGATACTCTTCATAGGATGCAAGGATTAAAGGTAAGTATAACTTTAGTTATTAGGTAAACTGTATTTAGCGGTCAACTACTTGCCCCATGTGGCCCCTTTATGTAATTTTCATACAAAAGGAGCATTTTCAGGAGATTGCAGGCCACAACAACAATAACTTGCATATTGTGCCACGCACCTAACCAGCCAAACCCCATACCAGCAACAACCCCTGTTTGGCCAACATATTATATGGCAGCTAATGTTTGATACAGCCACCATGTTCGGGCCATCGAGTTTTAACCCTAATACATTTTCAAAGCGAAATATCATCTGGTCCATGGTATATATTTGTATCGTTTTCAATTTTAAACTTGGAATATATCTACAGTGTTAAAAAATAATTTCTTTCAGTAGTTTTCCATTTGACAGAACATAGCCATTTACAATTTTAATGTTTCAATTTTTATATTTATTCTTAAAACCTTTTTGAAAGTTCTTCATTGTTTGTATTGTTTTCATAGCATATAGTACGGGGCCCTTTTTTGGTTTTGCATTTTTAGTTTTTTCCTCCCAACATTCCAATAGCCATAACTTTTTAAATTTTTTATTCATATGGCCACATGAGAGTTTATTTTTGGGAGGATAATTTGTACTATTTAAGAGCACCAATCACTTTACCATGTAAATTATTGGAAAATGGGCAAAAAAAAGGTTGTGAGGTTAAATTGAAAAAAAAAAATATAGCATTCCGCCAAGGTTTTTGGGATTTTGACATCATGACGTTCATTGTGCGCTAAAAATGATATCATGTCCTTATTCTGCTGGTCAATACGAATATAGAAATCCCTAGAGTAGAAACTCCAAAAAAGTGACCCCATTTTAGAAACTACGGGATAGGGTGGCAGTTTTGTTGGTACTATTTTAGGGAACATATGATTTTTAGTTGCTCTATATTACACTTTTTGTGAGGCAAGGTAACAAGAAATAGCTCTTTTGGCACTGTTTTTTATTTTTTTTATTTACAACATTCATCTGACAGGTTAGATCATGTGGTATTTTTATTGACCAGGTTGTTACAGATGCAGCGATACCTAATATGTATACTTTTTTTTTTAATTTATGTAAGTTTTACACAATGATTTCATTTTTGAAACATCATGTTTTAGGGTTTCCATAGTCTGATAGCCATAGTTTTTTCAGTTTTTGGGCGATTATCTTGGGTAGGGTATGATTTTTGCGGCATGAGATGACGGTTTGATTGGCACTATTTTCGGGTGCGTGTGACTTTTTGCTCGCTTGCTATTACAATTTTTGTGATGTAAGGTGACAAATAATTGCTTTTTTTACAACGTTTTATTTTTATTTTTTTACGGTAGTCACCTGTGGGGTTAGGTCATGTGATATTTTTATAGAGCAAGTTATTACGGAAGCGCCGATATCTAATATGTATACTTTTTTTTTATTTATGTAGGTTTTACACAATGATTTCATTTTTGAAACAAAAAAAATCATGTTTAGTGTTTCCATTGTCTGAGAGCCATAGATTTTTCAGTTTTTGGGCAATTATCTTGGGTAGGGTATGATTTATGCAGGATGAGATGACGGTTTGATTGGCACTATTTTGGGGTGCTCATGACTTTTTGATCGCTTGCTATTACACTTTTTGTGATGTAAGGTGACAAAAAATGGTTTATTTAGCACAGTTTTTATTTTTAATTTTTTACGGTGCTCATCTGAGGGGTTAGGTCATGTGATATTTTTATAGAGCCGGTCGATACAGATGCGGCGATACCTAATATGTATACTTTTTTTTTATTTATGTAAGTTTTACACAATAATATTATTTTTGAAACTAAAAAAAATTCATGTTTTAGTGTCTCCATATTCTGAGAGCCATAATTTTTTCAGTTTTTGGGCGATTATCTTAGGTAGTGTCTCATTTTTTGCGGGATGAGATGATGGTTTGATTGGCACTGTTTTGGGGTGCATATGACTTTTTGATTGCTTGCTATTACACTTTTTGTGATGTAAGGTGACAAAAAATTGTTTATTTAGCACAGTTCTTATTTTTTTTTTTTACAGTGTTCATCTGAGGGGTTAGATCATGTGATATTTTTATAGAGCTGGTTGATATGGACGCGGCGATACCTAATATGTATACTTTTTATTTATGTAAGTTTTACATAATATCATTTTTGAAACAAAAAAAAAATCATTGAACAAGAAGGTAATAGTGGCTCTCCCAGATCACACCCTGGGGTGGTGCTATGTCTAGAGTGGTTCACCCAACCACTAGTAAATGAGGAATAAGTAAAAAATAGGCAGGCACTCTATATCTGGTTTAATAGGATATTTTATTAGTAGTTAATTAATAAAAGGTAGTTGGTAAGGTCATTAGATCATTCATTAAAATTGGCAATTGAAATGGTGTTGGTAGGTTGGTTGGTTGATTAAATACAAATATAAAGGCGAGTAACGGATGGGTTGTGATGGTTCATCTATTTAAATCATATATCTAAGAGATATTCAGATATATGTTAGTTGTAGGATTTATTTAGGTAAATATCCATGTAGTGGTTATGAGTGATGGTGAAAAAAAATAATAATAAAAAAAAAAAATATATATATATATATACACTCACCTAAAGAATTATTAGGAACACCATACTAATACGGTGTTGGACCCCCTTTTGCCTTCAGAACTGCCTTAATTCTACGTGGCATTGATTCAACAAGGTGCTGATAGCATTCTTTAGAAATGTTGGCCCATATTGATAGGATAGCATCTTGCAGTTGATGGAGATTTGAGGGATGCACATCCAGGGCACGAAGCTCACGTTCCACCACATCCCAAAGATGCTCTATTGGGTTGAGATCTGGTGACTGTGGGGGCCATTTTAGTACAGTGAACTCATTGTCATGTTCAAGAAACCAATTTGAAATGATTCTAGCTTTGTGACATGGTGCATTATCCTGCTGGAAGTAGCCATCAGAGGATGGATACATGTTCTCATTCTGTTTACGCCAAATTCGGACTCTACCATTTGAATGTCTCAACAGAAATCGAGACTCATCAGACCAGGCAACATTTTTCCAGTCTTCAACTGTCCAGTTTTGGTGAGCTTGTGCAAATTGTAGCCTCTTTTTCCTATTTGTAGTGGAGATGAGTGGTACCTGGGGGGGTCTTCTGCTGTTGTAGCCCATCCGCCTCAAGGTTGTGCGTGTTGTGGCTTCACAAATGCTTTGCTGCATACCTCGGTTGTAACGAGTGGTTATTTCAGTCAATGTTGCTCTTCTATCAGCTTGAATCAGTCGGCCCATTCTCCTCTGACCTCTAGCATCCACAAGGCATTTTTGCCCACAGGACTGCCGCATACTGGATGATTTTCCCTTTTCACACCATTCTTTGTAAACCCTAGAAATGGTTGTGCGTGAAAATCCCAGTAACTGAGCAGATTGTGAAATACTCAGACCGGCCCGTCTGGCACCAACAACCATGCCACGCTCAAAATTGCTTAAATCACATTTCTTTCCCATTCTGACATTCAGTTTGGAGTTCAGGAGATTGTCTTGACCAGGACCACCCCCTAAATGCATTGAAGCAACTGCCATGTGATTGGTTGACTAGATAATTGCATTAATGAGAAATAGAACAGGTGTTCCTAATAATTCTTTACGTGAGTATATGTGTATATATATATATATATATATATAAAATCACAAATATTGCAGCAGCACAGTCAGACGTAGTGCACTGGGTGCAATTCCTCACAGAGGCCGGCCACTCCTCCACGATATATACTTAACAAATGACGAGGCAGCACTTCCAGCTTTAGGTGGCAGGGTGAAGACCCCAAAACTTTAATCCCAGCAACGTTTCGGCCTACTCAATGAGGCCTTTATCAAGCTTGATAAAGGCCTCATTGAGTAGGCCGAAACGTTGCTGGGATTAAAGTTTTGGGGTCTTCACCCTGCCACCTAAAGCTGGAAGTGCTGCCTCGTCATTTGTTAAGTATATATATATATATATATATATATATATATATAAAGAATAACGCACCTACTCCAAATAAACGCATGGAAAATGCACATAAAACACAATTGCGTTTCCAATAGAAAAGGAATTTTAAACATAAACATAACAAATATTCCTCTCATTATCCCCAAAAAATGATATCCTTAAAGAATACAATTCAAATGAAAATGTATCATAAAGAGCAAAATCCAGTCAGCAAAATCCAGGCTGGGTTTTTGGTGGGTCAATGAAACAAGTGGGTATAAAAGAGGGCAGTCCTAATGAATCCAATATGGCCACTGAGGAAGAGGTCGGAATACCCCGAAACGCGTCTGGCTACCTGGCATCATCCTTGAGACTACCCACCAATACCCACGCCTTCGCAAAGGAAATTTGGATTGCCGCACAACCAGAAGAAATCAATGCGATCAACTTAACATACGAGAGAAACATCAGCTGACCGGCACACAAGAAACCACGTGTCAGATCACGTGAGACGCCGAATCAGCTCCAGAAAGAGCGCAACACACAGCGTGAGGAAGCAGGTCACTGGAGACCTACACCGCCTGTCGCCGCACTCAAGCACAACAGAGATTGGACCGAGTACAGCTATTTGCTGTGTGGGATGCCACCGACAATAGCAAACACTAGACTTTGAACACTTAACACAACCCCCTCTGCCGGCATATATCATCTGCTCTGCTAATAAGCACGATTTTACCCAATATGCACAAGTGACGTTGGATTAACCCACCGACTATTTCCACTATTTATTGGACCATTATTTTACTGTTATACCTATTTTATACTCTCATTTTATTTTAATTTTTATAAGTATATTTTTTCACCTATTTTCATTATTTTTTCACCTACTATATTTTTTTCACCTATCATCATTATTCTTTTTATATATATATATATATTTTTTTTTTTTTTTTTCACCATCACGCATAACCACTCCATGGATATTTACCTAAATAAATCCTACAACTAACATATATCTGAATATCTCTTATATATACGATTTAAATAGATGAACCATCACAACCCATCCCTTACTCGCCTTTATATTTGTATTTAATCAACCAACCATCACCAATTTAATTGCCAATTTTAATGAATGATCTAATGACCTTACCACCTACCTTTTATTAATTAACTACTAATAAAATATCCTATTAAACCAGATATAGAGTGCCTGCCTGTACTTATTCAAAAAAAAAAAATCATGTTTTAGTGTCTCCATATTCTGAGAGCCATAATTCTTTCAGTTTTTGGGCGATTATCTTAGCTAGGGTCTCATCTTTTGCGGGATGAGATGACGGTGTGATTGGCACTATTTTGGGGTGCATATGACTTTTTGATCGCTTGCTATTACACTTTTTGTGATGTAAGGTGACAAAAAATGGTTTATTTAGCACAGTTTTTATTTTAAATTTTTTACGGTGTTCATCTGAGGGGTAAGGTCATGTGATATATTTATAGAGCCGGTCGATTCGGACGCGGCGATACCTAATATGTATACTTTTTTTTATTTATTTAAGTTTTACACAATAATTGCTTTTTTAAAAGAAAAAAATATAATGTTTTAGTGTCTCCATATTCTGAGCCGTAGTTTTTTTATTTTTTGGGCGATTGTCTCAGTTAGGGGCTCATTTTTTGCGGGATGGGGTGACAGTTAGATTGGTACTATTTTGGTGGGCATACACCTTTTTAATCGCTTGCTGTTTTATTTTTTGTGATGTAAGGTGACAAAAAAGGGTTTATTTAGCACAGTTTTTTTTTTTTTTACGGTGTTCTTCTGAGGGGTTAGGTAATATTTGGGGAAAATAAAGTTTTTGTTTATTTTTACTTGAAACTTTTAATTTTTTTGGGGGAAAACTTTATTTTTTCAACTTTTGTTTTCACTTTATTTTTTGTCCCACTTTGGGACTTCAACTTTTGGGGGTCTAATCCTTTAAAATGCATTCGATTACTTCTGTATTGGAATGCATTGGCTGTATGAATAATACTGTGTGTATTACTCATACTTCTTCCGGCCTGTGAGATCCAGGGGGCTGGATCTCACAGGCTCGTCACCGGAAGGCAGCGCGATGCCATTGGGTCCCCCCTCAGCCCCATGGGGACCCAATGGCACCTGCGCCCGCTGCCGCACCATTGAAAAACCGCAAACCGCAGGTCTGAATTGACCTGCGGTTTGCGGCGATCACCGACACGGGGGGGGTCACAGGACCCCCCCGCGCATTTAGCAAAGGTGCCTGCTCAATGATTTGAGCAGGCACCTTGTTCCGATCACCGCCCGCCGGGTGGTGGTGATCAGAAATACACATGACGTACCAGTACGTCATGTGTCCTTAAGTACCGGGACAACATGCCGTACCGGTACGTCATGTGTCCTAAAGAGGTTAAAGAGCATCTGGCATGTTCACTTGGCAGCTGAAGGCATCTTTGTTGGTTCCATGTTCATATGTGCCCACGTTTCTGGGAAAAATTATGTTTTAATATATACAAATTAGCCTCTAGGAGCAATGGCAGCGTTACCTTTACACCTAGTGGCTCTGCTCTCTCTGCAACTGCAACTCCCTCTCCACTTTAATTAACATGGACCGGCAATGAAAACTGCATAACAGCTGTCCTTGTCAATCAAATTGGAGTGGGCACGGCAGTGGCAGAGTGAGCAGAGCCTCTAGGTGCAATGGAAATGTGCCCGTTGCTCCTAGAAGCTCATTTGCAAATATTAAAGCTTCATTTTTCTCAGCAATGTGGACACATATTAACATGGGACCAACACAGATGTCTTCAGCTGCCAAGTGCACATGTAACAGATCAGCCAGTGTCATAAGAAAGAATCTGCTGATAGATGTCCTTTAAATCAATTGTATCATTATAATTTCAGCATGGATTCCAGTGGGAAAGTTAATAAGTCTTAGTTTTGCAGTTGTCTTTCTCCCCATAGTCTTACTCCATAGTCACAAAGAGGACAGACCATACAGGTGTAAGAGATGTGAGGAACTATAAATTAAATTAATACTGTACTCGTGGATTGGGGAATGTTCGATTATGTTTTGCTCTGTACTGGCAAAGACTAGCAAGGTTATTGGCTGTGTTAAAGAAAATGGAATGAGCCCTTGGCTATTTTCATGCGAAATGTAATATAAGAAATTTATTTCTAGAGTAACACAGAACTGTAAGGTCCATTTATCTATGCAAATAGCCCACTTCGATTTTAGGAGTTTCTTTCAAACAAGAATATTTGTTCTTTACCCTCAAATACATAAGGTAGGTAAAGTGTTTTACCAATAACATGGTGGCTTGTTTTGCTCATATTTAATAGTGGTATAAAAATGTGGCTTCTCCTGAATAAAAAGTTCTAAAGAACGAAAACAGTCTCTTGATTTTTATTTTATTTTAGCTTTGGGTTTTTTAGCAACCTTGTAACCAATTGTTATCTTTTGTATCTGTTTTGTCTCTTGTTTTGTATTATGTATTATATGTTGTACAGGCATTATTTTTCTGTAACTTACTCTTATTTTGTGAACAAAACCCTGTGACTGGAGTACAATTAGCAATTAAATAAAATCTCTTCTGTATTCGTAATTAGGAGCTCTGAAAAGGCTATAAAAATATTGCATTGTAAACCTTTGTTTATGAGAATGTTATACTGCAGGCTAAACTGGGTCTTCTCTTCAGTATAGCTATTCCTGTAAAACGTACATTTTTATTCGGCAGATTCAAAGTTATTAAAATGTTTAACCAGTTCTGTGCTGCAGGCAATAGAAAGTTGAATAAGTGTAATTATTCAGTGTCCTCACAGTAAAAAATTGGTCAATTACCTTCCCCTCAGCGCCTTGGGGGAAGCAATAAAGGATGTCTACAAAGTTTCTCTGCAGTAAATAGTTGTTTTAGTATATATTTTCTTCAGTGTTGTCAGTAACAAAGTCAGTGTAAAGGGAGTTGGTGTGATAGTTTTATGGGGCTTACAAAGTGGAATAACTGCCAAATTACTGAAATATGCTGACACAAATTTGGCTAGCCTTATAAATATAATGTAGAGATGAGCAACAGGGAGGCTCAGACAGATTGGGCTTTTAGTTTGAATCAGGGGAACTGAGGATTGACATGGTACTGCAAATCAAGGCAAGATATAAATCTGTAATTCTATGTTAATAATTTAGAGTTTGATATAAAAAGTGATTTAAATTCAATCTTCAGGAAAACTTTTTTTTTCTAACCACAATTAATGAGGTGCAAAGACTTACTTTAGGTGAGAACGTTTCTCCAAGAATCTGGAAGGACCAGATTGGACTTGCCACTAGTTATGGACGAACATCTGCCGGGACGGTTCGTGAATATGATCATGCGAACGCGATCAAATGTTCGCGAACCGCAAGTTCGCGGCGGGTCCCATTCATTTTAATGTCAGGCGAACCTGAAAAACCTTCAGCTCATATTTGCAGCCAATAAATAATTACTAGAAGTGCACAAATAAACCAACAACATGGACAGTGACATACCAGATCTATTATTCGAATTTGCGATCTCCATTTATAATTTATTTCAATGCTAAATATTGGCAATATAATTTTTGCGTACGCGCATGCGCAAATGCACTATACAGTACCCGAATGCACTATAAAGTAAGTATATTGGTATATAACACCCCGCTTTAATCAGTTTTTTTTTGGGGGGGGGGGGGACTGGTATATCACACTAGTAGAAATTATTTGTTCCAATAACGCTTGTCCCTCTATATACCTGCAGTATCGCAGCAGAACCGCACACAACTGCCGCACAATACAAATGCACTATAATATACTTTCTAACATAGAAAGTATATTATAACATTGTACAAGGAAGGCAATCCATTAGAATATTCATAAAGATAAAACGTAACCTTTAATAATTTTACTATGAGGGTCCATTCACACGGACCGCACATCGCCGGCACTATAATAAAAAATGCCTAATCTTGTCTGCAATTGCGGACAAGAATAGGACATGTTCTATTTTTTTGCGGAAACGGAAGCACAGATGCGGAAGTGCGGATCCGCAAATGCGGATGCGGACAGCACATTCCGGCCCCATTGAAAATGAATGGGTCTGCACCCGTTCCGCAAAATTGCGGAATGGATACGGACCCATTTTGCGGACGTGTGAATGGAAAAGATATCCCTCAAAATGAAAATAAATACAATTATTAAAGTTAAGCAAAAAGCATAGATTTGGTAGGCAATAACAAGTGCTCGGAGGCACTAAAATCAGGTGCTCGGCGGCACCAAATCAAAAACCATATGTCCTACCACAATCCGGGGGGTTCCAGTGCACATCCATGAATCCCGGAGGGAAAGCAAAAAAACATCCATCCCTGGGCTAGATGATGATGTGGTATTGAAGGACAGGGTGCGCAAAAAACTGTCCCTGATATTGCCCTACAGGGGGGTGCTATTCTGGCCCTGATAGCATAACCCCAGAGCCACCCCAACCGGAACCTTACCCTATATAAAAATGGCCCTAGTAAGCCCCTAGCCCCTGACTTCCAGGTGATCACTATAAAGATCTATGTGTTTTTGACTCATTGTAAAAGTATATTATAAGTATATCGCATCCCTCTGTGTATCACACATATCGATAGCACACCTATACTAGTCCTTAAAAGGACTTTTGTGGCCCTATTAGCTAGAGTTTGGTGTCCCTAACAGCCTGTCCCTGCTCCACACAGCAACCTCTCCCTACACTGGAAAAACACTGAATGTAAAATGGCGGCCAGATCAGGTTTATTTATAAGGTAGGGGGTATGTCCATGTGCTGAAATGTCTCAATTGGCTGTCCTGTACCACCTGATGGATGTGTGATGGGTGAAAGTTCTTCATAATGTAAAAGAATATGGCGGGCGCAAATTTCTCCATATGTTCGCATGTTCGGCGAATCGCGAACATGCAAAGTTCGCCGCGAAACGACCACCGGGCGAACCGCGAGGCCATCTCTACTTGCCACTTGTACCCTCATAATGAAATTAGGAAGGTTTTAAAGGGGTTTTCCGAGACTTATATACTGATGACTTATCCTCTGGGTAGGTCATCAGTATCTGATCGGTGGGGGTCCTACACCTGAAACCCCCGTGATCAGCTGTTTGAAAAGAGTTTACCATTAAAATATACCGTATACCGTTAGAGTATACCACAGACTTTTGTAACACTTGGAGGTAGGCCACAGTGTCACGGATGGTGTTGCAGAAAACAAGAAGTAACAAATAAAGATCCGACTAACTTGATCCCAAACTAAGGAACACAAGGGTGAGCCCTGTTAAAGCCCTAGAGCTCTCCCTGGCTGCTCAGCCCATGCAAAGATCTCAATGATAGAAAGTTGCATGTCCACGTACCTCGACTGTGTGACACCTGAACACCCTATAATAGTGAGGGGACACGACCACCGGCTCCCTGCACTTAATACGGAGGAGTTCAGGGTCACCTAGAATCAAGTCAACAGGAAAACACAATACAGAAATAGACTTATCTTGAGGAACCAGCAGTAGCAACTTCAAGCAGTGAAAGCAATCCAGGAAGTAGTATAAACCGCAAGGTGAGGCAGTATGGGAGGAGATATATAGGGAGGCAATCACTGCTAATAGATGACAGCTGGGAGAGGGAGAAGAGATGTCAAAGCGAAAGCAAAACAAAAGAACATCATGCAGGAGGTACTGAAGAAAGTCTGTCAGAACTCCTCAGAGATCTGGCGGTGACAGACAGCTTTTATTTAAAGTAAGCTTCTCAGATGATTTTTGCTTTCCTATCTTAGAGTAGAAAGCAGAGTAAATCCTTGCAGGACTCCTAGGAAAGACATTGAGAGTCCTGAATTCTATGCTTACATAGAATGATAGCATGTTGTGTGTATAGAAAAGGCTGTCAATCACCATATGTGCACATGGTAATCAGGACTCTCAATGTCTCTCCTAGGAGTCCTGTAAGGACTTTCTCTTCTTTTCACTCAGAAATCCTGCTCCAAATCATAGAAACCTATAAACCACAGAGCTTAGCTTCTCTTCCTCTATCCTATCCTGCTCCCACATAGCGCCGCAGAAGTCACCTGATAAGTCTTACTTTAGTTTTACATAGGAGGGCCTTGGGATTTATCTACCAACAATGACTGAATAGTAAATTTATAAAAGGGGTCTATAGAAAAAGAGGAGCACTAACTACATTTGTTAAATTATGGGTGCTTTGTGGATTGATGTTTTTGGTTTAGCTTCAGGGGAACTTATGAGAGTGAGGTTAATATAGGGTGTGGATTAGATTTTGTATTTTTGTGCTTGACAATTGGCTTCATGGTCGGGGGGGGGGGGGGGTTTCTCTTGTTATCTGTACTTTGAATTGAGCCTTGATATGTCTTGGTGGCCTTATATGTTTATTTTCTATTATTTTGCTGCGAGACCTTAGTAGGATGTTATTTACAACCATAGGCATGCGCAGCCTATTTTATTAGGGTGTGCACCCTAAAGCACAAACACACACGCCGAGCACGCGCGTGTATGTATGTATATATATATTATATACACATATACACACACACACACACACACACACACATATATATATATATACACAAATATACTCTGTATACATACATACAGACCCGCACTATCAATATAATGATAGGAGAAGAAAAATTTTTTAAACGTCCAATATTTTTCGCCCTATAAGACGCGCGGGACCATAAGACGCAGTTAGGTTTTAGAGGGGGACAATAAGAAAAAAAAATGTCATTATACCTCAGGTCAGACCACCAATCAGACCTCAGCTGACCGCCCCAATCAGACCCCCAATGTCAATAAGACCCCAATAAGACCTCAGATCAGACCTCAATGTGAATGACCCCCAATCAGACCTCAGATAAGAGCCCCAGTGCCTCATATCAGCCCCCTGTGCCTCATATCAGCCCCCCGTGCCTCATATCAACCCCCAGTGCCTCATATCAGCCCCCCCGTGCCTCATATCAGCCCCCAATACCCCTCTTTAGCCCCCCAGTGCCTCATATCAGCCCCCAGTGCCCCCATAAGCCCCCAAATAAAATAAAATAAACACTTCCCTTTCCTGCTCCGGACGCCGTCGGTCCTCACCGCCCGCGCTCGGTAATCCTCTTGTACAGTCTGCTTTGTGGGCGCGCACAGTGTGAGGTCCCAGCGCGGCCTCACACTGTGCGCAGCCTTCACAGTGGAACACATGAAGACCAGGAAGAGGTGAGTATAGCGCTTTCAGAGCTTCCTGGGCCTCCGGTACTAATCAGCGCTTCCATAATGGGGGAAAAATGCATATTATGGGGTGAAAAAGTGCAGCACGGGGGTGACAGAACTAGTGTTCCCTCTCAGCCTTAGCAGCTGCTGAGCGGGTTCGGCTCAGAGCTGGGCACAGCGCCATCAAAGGTGGGCGATAGGAAAACCTAAGATAATTGTCACATCAAAGAGCATGCAAACCACTGCGCCATCCCATACAATACAGTATAACCCTTGCACCATCCCGTACAATATACAGTATAGTCCTCTCTGTGATCACTGGACATTGCTCTCCATATATAAACCATATGGGGGAAAAAAAATCTCATTGATCCAGAGAACTTACATAGAAAAACTAATAACCAAGAGGCTAAACAAAACCCTGTTTCTGACCTTATGTTAAAACATAACTTTCATTAGATTCCTAAAGGAATTTTTTTTTTAAAAAAAACCTGCTTTTTCTCTAGATGACCTTATGTTAGTAGTAGTGTTAATAGAGTCTCAAAGGTCTGTAAAAATAGTGTAGCTTTTTGACCCTTGCGACTCTATTACCACTACTATAAACATAAGGTCATCTAGAGAAACAGCAGTTTAAAAAAAAAAAATATTTCCCTTTAGGTGTTAAAGCAATCAAATGAAAGTTATGTTTTAACATAAGAGTCAGAAGCAGGTTTTTGTTTAGCCTCTGTCTTGGCTGTTAGTTTTTCCATTTATAAAGCTCCACATTGAGCTTCCAGCAGTAGATAGAAGCCTGCAGGACACTTCTGTTGTCACATCACCTGGGCACATGGTGATGGCTCCGTTCCTATGCTGCCCCTGGCACTTCATCAGCAGCCGGCAATGGCACAGGGGTGGTGCGCTTCCTGTTTTCATAATAACTGAAAAGTAAGCTATTGCTGCTGCTGTGTTCAGCTCCCGAGAGAAGGGGGTGTGAGAGCATCAGCCAATGGCACAGCAGCCAGCTGATACTGGCCAATCAGCAGCCTCCTTAGGGTTGCCACCTTTTCTTCAAGCCAAACCCGAACAGAAGGGAGGGAGGGCCCCTTCCAGGCCCACCCATGCCCCGCCTCCAGCCACGCCCATGTCCCGCCTCCAACCATGCCCATGTCCCGCCTCCACCCCTGGTCGCTGTCGCACCAAGATTGTTACGCCCCTGATCCCACGCCTGCGCCGTCCCGTTTAGTATTCGGCGCAGGCGCGGGATTTACGGGACGAAGAGGAGAACTCGGACGTCAATCAACTGGACATGGGCGTGCCACTGCCAAAGGGTGAATAGACGGAGCCTCTAGGTGCTGCAGCAATCCCCTTATAGCACCTAGAGGCTCATTAGCATATTATAAGTCTTTATTTTAAGAGAACAGCGGCAGCGGCAGGCAGGGAGTTATAAAGCACACTGTTATGTAGCTGACTGACATTAGCCGATCGCTCATGTCAGTCAGTTACATAACATAACGTTTTTTCTGATTGACAGATTCAGAAACCTGTTTAAACACTGTTACATACACACTTCAAATGTTTTATATTTATACCTTTTTAGAAGTAAGTGATTATCTGGTGTCAGGATTCAGGACTGTCTTGGTCAGGTTGAAAAACCACTGCTGCACTGTCTGCAGGCAGGGCACAGTGGGCACTACTTGGGCAGGCTGCTGGAGCTGGACTGGAGTCTGGAGAAGAAGAAAGATTTCAATTCTCCCTCCCTGCCTCTCTCTCTGATGTCACTTCCTGTGTGGACCTGACTTCCTTATCAGAGAGAAGGAGGTAGGGACTGGGAGGCAGGGGAGGAGCGAGGAGGAGTGAGGAGACCGGAGACTGAACAGTGAGTGAGCCGCTGCGCTGCCTGGCAGCCACAGGCATCACTGTAGTGTAGACTGGGGAGGGGGGGGGGAGCGCTGCGCTCAGCTGATCACCCGGCCGCCGCAGTAAGTGAGTCACTAGTGACAGGCAGCTTAAATATGCGATCGGACAATCTCGGTCGGACGTCCACACTGTCTGCAGTTTGAATGAATAATCCTGTGCCTGGGTCTAAGAAAGGCTTGTACCCGGGCACAGGATTACAAACCCGGACTGTCCGGGTCAATCCCGGACGGGTGGCAACCCTAAGCCTCCTCCCTAATCACAAAGCTCTGTAATGTGCAGAGCTCTGTTATTGGAGATTTCAGGCATCAGCGGTATTGCTCTGCTGCCTGCAGTGTCTGTGCCGTTCACAGCGCTCAGTGCTCTAATGAACAGTGAAATCGGCGGCTGAGCACACATTCTAAACCTCAAGTTGGCTTGATTAGGGTGTGCCCAGGCACACCCGGCACACCTCGTGCGCACACCTATGTTTACAACTATCTCTACTGCAGATTTGATGAGGGACAGTGGAGGGATCTGGGGGTAGTACATGGACTTGATGATATCTTGGGCTTCTTTTGGCGGGTTTACACGGCCTGAGGAGCAGCCAATTATTGGGAAAGAAGCATTCCTTCCCGACAAGTGCCTGTTCGTTCATTGGGGGTGAGGTGCTGCATTTACATGCAGCGATCACCTCCACAGTATGAGAACGAGTAATCGCTACTGTGATTGCTCATTCTTTTACAACTGCATTGTTTCTAGGCAGTACAGTGCTACTTGTGACTTTTCTATGCCAAAAAGAGTTATAAGGGGAAAGATAAATTCACCCTATATCCCTGTAATGTTCTTTGTCACATAAAATGTTTAGTTTTTCTTTCTGTATTGGACCATGTTTACAGGTGTAGTCATCTCTAAGCAGTAAGCATATTGTCTTCATCCTCTCATGTGCTGTTCATTACTAAAGGTCTCTTGTCAGCTCAGACTAGCTAGACTTCCAGATATATTTGTCAGCTTAAATTAGAGACTTTAAAGGGGTTGTCTCACAACTTGCATTTATCAAGTAGAACAAGTTAATACAAGGCACTAATGTATTGTGATTGGCTATATTGACTCCTCTGCTGGCTTGATTCATTTTTCCATCATATTATATACTGCTCATATCCAGGAGTTACGGCCAGCGCTCCCACTGTCCTATGCAAGCATGGCCACCGTTGCTGGATTGCAGGGTGGTCATAACTAGTAATGGACGAACATCGGTTCATAACTAGTAATGAACGATCAAATGTTCTTGAACCGCAAGTTCGCGGCGGGCCCCATTCACTTTAAAGGCAGGCGAACCTGGAAAACCTTCAGGTCATATTTGCAGCCACCAAATATTTACTAGAAGTCCACAAATAGTCCCACAACATGGCCAGTGACATACTAGAGGGGGATCAATAACAAAAATTCCCACAAAAAATATGTATTTTAATCAGGGGCCATTTTTATGTGTCTTAAAGGGAAATTCTCAAAAATGTGCCCTGCTGGAGCCTAGAAAATTTGTATTTTAGCCCATGGGAGTAGGGGCCCTAAATATTAGGCAATAACCTGACATAAAAGAACAAGTGATTATGTGGTTCGAGGTACATTATGCGGTCAATGGATAAAAATATTACTGTAGCCCACTGGAGTACAGGCCCCAAATATTAGGCATTCACCTGACATAAAAGAACAAGTGATTATGTGGCTCGAGGTACATTATGCGGTCAATGGTTAAAAATTTTACTGCAGCCCACTGGAGTACAGGCCCCAAACATTAGGCATTCATTGTACAGAAAAGACCAATGATTATGTGGCTGGAGGTATATTAGACGGTCATTGGATATCAATTTTACTGCAGGCCAGTGGAGTACAGGCCCCAAACATTATGCATTCACCGTGCAGAAAAGAACAAGTGATTATGTAGCTGGAGGTATATTAGACGGTCATTGGATAATAATTTTACTGTAGGCCAGTACAAATACATGTCAAATACACATGTTTAAAAGAACTAAAAATATTAAATTGGATTAAAAACATGGCTAACGAAATCCCCCCTCTTGAATAAACCCCAAATGATAATAGGTGAAATTCAATAACACGTGGTCATCATAGGTGTTGAATTCCTCCAAGACCCCAACAATTAGGCATTCACCGGACAGAAAAGATCAAGTGATTATGTGGCTGGAGGTAAATTAGATGGTCATTGGATAACAATTTTACTGCAGGCCAGTGGAGTACAAGCCCCAAACATTAGGCATTCACCGGACAGAATAGGCCTTTTATGACTCTGTATTTACATAAGACAGGGACCATTCTTTGTTCTGGGTGGTGGCGGATATGTGTGGGCTGGCATGAGGAAATTCAATTAAACATGGTCGTCACAGGTGTTGAATTCCTCCTAGATCCATGCCTCATTCATTTTTAGAAAATGTGAGGTTGTCCACACTGTCGTGAGCTAGGCAAGTGCGCTTATCGGTCACGATCCCCCCTGCTCCGCTAAACGTCCTTTCGGACAGGACACTCACAAGCCAAGAGTTCCATGGCAAATTGTGCCAGCTCTAGCCACAGGTTAAGCCTGCACACCCAGTAGTCCAGTGGTTCCTCGCTTAGTAGTCCAGGGGTTCTTTGCTTCTCAGAGCGTCCACATTGGCCGTTAACCCGATGTAGTCGAACACCTGTCAGTCTAGGGATTCCCTGAGGCTGGATCCGGAGGGTGGCTATCGATGGGTTGGCTGCAAGAATGATCTCATATCTGAAGTGACCAACATATTTTCAAACCGCTCTTTTCTTGCAGGCGCGGTAGGATTGGTACACGCACCTGTTTCGCTGTGGGTGGAAATTCCTCTGCCAGCACCCGCAACAGCAGAATGCAGCATCTCTAACAGCAAGGCCTGGAAATGCTGCATTCTGACAACCCTCTGTGATGCTGGTAACATGTCTGCCATATTGTGTTTGTACCGGGGATCTAAGTATGTTGCCACCCAGTACTGGTCCTTGCCCTTTATGCTTTTTATACGGGGGTCCCTCTTCAAACACTGGAGCATGAAGGCCCCCATTTGCACTAAATTGGAAGCGGTGGAGCGCCCTGGCTCCTGCTCATCGCCCAGGAGAATGTCGTCCTTAGTATCCTCCCCCCAGCCACCAGGGATCCCAGAAAAGATTAAAGCCTACTCTTCTTGCTCCTCCTTCTCCTCCCCCAGCCATCATCCTCCTCTGACTCCTCTTCAGACTCTGCCTCAGATGGAGTAGCCCCCCTGGGAATTAATTCAGCATAGTCACTTCCTCATATTCTAGCTCCTGCTCCTCGACGGCTTGATCAATGACACGACGCAATGCACGCTGCAGAAAGAAGGCATAAGGTACGATGTCACTGATGGTGCCCTGGCTGCGACCAGTTTGGTGATCTTATCAAATGGCCGCAGAAGTCTGCATGTGTCGCGCATGAGCAACCACTGGCGCAGTGAAAAGAAACCAAGGTCCCCAGAACCTGTCCTGCTGCAAAGTTTGTACAGGTAGTCGTTAAAGGCACCTTGCTGCTGGAGCAGCCTATCAAGCATATACAAGGTAGAGTTCCATCGTGTCAGGCTGTCACAAATCAGACGTCTGACGGGCAGGTGGTGTCGCCGCTGAATGTCAGCAAGGCGAGCCATGGCCGTGTAAGATCTTCTAAAATGGCTAGAGATTTTCCTGGCCTGCCACAAGATGTCCTGGACCCCTGGGTGTTTGGAAACGAATCACTGCACGACTAAGTTCAGGGCATGTGCCATGCACGGCACATGTGTCATTTTGCCCTGTTTCAGTGCGCTCAGCAGATTGGCACCATTGTCGCACACCACTTTACCAACTGTGTGGTTCGAGGTACATTATGCGGTCAATGGATAAAAATATTACTGTAGCCCACTGGAGTACAGGCCCCAAATATTAGGCATTCACCTGACATAAAAGAACAAGTGATTATGTGGCTCGAGGTACATTATGCGGTCAATGGATAAAAATTTTACTGCAGCCCACTGGAGTACAGGCCCCAAACATTAGGCATTCATTGTACAGAAAAGACCAATGATTATGTGGCTGGAGGTATATTAGACGGTCATTGGATATCAATTTTACTGCAGGCCAGTGGAGTACAGGCCCCAAACATTATGCATTCACCGTGCAGAAAAGAACAAGTGATTATGTAGCTGGAGGTATATTAGACGGTCATTGGATAATAATTTTACTGTAGGCCAGTACAAATACATGTCAAATACACATGTTTAAAAGAACTAAAAATATTAAATTGGATTAAAAACATGGCTAACGAAATCCCCCCTCTTGAATAAACCCCAAATGATAATAGGTGAAATTCAATAACACGTGGTCATCATAGGTGTTGAATTCCTCCAAGACCCCAACAATTAGGCATTCACCGGACAGAAAAGATCAAGTGATTATGTGGCTGGAGGTAAATTAGATGGTCATTGGATAACAATTTTACTGCAGGCCAGTGGAGTACAAGCCCCAAACATTAGGCATTCACCGGACAGAATAGGCCTTTTATGACTCTGTATTTACATAAGACAGGGACCATTCTTTGTTCTGGGTGGTGGCGGATATGTGTGGGCTGGCATGAGGAAATTCAATTAAACATGGTCGTCACAGGTGTTGAATTCCTCCTAGATCCATGCCTCATTCATTTTTAGAAAATGTGAGGTTGTTCACACTGTCGTGAGCTAGGCAAGTGCGCTTATCGGTCACGATCCCCCCTGCTCCGCTAAACGTCCTTTCGGACAGGACACTCACAAGCCAAGAGTTCCATGGCAAATTGTGCCAGCTCTAGCCACAGGTTAAGCCTGCACACCCAGTAGTCCAGTGGTTCCTCGCTTAGTAGTCCAGGGGTTCTTTGCTTCTCAGAGCGTCCACATTGGCCGTTAACCCGATGTAGTCGAACACCTGTCAGTCTAGGGATTCCCTGAGGCTGGATCCGGAGGGTGGCTATCGATGGGTTGGCTGCAAGAATGATCTCATATCTGAAGTGACCAACATATTTTCAAACCGCTCTTTTCTTGCAGGCGCGGTAGGATTGGTACACGCACCTGTTTCGCTGTGGGTGGAAATTCCTCTGCCAGCACCCGCAACAGCAGAATGCAGCATCTCTAACAGCAAGGCCTGGAAATGCTGCATTCTGACAACCCTCTGTGATGCTGGTAACATGTCTGCCATATTGTGTTTGTACCGGGGATCTAAGTATGTTGCCACCCAGTACTGGTCCTTGCCCTTTATGCTTTTTATACGGGGGTCCCTCTTCAAACACTGGAGCATGAAGGCCCCCATTTGCACTAAATTGGAAGCGGTGGAGCGCCCTGGCTCCTGCTCATCGCCCAGGAGAATGTCGTCCTTAGTATCCTCCCCCCAGCCACCAGGGATCCCAGAAAAGTTTAAAGCCTACTCTTCTTGCTCCTCCTTCTCCTCCCCCAGCCATCATCCTCCTCTGACTCCTCTTCAGACTCTGCCTCAGATGGAGTAGCCCCCCTGGGAATTAATTCAGCATAGTCACTTCCTCATATTCTAGCTCCTGCTCCTCGACGGCTTGATCAATGACACGACGCAATGCACGCTGCAGAAAGAAGGCATAAGGTACGATGTCACTGATGGTGCCCTGGCTGCGACCAGTTTGGTGATCTTATCAAATGGCCGCAGAAGTCTGCATGTGTCGCGCATGAGCAGCCACTGGCGCAGTGAAAAGAAACCAAGGTCCCCAGAACCTGTTCTGCTGCAAAGTTTGTACAGGTAGTCGTTAAAGGCACCTTGCTGCTGGAGCAGCCTATCAAGCATATACAAGGTAGAGTTCCATCGTGTCAGGCTGTCACAAATCAGACGTCTGACGGGCAGGTGGTGTCGCCGCTGAATGTCAGCAAGGCGAGCCATGGCCGTGTAAGATCTTCTAAAATGGCTAGAGATTTTCCTGGCCTGCCACAAGATGTCCTGGACCCCTGGGTGTTTGGAAACGAATCACTGCACGACTAAGTTCAGGGCATGTGCCATGCACGGCACATGTGTCATTTTGCCCTGTTTCAGTGCGCTCAGCAGTTTGGTACCATTGTCGCACACCACTTTACCAACTGTCAAATTGAGTGGGGTTAACCACTGATCGGCCTGTGACTGCAGAGCTGAAAGCAGTGCAAGACCGGTGTGGCTCTTGGCTTACAGGCACAACAGCCGCAGCACAGCATGGCAACGTCTCATCTGGCACGTCAAATAGGTTCTGGGGAGCTTGAGGGGTGCAGCGGAAGAGGCGGTAGCAGTGGAAAAGGAGAAGTCAGCCGAGGAGGAAAAGGAGGATGGAGTAGGAGGAGGAGCAGAAGAGGCAGGCCTGCATGCAATCCATGGTGGTAACACCAAATCCACATGGGTGCCATGGGTTACATGCTTAACAGCCATCAGAAGGTTGACCCAGTGGGCAGAAAAAGTTATGTACCTTCACAACCCTTGTTTGCTAGACCACGTGTCTGTGGTCAGATGTATCTTGGCACTGACACTGTGTGCCAGAGATACATTCACTTGCCTTTGAACATGGCCATTTAGCTCTGGGATGCCCTTCTGGGAGAAATGTTTCCTTCCGGGGACATTCCATTGCGGTGTGCCAATGACAACAAATTTTCTAAAGGCCTATGAGTCCACCAGTTTATATGGCAGTAGTTGGCCGGCTAGCAGTTCTGACAAGCCAGCGGTCAGCAGTTGGGCAAGAGGGTTATCCGGCGTCATCAACTTTTTACGTTCGTACATTTGGGCCATGGAAGCCTGCCTTTTGCTAGATGAACGCGACAACGGCACGGTGGAAGGTGGAGTGGAGAACAAATAGGAAGAGAGAGGAGAGGGGGCAGGACGTGGAGCGCCGGGATTGTAGCTTTGTGGGTTTTGACGGTGTTGCTCCCATTGGGCTCTGTGATGGGAGGCCTTAAGGCGGTCATCGCTAGGTGAGTGTTGGGCTTACCGCTACTTATGCGTTGAAAGCACAGGCTATAGATGGCAACACTATTGTCAGCAGCTGACACGTTAAAAAAAAAAGCCCACACTGCGGAGCCATGTGCCCGCGTCCTGGGAGCGCCAGATGTGACCGTGCATGGTGGATGGCTCGCTCCAGATACATTTGCAGTCTGCTTTTTGCCTTCTTTGCAATGCGAATTCTGCCTGCTTCTCCTCCTTCTACCCCCTATCTGCTGCTCTGTCTCTCCCTCTGAACTCCCCTCCTCTTCCTCTCTCCTGGGCACCCACGTGACATCCATCGACACGTCACCATGGTCAGCCTTCACCACCACTGACATTAGAGATCTCAGAGTAGACAGCAACAGCGGGGACCTCCATCCTTGGGCCGATCTGGTTGGCGGCCGTTGCTACCTCCTCTTCCTGATCTGATGCCAAGAATAGCTGCGCATCGGTAAGGTCTGGGAATGGATGGGAAAATAATTCCTCTGACTCTAGTGGAGGGGCTATGGTGGTGGTGGTGTCTTTAGGGGTTCACACAGCAGAGAGTGAGGAGGGTACAGATACAGAGGATGAGGAGGCTGCAGAAGCAGAAGGCTGAGTTAGCCACTCAACCAACTCTGGTGCATCCTTTGACGTAATCGCATGCACCTTCTCCAACTTCCCACTTAGGCTCCAGCCTGGTGCACCTGCCCGACCCCTACCACCCCTGTGGAATGGCCTGCCTCTTCCTCTGCCTGTCATTTTCAAAATGACCCTGTGACAAAGTCCGTATAGAAGAGCAGTATTTGTGGAAGCAGGTATATCGCAGGCCTCAATCAATATTTGGTGGAAGCTGGTATATCAAATCCCATAATCAATATTTGGTAGAAACCAGTGTATCGCAGGCCTCAATCAATATTTGGCAGGAGTCGGTATATCAAACCCCTCTATCAGTATTTTGTAGAAACAGGTATATAGAACCCCTTAATGATTTTTTGGGGAAAGCTGGTATATCAAACCCCTTAATCAATATTTTGGGGAAGCTGGTGTATTGCATGCCTCAATCAATATTTGGTGGAAGCTGGTATATCAATCCCCTCTATCAGTATTTTGTGGAAACAGGTAAATAGAACCCCTTAATGAGTATTTGGTGGAAGCAGGTATATCAAACCCCTTAATCAATATTTGGTGATAGTCGGTGTATAGCAGGCCTCAATCTATATTTGGTGGAAGCCGGTATATCAATCCCCTCTATCAGTATTTTGTGGAAACAGGTATATAGAACCCCTTAATGAGTATTTGCTGGAAGCCGGTAAATCAAACCCCTTATTCAATATTTGGTGGAAGCTGGTGTATCGCAGGCCTCAATCAATATTTGGTGGAAACTGGTATATCAATTACCTCTATCAGTATTTTGTGGAAACAGGTATATAGAATTCCTTAATGAGTATTTGGTGGAAGCAGGTATATCAAACCCCTTAATCAATATTTGGTGATAGTCGGTGTATCGCAGGCCTCAATCTATATTTGGTGGAAGCCGGTATATCAATCCCCTCTATCAGTATTTTGTGGAAACAGATATATAGAACCCTTAATGAGTATTTGGTGGAAACTGGTATATCAAACCCCTTAATCAATATTTGGTGGAAGCTGGTGTATCCCAGGCCCCAATTAATATATGGTGGAAGCGGTATATAAATCCCCTCTATCAGTATTTTGTGGAAAAAGGTATATAGAACCCCTTAATGAGTATTTGCTGGAAGCAGGCATATCAAACCCCTTAATCACTTTTGTTTAAGCAGGTATATCGCACCCCTTAATCAGTTTTTTTGGGGGCAACAGGTATATCACACCAGTTGCAATTAGTTATTCCAATAGCGTTTGTCCCTCTATCTAGCTGCGGTATCTCAACAGAACCGCACACAACTGCTGCACAATACAAATGCACTATAATATACTTTCTATGTTAGAAGGTATATTATAGGTATATTACACCCCACAATCAGTTTTATTTGGGGGGGGGGGGGGGGGGTAACAGGTATATCACGCCAGTTGCAATTAGTTATTCCAATAGCGTTTGTCCCTCTGTATAGCTGCAGTATCGCAGCAGAAACGCACACAAATGCTGCACAATACAAATGCACTATAATATACTTTTTATGTTAGAAAGTATATTCTAAGTATATCACACCCCTCAGTATGTCACACCTATCGATAGCACACCTATTCCAGTCCTTGAAAGGACTTTTGTGGCCCTATTAGTTAGTGTTTGGTGTCTTTAACAACTCTGTCCCTGCTCCACACAGCAACCTCTCCCTACACTGGCAAAAAACAGAATGTAAAATGGCTGCCAGATCGGGTTTATTTATAGGGTAGGGGGTGTGTCCATGTGCTGAAATGTCTTAATTGGTTGTCCTGTCCCACCTGATGAATGTGTCATGGGTCAAAGTTCGGCACAATGCAAAATAATATGGCGCTGGCGGACATCGCCATATGTTCGCATGTTCGGCGAACCGCGAACGAGCAAAGTTTGCAGCGAAAGACCGCCGGGTGAACCGCAAGGCCATCTCTAGTCATAACCCCTGCAGACAAGCAGTGTTTAATGTGATGGAAAAATGAATCAAGTCGGCAGAGGAGGCAATATGGATAATAACAATTGTGAGGTTTCGCTCTGGTAGATAGGGTAAGCGGACGCAGTACAGAGGCAAAAGACAAGTTCTTAACGCAAAACTTCAGTGTTTATTGACACTTGAGGCAAATGCACAAAACAATGCGTTACGCTGGGAGGAAAATACCTGTTTTCCCAGACCATTCCCCTCACTGCGTCACACAATACATTAGTAATTGGCTTGTATTAACTTTCTCTACATGATAAATGCCATTTGCTGAAGTGAGACAACCCCTTTAAGGGTACGATCACATGGTCAGGTTTCCTGATGTAGTTTTGGAGGCCAAAGTCAGGAGTGGATTATAAAAAGGAGAGGACAGGTATGACCTCCTCTTCTCTGAATTCGCTCCTGCTTTTGGCTTCTAAAACTGTATCTGGAAAATTGACTGTGGTCGTACCATAATAGATATACATGTCACTATTTAATTAGGCTATATGTAGACACTATCTTAAACTCAGATTTTTTGCTTTAATGCATGTATTACAATATCTTCAATTAAGTTCTTCTATACTCTGTTTTCACTGTATTGAACAATGACATATGTGAACATGTACCAAGGTCATAGCCATATAAAGTAGTTGAGCATTTTGTCCAAAAATAAAAAATATACTCAACTGTGTGCAAAAATGTATGCATCTGTAGGGCATATGTCCTGAATACTATGGTACAAGGTGTCTGGGTCTTTTTGTGAGAGGGCTTCATCAGTCAGAACATGGTAAAACTGGGATCCAGACAACCTGCTCAACATATGACTAACAGTGAGGGCCAGTTTGCAGTGTTCGCCAGCTGCCATCTTGACTCACAGCCGCCGGGGGCCTTCATCGGGCTGTTCTCGGAAATGCCTGCTCCCGGTGACCGCATTTGATTTCAGACCAGCTCGCGACACAGGTAAGGACTTGTGAGTCAAGATGGCAGCCCGCATGTGTTCGCTGGCGAACACTGCGAACTGGCCATCACTGATGACTAACAATTGTATGCAGTTTATTAGCTGGACAGTGTTTCTGTTTGCCATTGCTGTATTGACAGGGTTGCCTCAAAAGTATGCAAAGGAATCAGCAATCATAAAATGGAGCTCTGCATAGTTACATGCTGTAGGAAATAAAAATTACACAGGTCCATCAAGTTCAATGCATCTAAATGTTTCTAATAAAGGTTTTAAAGACACTTATAAAAAAAAAAAAAATCATGAACTACATAAATATTACATGAGCCTCACATCACTGATAACAACTCTTCCTCCTTTTTTATGTTCTAGATCAGGGGTACTTTTTGTAAAGGTCCATATACCTGGGTCTACCATCGGGTAAAGGTCCAAGATGCAAAAAAATTATAAAAAAATATTAGGTTAGGCAACGCCAGTGGCATGTACAATAAGTCACACCTCTAATTCTGCCCAATCGACATTCTGATGACCACACAGCAATAGTGCTCCTTCTGTGCCTCCCCACACAGTAAGGGCTCATTCAGACGGCCGTATGCTGTCCGCAAAAATACTGAATGCTATCCGTTTTTTTGCGGATCCGCAAAAAAAATGAAACATGTCCTATACTTGTCCGTGAAAATCAGGACATGGCCCCATTGAAGTCTATGGGTCCGCAAAAATACTGAATGCTATCCGTTTTTTTGCAGATCCGTTTTTTTGCGGATCCGCAAAAAAACGGATAGCATTCAGTATTTTTGCGGACAGCATACGGCCGTCTGAATGAGCCCTAAGAGTGTCCTCTTATTAATACTGTCTTGTTAATGTCCTGTTAGCAATAAATGCTGCCCCTCAGCCAATATGATGCCCCTTTAGGGGCCCCTCACAGTCAGATGTCCACTAAGTGCCTACTTACAGCAAGGTGATTTCCTGGTGTCAACAGTGTGATGCCTCCTTATTGCCTCGCCCTACAGTGTGATGTCCCTAAGCATTCCCTCAAAGTAGCATGATCCCTTGAGTGCCCCCCACACAGAATAAGGCTCCCTTAAAGGGGTTGTCCGGGTTCACAGCTGAACCCGGACATCCCTCCATCTTCACCCCGGCAGCCCCCTGACTTGCCCCCGATACGTCACCGGATGTCCTAAAAATGCCTTTACCCTGTGCGATTTAGCGCAGGGCAAAGGAGAGCATCGGAGCATGAACTGCTCCGATGCTCTCCTTTGCCCTGCGCTAAATCACACAGGGTAAAGGCATTTTTAGGAGATCCGGTGACGTATCGGGGCTCTCCATGGGGCTGCCAAGATACCCGGTGAGATCACCGGCACTGATGGTCGGGATTTAGCGTTTGTTCTGCCCGGCAGTGTGTTATTGAAAACAAAAGAGACCTGTCACGGCCACGGTTTTGGCCGTGACTCCTTGGGAGCCGCATACTGTTGCCCGCGGTTTTGGGTTGTAGTGTCAACCGCAGCTTGAGGCATAATGTAGTTGGCCTCAGGTGCGGTTGCCGTGGACAACAGATATGTGTGCGGTTTCCTAGGAGTTGTGTGCGAGTATGAATGCACTTTGGTATGTCTGTGAACACTCTGTGTTATGTCTGGTGTGCACGTACATCTTCCCCTCATTGTGGTTGCCCGTGGCAACGTTTGGTCGTTGTTGTACATGTGGTGGCAGTGTACCAGCCTTCGGGCTGACTCCCTGGACATGAGTGCCACCCATGTCGTTGCCTGCGGCAACAGCCACAGTGTGTGTGTTGTTTGGACACTTTTCCTTTTTATGTGTGTTTCCCTTCTTTGGTGCTGGAAGGGTTAACTCCCTTCCCAGTGTGTGTGTGTGTGTGTCTCACTGGGTGTGTCCGACTGTGGGGTGTGGCTTCTTGGCCTATAAAGCCTCACTGCTTTTGCAGGTCTGCAGGTTGCTTCAGCCATGCTTAGCTGAAAGTTTTTATAGGCCAAGAAGCCACACCCCACAGTCGGACACACCCAGTGAGACACACACACACACACTGGGAAGGGAGTTAATCCTTCCA
Source organism: Bufo bufo (assembly GCF_905171765.1). Lineage (NCBI taxonomy): Eukaryota > Metazoa > Chordata > Amphibia > Anura > Bufonidae > Bufo > Bufo bufo. The sequence continues at coordinate 528,593,479 of NC_053391.1, read as the reverse complement.
GCACCAAAGAAGGGAAACACACATAAAAAGGAAAAGTGTCCAAACAACACATACACTGTGGCTGTTGCCGCAGGCAACGACATGGGTGGCACTCATGTCCAGGGAGTCAGCCCGAAGGCTGGGACACTGCCACCACATGTACAACAACGACCAAACGTTGCCACGGGCAACCACAATGAGGGGAAGATGTACGTGCACACCAGACATAACACAGAGTGTACACAGACATACCAAAGTGCATCCATACTCGCACACAACTCCTAGGAAACCGCACACATAGCTGTTGTCCGCGGCAACCGCACCTGAGGCCAACTACATTATGCCTCAAGCTGCGGTTGACACTACAACCCAAAACCGCGGGCAACAGTATGCGGCTCCCAAGGAGTCACGGCCAAAACCGTGGCCGTGACAAGACCTTGCCCTGCGCGATTTAGCATCGGAGCGCATGTGTCCCCTCACACAGTATTAGGCCCCCTTAAATGCCCCTCACAGAGTGTTCCCCATTAAGTGGCTTCCACACAGTATGATGCCTCCTAAAAGGGAATGTGTGATTAGAAAATGACCCGCTGTTTAAATCACAATATGTTGAACATATTTTTAAAGAATTTTTGATGATGTTTTTTAATTTTCCATGTATTCCACAAAAAAGATAAAATCCTGAAATCTTTTCACTGGCCACTGTTTCTAATAAATGGAGCCACTTCTTGGTTCATACATATTACTTTACTGCAGTTAACTCTTACTGTAATGATATCACCTCTGTGTATAGATTCACCATTCATAAGGTAATTGTCAAATCTTATCTATTCTTTCCTTGTACAATGACCTCTACACAGGTCACAGAGCACGCCTAGAAACCTCTACCATAGAAGTCAATGAGGTCCAATTCTGACCAATATGTCTATGGACTATAGGGCTGCTGTAAAGCAATTTATTTAATGCTTCCTAAATGCTATTTAAGTGATCCCCATACAGTGATGCCTCCTCAACATCCTCCATACAGAGTGATGCCCCCTTAAGTGCTCCCCTTATATTTAAAGCCCTTAAGTGGCCCTCACACAGATTGATGCCTGCCTAATAGAGTTATTCCCCTTTAGATTGCCCCACACAGTATTGCCACCCTCATAGTTATGTCCCCTTTATTGGCCCTCTCACAAAGTTATGCCCCCTTGGATGACCCCCACAAAGTGATGCCCTCATCATAGGTATACTGCTTTAGTGGCCATGCACACAATTATGCCCGCTTAGATGGCCCCCCATACACACACACAGTGATTCCCCCATCAAAGGTATTCGCCCTTTAGTGGGCCCACACACAGTTATGACCCATTAGATGGCTCCCACACAGTGATGACCCCTTTAGTAGCCCACACACAGTTATGCCCCTTTAGAATGCCCCCATACAGTTATGCCCCTTTAGATGACACCCCACACAGTTATCCACTCTTAAGTGGCCCTCACACACAGTTATACCTCCTTAGATGCCTCCTCACTCACAGACTTACACCCCCTTAAATGGGCCTTTAGTTTAAATACTCACCTTCCCCATGTTCCCAGCCTCTCCACTCTGTGCTCTGCTGTCTGTGGCTCAGCGCACCAAGCGTGATGACGTCACTACATCAAACTTACCAAAGTTACCAGCGCTGAACTACGCACAGCAGGGGAATGGTGAAGCAGGGAGCTTATTGCTCCCTGCTTCACCATCGTATTCAACTGTATCTGCGTCACAGGGACACAGATACAGTTGAAGGTGGGATATGCAGGGGTCTGGACAGCTGGCAACTGTGGTCCAGATTCGAACCACAGTCCACCAGTTGAATACCCCAGCTCTAGATTTTCATCTTTTCCATTTTTGCTCAAATCATCCATGTGAACTTGTCAGGCTGAGCTATGTATTCCCCCAAACAATCACACATGTTAAGATGATAAGTCATCATTAGGGTGTTTCCAAGTACTCCAATACTATTTCGGTGATTTTTTTGGTTACAGGTTGTCCTGTCCTTGCTAACAAATGAGCAAAAAAAATAAGATTTATTCTGTTAAATTACCTCCATTTCTTTCCTCAGATCATGAGAGTCCCTTTGTTATCACCATTCCTCAATAAATGATGTGCTCTTTTAGCAGCCTCATAGGAACCTAATTCTAGTAATGCTCTATCCAGCTAGGAAAATTCCTCAACTGATTGATGTCAGGTTGTTCTTGTTTGGAAATTTCATATCATGGGATATTTTGTCGAGAGCAAGAAATAAACCCTGTACATGTATATATAGAGAGCAGAGGATCCCACATGAATTTAGAATATTTTATATGGTCACAAAATACTTATCAGGGTAAAAAGTCACCAGCTTTATTGGGGCTATAATGTAACAGCAAATATACAGGGAGTGCAGAATTATTAGGCAAGTTGTATTTTTGAGGATTAATTTTATTATTGAACAACAACCATGTTCTCAATGAACCCAAAAAACTCATTAATATCAAAGCTGAATATTTTTGGAAGTAGTTTTTAGTTTGTTTTTAGTTTTAGCTATTTTAGGGGGATATCTGTGTGTGCAGGTGACTATTACTGTGCATAATTATTAGGCAACTTAACAAAAAACAAATATATACCCATTTCAATTCTTTATTTTTACCAGTGAAACCAATATAACATCTCAACATTCACAAATATACATTTCTGACATTCAAAAACAAAACAAAAACAAATCAGTGACCAATATAGCCACCTTTCTTTGCAAGGACACTCAAAAGCCTGCCATCCATGGATTCTGTTAGTGTTTTGATCTGTTCACCATCAACATTGCGTGCAGCAGCAACCACAGCCTCCCAGACACTGTTCAGAGAGGTGTACTGTTTTCCCTCCTTGTAAATCTCACATTTGATGATGTTCAGATCAGGTGAACAAGGAGGCCATGTCATTAGATTTTCTTCTTTTATACCCTTTCTTGCCAGCCACGCTGTGGAGTACTTGGACGCGTGTGATGGAGCATTGTCCTGCATGAAAATCATGTTTTTCTTGAAGGATGCAGACTTCTTCCTTTACCACTGCTTGAAAAAGGTGTCTTCCAGAAACTGGCAGTAGGACTGGAAGTTGAGTTAGACTCCATCCTCAACCCGAAAAGGCCCCACAAGCTCATCTTTGATGATACCAGCCCAAACCAGTACTCCACCTCCACCTTGCTGGCGTCTGAGTCGGACTGGAGCTCTCTGCCCTTTACCAATCCAGCCACGGGCCCATCCATCTGGCCTATCAAGATCACTCTCATTTCATCAGTCCATAAAACCTTAGAAAAATCAGTCTTGAGATATTTCTTGGCCCAGTCTTGACGTTTCAGCTTGTGTGTCTTGTTCAGTGGTGGTCGTCTTTCAGCCTTTCTTACCTTGGCCATGTCTCTGAGTATTGCACACCTTGTGCTTTTGGGCACTCCAGTGATGTTGCAGCTCTGAAATATGGCCAAACTGGTGGCAAGTGGCATCTTGACAGCTGCACGCTTGACTTTTCTCAGTTCATGGGCAGTTATTTTGCGCCTTGGTTTTTCCACACGCTTCTTGCGACCCTGTTGACTATTTTGAATGAAACGCTTGATTGTTCGATGATCACGCTTCAGAAGTTTTGCAATTTTAGGAGTGCTGCATCCCTCTGCAAGATATCTCACTATTTTAGACTTTTCTGAGCCTGTCAAGTCCTTCTTTTGACCCATTTTGCCAAAGGAAAGGAAGTTGCCTAATAATTATGCACACCTAATATAGGGTGTTGATGTCATTAGACCACACCCCTTCTCATTACAGAGATGCACATCACCTAATATGCATAATTGGTAGTAGGCTTTCGAGCCTATACAGCTTGGAGTAAGACAACATGCATAAAGAGGATGATGTGGTCAAAATACTCATTTGCCTAATAATTCTGCACGCAGTGTATAGATAATCACAATGAATGGGTAGCTTTATAAAGTATTTAAAACATAACATTTAATTATCTATAGGATAAAATAATGGGCCCTACTAAACTTGACAAATAATGTATAAATAGTTGCCACTAGTTACACATATCTCCTAAAATAATGGACGGAGATAAGAAGGGACCAATAAAGGGACAGTAGTATGTAAAGAGACAGGATGAAGGGTAGCCAGGTACCAAGGCAGAAAGACACAGTGCTGGGTCCCAAAACCCTAAGTCGCCCTGTCTATCTGTGTCCTCCCTCCTGTCTACCACAATATCCCTATTATCGCCCTTCCTAAGAATGGACTGCCCAGCTTTGCCCGATAGCCAGAATATGGTCCTGAGGGGGTTACCCTATCGGGCAAAGCTGGGCAGTCCATTCTTAGGAAGGGCGATAATAGGGATATTGTGGTAGACAGGAGGGAGGACACAGATAGACAGAGCGACTTAGGGTTTTGGGACCCAGCACTGTGTCTTTCTGCCTTGGTACCTGGCTACCCTTCATCCTGTCTCTTTACATACTACTGTCCCTTTATTGTTCACTTCTTATCTCCGTCCATTATTTTAGGAGATATGTGTAACTAGTGGCAACTATTTATACATTATTTGTCAAGTTTAGTAGGGCCCATTATTTTATCCTATACATAATTAAATGTTATGTTTTAAATACTTTATAAAGCTACCCATTCATTGTGATTTTCAATATTGATTTAGGGTCTAGCCCAATACTTCATGATAGTTTGACCAACTAGAACTGGTTGTGTTAAATCGCAAATATATAGATAAAGCAAAGTTTTCACATTGTGCAGATCATCTCCCTTGCACCAAACATTTCTTTAAACATTAGGATACTGGAGTTTCTTTTCGTTTTTCCGTTTTAATTTTTCTTCCCTGTCTTCCTGGAGCCATAACTTTTTTATTTTTCCATTCACATATCCATATGAGGGCTTTGTGTTTTGCAGGACAAGTTGTACTTTGTAATGCATACCATGTAGTAGGAAGCGGAAATAAAATTCCAATTGGGGTGGAATTGGAAAAAAAACCATTTACAGTTTTTGTCCCTATGGCGTTCCCTTTGTAGCAAAACTAACCTGTGCCCTTCATTCTCTGGGTCAGTATGATTAAAAGGATACTACACATAGGTTTTATATGTCTAACTACTGAAAAAATAAATGAAAACTTTTAAAAAACATTGTTTTACATCACCATATTCTGACCCCCATAACCTTTACACAATTATGTCTACTGAGTTGTTGGGGCTCATTTTTTGTGGGAAGATCTGTCGTTTTTATTGATACCATTTTGGAATTTGTGTTTTTTTGTTCACATTTATTCATTTTTTGGGGGGTAAGAGAAGCAATGAAAAGATGGTGAATAGGCCATTTTGATACTTTTTTCTGTTATGTCATTTGTATGGACATTTTCAGATGCTGTGATGCCCATGATGTTTATATTTTTATTATTTATCTATTTATTTTTATATTTAAGGAAAGGGGGGTGATTTCAATTTTTATCTTGTAATTTTTTGAATATTATTATTATTATTATTATTATTATTATTTTGTAGCCTCTTTAGGAGGCTACAATGTCCACAATTTTTTTAAATTTTTTTTTTTATTGAATATTGCCATACTGCAAAAAGCAGTATAGTATTATGTGGATTGCTGATTTCCTATGTTGGCCTGCCATCTGCTGTAATACACTGGGTCTGTTTAGAGAGACCCAGCCTATTAGAATTAATTACCAGCATCCCTGATCCCCGCACAGAGATGCCGGTATTAACCCAGAAACGTGCACGTCCAGGTTTTTCACCCTTTAGATGCCGTGATCACACTTGATCACGGTATCTAAGGACTGTAATGTCCGCGATAGTAGATATTGCCTATCATGAACATTAGCTGCGGGTCTCTGCTGTTTGAAGCGAGCGGCAGGTTTAAAGAGGACCTTTCACTGGTCCTGACATTACAATATTAGTACCTGGCTGTGTAGGGCATGATGAGTAGATGTCCGTGCAGTAATTTTTTCAGATGTGCTGCTTCATTCCCCTGCTGTGCCCTCTATTTTTTCTCCCTGTATGCTAATTAATAGCATCGGTACAGGGAGGAGCAGACGGACTTGTTTCTCAGTGGGCGTCTCCTTCTCCCGCATCACAGCCAGGGAAAAAAAAAGCTCACCTTCTCCCTAAATGTGACGGGCTCCACTGTGATTGGATAGCTCACAGACAGAGAGAAGGAGACACTCCTTGAGAAACACGACCGTCTCCTCCTGCCTGTATCAATGCTATTAATTAGCATACAGTGTGGCCAAAGCGAACGGGGGCCACAGCGGGGATCGGAGCAGTGTATCTGAAAAAAAAATTACTGCACGAACATCTACTCATCATACACTACACAGCCAGGTACTAATACTGTAATGTCAGGACCAGTGAAACGTCCTCTTTAAAGACCCCACCAGCGCCGTACATGTATGGCACTGGTAGCAAAGGGGATAATATAAATTAGAATCCAATAAGTAACTAAATAAATTGTGTTAACAACATGAATTGGTCAAGTGTGTGTGAGGTCTTCTGATAATATTGGCTGTCTGCAATGGAGCTGTAATGACAAAAATGATGTTGTAATATATGCAAGTGAGCAACGGGGGCGCTGTTGTTTCACTTAGAGGCTCCACTTTATCTGCAACTGCTGTGCCCTCTACTTGTTGATTGACAGGGCCAGGAGTGATGATGTTTTCACTGCCTGGACCTGTCAGTCAAAATGCAGAGCGTGCAGCAGTTGCAGAGAAAGCTGAGCCTCTAGGTGTAATGACAATGCCCCTGTTGATCCTAGGGCTCACTTGGAAATAATAAAACATCATTTTTCTCAACAATGTGGGCACAGAGGAACATGGGACCAACACAGATACCCTCATCTGCCAAGTGCACATTATGCAGGTCAGCCAGTTTCATAGCTACATATCTGTTGACATGCCCTTTAAAGTGAGTTTTCTGGTCCAGACAACCTCCCTTCCTGTGTCCAAAAAGCACATGATGATAAAGCTCAGTCTGAAGAGCTCTTCCTCGCTGTATTGACATCTTTATGTAGTACAGCATCATGTAGATACACAGGTTCAGAGTGGCTTTCCAGGTTGTCTAGACCAAAAAAAATACAGAAACATTTAACTGTGAAAATGAAAAGTTTAATTTCTTCCAATAAAATGTTGCCTTAGCCCCAAATTTTTCTTTTTCACAAGGGGTAACTGGAGAAAAAGCACCCCATAATTTGATACCCATAAGGCTTTTTTGCAGTGAAGATTTTGATGGATTGGTTTACGGGTGCCATTGGTTTTCATTTTTTGAGTGATTGTCTTATGTGGGGGCTCATTTTTTGCGGGATGAAGTGCCATTTTTATTGGTACCATTTTGGGGTACGTGAGACTTTTTAATCGCTTGGTATTACACTTTTTGTGAGACAAGGTGACAAAAAATGGCTGTTTTGGCATAGTTTAAAAATATATATTTTTTTACAGCATTCACTTGAGGGGCTATCTCATGTGATATTTTTGCAGAGCAGGTTGTTACGGATGCGGTGATACCCAATGTGTCTATTATTTTTTTTATTTTTTTGTTTTACACACTGAAAGCCTTTTTGAACAGAATAAAATCTTGTTTTTGTGTTGCCATCTTTTTTTTGGGTGATTGTCTTAGGCAGGGGCTCTCTTTTTGTGGGATAAGATGACGGTTTGATTGGAACCATTTTGGGGTACATAAGACTTTTTGATCGCTTGGTATTACACTTTTTGTGAGGCAAGGTGTCCACAAAATGTGATATTTTTATAGAGCTGGTCGATACAGATGCGGCAATACCTATATGTCTACTTTTCTTTTTTCCCCTATTTTTGACAAAACATTTTTTTATTTTGGGAAAAGGACGCTTTTTTTTTTTTTACTTGAAACTTAATTATTTTTTTTTAAACTTTATTTTGTCCCACTCTGGGACTTCAACTTTTGGGGGACTGATGCCCTGTACAATGCATCTGTATTTTACTGCATTGGCTGTAAATGTATTACACTTCAGCCTGCTTGCCTGTGAGATCCAGGGGGATGGATCTCACAGGCTCACACGGAAGGCAGCCACGATGCCTAAGCAAGGCATAGGGCTGCCGTCCAAGCCATCGGGTCCCCGTCACAGCAACGCGGGTACCCGATGGGTGCTCCCTCCCTCTCTACACATTGCACGTGCCGCCGTCAGCGCTGACTGCGGATCATCTAGGGTTAATGCACCGGCATCGGTGTTTTCACCAATTCCGCGCATACAGCTATCAGTCATGCCGGACCCCTGCAGCTGATCAGGTGGGCACAGCTCCTGCAACCGCCCTATCAGCGCGTCGTAATACTACGGTGCTGGTATTTAAGCCATAGTAGCCAACGCCGTACATGTATGGTGCTGGCACTGAACGGGTTAATCAATGAGATGATGTCAGCCAGGTCCCAATATGCAATTGTAAACAAAACAAAATTTTAATAGAGAATTAGATTTGCCAAATTAAGCTTTTGACTTGGTTGTAAATTTGTTAAAAATTTAAAACTACTGCTGTATTTAGTCAATTCTAATTCAAAGATTATGACTTCAACATCAGTATAGGATCTTTAGAGAATGTAAACTGAAATTAGTTACTAATGTGAAGAAATACCTGACAAAATGACATGCTTATCAGCAGCAGAGATTTACTGTATCGTGCTTTTCTTGTGCCACAAAACATATTCTAAATTTTTCAAACCAGCACCAGTATCTGAATATATGCATGTAAGTAAAAATGTAGTATAGCCACTGAGTTATTCAATAAAATGTATCTGTATAGCGCCACCTGCTGTTAGTTCTTTTCCTTATTTCTATGTTCACCTCACTGAGGTGGTTGCAAGCCCTCAGTTTAAATTTTCAACTACCACCAGCCATATCTTCTGTTAGAAGCTGTGTCAGTTACAGGTAAAGAGCTATAGCAGAAAGGACACTCCCCTTGAGCTGCTAGTCTGAAGAGAATCTAGCAGAGCAATTGGAGAAATGAATGGGGAGATCTCTGGATCCATGTGAGGTACAGGGCTGGTTCTAACTTGAATAGACTGTCATGTATATTTGATCTCCGATTTTCCTTTTTTCCCCATCAATCGTAGCATAACCCCTTTAAGAGATTGGATCATTTTATGTTTATATGCATCTCTTTAGCTGTTTTTTTTTTTGCATTTTTTTATGCATTTCACAGATTTAGCATTTGTGATACTGTAAATGCAAAGTGGTAAAGAGCAAGTAAAGCAGTATAGCCTACCATATCTTAAAGGGGTTATGCTATAATTGGTGTAAAAAATGAAAATCGGACATTATATAGGACATGGTAATCTCTTTTTAACAAAGCTAGAAACAGCCCTGTACCTCACATGGATCCAGAGTTCCCCAAATCAATGCTCCAATTGCTTTACTCCATTCTTTTCAGGATAGCAGCTCAGGGGGTGTATTCTTTCTGCTCCAGCTCTACCCTATCACATTTTAGGGAGCATGGCCTTTCTGCTGCAGTTTTCTCCCTGTAACTGTAGATATAGCTGGTGGCAGATGAAAGAAGGAATTTAGCACATGCGACAACCTCAGTAAGTAGACATGCATATTACTATACAGATTAAACACCAGTTACACCATTATAGTGAAGTAAAGAAAATATATCACAACTGGAGCATTTTTGTAAAGAGAAGTAAAAGACAAAAGTAACTAGTCTTTCTTGCTGATTTATATTAAATTGCATTTACACTGAATGAGGCCTTCAGCTGCCCATTCCTCCTGGCATAAAGCTTTCAGATACCTTAAATTATTAGGATTTCTGGCATTGACTGAATTGGCTTAATCATGTAATGATTTTGAAGTCAGGAGACTGTGATGGCCACTTCTACTGAAGCTGAAGGGTCAACTTGGCTTTATATTTCTAATGTTTTCATCCCATGAGCAGGATCCTGGCTAATGAATTATTTTCCAATATTGTAGGTTAAATGTGGCATTCATCCTGCCAACAATTTTGACTAAATTCCCTGTTGCTACTATACTATTACCCCCCTCTCCTAAAAAAAACACCTTCTCTACCACCAAACAAGATCCACCTCTTGCAACACTAAACATATGGTGTAATTTACTAACAGATATACACCAATTGTTTTGCATATATCTAGTGCAGATTGCAGTGAAAAGGTTATTTGCACAGCACTCTGGGACTTTTCCCCGCTCACGCCAGGACTAAAAAAGGCCTGTATCATTTATCATTTTGTACGGCATAATAAATTGTCTAAATGTACACTAGCAAGGGAGCTGGCATATATTTAGACAGGCGGTTGATACACAAAAGTTATGTAGAGGCTGACACTTCTACATAACTTAATCGCAGCCACTGCTTACGTAAGGGGGTATTAAGACCAGCATCTAAAACGTCAGTCTTAGTAAATGACCCCATAGTTTATACTTGCGACTATAACATTCAATTTTGGTCTCACCAGTCAAAATGAATTTGTTCCAGAAGTTGAGGCTTTGCTAGGTATTGTTTGGTGTAAAGTAATCAGTTGTTTTGTGGTGTTGGTACAGCCCATTTTCATTCTTGTTTCTCCGTTGCTTTGGTTCAGTGCAAATGAGAAGAAAAGAAAAAAAGGAAGTTTATTCAACCACTCAAGGATCTGGTAAAAATCCTGAGTGTCTGAAAGTAGGCGCCGACAGTGGTGGTACAATGAATCTGAGTAACGCAAGGGAGGCAGCCAAAGAAGTGTCCAGTGATGGCACTCAATGTAGAGTTTGAATACACAAGGGGGAGGGGTCCAAAAGAGACCATGGGGGGGTGGGGGAAGAACAAAAGGTGCCAAACCAAGCTAAAAGTGGATCAAGAGTGTGGTATCTTGGTAGTATAGTACCAGCAAATTATACAGACAAATAAAATAAAATACAAGTACAGGGTATGTTTAAAAGGAATATTAAAAAGGCACAAGGTCAGTTTGAGACCGATAGGCAGGTAAAGTCAAATTCCTGCTAGAGGTGTCTGCAGACGATTAAAAACAAAGGATAAAAACAAGGAATAAAATGGTTGAGAAACATCCAGTGAGGCACTTACTTCACTGGGGGGTCTTCAGCAGGATAAGCATAAAACACCTGTGACGGTTCCCCCCTGGCCAGGATCGTGTGTCGAGTCTCAGTGAATGATGGCAGCAAGGCAGTGTGCTTCTGATCAAATCACCTTTATTGTAAAATATGTGGCTCAACGCGTTTCGGGGATCAAGGTTTCCCCTTCATCAGGAGCAAGTAGGTTATGGTTATACATGTGGCAAGACAGGTCTATAAATACACAGTTCAATTAACAGTTTGGCGCGAAAAAGACCGAAAACGGAAGTGATGTAGTGTCACTTCCGGTCGGTGGAACGCAAATTGCGTTCCAAAAGGCGGAAGTGGTCACAAAGAAAAACGTCAAATAAAATAATAAGCAGAATAAGTAATAATAATGGAATAATCGTAGGGGTGTGCAGGAGTGGAGCCTTAGTGGTGTAGGAGTTGCCGAGGGAAGGTGGGAGAGTGGGTTGGTCGGATGCAATCCACCATGCGCTCCTGCCGCTGGAACGCACGGTGGAACGCATGATCGGGGGGCGGGGTCAGCTAGAAAAGTAATCGCAGGTTTCAAAACATCAAGTGATGGGATATTATCGTGAATGTATAAGGTAAAGGCTATGTGGACGCCACTGGGAGTAGGTATTGCTACAGGGGGAGGTGTTGGTCGGACGCAGTAGCGCCCTGTGGAACGCATGGTGGAGCGCACGTTCAGGGGGGCGGGGTTATGGGTGGTGGTGCGCCGTTGGATTAACCTCAACAAGTCTATCTAGAACCACCCCCACTGAGGTCTTCAACACCCCACCGGAAGATCCACGTACGTCTACGGACGCCCCATCATATGATACCACAGCCCAAATACCATCTGACCCCGAGTCTAGCTTTTTCACCCACTCTGTAAGCTTCTCAGAAACTGATCAATTCCTAGCCTTACCAACCAACCTTACTGAGGAGGCTTTTTTAGACAGGGTCTCCCCAACTGTCAGGACACCAAATCCTACGCCACCCCCCAGACAAGTCCTCACAAGCATACTGTCACTAAGTCCCTTCCTCCAGCCACCGAAATCACCACCCCCAAAGATCCCTTCAACACCACAGATGCTGAAGATCACGCACTTTTACACTCCCCTGTCAAGTATCTGGCAAAAGCGCCCAAACCCAGACACAGAGGATGCAGAGGGGGCAGAAAGAGACACTCCATGCTTCAAAAAACTCAAATCCAAAAAACTGTAGAACCCACCTATGACCCATTAACCCTTGAGAACCAACTAGGCATCTTTAATCTATCCAAATATAGACTCAACTCCAAGAAAGAAACATTCTGGGTAAAGGCTTGTCCTTCTGTCCTACTAAAAATCCCGACCCTTTTGAGCTGTTTGTGGACTTGAACCAATTTGTGAGAAAACTCACCCTCCACAGACTTTTCTCTCTGAAAGAACGGACACCCACCTGCACTATTGACACTCCACCACCTCCATCCCCCAGCCCGACACACACCAACCTGGCCCCTTCACACTCCCAAAACCCCGATCCTGTTCCCTCTAATATCAGACCTAAATCCACTTTCTACCCATTAGAAAGCAAAGGCCCACACATTGAAACCTTCTTTAATATGGTTATCACGGATTTCAAACAGAATCTTAACGGCCCCAATCCTAAACCCACCAGTAACCTCACTCAAGAACAGAGAAAAGCTATTAAAACTCTAACAGGAAATAAGGATATAGTGATTAAAAACGCAGACAAGGGAGGGGGAATTGTGATAATGGACGGCAAATACTATACCACTGAGTCCCTGCGTATATTATCAGATAAGGCCTACTACTCACCACTGACAGAAGACCCTACACTCCCTTTTAAGAAAGAGCTCTACGAACTCACAGACGAAGGCTACCACCTAGGTATCCTTGATAAGAAAACCAGAATCTACCTCAAAATTCCACACCCTGTCACAGCCCAATTCTACTTTCTACCTAAACTCCACAAGTCACTGTCCAACCTGCCCAGGCGACCCATTATTTCAAGTATAGGCTCACTCACCACCAATCTGTCAGAGTACATAGACGGTATATTACAACACTATGTAGTTCAACTACCATCATACCTGAAAGACACCACTCACCTACTACAAACCCTAGAGACCTTCCAATGGAGAGACAACTACCACTGGGTCACACTCGATGTGGCCGCCGTCTACAGCAATATCACACATTCCCTCGGCCTGGAAGGAATCTACAAATGGCTTAGTTCTGATCCCCGCATGCCCAAAGCACAATGCCATTTCATTCTTAGTTATATAGGATAAACCAGGCACTCAAGTATGGAGTATATTGATAAGGGTATTTATTCCCACAATAGAATATAACAATAAAATTCACCAATAAAATACTATAAAATATTAAAAAACACTTTAAACCATATTAGCAGCAATAATATACATATACACCAAAAGTCAATTTGTTAATTGGATAGCAGCGGCATCAGTACATAAATTAGCAGCAGCAATGGACATATGCACTAGTTAATAAATAGCGGCATTGGACATATGCGGTTTGGAGATGCTGAAGTCATTGGGTTCAGAAGACAAGGAAAACGCAGGAAAACCGCAGTTGATGGCAAAGTCTTATAAGCGCTTTTTCGGTTTTGGTACTATTGAATTGCACAGCGGTGGCGTCCCACCGATTTGAGCAACTGTGTTGCTTAATTTTACCTGGCCAGTATGTCTTTGTCCTACGTCCGGATCTGTAAAAATTTGCTGTGGGCGCGGTGTCACCTGGATATCCTGCTCACGAAAGCAATTTCTGTGGCTTTGTTAGGATTCCTCCAGTGTTCGTCGCTCTCAGTCACAGCTAGTCAATTCTTGGAAGTCCAGGGGAGCTATTTTTCCAGCATGCCGGTACAGGGTATTAAACCACTCGATGTGGCCGCCGTCTACAGCAATATCACACATTCCCTCGGCCTGGAAGGAATCTACAAATGGCTTAGTTCTGATCCCCGCATGCCCAAAGCACAATGCCATTTCATTCTTAAATCCATAAAATTCATCCTAGAACATAACTACTTCACCTTTCAAGACAAGACCTTTCTCCAGACGAAAGGCCCCGCTATGGGGACGAAATTCGCCCCTTCATATGCCAACCTATTCATGGGCCACTTCGAAAGTAGCATAAGCCTCTCTCACACCCTAAAATCCGCCTTTATAAACGCTATATTGACGATATTATCCTCATCTGGGAAGGCGCAACAGATGACCTTGTATATTTCCTGAAAGAACTTAACAATAACAACTGGAACCTGTCCTTCACAATGGAACACAACACCAAGGAAGCAGTCTTCCTAGATCTCAATCTAAATATAGTAAATAACCATATCAAGACTAAAACACATTTCAAACAAGTAGACACAAACAGCTACTTGGACTATAAGAGCTGTCACCACTCCCGTTGGAAAAACAATATCCCCTACAGCCAAATGCGCAGACCACAAAGAAACTGCTCAGACAAGGAAACACTTACCCAACAACTTGAGTTTCTAGGAAAGAGATTTTATGAAAAAGGCTATCCAAAAAAACTAGTCACAGATTCCAAAAAAAAGATTCTGACAACTGAACGAGACATCAAATATGGGGGATCAAACCAAATAAAACCAAAAAATTCTAATCCAAGCAACAGTATCAAAAATTTCCCACTAAATCTAATCACCCGCTACAACACCCAACACACCACCATCAGAAAAATACTCACTAAACATTGGCCTATACTACTTAAGGACCCAATCATTGGCCGCACTATTCCCCAAAACCCGATTCTTACATTCCGGAGAGCCAGAACACTTAAACAGATTTTAGCCCCATCCTGCCCCAAATTTAAGGGTAACAAAGGGAGGGACATATTCGGAAAGCCCTCTAACCATACAGACCACTCCAAAATAGGGTCATTCAAATGTGGTAAAACACGTTGTAAATGCTGTTCCATGATCGCACATGACGTCAGAGAAATTTCCCTCACCAAACTCGACGAGTCCCTCTCATTGCGACACGAAATGAACTGTGGCACCACATTTGGAATCTATCTTCTCTACTGTTCCTGCAACATCTACTACATAGGGCGTACCACCCAATCACTGCGAGAACTCATGAACGACCACCGATCCAACATCTCCTGTAAAGTAGTCACTCACAGCGTGTCACGCCATTTTTCAATCTACCATGATGGTGACCCCTCCTCACTCCGTGTCATCCCTTTGGAGTGGGTCCCTGATTCTTACCAGACATTGTGCTGTAAGGAAATGTTCTGGATTTACAAACTGAATACCCTTACCCCGTTCGGACTCAACAAATCCCTAGAATATGTAAATTACTAACCCACTCACCCCCTATTCTTTCGGCCACCATCCCTCTTGACTATCCCTCCACTACCACACAAAAACCACTAAACAGCTAACATTCCAACCCCAACAGCTATGAATCAATTACCATCCCCTTTTTAGATACGAGATTGAACCCCTCTGAGCATGCACACTTTAGTTCCTCATCAACACCTTACCCACATGCGAAATATGTTGCCATTGGATACATATCCAAAACATCTCTCAAGAGATCCCCTTTTTATACTCCATTTATAGCCCACACTACCCACATATCCCATAATATCAGATATATATTACTACCCTCTACTCTCCACTTGCCTAAAACTCACTGAGTTGTTTTAAGTAGCAACCAAAACCATCATGACTCATATACACATGTGTCCAACTTCATGTATATACATGTAAATTCTGTGTGTCCACTATGGACATCTGCACGGGTATATGCGTGTATATTTATATGTTTTATATTTTTTATATGTTTTCCATATGTATTTACAATTTTCTCCTTGAATTTTTATATGTATGTTTGTATATATTTTATTTATGTATGTACATATTTGTGTATATATATATCATTGGCCCCCATTATGACTGCCTACTATGCCGATTACGTGTACATACGCGCTCTTTGTGCTCTATGTGTACATACACTCTTTGCAGATTATAGCTGATATATAATTTTATACGTTTGTTTCGGATTCCTAACTCCACCTTCACATGTTTATGGGGGATAAACACTACTCACCATGTATATCTATTAATTGTACTATAGAGATCCTTTTATATTTTCACATTATTATGTTGATTATCCCGTATATCTTCCATTATCCCATAATACCCCAGACATGTATTTCAATGCCCCACATATGGTTCTTTTATTGTTCTCTTTAATCTATTCTATTTCTACATGTATTCTTTGCAAATTCATCATTCTCCCCAGTAGTACACACACCCTGGGCTTGTGATCACAGGACTACGTACACAGCGCTTCCTACAACCCCTCTGTGCCGGCTAGACACTTAGGCGCACAACCACCCATAACCCCACCCCCCTGAACGTGCGCTCCACCATGCGTTCAACAGGGTGCTACTGCGTCCGACCAACACCTCCCCCTTTAGCAATACCTACTCCCAGTGGCGTCCACATAGTCTTTACCTCGTACATTCACGATAATATTCCATCACTTGATGTTTTGAAACCTCTGATTACTTTTCTAGCTGACCCCGCCCCCCCGATCATGCGTTCCACCATGCGTTCCAGCGGCAGGAGCGCATGGTGGATTGCATCCGACCATCCCACTCTCCCACCTTCCCTCGGCAACTCCTACACCACTAAGGCTCCACTCCTGCACACCCCTACGATTATTCCATTATTATTACTTATTCTGCTTATTATTTTATTTGACCACTTCTGCCTTTTGGAATGCAATTTGCGTTCCACCGACCGGAAGTGACACTACATCACTTCCGTTTTCGGTCTTTTTCGCGCCAAACTGTTAATTGAACTGTGTATTTATAGACCTGTCTTGCCACATGTATAACCATAACCTACTTGCTCCTGATGAAGGGGAAACCTTGATCCCCGAAACGCGTTGAGCCACATATTTTACAATAAAGGTGATTTGATCAGAAGTACACTGCCTTGCTGCCATCATTCACTGAGACTCTACACACGATCCTGGCCAGGGGGAAACCGTCACAGGTGTTTTATGCTTATCCTGCTGACGACCCCCCAGTGAAGTAAGTGCCTCACTAGATGTTTCTCATCCATTTTATTCCTTGTTTTTATCCTTTGTTTTTAATCGTCTGCAGACACCGCTAGCAGGAATTTGACTTTACCTGCCTATCGGTCTCAAACTGACCTTGTACCTTTTTAATATTCCTTTTAAACATACCTTGTATTTTATTTTATTTGTCTGTATAATTTGCTGGTACTATACTACCAAGATACCACACTCTTGATCCACTTTTAGCTTAATTTGGCGCCTTTTGTTCTTCCCCCTACCCCCCTTGGTCTCTTTTGGACCCCTCCCCCTTGTGTATTCAAGCTTTGGTTCAGAAAAGTTTTGATTTCAGTAGAAGCTTTTTTTGAGGGTTTTCCTTTGCATCCCAGCTTATGTCTAAAATCTTTCTTGGTCTACCTAAAAGAGTCTTGTTTTTAACAGAACACATCTTCCATTTCTTGATCAGAGTTTCCACATAACTAAATTACATTTTCAGATTGATTAACTTTTTCTGCTTTTTTATTTGTCATTTATATTGCTGAACTATATTTGCTCACACATTTTTGACAGTTTTTTGCAACTCACATGCTTCAGTAACTAGCAAAATCAGTTTACATATTCAGTGGTCTAGATGAAATGCACAAGGGGTTCTCGATAGCTAAGAAACTCATTAACTATTCATACACAGGCACAAAATGCAATCAAAGCATAGGTTTGAAATACATACCTTTGATTGCCATCTCAACCTCTATCTGCCAACTTGAGTTTATATTATCAGCTTAGCCATTCAAGGTCCATGCACATTTTTGATCTTGTGTAACTATAGTTATCATTAGAATTACTAAAGGATACACACAATTATGTGATAACAAGACCAATATGCCTCAATTAACTAATAGGGGAGGATTCATCAAGCCCTGATCTCCAGCTTTTATGCCTTTTTGGACTTATTTGTGCACCACTCACTCCAGTTATCAAAAATTGGCAAGGATCTGGGTATGGTTATCTTTAATTAATTTAACTCCACTTTTATCAGTGAAACTTTTATTAAAAAGTCACATAAACTCGCAAACTCAATCCAGCAAAGGTTGGCATAAAACAACTGGAGTAGCATTTCTACAAAGAACTGTTACGTTTAAGGCTACTTTCACACTAGCGTTCGGAGCGGATCCGTCTGATGTTTCATCAGACGGATCCGCTCCGATAATGCAGACGTTCGCATCCGTTCAGAACGGATCCGTCTGCATTAAAACTTAGAAAATTTTCTAAGTATGAAAGTAGCCTGAGCGGATCCGTTCAGACTTTACATTGTAAGTCAATGGGGAACGGATCCGCTTGAAGATTGAGCCATATGGTGTCATCTTCAAGCGGATCCGTCCCCATTGACTTACATTGTAAGTCTGGACGGATCCGCTCGCCTCCGCACGGCCAGGCGGACACCCGAGCGCTGCAAGCAGCGTTCAGGTGGCCGCTCACTGAGCGGAGGCTGAGCGCTGGCAGGCGGATGCATTCTCAGTGGATCCGCCTCCACTGAGAATGCATTGGGGCCAGACGGATGCGTTCGGGGCCGCTCGTGAGCCCCTTCAAACGGAGCGCACGAGCGGACACCCGAACGCTAGTGTGAAAGTAGCCTTAAGCGTACCTGAGTTTTCAATAGAAAATTTGCATAATGGCTGTGCTTCTTTGTACAATCATAACTGTGAAGGAACAGTTATGTTTGGGCTTCCTTAATGTTTTTTTCAGCAATATTATTCTCAGCTTCATCTGCACAGCTAGATGCATTTTACTCAGAAGAAGGGGGCGACTGCCTTCTGCCAGGACTGTACTATTGTGAGATCCTTTCCCTTACTTCCCACTATGTTTGTTTACAGCTCTGGAGCTCACCGAACAGATAAGGAGAGATAAATGACACTTACAGAAAGGCAGAGGGCTCCTGTCTGATATTTAGAAGCTGTGTAGAAGAGTTTTTTTTTTTTTCAGACTCATGATCCCAGCTAGTTCTGTCACATCCCCACTTCCTCGTCTGAGTCTCTGTTACCATGGACGGATTTTGCCTGACAACAGGCAGTGGAATGCAACTTAGGTGTAAGTGAGACCCCTAGTGGCCATAACTTTACAGCTTTTTTCAGCTGGCCTATTTTTTTTAATGAAGTTACTTAGAAATTTGCTGGTTACACCAACTTCTGTTAAATGAAATGAAATTGTAAGTACAATGAATCTTTAAACATGGCGGAAATTTAACAACAACATGCGCCGCTTGATAAATTTGGTGCAAAGGACGCCACCGCAGAATAAAGCAAAACTGACTTAAAATATTACTTGCTTGATAAATTCTTCCATGGTGTTTTCAGGATCTTACATATTTTGCAAAAATGGTACAAATCGTACAAATTCTGACTGGGGTATATAAATGTCGGAGCAAAACTGTAATTGGAAAGTTATATGTTTTTCTTTTGTAGATGCTTCGGTCCTGAGTTTTTCCTTATGTGCTAGTTAGGCATTTGGTGCAATGAGGTCTTCACTGTTGCTCTCATTGCACCCAAGCTCCACTCCTTTCTGTTGCCTGCCCCTCCATTGCTGATTTTCCACAGTCTGACCCTATCAATCAAAGCACACAGGAAGGGGGTGGCAACAGAAAAGAGCAGAGTTTGGGTGCAATGAGAGAAACTGGGGCATCCTTATAGTGGCAAACACCTAATTTGCATATTAGCGAAAAGTATTGTAACTTGGGAATGGATTTTTCAGATTAACAAAAGAAAAAGCATACTTGACTCAGATGAGTCAGACGAGCTATCTGTCTGCAAACAGTTACATAGGGAGACCACTGGTGACAGATTCTCTTTAACCCTAACGCCCTAGGTTTAGCAAGACAGGCAATTTGAAATGAAAGCTCCACAAAAGCTTTAAGCCCTTTTGGTGCAGACATCAATGTCTCCTTACCACTGAGCCATGGGAAGGATTAATAAGTGTGTCAGAAGCCCAAAATAACAGCATACATCACCAATGGTAGAATGGATGTAAATATACAATGTTGCCTTACAAATAGAAAATGTATCAATTAAGCATCATACATTTGGAGTGAAATATGTAGCATAATCAAGCCAAGCATTGATTTGGCAGTGTAGAAAGAGTAGGTCAGTCCCATTCCCTGATGAAGTTGGGTTGGGATGATGAAGACTGCCATTGCATAACAGTGATAGGGATATATATCTTAGTAGGTCTGGAGAGGTCTAGCAGGTGTTGATTCTTTGTGCCCACCCACTATGTAGAACCAGTGTACATACACATTAAAATGTACTGTTACTATTGTTTGAGCTGGTGAAGGTGCAAGACCTTCAGGGTAGAAAAGAGCTGTATGATGATTATAGCTAATGCTGCACAGTGCACGCATGTATGTTCTTTCATTTTCATAATAGTACATTTTAGTGTCGGATGCTC
The DNA here is from genome assembly GCF_905171765.1 of Bufo bufo. NCBI lineage: Eukaryota > Metazoa > Chordata > Amphibia > Anura > Bufonidae > Bufo > Bufo bufo. The sequence goes on along the minus strand of NC_053391.1, from coordinate 528,572,910 downwards.
TTTTAAGTCACAGCACATTTAATCACATAAGTTATAAGTTTCATATTTAGCATAATTTACTATGATTAAGAATGTATAGTTCAAAACTCATAGGTGATGGTTCTACATGTTGCCTTATAAAGCTGGACTTTTGTCTATCTCTATTGGCAGTTGTTCATTTTCCCGATTCGATAGATGCACCATAGAGCTTCCAAAGAAGTGCTGGGTTTGTTATACAACCTTTAAGACCATTGTGGAAAATCAGTTAGTCTTGACTAGGTTACCATATCTGGGCTGGCACAATTTAATTCAGAGGCAAATCGAAGGCAAAAATGAAAAAATAAAATCCTGTTGTCCTTGAGGTAAAACATGGCTTGGTGGTTAAATGGGTATTTTGGATGTATCAAGTTATCCCCTATCCTACTGCTGTGATCCACACTGATGTAAAGAATGAGTACCCTGTATACTGCAGGGCCCCCCAAAATGTAGAGTGCAGCTTGCAAGCATGCTTACTGATTCATCTCTTTGTAAGTTCTGTAGATAGACAAGTGCTATCTCAAGTAAGGGTTCCTGATTCTCATGATCAGGTCTCAGAGGTAGGACCCATGCTGATCTAATAGTTAGCGATAGGGAATAACTTGCTACAATTGGAATACCCCTTTAATATGACATCATTATTATGATGCCATATAAAGACATGCCTCAAGAAACTTTATAACAGAGTCTCCTGGGCCCAAGACAGAATCTGTACCAGGAACTTACAGCAATCATTTATAACACTGGTGTTGGCTCATATGGCAGAGGGTGTCTGGATGCCCCAGACATTAAGGTCCAGGTCCAACTGCTACCTCTGCACCCCCTATAGTTATGCCCCTGGTAGGAAGTTATGCCCTTGTAGGAAATTCAACTGTATACCGTCTATAAACCAGTCTAATCTTCACTGTAACCACAATCTCAATATCCGCATCCGTGGAGGAAAAAGTAATAAGATCCAGTGGAAAAACAAGCTCATGACCAGAAGCATTTATCCGGATTACACAGATACAAGACAAAAACAATCAGTGTCCACGCTCAAAGCTACTTCTACTTAGAGAATTTCTTTATTAAGCTACTTATTTAAATTATGGCTCATCGTTCATCTTGTTTTCTCTTTTGCCTTAGTCTTTTGGAAGCAATAACAGAATGAGCTATAGAGGGTTACTTCCTTCATAAACGTAATATTTATAGAAACCTTTTTTTATTTTTTGGCTGTTTTAAATTTTCATTTTGGCAGTGCTATGTAATTGAAAAATAAACACAAAATATTGTGCTTCTGTAGCCGTTAGCACAACAGATACAATCTCAGGTAGGTATGTGGGGAAGATGTTATCTGCAAGGTAATATTCGTGATAATAGTAGGTGTAGAATTGGGAAAATAGTATGACAACTTTCAGAGCATTGCACTTAGCAGTGTAACATGTAATGTTCTAATAGAGTCACTATAGGGTTGATCTCTATGGTTGTTGTGATGGTCTGAGTGAGAAGGTTAAGCAAGGCTGTTTGTCATGCCAATAATCCAAACAAAGAGAAAGTTGAACAGCAAGGACAGGAAGTAAAATACCTGGAGTGACTGGAAAAAATGATATCCAGAAAATTATCCTCCATTTCAAAAAAATACTTAAAATAATCACATATATGCTGCTAATATGTGCTGAAATTTTTTTATGGAAGTGTCCCTTTAACAAAAGGATCGTTTTAGGTATTTGTTTCTTTTGCAGAAATAGGCGAGTTGAGCTGTGCTTAACATGACAACTTGGTTTGACATGTCACTGCACCATCCTTCAGGTTGAAAAGTTGATGTGCTCAGAAGTGTTCATACACTGACACCATGAGAATGGATCTGCTCCAGCGGCTTTATGAGAATTACAGTGACTAGATGTCTGCTGTGTCTCCTTTCTGCGAAATACAATATATGTGGCATACGAGAGACTCACGTAATCCTTTCACTGACAGGGCTTTCAGGACAATTTTCACACTAATAACTTATACAAATAAAACCTGATTCCTGGCATATTGTGAAAATGCCACCAAGCCCTATACGCTCATGTGTGCCTAAATGCAATTTTGCATAACTGTTTGTAAAAAAAACTGAAGTCAAGATTTGCATACAAATTTATGCCTGACCCAAGTCTGATATATAACTCCTAAACATGAAAGGGGTTTTCCAATACTTTTATATTGATGGTCTATCCTCAGGTCCAAGTGTGTAATTACACAGAAGACCACCATTAAAACTTAACCTGTATTGAAAAAAAACCCAAAAAAAACACTTAAAAGGAAAATCTGTGTGAGGCAAGTCGGGTATAAAGAATAATGCAAAAAGGGAAGGAGGGAGACAGGATCAGGGAAAGCAAAATAGGAAATAAGGATAGAGAGAACTCTCCCTATTAGTGCCCCATGTCTAATCCCTACCTAGATGGGGCGACCACTCCAATAAGGGACATCCTATACGTGAACCTAGGACTTATATCCCTTATTGTGCGTTATGTAGATTAAGAGGAATATATTGCACCTGTTAGTAAATGACAAAAAGAAAACTTTGACCATATCTTTACCAAAATCAACCAATTCAAATAAACAATAGATGTTAAATCTGATAACTCTCAACCTCCGACCCCGACCACAGCTCATCAAAGAGGAACATCACACATCAAAAATGCCTAAATGGAAAAACCACATGGGTCAAAACCAGTTCAGAAAGCAAACACAAGCACAATATGACCCTAAACATGCATAGTACTAATGCACCGGGGCAGATTGGCCATAGGACTTATAGGGAAACTTCCCAGTGGCCGATGCCCAGAGGGCCGCCTGGGCATTCCTCACCGCTGGCTGGAAGTTTTTGGGGGTGTATTTTGTGCTGCTGGCAGTATTTTGTGATGGACTGTGCTATTTATCTCTGTTGGGGCAGTAAAATGTTCCACAATATGGTATTGCTGGCTCTGCCGTCCAGTTTGGACCCAACTACAAAACAGGGCCACTGTTAGTATTTTTTCCAGGGCCACTTTAAGTTACCAGTCCGCCCCTGCAATGTACAGATGTTAAATGGCATGCAAAGAATACTTTTGTGTCCTAGTCCTGATATATGAGGAATGATATGATGAGCACAGAGCTTGGTGCAGGGGACAATAGTATTGTGGCTCAGTGGTTAGCACTATTACCTTGCAGAGGTGGGTTCAAATCCAAATAAGACAGTTTACCCCAACAGGCCAAAAACATACTGATCGGTTAATTGGAAATTAGATTGTGAGATCAACTAGAGATAGAGGCTGATGGCATTCGCTGTACAGCGCTGCAGAATAGGATGGCATTATATAAATGAATACATTAAAGAAATAATAGTCACTCTCAGTACCCTCATGTAATGTAAAGCCTCATTCACACAGTCAGTGTTAGGTCAGTGATTTCCACTAGTGATTGTGAGCCAAAACCAGGATTGGAGTTACACAAACCTAAGGTACAAGGCAAAGATCTGCACCTCTTCTGTGTTTAGAACCGCACCTAGTTTTGGCTCAAACTCACTGATGGAAATCACTGACCAAATACTGATGTGTGAATGAAGCATAACACTGAGGCTGCCATCAGGGCAGCACAGATGTTACTGCTATCAGAGGTACCCCACCTACCAACCATTTCAAGTGCCAGTGTCTGATTCTCAGACTATGTGGGCTCCATGCAGTTGTATGTGAAATAAACACTATGAAACATGGGGTGCATGCAGGGTGGCGGCGCTCTGGAGTCTGGCCGCTAGTGGTGTTACGAGCTGGGTGCGGTGGTTGCGGGCCGCACCGTGTGACACCCCATCAGACTGGTGCCGGACCCAAGTTCCCAACACCACTAGCACCCGCCCCCTTGCAGTTGTGTTGCTGATTTGATCCTGTACTTGCTGGCTGCGGGCATGAGTTCAGTCACTTTGGCGCACTATCCCGTGAGACCAGTGACCTCCCGAGGTGGGTCTCGCAGGATCACGCGCCACAGGACGGGTTTGAGCGCCGAAGACACTGAACTTAACTGAACTCATGCTCGTGCAGCAAGCAAGTACAGACGGTACAGGATCAGCGACACAAGTATGGGGGGGGGGAGGGGCAAACCACATAATGAAGGGCAGTGTGGGGGCAAAATTACTTAGTGTGGGGGCAAAATTACTTAGTGTGGGGGCAAATTACTTAGTCGGGGTCAAATTACATAATGGAGGGCAGTGTGGGGGCAAACAACATAATGTGGGGCATTGTGGGGGGCAAATTACATAATGTGGGGCAGTGTGGGGGGCAAATTACATAATGTGAGGCAGTGTGGGGGGAAAATTACTTAATGTGGGGCAGTGTGGTGGGCAAATTACTTAATGTGGGACAGTGTGGGGACAAATTTCATAATGTGGGGCAGTGTGTGAGGCATATTACTTAATGTGGGGCAGTGTGGGGGCAAATTACTTAATGTGGGGCAGTGTGGGGGGCAAATTACTTAATGTGGGGCAGTGTGGGGGGCAAATTACTTAATGTGGGGCAGTGTGGGGACAAATTTCATAATGTGGGGCAGTGTGGGAGGCATATTACTTAATGTGGGGCAGTGTGGGGGGCAAATTACTTAATGTGGGGCAGTGTGGGGGGCAAATTACTTAATGTGGGGCAGTGTGGGGGGCATATTACTTAATGTGGGGCAGTGTGGGGGCAAATTACTTAATGTGAGGCAGTGTGGGGGGCATATTACTTAATGTGAGGCAGTGTGGGGGGCATATTACTTAATGTGGGGCAGTGTGGGGGGCATATTACTTAATGTGGGGCAGTGTAGGGGGCAGTATTACTAATAAGGGCATTCTAGAAGGGAATTACTATTGGTTGGACTATGAGGAGCACTATTACTATGGGGGCACTATTATTTCTTCAGGATAGTATTTGTGGTATTGGGGCCGGGGCACAGCGAGCAGCAGGATAACACTGTGGGGACTCCAGGTTGGGGGATGATGATAGAAAAGTGAGGACACTAAGATGTCTCTTCAGAGACGAGGCGACTGAGAGAAGTGTCCGGACCGAATGGAGAAGATGATGACAGAGAAGATCTACATTGGAGGAGACGTCACCTGGAGGCCCTGGATGTGAGAGGTACGTGCTGCTGTATATGTGCAATGCTGCTATTTTATGTTTTGCATATGAGAAAATGTTTACAATTAAAATGTTTTAATTAAATGTTCTATTTTACTATTTTTATTATTTGGTCGAAAGGCTGTTTGGGGGAGGGGGGATTGTAACGGGACTGCGGTAGATAATGTAAAATTAGCTGGTCAAGTAAAATGTGACACTCTTTGGCATGGCATCAGGTTACTGGCATAAGAACTTCGCAATTATACAGATCATCCCTTCAGTCCTATGTCTCAACTACTTTATATACCAAATAGAGCTGAGCAAACCTTTTGAAGATTTGGTTCATTTCAGATTCGCCGAATTAAAAAAAAAAAAAAAAATTGAGAGAATCTCTCTCTCTCTCCCTAAAAGAAACAAAAAATGTGGGTTTATTAGAATTCGAACTTTTTGGGAAATTTGGGACAAATTCCGGACTGGTAGAATCGAATCGCTCATCCTTAAAGGGGTTGTCCCACAAAAAATATTTTACAGTTTTCAAACCATCACCTTGATCTGAATACTTTTGTAATTAAATGTAATTGAAAATCCAGCATAGCCACTGAGTTATTCAATGAAATTTATCTCTGCTGTTTTTTTTTTCTTTGTCCTTCTCACTGAGAAGGCCGCACATGCTCAGTTTCATCCTTCAACTGTCTCCTGAGTTATGATAGGGAGAGCATAGACACGCCCCCTTAGCTGCAGCAGAAAAGACACTCCCCTTGAGCTGTCAGCATAATATAAATCCAGCAGAGCAGTGAATGTGGAGATCTCTGGATCCATGTGAGGTACAGGGCTGGTTCTAGCTTTGTTAGAAAGAGGTTGTCATGTACTATATGATGTCTGATTTTCATTTTTTACATTAGTCATGGGATCACCCCTTTAATACAAACATTAAAAGGATCATGGCCCTCCTGCAAAGGGAAAAAAAAGGCTGGTGAAGAAGACACATGAGGATGAGGATGGATTATTAAGCAAGTAGAAACCATCTCACATTTACAATGTGGAAGCACCATATGCAGCAAACCTCAGGGGAGGCGGAAAGGATGAGAGTTGTTGTACTCACTGTGGCAGTCCTTGCTATGTCTCTCCCTGGGCCTTGGAGTGATGAGAAGGGTGCACCTCTCTTCCATTTAAGGTACTCCCCAAATGAGGCCAGGTTTATTGCAACAAGGACCACTGTACTTCACTGCAGCAGTCAATAGATGGTTCATAGAGGCGCTGTACACATGAAATGTGAATATTCGAATTTCGAATTTTTATTGCGAATATAGGTACTTCTAAAACTCGCGAATATTTCGAATATAGTTATATATATTCGTATTTTCGAATATTCAAATTTTTATTTTCTATTTTTTATTTTATTTTTTCAATTTTTTTAATTTTTTTTTTATCAGTACACATGATCCCTCACTGCTTCTAGCTTGTGGGCCAATAAGAAGGCTGCAATATACTTGACTTTAGGAGTAGTAGTGTTTGCGAATTTTGCTCTATATTCGTTTTTTTGGAATATTCGCTATATTGCTAAATATTCTTGTTTTAGAATATTACAAATATTCGAAAAAACAAAGTTATAGCAATATAGAGAATATTCGAAAAAAATCGAATATAGAGCAATTTAGCTAATATAGTGCTATAATCTTCTTTGTCTAATAGTTGTAAGTTGAAAAATTCGCAATAAAAAAATTCGAATTCGAATTCCAAAAATTCGCATATTACACAATCATTACCTTTCCGATTTTTGGGGGAAAAAAAAAAAACGTGAATTTTCGAATTTGCTAATTTTTTGACGAATATTCTACAAAATATTAGCGAAATATCGCGAATTCGAATATGACCCCTGCCGCTCATCACTAATGAAATGCAGTCTTTACAGTTGACATTTTCACTTCCCAAGGTTGTGTATGAAAGGCTAGCCTTTCTCTCTTTAATCAGACTGTGCAATCTTTCCTTTTCTAAAGGGTGCTATCTCCATGCCTAGGAACATCAGCTAGGGAAACTACCACACTCCATATACAGCCTATTTTTTTTAAACTAATAACAAAATTAGGTGTTTAGTGTACAGAGGGCATCATCTCTGCTGTCGTAGCACCCAAATTTCACCCAGTTCTATGGTCAGCCCCTGCCTTGCTACTGCCTTGCCCTGTCAATCAAGGTAGTGAGGGAGGGGCTGGCCACAGAAAGGGGCAGAGCTTGGGGGCAACAAGAGCAATGGTTACGCCATCACTGCACCAAACGTGAAATTTACATATTACATAAAAGTATCATAACTCAGAACGGAGCCTCGGATCAACTAAAGAAAATCAGCGTTTTGATCATTGTCTATGCAAATTGTTGGATAGGGAGGTCGCTGGTGACAGATTCCCTTTGAATTTCATCTTATCTTCCTCATCCTACCTGACAGATGTGGAGCATAATCAAGAGAATTTTTAAAAATCCTAACTTTAACATGTTACCTAGGCTTCTGTGGAATATAAAAAGATGGCCACATCCTTTCTGTTTAATCCATTTATAAGGGATCATTCATCATTTTTCTTCTGAAAATACAGGAAAAAAACGAAACATTTTTAGAGAGAGAAAGGGAATTAGGATTTTGCTTTCTTCGACCAACCCCAGTGCTATTTCTATGAAAGCCAGTAATGAACCAATGTTACCGATGACTTTGATGAATAACCACGAATGCCCTGTGTGAACCTAGTGTCATATACAATTTGTTTCATCATTTCTAGAGCATCCAACAAAAATTAAATGCTCTGACCATATATCACAGTTTCCCAGGCAGTTGAAAACATTAAAGCCGGATTTAACAATGATAGATAAAAACCTAAGGAAATGCATTTTGTGTGAAAAAAAATCGATTAGCGCAAAAGCTTTCCAGTCCTATATATATTTTTAATCATCAAGGTAGTGGTGTACTTGCATGTTAAATGCAGATGTCACTGATAATACTAGGATTTTTTAACCTTTTATTTCACTTGACTCAGGAGTGCAAGCAGATTGTGCCTCCTGTTCTCCTACCATGAGGTAAAGTATAGAAAGCAGATTTCTATTCATTGAGTTTATGGTATGACGAGTCTTAAAGGGGGACTTCAGAGTGATGTAACTACAACTTAATTACTGTATCATGAAAAAGTCTACAAATTCGAACATAATTTGCGTTTCAGTCCCTCGCTAGTTTCAAAATCTCAGTTTTCTGTCTGTAAGAGAAAACAGACCTTGTGTCTAAAGGATGCAGCACAGTCCAAACATTCATATCCCTTACCACAGAGGCGTAGCTAGCAGAGATGCAGGGGAGGGTTGGTGGCACCGGGCCTACTTGCATAGTGGGGCCCACCAAGGGCGAACACCACTCTCAGCTGTATCAGCATCTGCAGTTGAAGCCTGTGATAGAGCAGAAGGCCATAACCCCCCAGCTTCCCACCCTACTCCCCATCTTGTAAGTTCAGGCATATAGGACGGTACACTACTTGCAGAACATCAACGTCCCCTACCTCACCCCCTCCAGGAACCCCTCAGCTGTTATCTGGTGAGATTTACTGCTATTATTTGGGGATTGCTTACTATATTATTAGGACTTTTATGGGGTCTTTTATCAAACTGGTGTAAAGTAGAATTGGTTTAGTTGCCCATAGCAACCAGATTCCACCTTTCATTTTTGACAGCTCCTTTGGAAAATGAAAGGTGAAATCTGATTGGTTGCTATGGGCAACTAAGCCAGTTCTACTTTACACCACTTTGATAAATCCCCCCCCCCTTAGTCTTTATGTATTAGTGTTTGATATGAGTACTTACATTACATTGATCTGTGCACTTTGAGGGGAGAAATACATTTAAGGTGAGGGGTGCGGGGGAGGGTACCTATTCTAGTCCTTCCTGGTTTACCTTGTTTCTATATATTTTAAATACATTTTTAAATGTTTTTAACTCAGTAGTGTCCTTTTTTGCATAGCTATAATAAGGGATGTATAGTTCACTTTATATTTGGTGCGCTCGCTTTCTTTTCTTGCCATATTGTAAGGGGTTTGTATTAAAGTATGGTAGATTGAGCACCCCTACTATTTTTGGCGGTAACTGCCATTTTTGCTTTGTGTATTTGTACAATGAGCGCCATCATGTAAAAATTTAAATCTTGTGAATGGATAATCCTATGGTTTTTAAGACTGCTTAATGTTTTTGGTTAGTATGGCAACTGCTGCTAATGATTACTCCATTCCCTATCAGCAATGGATGGTTTGCTCTACTGAGGTCCCTGCTATCACCAATGAGATGCCATTATACTAGATAAAAGGGACCCGTCACCTCTCATGACATGTTTATTTTGGTAAATACTGTGCATTAACTAACAATTCTGGATCATGTTTTTATAGTGCTCTTTTTTTGTGCCATTCCTCTCTTATTCCTACTGGAAATTTACGAATAAATTGACAGCTGGGTGTTACGATTTCACTTGATAAAGGGGTGTGTCCTTTTACCGTTTGGCATTATCAGTACTGATCAAACAGTGTTAGACTGTGCAGGTTCACACCCCAGCTGGTATTGCTCAGTTGTCCATTTGTTCATAGATTTCTAAGAGGAATAACAGAAAAATTGCACAATAAAGAGGGCGATAGAATCACCACTTGTTATTTAATACATATTTCAAGTATGTACTAAAATCGACATAATGTCAAAAGAGATGACACTGGTTACATGGCGATGTTTGTTATACAATGTTACATAAAGTGTCATCCTGAAGGTCTGAATCTGACCCATTAGAATTTCATTTGCAACATTATGTCATGTGATTTTGAATGGATAGAATACTGTTGAAATTAATGTAGGTCCTCAAAAGGTGCTAATTATACAAAAAAGTTAGTAATAATGAGAGTCTACTACACGACTAGTATACAGTATAAGGCCTCAGTGGCGCAGCGTGGGTTGCCAGCACCCGGGGCAAGCCAAAAATTGCGCTCCCCCCCCACCCCAGGCACGCCCCTTTTAACTGATACTGTAGTAGATCACTAGCAGTCCTATGTAACACCACAGATAACAGTGATAACTCTCCGTGAACAGATAATGTAGTAGATTCACCTGCAGTCCTATGTAACACCACAGATAACACAGTGATAACTCTGACTACAGATAATGTAATATACACTCACCTAAAGAAGTATTAGGAACACCATACTAATACGGTGTTGGACCCCCTTTTGCCTTCAGAACTGCCTTAATTCTATGTGGCATTGATTCAACAAGGTGCTGATAGCATTCTTTAGAAATGTTGGCCCATATTGATAGGATAGCATCTTGCAGTTGATGGAGATTTGAGGGATGCACATCCAGGGCACGAAGCTCCCGTTCCACCACATCCCAAAGATGCTCTATTGGGTTGAGATCTGGTGACTGTGGGGGCCATTTTAGTACAGTGAACTCATTGTCATGTTCAAGAAACCAATTTGAAATGATTCGAGCTTTGTGACATGGTGCATTATCCTGCTGGAAGTAGCCATCAGAGGATGGATACATGTTCTCATTCTGTTTACGCCAAATTCGGACTCTACCATTTGAATGTCTCAACAGAAATCGAGACTCATCAGACCAGGCAACATTTTTCCAGTCTTCAACAGTCCAATTTTGGTGAGCTAGTGCAAATTGTAGCCTCTTTTTCCTATTTGTAGTGGAGATGAGTGGTACCCGGTGGGGTCTTCTGCAGTTGTAGCCCATCCGCCTCAAGGTTGTGCGTGTTGTGGCTTCACAAATGCTTTGCTGCATACTTCGGTTGTAACGAGTGGTTATTTCAGTCAACGTTGCTCTTCTATCAGCTTGAATCAGTCGGCCCATTCTTCTCTGACCTCTAGCATCCACAAGGCATTTTTGCCTACAGGACTGCCGCATACTGGATGTTTTTCCATTTTCACACCATTCTTTGTAAACCCTAGAAATGGTTGTGCGTTAAAAATCCCAGTAACTGAGCAGATTGTAAAATACTCAGACAGGCCCGTCTGGCACCAACAACCATGCCACGCTCAAAATTGCTTAAATCACCTTTCTTTCCCATTCTGACATTCAGTTTGGAGTTCAGGAGATTGTCTTGACCAGGACCACACCCCTAAATGCATTGAAGCAACTGCCATGTGATTGGTTGACTAGATAATTGCATTAATGAGAAATATAACAGGTGTTCCTAATAATTCTTTAGGTGAGTGTATGTTCCCTGCAGTCCTATGTAACACCACAGATAACAGAGTGATAACTCTATGAGTACAGATAATGTAGTAGATGGGTGTTAGCCCCCAGAATTCAGAACACGCAAAGTGTGACCTGAAGTCTGGGGCCAGGATGGGGCAGGGTGGGCCATATTCTCAATCTCCTCCCCCAACCCTACCGTAAAGCAGATATGTGGATGGACATTATTATTACAGTAGAATACCGCACCATACCTGTTACATCCAGTGACGTCTCCTGTGATGTAGACTTTCCTCAACGTCTTCATTCAGAGATAAGACCGCCATGACACCTTCTTTCAGCCGCTTCTCGTCTCTGCAGAGTTTCACAGAAACAATTTAGGTTCCTCACTTTACTATCATCCTCTCCTTCCTGGTGTCTCAACAACTCATCCTGCTGCCCCCCAATACTGTGCTAGAGCCAGACAGATAGTCCCCCATTCCCCATAATATTATTCCCCCTGTATATTATAATGACCCCCTCTGTATTATTAATGTAATGGCCCCCTCTTTATTATTAATGTAATGGCCCCCTCTTTATTATTAATATAATGGCCCCCTCTTTATTATTAATATAATGGCCCCCTCTTTGTTAATATAATGTCCCCCTCTTTATTATTAATATAATGTGATGGCCCCCTCTTTATTATTAATATAATGTCCCCCTCTTTATTAATAATATAATGGCCCCCTTTTTATTATTAATATAATGTCCCCCTCTTTTTTATTAGTATAATGTGATGGCCCCCTCTTTATTATTAATATAATGGCCCCCTCTTTGTTAATATAATCAGTGATGGCCAGTTCGCCATGTTCGTCCGCGAACACATGCGGGCTGCCATCTTAAATCACAAGTCCGGCGAGGCACAGGTAAGTCCTTACCTGTGCCTGCGCCGCGAGCCGGTCTGAAACAAATGCGGTCACCGGGAGCAGGCAGTTCCGAGAACAACCAACGGGGGCCTTCATCAGGCTGTTCTCGGAACTGCCTGCTCCCGGTGACCGCATTTGTTTCAGACCGGCTCGCGGCGCAGGCACAGGTAAGGACTTACCTGTGCCTGGCTGGACTTGTGAGTTAAGATGGCAGCCTGCATGTGTTCGCAGGCTAACACGGCGAACTGGCCATCACTGAATATAATGCCCCCCTCTTTATTATTAATATAATGGCCCTCTTTATTATTAATATAATGTAATGGCCCCCTCTTTATTGTTAATATAATGTCCCCCTATTTGTTAATATAATGTAATGGCCACCTCTCCACTCCTATTACTATGATGTCCAGCCAGTGGTCCTCCTCTTTCTGCTCCTCCCCCACCCCCATAGTGCGCCCAGTGCCTCTGCAATTAGGGTAGGGTACATAAAAAAATAAAATTAATACTTACCTCTCTCCATCACAGCTTGTGGCATCCTGGCGCAGGTGGTCACGAACGCCTCACTGTGCCTTCCAGCGCCGCGTCATCGCGCCATCTCGCGAGATCCGACGCAGGGGGTCACAGTGAGGTAATCGTGACTGAGTCCTGCATCGCTCTACTGCCTTATAGGCTTCAGGCCTAGTGGCCTGAAGCCTATGAGGCATAACGGAGGGGACTTTTTCATGGCCCTCATTGAAATTTCAGCTGCCTGGCGTCCCCTGCAATTTTGCGCCCGGGTCCCCCCCACGCTACGCCCCTGTATGGCCTCATGCACACAGCCGTTGCCCGGCCGTTCCACTTTTGCGGCATGCAAACAGCGGGTTCACAATATACAGGCACAGGCCGTGTGCACCTTGTATCATGGATGCAGAACCATTCACTTGAAAGGGTCTGCAATCCGGGAGACACAGTGCGTGTTCTAATTACAGAAGCTCATGTTCACATTACCATGTGGCACTGCATTTATAAAATTATAATGAAACCGGAATCAAACTCAGAAACCTAGTCTCTACCTAGACAATTCAGCAACTAGAGGACTCAACAAAAAACACAAAAGGGCGCATTATAGGGCAAAATGTATAAATTGGATAATTTTTTTTGTCATAATTTGAATACATAAAACTTGAGACCTGCTCTACTCTGATCCTTTGGTGTTCACCCCGAGGCGTCTGATGTGCAAATTCAGGATGTATTGCTTTCAGAGTCAAAAATCTGATCTTAGGTTACCATTAATACGTGTAAGTTGTACATTTTCAACAGACTAGCACTTACCGAAGCCCCGACAATTTGATATACCTTGATAGTCTTATAAAGCAAGAATAAAATTAATTATGAACTGTTAATCCATCGACCACTTTGATTAAGAGCTTAAGAGCAAGTCTGAAGATGAGGACTGTGATGAAGATGATGATGATGATGATAATAATAGAATTGAACCACTTATCTAGACACCTTTGATCTTCAACGGCAAGGAAAGAGAAGAAAAAAATGACATGAAACTAACCACTCTTAACAGAGTAAGTGATTACATAAGTGTTGAGCCTGCATGTACCATTAGATAAATCGTACAGGCCAAGCTCATTTTAAAGGTATATATTGGGTGAGACGGGACCATTCAGTCTCTTTATCCATGGTCTATTGGGCATACATGGCAAAACGATACAGGCTTGCTTTAGCAAACAAAGTAACAGTTCATGGAAAATAGCAAAATAATTGCGGTGATATAGGCTTCTCAACAGCTTGTAGGTTTTTACCTAGAGATTCTTGTTTGGGTCTTCTTCTCAGACCAGCACATACACTGTTCTCTGGCAGAGTGCTTTCTTAATTAGATTTTTACCTGGTTGAGGTAGGAACACCAAGGGTGGAGTATGGGAGTGACCTTCACACCCAAGATCTTCATTCACTCCTAAATCCCGGACCCAAACCCCATCTACCACAAACTCAGTATCTAGCATCACTGGTCACAACATACCTCCGGGACTTATATCACTGAGAGCATTAGTCTCAATGATACATACCTGCCATCAATTACCTTTTCCATTGAATGCTTACAATCGTTATATACCTTTTATGATGTCATATGGTGTTATAGATAGGTTTGAATTAAATATGAGCAAATCAATTCGTAATGAACTGGGTTTGTTAAAAATTGCACATAAATTTGTCCTCCAAACTAATCCAAAGCTTTTCAATTTTTATTGCACATGTTGAGGGCAAAACCATGAGGGTGGACAGACAGCCTAGATCAGTGGAGAGTGAGCAGAATGTCATTCTGTGTTGTTGAGCTGTTAATTATGGTGGATGTGTCTATGCAGTGTCTGACAGAATATGATCTAACAGTATACAAAGTCACAAGTCAGCATCTCTTCTAGTGTAAAAGGGACAGTGTATGGAAAGAATAAAAATAAAATTAAGGATCTTTGATCAGGGAAAGCTGAGAGAATGAGGGGCTGGGACACAGTATACAGCTGCTGCAGAACCTCATTCTTGCTGTTCTGCACTGCAAAACCAGTCACCAGCAAGAAAAAAATATTCTTTTTTAGAATTTGAACAGAGCGACAGCTGCATTTTTTCCCCCAAAACCTAAAGTTTCTACATATTATTATTGCAAGCAGAGCATCGAAATAGCATTCTGCTGCTGAGCAATTGCACTTTTTTTTTTGTGCATTATATCTGTCCGGTGTTATTAAACGTGTTGCTTTATAGCAAAAGCACTTTACGGCAATAACACCATTTTTAGACCTGTGAAATTAAATGCAAATTACACAAAAGGCACAAATATTACCACCTTTCTTGCACTATTATATTGTTGGTGTGCAGAGGAGAATAATTGCATTACAAGTTTGCAATGTGCATTTTATAGGTTAGAGAAAGGTCTTTTCTGAAACTGTATTTTTTAACACAAATAACACAGTAGGCAGAAATCTTGCCAGTGCAAATTTAGCAATATTCCCAAAGTAAATTATCAGTAGCAGCGAGTGTGTTTGTAGAAGGGGAAGGACATTTAGTTGTTCCTGTGTCTTAAAGTTACAGACAATTTGTAGAAATAATCAGTCGGCACTCTGGAAGAAGGTGGTGCTCGTATCCTGGATTGCAGGCCCATACATCCAAGTAGAAGTGGATCAGCACTTGCCCTTTGATGCTAATAAATCTTCACTTTATTGCCTTAAACAGAATACAGGCAAATGTGATGTGTTTCTGTTTAGCTGAAATGTGTCACTTTTGCCTGTGTTCTGTTTATGGCATTAAATTTAAGATTTATTAGCATCAAAGGGCAAGTGCTGATCCACTTCTACTTTAAAGTTACAGACAACATGCTTGCAATCTTACTATAACTGTTCCATAATTTGTGTGACTGTGTACCAAACCCGTGACTTTTCATTAAGTAAAATCATGAGTTTAAATTTGGCCTCATAATAGAATGTCTGGAATATAGAAAGTTTCAAAACAAAAGACCCAGGCCTTGTCCTCCCAGAGTCAGAATGTCGGTAGTAGCAATACCAGCTATTCGGCCAGAAGTAGTAGTAGTAGTAGTGGTAGAGGTAGTAGTAGTAGTAGGCCACAGTTCTCCCTGCCTTTGGAAAGACGCAACAATACCAATGGAGAGAAAGAGGATACGATTCTGGATTGGGTGGCTCACTCCTCCTCTCAGTCATAGCAGGATGACATGTAAGGTCACTTCTTCGTCTGACACATTGACTTGGAGCCAGGGGTCACAGCATTCCTCCTGCTTCTCCTCCGTGGAACTGCAGAGAAGCCTTTTTGGGGGAGTCCTCTTTGTCTTCATTGCCTTCTCCTAGTGGGTACCGTCTTTTTTCCTAGGAAGAAGCAACAAAACCCCATCAACAGTTTGGACTGGCATATGGAAGAGGAGGTTCAGGGGGGGAAGGGAGGGCGGGGGACCCCATGCATAGCTGTTTGGTGGTAGTGGTGGTGGCACTTGTTGCCACAGTAGTGGTGGTACAGACAGTGGTAGCTACAGTGACACACTGGGCAAATATAGAGCAGGGAATCAGGAGGTGAGGCAAGGAGCCCACAATTAGATATCAGAGTCTGATAAAAGTGGCTGGGAGGGTGAGGACTTTGACGATGATTGAATGTTGGACAGGACCTGGGAGCCGAAATGGGAGGGGGCTGAGGATGAGGAGACATCAGAGAAAAGAGTGGTGTCCCAGGTGGCAATAAAGAGCGGAGGCACTCTGTGGTCAAAACCTATAAATGGACTGGGAGGACCAGATCTTCTCCTAATGTGGTCAGCATAGGAACTGGTGATGCCTTAGATACTATCAGTGTAGGCTCATAACATCCTAGACCAAGCTTGGCTGCCTCCACCTCTGTGTGAGCAACTCCCATATGATGTTTTTTTTCCCATAAGGCGAGCATACAAAACAGCTGTATGCAGGATAAAAATAAGCTGTGGGCGTTCAAACACAAAAATAGGTACTAGGATTATATTGTAGCACAAGAGGCACCATCCCTGGATCCTGTGGGAAAATAGAACTGGCCAGCATTCTCAATTAGAACAAGTCTGTCTTCCTTCTCGTGGTCTTCTTTGTGGCAGCCAGCCTACATTTGTTTTTCATAGACCCTTTTGGACCCAGGATTTTGAAATTATATAGTTCAAATAGCCTAAGGCTACAAAACTCCTGTTTCTGGTCATTTAAAACATAACGTTTATTTCTATCAATAAAACTAATATAGAACAGGAGAAAAAGAAAAGAAAATAAATACTTTAAAACGTAAAGGTGCTATGGTGATACTCTCGGCAGGAGACTGGGATATATTTCCCACAAGCGCGTCCTAATTTATTTGGGATATATTCCCTCTTAACGCCACTTAGGATATAGCTGCTGCTACATAGAGTGTCCAGGATAGCCTCATATATCCCACTTGGAATGATTCCCTATTAGCGCAACTCTAGGTGCAGCACTGCCGCTGGTGTATCAAAGTGTAGCGAGTCTGCAGTTCTCGTCACTCAGACACTGAATCAATCATGCAACTATTTTAAAAGATCAAACTAGAGCTCCCCCAACATGTTTCACCACTAGATGTGGCTTCATCAGGGGATGGAGCTACTGTCAACACAAGTGCTTAGTGCGTGGATGTTTATAACTGCTAGGGGTGGGACAGAAGTTGTTCTCTGTCCAATCCCTGCTCAGAGCTCGTGTGGCAGCATGATCATCCAATCCGGTACCTTAGAAGCTTCTATTCCATCATTTGTTCACGTCGCCCCCTCCAGAGCGCATGCGTCAGTACTTAGAAGATATTTCCTCCGTCCTATATGCGCGTCACCCCTTTTGAGTGCGCATGCGTCGGGACTTCTATTCGTATCCTGTTCGGCAGCACGTACTGCGCATGCCCCCATACTTGGAGATTTTCCCATACTCAAAGCTAGGTGTCTGTTAGACATGCGCATGCGTCACTACTTCTTATTCGCATCCTGTTCAGGAGCGGGTATTGCGCATGCCCCCATACTTAGAGATTTTCCCATATTCATGATGTCTATTGGGCATGCGCATGCATCACTACTTCTTATTCGCATCCTGTTCAGGGGCGAGTTCTGCGCATGCCCCCATACTTAGAAATTTTCCCATATTCAAAACCAGGTGTCTCATGGGCATGCGCATGCGTCACTACTTCTTATTCGCATCCTATTCAGGAGCGAGTACTGCGCATGCCCCCACACTTAGAGATTTTACTCTCCAATGTACTTACAGGTATATATTGGGCATGCTCCAGTTCTATCTCTTAGATGACTGCTGCGCATGTCTTGGGACTTAGATTATTAGCCCTGCCTTTGCAGTTTGTCCCAAGCTCCATAGTATAAGGTTGCGCATACTCTCCGCTTTTTAATCGGAATAGTGTCTCTACGCATGCGCCGGTACTTTGAGATTTATATCTCTTTTATATTAACAGCAAGACTTTGCCTGGCAATTTGAATTTTGCCTCCCTATTTATCTTCATATGTCCCCATCTATTAAAAAGGTGCAAGGTCAAGATGTAAATAAACCTTTATATGCATCCTATTTTTGGTCTTCCTATATAGCTGAACATCTAAATATAGGTTATTTTTAAAGAGGGGAATTTACAGTAATTCAAGAGGTAGATTAGATCATAATCCGCATCTACCGCTCTATATGTTCCAAAGGCCTATATTGATATCCAGCTATATCCAATAATACCTCGATAGGGACACCATTTTCTGGCTTGTCCGCTGACTATATAGATGTGAGGTGCTTTCTTGTAACATATATTAAATTCTAAAGATTCATATCTTCTTATTATTTCTCTTTTTCTTTTTTTAGACATGATGGTAAGCAATTTTTACAAGATACCGAAAAGGATTGATTTCCTCCTTCATTTTCTCCAGGTAAATTAACCTTGTGATTTAGATTTTCATATTATTTGAATGTATATATCAATATTAATTCCAATATTTCTATATTCAAGAAATAAATTGGACCTGTAGTTTCATTAACTGATAGCATTATTATATTGACTACAGAGTTGAAATGAGGTCATTCATTGATGTATTCCTTCCCCCTTTCTGCTTTTGCAAAAAAAGGAGGGGGGGGGGGGGGAGAAGAACATCTACTTCCCATTAATCAAATGAAAGCCGTGAAAGAGAACCCTTCATTTAGTCCTTGTGGACTCATTGTATCCAGTCTATGTATCCATCTAGCCTCACTCTGCAACAGTTTTTTATCCAAGTTGCCTCCTCTTGGTCCTAGGTATATCTTCTCTATACCCCAGAAACGCAGTACTGTACTCTTGTTGTTATGAAAGTACTTAATGTGTCTGGCTATTGCTGTGTCTTTACCTGTTTCTATGGTACTTAAATGGCCTGATATTCGACGTCGCAACTCCTGTATAGTCTTGCCCACATAGAGTTTTGGACATGGGCAGGAAGCTAAATAGATCACTCCTTGTGTTTTGCAGGTGATCAATTGCCTTATCTCATACTCCTTTTTGTCCACAGGATTTATATATTTTTTAATGCGTGGAACATACCTGCAAAAGGAGCAGTCCCCGCATGGGGCTGATCCACGATATTTCTCGGATCTTCTGACGGAAATAGCTCCTTCTTCCATAAGATAGCTATGGACCAGTTGATCCTTAAGATTGGGACCTCGTCTGTATGTAACTGACGGATTACTGGTAAGTACCATATCAAGGTCTCTGTCTGATCTTATTATATGCCAATGTTTTTTAAGGATACTGTAGATTTCATTATTGTACCCATCAAAGGTCCCTATGCATCTGATGGTATCGTTTCTTTTAGACGGTGTGTCTTTTAAGAGGTCTTCTCTCTTTGTTTTATTAGCACGATTGTATGCATTTTTCAGAGATCTCTTGGGGTAACCTCTTTTGCTGAACCTTTGAAGGAGTTGTTGACTTTCCCGGGAAAAGGAAACTTCGTCCGAGCAGTTGCGACGTGCTCTCAAGTATTGGCCTATAGGAATCCCTTTCTTCAGGGAAACTGGATGGCAACTGTTCCAATGCAGGTAACTATTTGTCGATGTTAGTTTCCTAAAGACCTCTGTCACCAAATTACCTCCCTCTGATTTTCTTATTTTTAAGTCCAGAAACACTATCTCATGATCTTGAATCTCATGGGTATATTTCATACCTATATCATTTTGATTTAGCGTCTGGTCAAATTCCTGGAAAAGTGTACGGTCACCATCCCAGAGGATCAGGATGTCGTCAATATATCTGCCCCAAAATATAATGTGGCAGACATATGACGACATCTCCTCTGTAAAGACGTGACAATTCTCCCACCACCCCAAAAATAAATTTGCGTAAGTGGGGGCCCCGCAGGACGTCCCCATCGCAGTGCCATTAATTTGTTTATAATATTGTCCTTGAAAGACAAAAGAATTGTGCTCTAATATAAATTTAAGTGATAATAATACAAAATTATTGTGCCTATTAAAGTTTTGACTACGGGTGCTCAAATAATATTCTACTGCGTGTATCCCCAGTGAATGTTGAATATTGCTGTAGAGTGATTCGACATCAAGACTTGCCAAAAAAGTGCCTTCTGTGATTGTGATGTCGTTGATTTTAAGAAGAAGGTCTTTGGTATCTCTTATATAAGAGGGCAAGGTGGTAACGAAAGGTCGTAGGATTTGATCAGTGTATTCGCTTAAAGCTTGTGTTAAGTTGTCATTGCCAGACACAATGGGTCTACCTGGTACTGGCTTTCTATTCTTATGCACTTTTGGTAGTGCATAGAATGTAGAGATCATAGGGTTTTTATTAAAAAGATATTGGTATTCTTCCTTAGTTATTACATTAGACTGGAAGGCTTCCTGTAGTAAATTTTTCAAATCATTCAAATATTCCCTTGTAGGGTCATTAGACAGAAGTTGGTACGTCTGTTTATCTCCTAGGAGTTTTAACACCATATCTATATAGTCAGTTCGATCTTGAATAACTATATTCCCCCCTTTATCACTAGGTTTAATTATGATCCTTTCATTCTTTTTTAGGGTAACTAGGGCTTCTTGTTCCTGAGTATTCAGATTTGGTTCAATATGTTCCTTCCTCATCTGTAATGATTTGATGTCTTGCGTAACCAGCTGTACAAAGGTCTCTATTTCTTGGAATTGTGTAAATTGTGGTGTAATTTTCGATCTAGGTTTCAAGGTAGAGAAGGGGGGGTCAGGAATGATATGCTGACCTTCACTCTCCTTCTGTAGCGCTTCCAATATATCTACACATCTCCTTTCCTTCTCATATAGTATACGCGCATCATGTTCTTCTTTTTTATGTACCTTATGTAGGGCCAGTTTCCGTGCGAAAAGGTTCACATCTTTAATCCAAAGGAATTTATCACATTGTGGGACCGGAGCAAAGGTGAGGCCTTTAGATAGAAGTAGTTTTTCTGATGATGTTAGAATATAGCTAGATAGATTGATAATCTGTTTATCATCTGTTTCTTCTTCTTGTGCCCTATCAACTATTTGTTGTAGCCCCATCTCTCTTGGTCCCTCAATTGAACCCCTGTTTGTCCTAAAAAAAGGGGGGCAATATTTGGGGTCCTCACTCCCACATCGATTGGGGGAGGATGTACCTGGGTAGATACTTGAGATGTTTGTGTTTGAAACATATTCTGTCCCTGATCCGGAATCCCAAATGAATAGGGTTGAGCAGAAACAGATGGATAGGATATAGTGGATGTACCACTGGGATTTGTTATAATATTTCCATCCACTAAACCCTGTTTTGCCATTGTTCCCCCTGGGCATGATTGAGATTGATCACGTCTCTCAAGAGATGATTTTCTGGGGGGATACTGTCTTTTTTTATTTTTACGTTTAGTGCCCTTGGGGCGATTCCCCTGACCAGTGGAGCTATAACCTGATCCCTCTGTTCCAGAGGTTTCTGTTTCTGAGTTTTCCCTAAAAGTTCTACGTGGGTTTCGGTTATTAATCCTATTATTCCTCCAGATATATACCCGATTGCTTTCAAAGTCAGTACGATCTCTTAAGTACTTCACGTGTTTCCTGTCCTTTATTTCGTGTTGTAAGGTTTCTATATTTTTCTTTATTTTTTGTTCAAGGTCAAGGAATTCCGGGTGTGGAGCAAACTCCTGTATTTCTCGGATCTCTTTCTCAAGTTGTTGATCAATTTTATTAAAGAGACCCTGTTCGTAATCAGACAGATATTTGATTAATCTGAGTGAACACTCCGTTAGGAGATCTTCCCAGCCCTTAATGAACTGGGTATCTTCCAGGTGTACGTTAGGTCTCAGAGGAATACGTAGTCCTCTATATACAAGACCTTGTTGCAAATATGTTTCAAGACTTGCTATTTCCCACCACGACCGTATATGCTGACTATAGGTTTTGTTTAGATTCCTGAAGGCAATATTGATGTCCGTTTGCCCCAATGGAATATGTACATTGGAAAAAACCTGGCTCGCTTCCAGGGTCAGATTCTCCAAACTCAGTTTTTGTTTCAGAAAGCCTGCCATTATATTGGGGGCAAATCTTAAGATTTCATCTCCTAGCTGTTACGTTAGTGGGGCCAGATGTACAAAGTCCGTACTAATAAATAATAATCTATAAGTACTGAATTGACTATTTTTATTCTGTGGTGGATAAACAATGAAGTTGGTTTTCAAATACACGGCTAATGAGAACCTCAAATATACCCTTCTTTTTGCAGCGACTAGGTAATGAACCTGTCTGCTGTTCTTAAAGGGGTCAAAAAAGGAGGGTTTAGCCTCCACTTATATATTTGTTTTTCATAGACCCTTTTGGACCCAGGATTTTGAAATTATATAGTTCAAATAGCCTAAGGCTACAAAACTCCTGTTTCTGGTCATTTAAAACATAACGTTTATTTCTATCAATAAAACTAATATAGAACAGGAGAAAAAGAAAAGAAAATAAATACTTATTTTAAAACGTAAAGGTGCTATGGTGATACTCTCGGCAGGAGACTGGGATATATTTCCCACAAGCGCGTCCTAATTTATTTGGGATATATTCCCTCTTAACGCCACTTAGGATATAGCTGCTGCTACATAGAGTGTCCAGGATAGCCTCATATATCCCACTTGGAATGATTCCCTATTAGCGCCACTCTAGGTGCAGCACTGCCGCTGGTATATCAAAGTGTAGCGAGTCTGCAGTTCTCGTCACTCAGACACTGAATCAATCATGCAACTATTTTAAAAGATCAAACTAGAGCTCCCCCAACATGTTTCACCACTAGATGTGGCTTCATCAGGGGATGGAGCTACTGTCAACACGAGTGCTTAGTGCGTGGATGTTTATAACTGCTAGGGGTGGGACAGGAGTTGTTCTCTGTCCAATCCCTGCTCAGAGCTCGTGTGGCAGCATGATCATCCAATCCGGTACCTTAGAAGCTTCTATTCCATCATTTGTTCACGTCGCCCCCTCCAGAGCGCATGCGTCAGTACTTAGAAGATTTTTCCTCCGTCCTATATGCGCGTCACCCCTTTTGAGTGCGCATGCGTCGGGACTTCTATTCGTATCCTGTTCGGCAGCACGTACTGCGCATGCCCCCATACTTGGAGATTTTCCCATATTCATGATGTCTATTGGGCATGCGCATGCATCACTACTTCTTATTTGCATCCTGTTCAGGGGCGAGTTCTGCGCATGCCCCCATACTTAGAAATTTTCCCATATTCAAAACCAGGTGTCTCATGGGCATGCGCATGCGTCACTACTTCTTATTCGCATCCTATTCAGGAGCGAGTACTGCGCATGCCCCCACACTTAGAGATTTTACTCTCCGATGTACTTACAGGTATATATTGGGCATGCTCCAGTTCTATCTCTTAGATGACTGCTGCGCATGTCTTGGGACTTAGATTATTAGCCCTGCCTTTGCAGTTTGTCCCAAGCTCCATAGTATAAGGTTGCGCATACTCTCCGCTTTTTAATCGGAATAGTGTCTCTACGCATGCGCCGGTACTTTGAGATTTATATCTCTTTTATATTAACAGCAAGACTTTGCCTGGCAATTTGAATTTTGCCTCCCTTGCCGCCAGCCTACATCCATCGTGAGACATCCATAACCGAATTTGTGACCATGAGAAAACTATTCTCAAGCAGCAATTATCTTATGTGGATACTGAACTCCTGCCTGGCCAAGTTGCTGGCAGTTCAGTTGCTGCTGTCACACTTAGTTGTAGTAAATGTGGCACAGTTCCACACTGTCACCTGAGCTCTTAGCCCGGAAAGCAAGGGTTCCGCTGCTATGTGGAAAATCCCATATGATGTTTTTATCCATAAGTCGAGCACACAAAACAGCTGCATGCAAGATAAAAATAAGCTGGGGCATTCAAACCCAAAAATAGGTACTAGGATTCTATTGCAGCACACGAGGCACCATCCCTGGACCCTGTGGGAAAATAGAACAAGTCTGTCTTCCTTCTCGTGGTCTTCTTTGTGGCAGCCAGCCTACATCCATCGTGAGACATCCATAACCAAATTTGTGCAAAAACTATTCTCAAGCAGCAATTAGCTTATGTGGAAACTGAACTCTCGCCTGGCCAAGTTGCTGGCAGTTCAGTTGCTGCCATAACTCTTAGTTGTAGCAAATGTGGCACAGTTCCACACTGTCACCTGAGCTCTTAGCCTGGAAAGCAAGGGATTTGCTGCTATATGGAAAATGTAACTCTCATTGGTACGCAAAAGTAGTGCACTTCCACATACAGAAAAGCAAGGCTTCCGCTGCTATATGGAAAATGTAACTCTCATTGGTATGCAAATGTAGTGCACTTCCACACTTTTGCCTAAATTTAATTTTTTTGGGGTGTGGCCCAGGTGGTGGGCTGGGACTCTTGGCCAGGCAAGCAAGAGTATCGCTGCTATATGGAAAATTTGACTTGTTTGTCTGCAAATGTGGCACACTTTTGCACCTTAACCTAAATTTAATTTTTCTGGGCTCTGGCCTTAGTGGTGTGGTGGGACTCTAGGTGTGTATGTAGCAGATGGGCATGCATTCTGACCCTGTTAAGGCATAATTTTTGGATGCTTGGTCCCCCAACAAGCCACTGTTTTTTCCCACCAATTTTTGGAAGCTTTGGAATATGAAAAAGCATAACACATGCAACGGTTTGTTAATGCCGTCAACCATGCGTTTACCATAGTGTCATTCTGACATTATTTACTATTGCTGTCATTGCGTTCAAGACCTTAGGGAGAGGGGAGAGAAAAAGCAAAAATTCATAAAAAAATTAAGATAAAGGGATAACATCTTTTCCTAAAATTGCAAAGTCCTAGGAGACTAGAGGGTGTTATCTACCAATTTTAGGGTAAATGCAGCAACTTTAGATTGGTTAGAATCTATTCAGATTTGAATCAAACTTTTTGAAAATTAATTGAACCTAAAACAAATTGAATCTCAAAAGGTTCATTCATCTCTAGTTTGAAAATTTCTACATAAGTCATAGCTAAGCAGGATATCACAGAAAAAAGGTTACTGGGCTGAGTTGTCTAACTTTCTCATCTAGCTTGAGCATTTTTTTTCTGTACTTTAATACAGAGAAAAGTTTCAGAAGTTTGAAATACCTACAGTAGAATTTACATCCATTATGTATGTATGTTCCCGGGCTGAAAAAAATAACTTTTAATGCTAGCTGACACTTTGATGTTAAGTGAAAAATGGCTATCCAGTGCTAAAACCTAATATGTGTATTAACAATGTTTTTTTAGATTTATGTTCCCAAATTCTAGAACCATTTTATGCTTTTGCTGCCATCTTGTCTCAACATCTGTTCTTTTTCTCACCACTTTTCCATCACTCTTGATGAACAACAAAATAGGTATTACAAATTGTTTTGAGTTCCATTTTATGTTTTAATGGACAATGACAAGTAGGTGTAATCAACATAGTATCATTACCACTGGCCGATATGATTTTATCCTTAGAGGCAGGCAGCTTTGAGACTATAAGTAATTCATAATAAATGTTACTATAGATAAAGGGGTTGTATGAAAATTGAAAAAAAAACCTTTATATCCAAAAGCAGTCCCATTTGTCCATGAGCTGAGTCTGGTATTTCAGACCATAGCTGACAGACAAGTTTATCACTGTATATGAGAAGTGAAGAGCAGATAAGCCGGTTTTTCCATATATGAAGACCAAAAGTAATACAGGTCTAATAAAATCCCAATATTTCCTTGTATAAAGATATGTGAGACAGTCATGGTCCTTGCACTTTGAGGCATGTGCTTTTACCTGGAATAATCTCAAAAGCAGGTACATATTCTATTTTAGTCTGGAATATGTTTCTCTTGACCATTTTGTGTATGGGCACAGTTGGAATTCACTCATAAATGTTGGACAGGTCATCTGTTGTCAAGTACTATTGAAATAAGCATTAAGAGTTAAGGCTTCTTCGCAAATAAAACCATGTACTTAACATCCAAGTAGTTCACTTTCAGACATGAAGAAAATAAATATTATAAATAATAATAAAAGAAAAGAAAAAATAAATAAATAAGTAAATTAATAAATTAATAAATAATAAATTAGAATAAATAATAAATAAAAGAAAATAAATAATTAATAATAATAATAATTAATAATAATAATAGTTACATAGATAATACGGTTGAAAAAAGACATAAATCCATCAAGTTCAACCAAGGGATAGGTGGGGCTGCGAATCCCAGAAGGAAGTGAGACTCAGATTTCTACACATTTTCATAAGCATTATTTCCTTTTAAGAATTTGTCTAAACCTTTTTTTAAACTGTCCACTGTTCCTGCTGTGACCATGTCCTGAGGAAGTCTATTCCACAGATTCACAGTTATTACAGTAAAGTAACTTTAATGCTTCTGGAGACTGAACTTTTTCTTCTCCAGTCGGAGACAGTCCCCCCTTGTCCTTTGAGTGCATTTTACATGGAACAGTTTTTACCGTATTTTTTGTATGGCCCATTGATATATTTGTATAGGTTAATCATGTCCCCCCTTAGATGTCTCTTCTCAAGACTTCTCAAGAATAAATAAGTAAAAGACCCTCCTTGTCCCTTATCAGTTTAGTCGCTCTAGTTTGTACTTTTTACAGGTTCCAAAGCATTCTTTCTATGGACTGGTGCCCAGAACTGAACTGCATATTCCAGCAGAGGCCGCACCAAGGCTTTGTATAGTGGTAATATTACATGCCTGCCCCTTGAGTCTATGCCTCGTTTAATGCATGACAATATCTTGGTAACCTTAGAAGCAGCTGATTGACATTGTATGCTGTTATTTAATCTACGATCTACAAGGACACCCAAATCCTTCTCTACAAAAGACTTTCTCAGTGTTACTGCCCTTAGAGCATGTGATGCACAGAGATTATTTCTACCAAGATGCATAAATTTACATTTATCCACATTGAACCTCATTTGCCAAGTTCATGCCCAATCACTCAGAGTGTTCAAGTCAGCTTGTAGTATATGGACATCTTCCATAGACTGTACAGTACTACATAGCTTAGTGTGATGTGCAAAACTAGAAATGGTGCTATTAATCCCGTCCTCGATATCATTAATAAATAAATTAAATAATAGAGGACCCAGCACTGAACCTTGTGGTACACCACTTATAACCCGGGACCATTCTGAACAGGAATCAATGACCACAACTCTCTGGTCACGGTCCTTCAGCCAGTTTTCAATCCAATTACAATTTATACTTTTCAAGCCTATAGACCTTATTTTACCTATTAAATGACTGAGGGACAGTATCAAAAGCCTTTGCAAAATCCAGAAACACAACATCCACAGCAGCTCCTCTGTCCAGGCTACTACTCACATCCTCATAAAAATAAATCAGGTTAGTCTGAGAACTTCTGTCCTTGGTAAACCCATATTGGTTATCACTTATTATATTATTTACAGTCACACACTCCTGTATATAATCCCTTAAAAGTCCTTCAAACATTTTTCCCACAACAGTAGTTAAACTAACTGGTCTATAATTACCTGTGGAGGACCTAGATCCTTTTTTAAATATATGGGCACCACATTTGCATTGCACCAATCACTTGGCACTGTACCAGTACCTAGAGAATCTTTAAAAATTATAAACAAGGACAAAGCAATGACTGAACTGAGCTTTTTAAGAACTCTTGGGTTTAATCCATCTGGACCCATAGTTTGTTCTCATTTACCTTATTTAGCTTAGCTTGGACCATATCTACAGTTAGCCAATTGAGTATATTACTGGATGTGCTAACAGCCCTGGCACCACCGATATCAGCTCCTTTCTCTTCTTTTGTATATACAGAGCTAAAATAATAATGAAAAAATAATAATACTGTAGTTGAGAGAGTTTCCAGATTTGTATTGGTGGGAACATGGCAAAGGAGTTGTCAACAACTTACCTGTCCGGACTCCAGCGGCGCGGTCTGGTGCTCAGACATGCTGCACCGTGTCAGACACGCTGCCAGGCCTCGCTCCCTTTGATGCACAGCCAAACCATGCCCCCTGGTGACACAATCGCATCCATGACAGTAGAGAGCTTGCTCACCTCCTCCCCGCAGAGCACACACACTGAAGGAGATCTATGTAGTGATTTTAGTATTTAAAAGAATTAGGTGTGTGTTCTGGATGCAGGCTGAGTGACAGCTCAATCTATAGAATACTGGTGTTCGGGTCCAATGGGCGGCGAGTCCCTTGACCAGGTTCTGATCCAAGGACTTGGCGCTGTATTTAAATCCCCTGCTGGCAATACACCCTTGTCAGTTATAGATTTACTCCTTTGCTGTGCTCTGTGTGTATTGGATTGTTTGTTACTTTGACCTCGGCTTGCCTCTGACTTCCCTCTGTCTAGTGATTCTGTACTGCGTTATCCATCTGGTTCTGACTTTGGCTTGGCTATTTTGACTACCCTCTGCCCTCTGATTTTGTACCATATTTCCCTCCCAGTTTTGAGCTATTTCTGTACGATCCATCTGTGTGTGGTTGCGTCTCTGTGTCTGTCTGTCTGGCACTTAGCAGTATAGGGAACATTGAACAGTTCCGGACTTGTGGCTTAGGGCTTGCACTGCCAGTAGGGCTCACTGTGAATTTGTTTCCCTGCCTACTGTGCTGACAGGAGTTCTATAGATTCTTAAGATGTTCTGACTTCTGGTCAGTAGAATCATGGTTGGGCCAGAACACTTGGCAGTAAATACACACAAATGCACCTGTAATTCTGGTCTTTAAATGTATCGGGTCCTGTTACAGCTGATGAATAAAATGGGATTGCAAAAACTTTTCTATCTATTGTAAAAGAGGGAAATCTTAGTTGTATTACAGGGTACCTGTGATGTATACTGTTTTATGTTTCAAATATAAAATCTAACTGAAGGACCCGGCTAAGATATTGACAGTATCCACTATAACAGTGACATCTACAGCATCCCGCCCCCTTAACAGTGACCTCCACAGGGGCCCGCCCCCTTAACAGTGACCTCTACAGCACCTGCCCCTTAACACTGACCATAGGTTACAGTCCCCTTAACTGACCTCCACCATTCCCGGCCTTCTTAACAGAGACCTCCACAGTGACTGCCCCTTTAACAGTGACTGCTACAGTACCCCGCTCCCTTAACAGTGACCTCACAGTACCCCGCTGCTTTAACAGTGACCTCACAGTACCTCGCTGCCCCTTTAATAGTGGCCTCCACAGTCCCTTCCTCCCTTAACAGTGACCTCCACAGTGGCCTGCCCCCTTAACAGTAACACCCACAACGCCCTCCCCTTTAACAGTGACCTCCACAGCGGCCGCCTCTTTATTAGTGAATTCCACAACACCCCGCCCCCTTAACAGTGGCCTCTATAGCAGTCTGCCCCTTAACATTGACCTCCATAGCAGACCGTCCCCTTAACTGTGACCTCCATAGCAGCCTGCCCCTAGGGTGGGCAGAGGTCCGGTTTTAGGCCAGACAGTCCGGCTTTCAGGGCCTGGACGGACACAGGGATGTTCTTTTGAACAGCTCACTCTCAGACAGCAGCACTGTGCTGTCTGAGCGTGAGCTGCAGGTAGAAAGTCACCCTCCCACCCCTGCAGCTGACATAGGTTGATTTTTACCTTCATTTTTTCAATCCCCGTTGGCTGCGGAGTGGGAGGGGTATGGCCTAACCAGATTGGGGGCGTGGCTTTGTGGGGGTGGGGATTTTAAGTCCATCTTTTTCTGGGTGGCCTAAATGGCCACCCTACCTGCCCCTTAACTGTGACCTCCACGGCACTCTGCTCCCTTAGGCCTCTTTCACACTTGCGTTGTTGGGATCCGGCATGCACTTCCGTTGCCGGAGGTGCCTGCCGGATCCGTAACAACGCAAGTGTACTGAAAGCATTTGAAGACGGAACCGTCTTCCAAATGCGTTCAGTGTTACTATGGCAGCCAGGACGCTATTAAAGTCCTGGTTGCCATAGTAGGAGCGGGGAGCGGGGGAGCGGTATACTTACAGTCCGTGCGGCTCCCCGGGCGCTCCAGAATGACGTCAGAGCGCCCCATGCGCATGGATGACGTGATCCATGTGATCACATGATCCATGCGCTTGGGGCGCCCTGACGTCACTCTGGAGCGCCCGGGGAGCCGCACGGACGGTAAGTATGCTGCTCCCCTGCTCCCCGCTACACTTACCATGG
Source organism: Bufo bufo (assembly GCF_905171765.1). NCBI lineage: Eukaryota > Metazoa > Chordata > Amphibia > Anura > Bufonidae > Bufo > Bufo bufo. Next base: position 528,542,547 of record NC_053391.1, on the reverse strand, counting down.
CTGTCAGGACTTTAGCGTCCCGGCAGCCATGGTAACTATTCAGAAAAAGCTAAACGTCGGGTCCGGCAATGCGCCGAAACGACGTTTAGCTTAAGGCCGGATCCGGATCAATGCCTTTCAATGGGCATTGATCCCGGATCCGGCCTTGCGGCATGTCTTCAGGATTTTTGGCCGGAGCAAAAAGCGCAGCATGCTGCGGTATTTTCTCCGGCCAAAAAACGTTCCGTACCGGAACTGAAGACATCCTGATGCATCCTGAACGGATTACTCTCCATTCAGAATGCATTAGGATAATCCTGATCAGTATTCTTCCGGCATAGAGTCCCGACGACGGAACTCTATGCCGGAAGACAATAACGCAAGTGTGAAAGAGCCCTTAACAGTGTCATCCACAGCGCCCTGCCCCTTTAAAGCTGACCTACAGCAGTGTATAAAAATGGCTGGGTTGTTATGGAAATCTGGTGTAAAACTGTGTGTATGCGGAGACTAAGGGCCTGCGAGCTTCTATTGGCTGATAAGGGACATGTGACCGTGTGTATGGCAGCTATGATATGAAGAGAAAGACCTGCAGGCTTCTATTGGCTAATGTAGGTCATGTAATGTGCCATATTTGCATTTTTTGGGAATATCTCAGCAACGGTATGTGCTAGAGAGCTTCCTGGACACCTGATGTATGTGTGTGCCAAATTCTGTGATTGTAAATGCGACGGTGAGGATTCATTTAGCGGACATACACACACACACATACACTCGGCTTTATATATTTGATGAGGTCATTTATTAAACAGATATATGCCTATATTAGGCGCAATTGCAATATGCCTTCCCCAGGACCAATCTTGTCCTAGGTTTTTAGGAATGCCAAGTGGTGATGCGGTCTTATTAGTTTTGTGTGTGTCACGGTGCTCCTACCTGGATACTGTCCCTCCCCAGGGTTAGGCTCCATAGCAATAAAGGGCAGTGAGTTGTAGTTGGTGGAGAATAATTGAAGCCCAGACTTTATAAAATTCAATAGCTTTACTTGAGTAAACTTGCATCCAGACAATATTTGGTCTTTCTCTTGGCTTCAGAAGGTTTTAGGGTAAAAAGGCAGGCAAACTTGGATATCTTGCGTTCTCTTTCTCTGCTGTGCTAATCTTTGGCTTCGGTCTCGTATCTGGACGTTCTGACAATTCTGGTACCTTTGAGTGGGGTGCCTTTGCCTGTTGACCCCCTCATAATACTTTGTCTATAAACTTTAAGGAGTCATGGTGCTTTCCTTGGGAGACTTCCCCTCACAGCACCATGACTTGACTCATCTCCTTCCAACTCTAGACTAGACTGACTCTAACTTCCTGCACCCCCCCTCCCCTTGGTAGGAAACAGGACAGGAAGAATGGAATGGTAAGTTCCATTCTATCTAAAGATCTCTCTTTGGCAGATATACTGCCACCTGCTGGTGAACCAGGCACATTACATGTAATAACAATACATAAGTTACTTAGCAATGTTATTAAGGCACAATATTAGAGGACCTGAAGTCAAATACACAGATTCAATTATTTGTTATCCATTAGAGACAGTAGCAGGGTGTAGGAATGGTAGTGCCCTCTCTGGGGTACTACACAATCTGCGACTAAAAAAGGAGGCATAGAGTGGGCAGGGAAGGAGACTCATTTGTGATTTTCTGCGCCTGTTTTAGATGTAGAAAATGGTCTAAATGTAGAACAGCTACTTTTAACAAAGCAGACCAATATGACCAGTTAACATTTAATAATCAGGGAAACATTCTAAATAAGCCATTTTGGCCAGTATGTATGCCTTAATCATGGAGACATTGATTCTACTTATCATTTCAGCCACATGAACAGTCGCTTTAATATAACATACAAGATAACTCAGACTATAGACTTTTAAGGTTCCCATCTGGTGATAAGTTTCTAGCTTTACAAAATAACTAAGACAGAAGATAATACAATTTGCTTTTCACAGCAGCCGTCTAGAGTGTACGCCATGCATTAATGTGGTAGGCCATTCCCAGCTCTGCGTGTTCACAGTGATCAAGAAAATAACTGTCTCATCATACAGAGAAATTGCGGCTTTCTAAAATTGAGGTAAATATTGTTAATGCGACTATATTTTCCAACATTAGATATTTAATGTCTTTCATTACATTGTCAATTTTCCGCGTAATCTCAAGATCAAGTAGCAGCACAGGATGAAATCCCTCCGAGAAGAATTATTTACCGATTTAAAGGGTTAATCCAGAATCCACATCGGAGACGTTCATGCATTAGCTGTTATTTATACATTGCTAATTTCAGACCCAGCGGTGTGCTAACCTACTTGATATTGAAGAACCACCTTCAGTAATTTACCAGCTAAAGATATCAGTCTCTTCAGTCTGCTCTGGTAAACAATGGCGCTGATTATTTAACAGACTTATTATCTGCATTAAAAATCATATTCTTTCACACTGTGAATTCAAAATGAAAGCAGCGTTTGATTTTATTTGCGTCTTTTTCCCAGTTGCAAAAGAAAGGGAAAGTAGAGAATGTGCATATTCGAATCAATGTCAGGGCGAGAATATGGATTTATATTCTGGAGCCAGGCTTTTCGTTTTAATTATGGTGGAAAAAAAAAGAAGATCCAGTCACACGAAGAAGACAGAATAAAGAACGTTCAGAGCTTTTATGAGCGTGTAAAGGATAAAGCTGCGACACAGAGTCTTTGAGCATTACACTCGGGTTCTTGTTCACTGAGAGACAGAAGCCATTAGTTATCAATAACCGCTGGCACATAAGACCGGTCTGTCCTTTCTTTTTTAGATTCTGTCACTTTGGGGAAAAAGAGACTTGGCAAATATTTTAATGTCTGTATGGTACATCACAATAAGGCTTTAAAGCCTAAAGGCACTTTACAATCCGCTCAACCAAATGGGCTGTAAAATATCTGTATTAAGTCTCTAATGAGGCCCTTCACAACCAAGATATTAAAAAATGGGTGTCGGAAGGTAGGTTACTAATTGCCTGATAATTTGGTAGAAGAGGTAGAGGATTTTACTCGGTGATGATAACTAAGCAGCTTCAATATCTTTAGACAATACATTTGTGCATATGATATGCCAGCTCCTTGTCTCAGCCCCAGCACTGCTAACACCCTGGGTGTTTGTCTTTTATCCTAGAACATTTTAGCAGTGAATAAATGTAGCAAGTTTTTTTTTTTTTTCTGTGCTGAAATGAGTCTCAGGATGTCAGGCAATGATTTTTTTTATTCCCTGTTAAAGGTGAATTACCCCTTTATTGCTTTCTTCTCGAGCACTAAACAATTCCGCAGCATATTGACATTGTGTAACTCCTTTAACATAATACAATTTACAGTTTTCATTTTAAGTTACTTGCTGTTATGGATATCAGCCACCACCATAAGATATTTTTCAATGGCAGAAGCTAAGATTATTGTGCTCCTGGGACTAACTAAGAGCATGTATTTGTGTCAAGGACTCTGTTATCTATGCAGGCCAAGATAATAAAATGTCTTCTACCAATAAGACCTGTTATTGATACTGTTCACTTCTCTGTCTCGCTGCATTACATAGAGTTGTCTGGACAAGACAAAGGGACAAAGTTTAGTTCTTTATTTCTTACTTTATTTCTGTTTTCCTCTTAAGCAATGATGTATTAAAACACAACATCCATAAACCTACTAAAGCAAGGGCATAAACAATCCTAGACCAATATCCGCTCACATTTTCTGTCATTGACCTTCAGAGTTTAAGCAATTTTGTTTGTGAAGTGTTTATGTGCCTCATTTTTGGTGTTTATTTAGTCTTGTTTTATTACATATATCTCCTTACCGCTTACCTCACATTTCAAGGGATGCTTCTGTCAGAAAGTAGTATCTTTTTAAACCCAAAATGAATAGAAAACATTTTTTTTTCTCATCTTTGCAGTATTATGCCTTTGAAAATGAAATGCTAAATATTGTCATTCTGTAACAGTCTACACGAAATATAAGACTCCTATAGAGACAGTGAACACTATTTTACTCTATTTTACTGCAGTGATGGAAAGATGATATCTGTTGGTAAAATAGTAGATTTTAGAATTGGGCTAACAGTATGACAGCTCTCTTGATAGGCTTAAAGGGAACCTGTCATGTGGATATTTGATTATAATCTAACTAATTATATACAATCATTAACTACTAAAAAGTACCTTAGATGTATTCACTTACTGGTGTAACAGATGGTATCTCATAATATACACACAAAGATGCCACATGCCGCATGCTAATGAACTGACTTGAGTCCAGCGTGATGTCATTGAGTCCAGCGTATATTTAATTCAGAGCTATAGCCACTCCCCTGCCCACCTGCTGCTGATTCATATGGAAAAAAACTGTCATTCAGCAGCCGGTGGGCGGGGAGAGTCAGGAGCTCATGAATATTCAGGACTCATCATTATCAGCTGGAGCTTTTCAATACAAGATGTTGGCAGATTGACTGGGTCAATTAAAGAAAGTGACCCAGCATTGTGCTAAGAGAATCAGTCACTTATTTATGTTGCCCTTAGTTAGGACACCATAAAACTGGTGACAGGTTCCCTTTAAATAAAGAAACTGACAGAAGAGCATTGCACTTATGAGTGTAATGTGTGATGCTCTTATTAAATCCCTCATCCCCTCCCCTCTCTGGTCACAGTGACTGAGAAAGTCAGGAGAGGCTGTTTGCAGTGCTTAAAGTCAAAACAAAGGAGGAAGTTAAAAGCCAGGACAGGAAGTAGAATCTTAAATTTGGCATATCCCACACCAGTGCACAGGGGATCAAGACTGGCATATGAAACACCAGTCTTGATAAATTCCCCCTATGTGTCCAGCCTATGTAGTTGCTCACAGGCCCAGTAGAGGGGTGCTCATTGTCCCCTTTAAAGCAGCTTTCTGCTTTATATTAGATGGCATTTAAAGGGAACCTGTCAAAACAAATCAGCGTCATGAGGTTGAGGTTGTGAACATGGTTCTAACCATGTTTTTGTTTAAGTCGGCAGTTTTACTGCATCGGTGGCTAATCATGGTTCCCTGGCTGTAATCACGTCTATTGTTTCTTGACTGATATTCAACATGGCGCAGCTAGCCCTAACTGCACACACTGGGTGATAACTACTGACAGTTTTCCTAATGAGCTAATGAAGTTCATGGCTCAGAATTACTGCTGGATTGTAAGAGATTTCTACATAAGTGGTGCTACCCATCTGCTTTCTGTGTCTGTGCCTGGGTATATGATAAAGTAAAGAAAATATGATCATTGAAAAGTATTTGGATAGGATAAGAACCCGGGTAAATGGCTTAAATGGCTTAAGCTTTTAGCTTTAGCTGTAATAAAAAGTGTCTGGGCAAAGATAGAAGACACAAGACCCAAATGAGCTAACATTACCTACACTTAAAGGGACACTTCTATCGTAGTATTTTTAATCACATATTAAAAACATGTATTTCTTTTAACTAAAAATTAGTAGATTTTTTAATATACCATTTTTAGCCACTCTGTGTATAAATGTTCCTGTTTATAGTCTTTAAATGGGTTTTCTGAGTTAAAAAAATTGTCTGGTTTCAAGAAGAAACTGTTCAGCTCAGAGGATCAACCTGTAATAAAGAATAGACAATTACTTATCTGCTGCCACTCCAGTTCTTTTAGTAATACATGTCTCCTAAAGTCAATTGCTGGCCTCATAAGTGCACTGCTGCAGTAGTCATATGTAGTCAAAATGATGTCCCTACTGCAACTGGGAAGACAGTGCCCTGATGGGAGAACCAGTGCGGAGGTGTGGGATCTGTCGGGTAAGCAATGATCTATTCTTTATTACAGGTCAATCAGATATTGATGTCCTTCAGGATTGGTCATAAATATCTGATCTGTGGGGGTTCAACTACAGTCACCTCTGCTGATCAGCTGTTTGGAGAGACTTCCACACTCCAGTGAGCCTGGAGGTGTCCTCACAGAATAGCAGGCACAGCGCTGTACATTGTTTAGTGGCTGTGCTTGTTATTGCACACATTCATTCAAATGGGACTGAGCTGCACATAGGCCAGGTGACTGATGAATGTAATGTCACAGGGCTAGGAAGAGGCTAAAGCACTCACCGGAGTATTGCAGCCTCTTCACACAGCAGATCAGCGGGGGTGCTGTCAGACCCCTATCAATCAGATATTGATAACCTATCTTGAGGATAGATCATTGATATTGTACCCGGACATTTGACATTCTCCCTGTCTGGGCTCACTTCTTTGTCAGACCATTACTCAGACCAGAGAGAAGGGAGGGGTGGTGACTTATTTAGAGCATAAAGCCTTTCCTTTGCTATCCTAGTAGTGTGGCTAGTTAGGGCTTCTCACATTGTAATAATCAATGCCCTGTTCTTCTGTTTGAATGTATATCAAGATCTATTATAGGGGTTATCCAATGCTTAACATAACAAAGACAAAAACAGGTGCACTCTGCGGTCTTACTAACCCTCTGCCCCCCGGTATAGATGCACCACTGCATATGTATCATGACCGGCGTCACGCAAAGGGAGGCAAATGGGAAGGCCCTGTCCAAGGGAGAGGGAAAGGTGGTGACCCCTAACTCACCTTGAGGCTGGCACCTGACTGCCCTGACGTCCCTAGACGGGTTCCTCACCCGTACGCCAATCACGTGCCTAAACCCTGGCTTTCCCTGAGATGAGCCCTACGTAGTGAATAGGGTGGTGGGAACACTAGTCCGCACCACTAACACTAAAGGAAAACACCAAGGAGAGGACAGACAATACAGCCAAAACATATAATCCCAGGTGGGCGACAACAGTGGACAACAAAAGCCCAACAGGGATCCGGAGGGTAACGCTCTGGAACAACAACCAGGAATCACAGCTACACAGCTCCAGTGGGTCAGTATAGAAGTCCAGGCAGGAAGCTCTATATCTGGCAACCAGAGAAGTGGGAGAGGGGAATATAAGGAGGTTGGGATTGCTGGACAAGAAACAGCTAAGGAGAAGAAGCTACGGATCCCTGAGTGAGCCAAAAAGGATTGCAAGGCAAACCCAGAAAGCTACCATTAAGAAACAGCACTATCTTTAGACACAGAGCGCGCAGCCACCCGCTGCGACTTCCTGACCCCGGGTATAACGGAGTCAGACGTGGCTCTTGACACCCTCGTGACAGTACCCCCCTTTCCACGAGGGGCCTCCGGACACTCAGGACTAGGTCTCTCAGGATGAGAGGCATGAAAAGCCCGAACTAACCTGTCGGCGTTTACCTCAGACGCTGGAACCCACATTCTTTCCTCGGGACCGTAACCCCTCCAATGCACCAGATATTGAAGAGAGCGGCGGACCCGACGAGAATCAACAATTTTGGATATTGGAAACTCTAGATTACCATCCACAACAACAGGAGGGGGTGGCAGCGGTGACGGTTATAGAGGTGGAACATACTTTTTGAGTAACGACTTATGGAAGACGTTATGGATTTTAAAAGTTTGAGGTAGCTCCAGGTGAAAAGCCACGGGGTTAATGATGGCTACTATCTTGTAAGGACCAATGAACCTAGGACCCAGTTTCCAAGAGGGAACCTTTAACTTAATATACCTAGTAGATAAACACACATAGTCATTCACTCCTAGGTCCGGACCTGGCGACCGTTTCTTATCAGCCATGCATTTATATTTACCTCCCATATTTTTCAAGTTAGCTTGCACCTTCTGCCATACAGATGAAAGAGATGACGAAAACCGTTCCTCTTCGGGAACCCCAGAAGACCCCCCCCTCTTTGAAAGTACAGAATTGGGGATGAAAACCATATGCACCAAGAAATGGTGACTTGCCAGTGGATTCCTGACGGCGATTATTTATAGCAAACTCGGCTAACGGTAAATATGATGACCACACCTCTTGGTTTTCAGACACAAAACACCTTAGATATGTCTCAAGGTTTTGGTTGGTACGCTCAGTCTGTCCATTCGACTGAGGATGGAAAGCTGAGGAAAAGGACAAGTGTACCCCCAAACGGGAACAAAAAGCTTTCCAAAACTTATAAATAAACTCGGTTCCCCGATCTGAAACAACATCGGAAGGGACCCCGTGAAGCTTCACGATTTCACTGATGAATACCTGAGCAAGAGTCTTAGCATTAGGTAGTGCGGGTAACGCAATGAAGTGTACCATTTTGCTAAACCTGTCTACTACTACCAAGATAACGGTTTTACCCACAGACAAAGGTAAGTCAGTGATGAAATCCATTGACAGATGTGTCCATGGCCTATTGGGGATGACAAGTGGCAATAAAGACCCTGCTGGACGTGTATGAGAGACTTTCGCGCGTGCACAAGTAGAACAAGTAGACACAAAATCCATTACATCCTGACGCAACCTTGGCCACCAAAAACGACGAGACAATAGCTCCAAGGTTGCTTTACTACCCGGGTGCCCAGCAAATGCCGAATTATGATGTTCCTTTAATAATTCGAGATGCAGGTTTAACGGTACAAACCATTTCTCTGAGGGGCAAGAGACCGGGGGCGTCCCCCTGGGCCTCTAAAACCTTTCCCTCCAGAACAGAGTGTACAGCAGAGACAACCACTCCTCTTTGTAAAATTGGTACCGGATCACCCACATTACCCCCTCCAGGGAAACTACGAGATAATGCATCTGCCTTGGTATTTTTTGCCCCAGGACGATAGGTGATAAAAAAGTTAAACCTGGTAAAAAATAGCGACCACCTAGCTTGTCTAGGGGTGAGACGCTTAGCTGATTCGAGGTACGGAAGGTTTTTGTGGTCCGTAATCACCGTGACGGGGTGGATTGCCCCCTCTAAAAAGTGACGCCATTCTTCAAACGCTAGTTTAATAGCTAATAGTTCCCTATTGCCAATATCATAGTTCTTATCCGCTGCAGATAGTTTTTTAGAAGATAAAGCGCAAGGATGCCATTTGCCAGGAGACGGACCCTGAGACAGTACAGCCCCCACTCTCACCTCTGACGCATCTACTTCAACAATAAAAGGCTGGGAGACATCAGGCTGGATTAGTACAGGTGCCGAGGTAAACCTCTCTTTTAGAGAGGAAAATGCAGTTTTAGCGGCGTCAAACCATTTAGAAAAATCAGTCCCCTTCCTAGTCATGTCAGTAAGGGGTTTGACAATCATCGAATAATTTTTAATGAACTTTCTATAGAAATTTGCGAAACCCAAGAACCGTTGCAGTGCTTTAAGGTTCTCAGGAAGATGCCAATCTAAAATTGCCTGGACCTTCCTAGGATCCATACGGAAACCTGAAGCAGATAATTGATAACCTAGGAACTGTATTTCCTGAACGGCGAAGACACACTTTTCAATTTTCGCATATAATTTATTCGTCCGTAGGACCTGCAGTACCTGTCTGACATGCACCTCATGTGTTTTCAGATCAGACGAATAAATTAAAATATCATCTAGGCATATCACCACAAACCTGCCGATAAGATGACTAAAAATGTCATTAACGAAATGTTGGAAGACAGCAGGAGCATTGGTCAGACCGAAAGGCATGACTAGATTTTCATAATGCCCCTCAGGGGTGTTAAAGGCTGTCTTCCACTCATCCCCTTCCTTGATACGAATCATATTGTAGGCCCCCCTAAGATCAAGTTTGGAGAACCACCTAGCACCTGCAATCTGATTAAACAGGTCAGGAATGAGAGGAAGAGGGTATAGGTCTCGGATGGTTATCCGGTTTAGTTCGCGGAAATCTAGGCAAGGACGCAGGCCCCCATCTTTCTAGGAGAGGACAGACAATACAGACAAAACATATAATCCCAGGTGGGCGACAACAGTGGACAACAAAAGCGCAACAGGGATCCGGAGGGTAACGCTCTGGAACAACAACCAGGAATCACAGCTACACAGCTCCAGTGGGTCAGTATAGAAGTCCAGGCAGGAAGCTCTATATCTGGCAACCAGAGAAGTGGGAGAGGGGAATATAAGGAGGTTGGGATTGCTGGACAAGAAACAGCTGAGGAGAATAAGCTACGGATCCCTGAGTGAGCCAAAAAGGATTGCAAGGCAAACCCAGAAAGCTACCATTAAGAAACAGCACTATCTTTAGACACAGAGCGCGCAGTCACCCGCTGCGACTTCCTGACCCCGGGTATAACGGAGTCAGACGTGGCTCTTGACACCCTCGTGACAATATGGGGTTGAGCACTTCCTTCTTTTTAATACCACGCCAATTTGTAGTTTGTATTTTGAATTTTTGGAGGTGTAGAAACTCCTAGTCTGAATGTGCCTTTATTTCCATCCACAGGCAGCATTCTGGTGCACATGTGAGGCCTGGGCTATATCAGCCAGTCTTGGGTGGGGCTCAGAGCTCTCTGCCTCCTCCCATTGTATGCATGGTCACATGCTGGAGGTTACTGGGAGATTGCTTTAAGTCGGACCTTGCACGCCTGTAATTCGCCCACTGGCTACTGGTATTGCGCATACGGCCCAGGTAGGTTTAGCGTTAGGTCCCGAGCTACTTGAGAAACCTTGGCGCTGTGCTTGGGCTCAGACATGTCCTCCAAGCAGGATATGTTGGCTAATTCTCAATTTTACACCAGTATGAGGGTTAGTAAGACCGCAGACAGAGTGCACCTGTCTTTGTCTTTGTTATGTTATTTTGACTGCTTATCACATCCACACAATTGCTATCCTGTGTAGGATGTCCATTCTGGTACTGGTGTTCCACTGCAGGCATCCTCCATTGTATGCATTTTTGCTGGGGATTGCCATTAGCAGCGGACCACAAGTGCAGGATCTGCCCCCCCTGTATAGATGAACCACTGTATATGGGGTTGAGCACTTCCTGCTTTTTAATACCACGCCAATTTGTAGTTTGTTATCCAATGCTTAATGTAAACTTCATATAGTACATGACAATACCTCATGTGGATCCAGAGCTCCAATTGCTCTTCTTGATTTATATCCAGCTGACAGCTCAAAGGTAGTGTCCTTTCTCAGGGGGCGTGTCTTTCTTCTGTAGCTCTCTCCCTATCACAGCTCAGGAGGCAGTTGAACAATGAAACTGAGCATGTGCGGCCATCTCAGTGAGCAGGTCAAAGAAATAAGAAAAACAAACAGCAGGTGGCGCTCTACAGATACATTTCAGTGAATAACTCAGTGGCTATGCTATAGAGCAGGTGGCGCTATATAGATACTGTAAGGGATCATTTACTTTTAGGGGGTCGCCATCACAAATTACTTCACCAGACAAGGGTAGAATGTCCAAACTCGTGTTTTATTCTGGATGTTTCAGCAAAACAGGTTATGAAGTCACAGCTTCAACTTATCGCGTGTGACATCCACACAAAATAACAAACCCTTGCCCGGCTAGGCTCTAACTAAACACATAAGCGTATCCCTGACTCACCTAGAGAGCCCTGTTCACACGTGGAACACAAATACGGCTTTCCTCAGGCATACAGTCCAGCAACCTCCAGGCTGTGACACTTCAATACCTTTTGGGGGATTGTGGCCCAGTAGTCCTCCCAACTCTGGCCTCGTGATCCTTGTTTCACCGCGTCCCCCAAAGTTCAGTCTATCGCTTAGCCTTGTGGCCCCTCAGCCCACCTGGCTGAGACCACTCACACAGAGCCTTACCAGGACTCTCCTTCACAAAACACTCCAGAGTGAGACACACCCACTTCCAGAAAACAGATTAAATGTAATCCCTGGACGTGAGCATGCCCTAAGTCCCGGACTGGAGCATGGGGAACAGGCACCCACCCAACACATTGTCTGTTCCCAGTAAAAGCCCGCCCTGAAATAGCTGAACCAGCTACACTATCTATATGGTGTCCCACAACTACTTTAGTGGACACCTGGACTAGGGCTTTTACTCCACCAAGGCCGGGCCTCTTGGTGACACGCTCCTGGTGCAAATAACACCTCAATGTTCACATTGCCACAATACACTTTAATGAATAGCTCCCTGGCTATATGGCAATAAAAACTCAATTTGGAGATTTCTTCTTGTCAGCAGTGCAAGCAGGCCTCAATACAAGAAAAGCTGAGCTCTGTCCCTCAGTCGTTCAAGCTGCACTACAAGCTCCTGTTTCATCATCTTCATATTGAAGTTAAAGATTCTGTATTTTAAAATCCTGTGTCTGTGAAGGGCTGGAGGGACCTGGGTGGTGAGAGTCCCTATGTAGTGGAGGTCCTTGGACTCATGCACAGGATAGTAATCCTTTTGCGGTCTACAAACCGTGGATCTGCAAAACACAGAAGCAGTCTATGTGCTTTCCGCATTTTATTTTTACCCATTGATTTAAGTGGGTTCGCAGTCCGCATTTTGCGCAAAAGTATAGGAAATCCTCCATCTTTTGCAGAACAGATATACAAATGTGGAAAGCATTGTACAAATGTGGATCACGGATCCATGCAAGTCAATAGGTCCACATAAAAATGTAGACAGCACACAGACAGCTTAATGCTTAACAGACAAGGTTAAAACACTTTGTAGACTTATTCTTACTCACAAAAATAATGCACTACAGAAATAGATGCAAACATAATTTATGGACTAAGCCCTCACTCTAATGATAAAATCTGAGATTGTTAGCCAATATATTTTGATCAAAACACATCTGTGCCCACCTACCCAGCGCCATGGTGGTCTCAGGTTCAGGCAAGTCCTACTCTATACCTACCTATGCCATTGTGCATCTAGATTCAGGAGAGCAGACCCTACACATATAGTGTGTTGCTCCTAGTTATCTCTGTGTGCATCAGCAACCAATGAGAGGAGGAGCACACAACTATATGTACCACCTTAATCAAGGTCGCCTATTAGATAGGTGGGACAAAAGTGCACATGAATGCTACTCCCAGGATAGAAGCACATTCACACCTGAAGGTGCCACTCTTTCAAGACAGATCAAAAAAATCACGGAAAAAAGATACAAAACATCCTGCACGATATGATAGTAAATATGCGGATGTGCATGGCTACATTTATAAAGTCACAGAAAATAATGCACTATAGCAATAGATGCAAACATAGCATATGGACTAAGCCCTCACTCTCATGATAAAATCTGAGACTCTTAGCCAATATATTTTGATCAAAACACATCTGTGCCCATCTACCTACGGACACAGTGTTATCAGGTCCGGCAGGTCCTGCTCTATACCTACCTATGCAGTTGTGCATCTATGTTCAGGAGAGCAGACCCTGCACATATATTGTGCTGCTTCTAGTTACCTCTGTGTGCACCAGCAACCAATGAGAGGAGGAGAACACACGTATATGTACCACCTTAAACAAGGTCACCTATTAGATAGGTAGGGGAAAAGTGCACATTTTGATTTGTCTTGAAGGATTGGCGCCTTCTATCCTGGGAGTAGCATTCATGTGCATTTTTATTTTTTACTTTTTTACTCATTATACTAATCAGCTCACAAGTTGCTGGTTTCCATACTTGCATTTCATTTCATGTAATATTCAGTTCAGAGCTTATAAAAGGGATTTATAATAGCGTTGTGGGCATAAAACGTCTCAGCTGGGCATTAGGTAGAGGAGAGAGTGTGTGCCAGTGGAAAAATGGCAGAAAAGTCAGCACCGAGGGAAGGAATCACAGGGGTGAATTCATAAAATCCTTCACTGTAACCATGAAAACGAAAAATGTAACAATATATGACAAACTGATTAATTAAATATAAGACAAGCCAGGCAGCGGAAATGAGGGCGAATGGAAAGGTTGTCTGCAAATCAGAATAAAACCTAGGTGAGTGCTGCAGATAGCTATTGTACTAAACTACTGCCTGCAAGACCATATCCCATCTTTCATTCCATAGTCTTCAAAAGGACATTTTGTTTGAATCTCAAACATAATTCTGTTTGACAACATTCTAACAGCTTCCCTTGGACGGAAGATTATTTGATATGTTAAAGAGATGCGTCCACATTCATGAAGCGAATCAAGATATTATAATATAAGCAAGGCTTGTACAGGAGAGCCTTACTTAGGTAATGGACTTATTTGGGCTAGTTTTAATAGCTTTCACAGTATTTCTCTATGAATAAAATACACACTGAGCAGAGAATGCTATGTCAGTGTAGCTGATCTGGCATTGTAATATGCAGCCTGGCGGTAATACTGCTATTAGGTTTCCAGCTGGCAGCTACTACAGTCGTGGCCAAAAGTTTTGAGAATTACATAAATATTGGAAATTGGAAAAGTTGCTGCTTAAGTTTTTATAATAGCAATTTGCATATACTCCATAATGTTATGAAGAGTGATCAGATGAATTGCATAGTCCTTCTTTGCCATGAAAATTAACTTAATCCCAAAAAAACCTTTCCACTGCATTTCATTGCTGTCATTAAAGGACCTGCTGAGATCATTTCAGTAATCGTCTTGTTAACTCAGGTGAGAATGTTGACGAGCACAAGGCTGGAGATCATTATGTCAGGCTGATTGGGTTAAAATGGCAGACTTGACATGTTAAAAGGAGGGTGATGCTTGAAATCATTGTTCTTCCATTGTTAACCATGGTGACCTACAAAGAAACGCGTGCAGCCATCATTCCGTTGCATAAAAATGGCTTCACAGGCAAGGATATTGTGGCTACTAAGATTGCACCTCAATCAACAATTTATAGGATCATCAAGAACTTCAAGGAAAGAGGTTCAATTCTTGTTAAGAAGGCTTCAGGGCGTCCAAGAAAGTCCAGCAAGCGCCAGGATCGTCTCCTAAAGAGGATTCAGCTGCGGGATCGGAGTGCCACCAGTGCAGAGCTTGCTCAGGAATGGCAGCAGGCAGGTGTGCATCTGCACGCACAGTGCGCATCTGCACGCACAGTGAGGCGAAGACTTTTGGAAGATGGCCTGGTGTCAAGAAGGGCAGCAAAGAAGCCAATTCTCTCCAAAAAAAACATCAGGGACAGATTGATCTTCTGCAGAAAGTATGGTGAATGGACTGCCGAGGACTGGGGCAAAGTCATATTCTCTGATGAAGCCTCTTTCCGATTGTTTGGGGTATCTGGAAAAAGGCTTGTCCGGAGAAGAAAAGGTGAGCGCTACCATCAGTCCTGTGTCATGCCAACAGTAAAGCATCCTGAGACCATTCATGTGTGGGGTTGCTTCTCATCCAAGGGAGTGGGCTCACTCACAATTTTGCCCAAAAACACAGCCATGAATAAAGAATGGTACCAAAACACCCTCCAACAGCAACTTCTTCCAACAATCCAACAACAGTTTGGTGAAGAACAATGCATTTTCCAGCACGATGGAGCACCGTGCCATAAGGCAAAAGTGATAACTAAGTGGCTCGGGGACCAAAACGTTGACATTTTGGGTCCATGGCCTGGAAACTCCCCAGATCTTAATCCCATTGAGAACTTGTGGTCAATCCTCAAGAGGCGGGTGGACAAACAAAAACCCACTAATTCTGACAAACTCCAAGAAGTGATTATGAAAGAATGGGTTGCTATCAGTCAGGAATTGGCCCAGAAGTTGATTGAGAGCATGCCCAGTCGAATTGCAGAGGTCCTGAAAAAGAAGGGACAACACTGCAAATACTGACTCTTTGCATAAATGTCATGTAATTGTCGATAAAAGCCTTTGAAACGTATGAAGTGCGTGTAATTATATTTCACTACATCACAGAAACAACTGAAACAAAGATCTAAAAGCAGTTTAGCAGCAAACTTTGTGAAAACTAATATTTGTGTCATTCTCAAAACTTTTGGCCACGACTGTACATCTGTATATCAACTGAGCAGTGCACATGAGGATCTCACACGTTAACCCCCCTATAGGTAGTTATTAGTGTTGATCGAGCACCAAAGTGCTCGGGTGATCTGGTGCTCGAGTACAACACTTTAGGATACTCGGGTGCTCTACAGAGCACCAGAGCACAATTGAAGTCAATGGGAGAGCCAGAGGATTACACCAGGCATCCCCTGCTCTGAAGAGGGGAGGGTGTCTGGTTCAGAGGAAAAGGTCAGAAATTGATGGAAACACCACTGAAATGGTTCAGGAACAGCATGGGGAGGATGTCTGGATGCATCTTGGACTCCCAGGTCGCTGCTGGGAACCATGTTGTCCAAGTAGTACGCCATTTTTACAGACTTACAATAATCCGCACAAAACTGACGATAAAATCGATTTTAGAGAAAAAATTATTAGGAAACATTCTTTTCTGTATATTTACTTGTATATAAAGTGCAAGTGCTGCCAAAAATTACAAGGAATGGGCACTCCAAAACACCCTGTATATCACATATAGGAGGGCCTCATTCACATTATGGTACAATTGTTCAGGTAGTAGGACTCCTCCACTCATAAAGCCAATGCACTAAGTGAAAGAACTGCCAAAAATTACAAGGAACCGGCATTCCAATACACCCTTTATTACACATAAAGGAGGGCATCATACACACCCTTGAAAAATTATGATTAATGGCCTGCTGGTGACCCTCAAAAACATTAGGAGCAAGGGGCTGCTGGTGACCCTCTAAAACATTAGGGGTGAGGGCCTGCTGCTAATCTGACCATTTAAAAAATGATGGTTGAGGGCCTGTTGCTGAGCTGACCATCAAAAAAATTATGGTTGAGGGCCTGCTGCTGAGCTGACCATCAAAAAAATAATGATTGAGGGTCTGCTGCTGAGCTGACCGTCTAAAACATTAGGAGCGAGGGCAGCCTAATAAGCATGTTGATATGATGGAGGAGGAGGATGAGAAAAGGAAGATTGAAACATATACCCTTTTTTGTGGTTGAAGGGGTGCATGGGAATACAGTGTATTCAATACACCATAAAAGTCAGATTTAGGGTCCATTCACACGTCCGTTGTTTCTTTCCTGATCTGTTCCGTTTTTTGCTGAACAGATCTGGACCAGATCTGGACCCATTCATTTTCAATGGGTCCTGAAAAAAAACGGACAGCTCAATGTCATATTTTTTTTCAGGACCCATTGAAAATGAATGGGTCCAGATCTGGTCCAGATCTGTTCAGCAAAAAACGGAACAGATCAGGAAAGAAACAACGGACGTGTGAATAAGGCCTTAAAGTGCCTTTATGTTCAGACGCTTTCCTCTGGTGGAGTAGAGAAGTCAGGGGCAATCCAGCCCTTGTTTATTTTGATAAGAGTCAACCTGTCAGCATTTTCAGTTGAGAAGTGGATGCGCTTATCAGTTATTATGCCCCCAGCTGCACTAAATACCCGCTCTGACAAAACGCTGGCGGCAGGGCAGGCCAGCACCTCCAAGGCGTAGAGTGCCAGTTCATGCCAAGTGTCCAGCTTGGACACCCAATAGTTGTAAGACACAGAGGAATCACTGAGGATCCTGACATGGTCTGCTACGTACTCCTTCACCATCTTCCAAAACGTTTCTCTCCTTGTGACACTAGGCCACGCATCAGGGTGAGGGTGCTGGCGGGGTGTCGTGAAACTGTCCCAGGCCTTGGAGAGTGTTCCCCTGCCTCTGTTGGAACTGCTGTGTCTTCCTCTCGTCTCCCCTCCTTGGTCGCCCAAGGAACTACGTACTCTGCCGCCAGCATTGTCAGCTGGAAATTTTTGGAGCAATCTTTCCACAAGGACCTTCTGGTGTTACGCAATTTTGCTAGTCCTCTCCACCACAGGAATGAGCGATGAGAAGTTCTCTTTGTAGCGGGGTCGAGAAGGGTGAACAAACAGTAATCGGTGTTGGCCAAAATGCGTATAACGCGAGAGTCATGGAAAAGGCTGCATAACATAAAGTCAGCCATGTTTGCCAGAGTCCCAGCAGACAAGATTTCCTCAGTCTCCTCATCCTCTTCCTCCTCTTCAGCCCATCCACGCTGAACAGATGGAATAAACCTGCTATGAGTACTACCCTCTGTAGCGGAGGCAACCGTCACCTGCTCCTCCTCATCATCATCCAATTCGCGCTGAGAAGACGAACGGAGGGTGGGATGGCTATCACCCTGTGTACTGTCTTCCCCCATTTCTACCTCTTCCACATGCAAAGTGTCCGCCTTCATTATGAGCAGCGAGCGTTTCAGTAGACACAGAAGTGGGATGGTTAAGCTAATAATAGCAGCATCGCCGCTCACCATCTGTGTTGATTTCTCAAAGTTGCGTAAAACCTCACAGAGGTCAGACATCCATGCCCACTCGCCGCTTGTGAAGAGCGGAAGCTGACTGGAAAGGCGACAACCATATTGCAGCTGGTATTCCACTACTGCCCTCTGCTGCTCACAAAGCTTGGCCAACATGTGGAACGTGGAGTTCCAGCGCGTGCTCACATCGCACAACAGTCGGTGAGCTGCCAATTGCAAGCGCTGCTGCAGCGTTGCCAGACCGGCGGCAGCTGTAGATGACTTTAGGAAATGGCACACACGCGGCGCACCTTCACCAGTAGAAACTGCTGAACCACTAAGTTAAACTCGTGGGCTAAGCATGGTATGTGTGTAAGCTTGCCAAGCTCCAAAGCCGCCACCAAGTTACGGCCATTATCAGACACAACCATGCCTGGTTGTAAGTTGAGGGGCGGAAATCCTGATGGAAGTAGGGCCCGCAATCCTTGGCATCGGTAGCACCCGTGCCATCCCAGGGTACGACTCGCTCCCGGCCTCCACAACGTTCACCCAGTGTGCCGTTAGGGAAATGTAGTGTCCTTGGCCAAAAGCACTTGTCCATGTGTCAGTCGTTAAGTGGACCTTCCCAATAACTGCGTTGTTCAGGGCACAGGTGATGTTACAGGACACATGCTGGTGTAAGGTGGGGATGGCACACCGGGAAAAATAGTGGTGGCTAGGGACTGAGTAACGAGGGACGGCTGCCACCATCAGGCTTCGGAAAGCCTCAGTGTCCACAAGGAAAGGTGTGCATTTAGTGTAATGGCTTGTAGGTGGGTGGCTGGGTATTTGCACTTTCATTAAAAGGCCTGAGGTATGGACATCTGTATGCTGCGCTGGGACACAGAAGTAGATGTGCTAACTGATGGTGCTTGCGAAGGTCCAAGTGCAGGGCAGGAGACATCCGGGCCTGCATCTTGGACAGGGGATTGATCAGAACGTAACACAGAGGAAGAGGAGGCAGTGGTGTGACCCGCAGACACTGATTGTGGACCCAGGCGTTCGGCCCACCTATTAGGGTGCTTTGATGCGATATGGCGGATAATGCTGGTGGTGGTGAGGTTGCTAGTGTTCACACCCCTGCTCATTTTCGTACGGCACAGGTTGCAAATGACAATTCTTTTATCATCCGCACTTTCCTCAAAAAAACGCCAGACTGCGGAGCACCTACCCCTTGGCAAGGGAGATTGCCGCAAGGGCGTGCTCCGGGGAACAGTTGCAGGCCTGTTTTGTGTGGCCGGCCTTCTCCCTTTTGCCACTGCCTCTTCCAGCCTGTTGCGGTGCTGCGGATCCCTCCCCCTCTGTACTGTTGTCCTCGCTCAGCTTGCCACCTTCCCAGGTTGGGTCAGTGTCAGTGATTTCGTCGTCCACCACCTCACTCTGTTTATGACTTGTTGACCTAACAAGAACCTCACTTATTGACAACTGTGTCTCATCCTCATCATCAACCTCTTGAGACACTAATTGCGGTAGACTTATTGGCAACTGTGTCTCATCATGTCTCATGATCCACCTTGTGAAACACTAATTGACGTTCCCCACTGTCATCTTTTTCTGACTGTGGATGCTCAAGAGTTTGTGTCACGGATGGTGTTGCAGAAAGCTGGAACTTATAAATAAACATCCGACTGGCTTGATCCCAAACTAAGGAGCATATGGGTGAGCCCTATAAAACCCCTAGAGCTCTCCCTTATGGTAGAGGATTGCATGTCCACGTACCTTATACTATCTGACACCTGAAAACCCTATAATAGTGAGGGGACACGACCACCGGCTCCCTGCACTTAATACGGACGGAGTCAGGGTCACTTACAATCAAGCCAGCAAGTAAACACAAATAAAGGAAACAGACTTATCTGAGGAATCAGGAGAAGGAGCATCCAGCAGTGAACAACTCATCCAGGAAGAAATATGAACCGCAAAGTGAGGCAGTATGGGAGGGAATATAAAGGGAGGCAATCAGTGTAAATAGATGACAGCTGGGAGAAGGAAAGGAGATGAGAAAGTAAAACCAAAACAAAGAACATCATGCAAGAGGTACAGAAGAACGTCTGTCAAACCTTCTCAGAGAGCTGGCGGTGACAGTACCCCTCCCTCTACGAGTGGACTCCGGACACTCAGTGCCCACCTTCTCAGGATAGGACCTATGGAAAGCCCTGATGAGACGAGTGGCCTTAATGTCCGCCACTGGGACCCACATCCTCTCCTCAGGACCATAACCTTCCCAATGAACGAGGTACTGGAGTGAACCGCGGATAATGCGAGAATCCACAATCCTAGAGACCTGAAATTCAAGATTACCATCAACAACAATCAGAGGAGGAGGCAAAGAGGAGGGTACAGTGGGTTGGACATACAGTTTTAATAGGGACCTGGGAAAAACATTATGGATCTTCCAAGTCTGAGGAAGATCAAGACGGAAGGCAACGGGATTGATGACGGACAAGATCTTGTAAGGCCCAATAAACTTAGGACCCAACTTCCAGGAGGGAACCTTCAGTTTGAAATTCTTTGTAGACAACCACACCAGATCACCCACATTCAGGTCCGGACCAGGCACACGTCTCTTATCCGCCACACGCTTATATCTATCACTCATCCTCTTCAGATTACCCTGAATCTTTTGCCAAATAAATGACAAAGATGAGGAAAATCTCTCCTCATCAGGTAAACCAGAAGATCCCTCTCCAGAGAATGTCTCAAACTGCGAATGAAATCCATATGCACCAAAAAATGGTGACTTATCAGAAGACTCCTGGCGACGGTTATTTAAAGCAAACTCAGCAAGGGACAAAAAAGAATACCAATCCTCCTGATTCTCAGCCACAAAACAGCGCAGATATGTCTCCAGATTCTGATTGACGTGTTCGGTCTGACCATTCGACTGCGGGTGAAAAGCAGAAGAGAACGACAACCGAACCCCCAAGCGAGAACAGAAGGCCTTCCAGAATCTGGAAACAAATTGCGCGCCCCTATCAGAAACGATGTCTGAAGGAATGCCATGCAATTTGACAATGTGATCAACAAATGCTTGCGCCAACGTCTTAGCATTGGGTAACCCAGGAAAGGGAATGAAATGCGCCATTTTGCTAAAACGGTCCACTACTACCAGAATCACAGTCTTCCCCGAGGAACGAGGCAGGTCTGTAATGAAGTCCATGGACAGATGCGTCCAAGGACAGGAAGGAATGGGTAACGGGAGGAGAGAATCCGATGGCCGTGAATGAGGGACCTTGGCACGAGCGCAGGTCTCGCAGGCTGCCACAAAACCCTCAACCGTCTTACGAAGAGCCGGCCACCAGAATCTCCGAGCAATGAGATCCACTGTGGCTCTACTCCCTGGGTGTCCAACAAGGACAGTATCGTGGTGCTCCTTAAAAACCTTGTGTCGTAAAGCAAGAGGCACAAACAACCTCCCAGGAGGACAAAGATCAGGAGCCTCTGCCTGGGCTGCCTGAACCTCTGCCTCCAAATCAGGATAAAGAGCAGAGACGACCACCTCTTCAGCCAAAATGGGACCCGGGTCTTCAAAGTTCCCCCCTCCCGGAAAACAACGTGACAGGGCATCCGCTTTCACATTTTTAACCCCAGGGCGGAACGTGACAACAAAATTAAACCTAGAAAAGTATAAAGACCATCTGGCCTGTCTCGGGTTCAGTCGCTTGGCTGATTCCAAGTAGGCCAGATTCTTTTGGTCGGTAAACACGGTAATAGGGTGTCTGGCTCCCTCTAGCCAATGGCGCCATTCCTCAAAAGCTAATTTGATGGCCAACAACTCCCTATCTCCCACATCGTAATTTCTCTCTGCGGAGGAGAGTTTCCTTGAGAAAAAGGAACACGGTCGCCATTTGGCAGGAGAGGGACCCTGAGATAAGACCGCACCCACACCGACCTCAGAAGCGTCCACCTCAACAATGAAAGGTAGAGAGACATCAGGTTGTACCAAGATGGAAGCGGAAGCAAAACTCTCTTTGATACTAGAAAAGGCCTTAAGCGCATCTACCGACCAGGAGGAAAAATCGACCCCCTTTTTAGTCATATCAGTGAGTGGCTTAACAACAGAGGAATAATTCAAAATTAACTTTCTGTAATAAATGGCAAAATGCAAAAACCGCATCAGCGCCTTCTGATTCTCAGGAAGCTCCAAATCAAGCACAGCGCGGACCTTCTCAGGGTCCATGCGAAAACCAGAAGCGGAGAGAAGAAAACCCAGAAATTGAATCTCTGGAACCGGAAACACACATTTTTCCAGTTTAGCGTACAATTTATTCTCCCGCAGAATGAGCAAGACCTGATGTAGGTGGTCCCTATGAGTTTTGAAATCAGGAGAAAAAATCTAAATGTCATCTAGATACACCAGTACAAATTTCCCCATTAAATGATAAAAAATGCTGTTCACAAAATGTTGGAAGATGGCCGGAGCATTCATCAAACCAAAGGGTATAACCAAATTCTCGAAATGGCCCTCAGCGGTATTGAAGGCCGTCTTCCATTCGTCCCCTTCCCTGACCCTGACTAGGTTGTGTGCCCCTCTTAAATCCAACTTAGAAAAAACTTTAGCACCAACAATCTGGTTAAACAGGTCCGGGATCAGAGGAATCGGATAAGAGTCATGAATTGTGATACAGTTCAGCTCCCTGAAATCCAGACATGGTCTTAAAGAACCATCTTTTTTCTTTAAAAAAAAAAAAACAGCGGCAACAGGGGACTTCGAGGGTCTGATGTGACCCTTTCTCAGGCTCTCAGAGATATAAGTACGCATAGCGACTCTTTCAGGTTGGGAGAGATTGTATAAACGTGATTTTGGCAGCTTGGCGCCTGAAATGAGATTAATAGGGCAATCGTACTCCCGGTGAGGGGGCAGCTCCTGGACACCACTCTCGGAAAACACATCTGAAAATTCAGAGAGAAAAGATGGTACAGTCTTGGTAGAAACCTCTGAAAGAGACGCCGTGAGGCAATTCTCCCTGCAAAAGTCACTCCAACCATTTATTTGCCTTGCTTGCCAATCAATGGTGGGGTTATGTTTAGTGAGCCAGGGTAGCCCCAACACTAGAGGAGTAGGTAATCCACTTAGGACGAAACATGACATATCCTCAACATGAGCATCACCCACAGTCAAACGGATATTGTGAAGTATGCCCTTTAACGATTTTTGAGAAAGTGGAGTTGAATCGATAGCAAAAACAGGTATATCCTTTCCCAAAGTACATACCTGGAAACCATGTGTTATAGCAAATTGATTATCAATGAGATTGACAGCTGCTCCACTATCTACAAAATCTCACAATCAATGTTCTTGCTATCTAGCGCCACCCTGGCAGTTAGGACAAAACGGGAACTACAAGCAAACGGCAAGCCTTCAATTTCCGCATCAACCTTGCCGATAGTAACAGATGGAAAGTTTTTAGAGGTTTTTTTTCTTTTTGTTTCTTTATTACCCTCAGAAAACTCCCTGAATCTCCTAGAGGGGCAAACATTTGCCAAATGATTTATACCCACACAACAGAAACAAACCCTCCTCTGAGAGCTGAATCCTCTACTTTCAGAGGCAAGCAAACCCAGCTGCATGGCCTCCTGCTCAGAGGGAATTGAGAGAGACTGAGGACCCTGCACACTGAATGAGGACCGCCCCACTGTCCTTGGACTGAATATGACAGGAAGGAGTGGTCTCTCCTCTCTCTCTAAGATGCCTGTCAATACGAACAGCTAGAGACATGGCAGACTCCAACGAGGCAGGTCTCTCATGAAAGGCAAATGCATCTTTCAATCCCTCTGAAAGACCATGGCAAAATTGACTTCGGAGTGCAGCATCATTCCAACCAGTATCAGCTGCCCATCTCCGAAATTCTGAACAATATATCTCTGCGGACTGTTTACCCTGGCATAAAAGACGCAGTTTAGATTCAGCTAGAGCAATACGATCTGGGTCATCATATATCTGCTCAAGGGCTACAAAAAATTCATCCACCGATCGGAGGGTCCGTGCCCCCACCGGCAGCGAAAAGGCCCAAGACTGAGCGTTATCCCTGAGCAGCGAGATGATGATCCACACCCTCTGCTCCTCATCACCAGAGGAATGGGGAAATAGGCGAAAATGGAGTTTGCAAACCTTTCTAAAGAGAACAAAATTCTCACTACCCCCGGAGAACGTATCCGGAAGCGAGATCTTAGGCTTGGAACAAACTCCATGAAAGCAAGCAGAACCGGTCATCTGAAACTGAGACACAGTTTTATGGAGATCTGCTACCTCCAGTGAAAGACCCTGCATGCGGTCAATCAAGGCTGAAACCGGATCCATGCTTAAGACGGTTATGGCGGTTTATAATGTCACGGATGGTGTTGCAGAAAGCCGGAACTTATAAATAAACATCTGACTGGCTTGATCCTAAACTATGGAGCATATGGGTGAGCCCTATAAAACCCCTAGAGCTCTCCCTGACTGCTAAGCCCATGCAAAGATCTTTATGGTAGAGGATTGCATGTCCACGTACCTTATACTATCTGACACCTGAAAACCCTATAATAGTTAGGGGACATGACCTCCGGCTCCCTGCACTTAATACGGACGGAGTCAGGGTCACCTACAATCAAGCCAGCAAGTAAACAAATAAAGGAAACAGACTTATCTGAGGAATCAGGAGAAGGAGCATCCAGCAGTGAACAACTCATCCAGGAAGAAGTATAAACCGCAAAGTGAGGCAGTATCGGAGGGAATATAAAGGGAGGCAATCAGTGTAAATAGATGACAGCTGGGAGAAGGAAAGGAGATGAGAAAGTGAAACCAAAAAAAAGAACATTATGCAAGAGGTACAGAAGAACGTCTGTCAAACCTTCTCAGAGAGCTGGCGGTGGCAGTTTGGGAATCAGTGCACAAAATCTCCTCATGTCCCTCTTCAAGCAGGCTTGGCAAGAGGGCCAAATGAAGGAATGGCAAAGAATAGAGCTCCTCGGAATATCCGAGTGTGAGATCACTTGTTTTCCAAGACTCTCCATGGTGGGAGGAAGGAGAATCAGGGTGAGGATTCTGTTGACCAGACTCTTGGCTACTGGACTTTGTGGAAGACAGGGTGGTGCTTAACCGACTGGAAGCATTATCTGCTGCAATCCAACCGACCACCTCGTAGCACTGGAGAGTTGTGTCCTGCGCCGCCCTGCAAATTGGGACATCAAGCTAGGTGTCGTGGATGAGTGTGTTTCTTGTGCTCTGGCAGCAAGCACAGTTTCCCCATCAGCAGCATGGCCACTTCCCCATCCCTTACTGCTCGCCTTAAGCATATTAAATGGTATATATGCTTGCAAGTATGTCACACATACAGTAGCGCAGGTTTAGTAAATGTATGCTCAAATAAATTAGACGGAATGTCACTCATATTTAGGATGGGCAAACGTTATACAGGAGATGTAGCCCAGGTAATGTCGCTGCCACCAGCAGTGAAAAAATTAGACTGAATTTCACTACTATGTCACAGATATTTAGGATGGGCAAACGTTATACAGGAGATGTAGCCCAGGTAATGTCGCTGCCACCAGCAGTGAAAAAATTAGACTGAATTTCAGTACTGTGTCACTGATATTTAGGATGGGCAAACGTTATATAGAAGATGTAGCACAGGTAATGTCGCTGCCACCAGCAGCGAAAAAATTAGACTGAATGTCACTGATATTTAGGATGCGCTAACGTTATACAGGAGATGTAGCACAGGAATTGTCGCTGTCACCAGCGGCGAAAAAATTACACTGAATGTCAATTATTTAGGATGCGCAAACGTTATACAGGAGATGTAGCGCATGTAATGTCACTGTCACCAGTGGCGAACAAATTACACTGAATGTCACAGATATTTAGGATGCACAAACGTTATACAGGAGATGTAGTGCAGGTAACACCTTTCAACACTAAACCCTGCCTAAAAAAAAAAACAATTCCTGTCCCTACACTATTTTTCCGTTCTGCTGCAGCTCTTCCTGACTAAGACTGAGCCGAACCACGTGTCATCGGGTGCTATATAGCACCCAATGACGCGTTCCGGACAGCCAATCACTGTAATGCCAGTAACCAACGTGGATACTGCATTACAGTGAGCCAGTACCTCACCGCACGTTTATTGGCTGCTTAGCAGCCAACAAACGTGCAGGGAGGAGACTCGAGCATAGCGCTGGAGCACAGGCGGTGTTCGGCCGAACACCGCGATGTGCAGAGCATCGCGATGCTCGAGTCAAAATGGTGTTCGGCCGAGCACGCTCGCCCAACACTAGTAGTTGTAAAGATAGTAAAAAGAACGAGGGTTAATCTAGAAAATAAATAGATGGTAGGGTGGAAGAGAAGGCGGCTAGTGTGATAATTGTGTGGACAGTTTTCCAAGTGTAAATCAATGTAAGAGAGAGAGTTAGGGCTGGAGCAAGTGACAACTTACTGTGTCCAGAAACCTGTCTCTCTTTTTTTTAAGATCCCAAGAAAAGGAGTATAGCGCCAGACTCGTTAATTCAGAAGGTATATCTAAGGTAGAATCCATCAGGTCCGATGTGCATAACAGAGCATTGGTACATCAGAAACCAGTATAAAAACAGTATTAAAAACATGTGGTTTTTAGGATAAACTGGGGGTGGTCTGTAGGATAAACTCAAGACACCTACAGAACCAATCCCCCCTGATCAGAATCGCCTGTAGAATCTTAGATATTGATGGCAGCCAAAACAGCAGGGCTTTTTATCAATTTCTTTATTGTAGATCCTGCTCAACACGTTTCTGGGTATAATAGGAGACATCCCTTCATCAGGAGCAATACAAACAAATATATAAAAACATATAGTATACCTGGCTACACTTAAATAGAGCCAGGATGCTGCCAAAAATCATGGGTGAATGTACGTGTGGGACCGGTAAGGAGGTAGCTTATGGTATTGCGTGCTTCCGAATATCGATGCGTTTCACTGTCAAACGCATCGGGAGCAAAAACCAGGGAACAGCATAGTAAACATAGAGATGTAATTGACTTAATATATATTTTTCTGAATAAGTAATATTTGTTTTGGGTGGAAGATTAAATATACCCAGAAAGATTCATGGGTGAGATAGACTAGGCGGAACTTCCTGTGGGTGCGTGTCAACCTGCTTAGTTTACTTATTAATATCTAGATGCGCAATTTAACCATATGTTATGGGGAAATGGTCTGTATACAATTATAAATAAAGAAAAAATATTAAATATATATATATTGTGAGGCAGTGAGAGGCCTCACGGCTGCTAGGGGAGAGATATGGCAGGAGTTTCCATTTCTTCGCTGTCAATCAGCAGGTCAGAGGCCGCACTAGGTGGAACAATCAGTCTGGGATAAGAGCCCAGTCCAGTTCTGGGCCGCAATCCCCCAAAAGGTACTGGACTTTGTTACAGCCTGGAAGTGCTGGATTGTTAGGCTGGGAAAAGCCACATGTTCTTATCGTGTGTGAACGGGGCTTTCAGTGAGGTAGGGAGTTCTCATGTTTAGTTAGAGCCCAGCCGGGCAGGTGTTTTATTTATATTGCTTGTTTTGGTTTTGCTGAGGTGCCAAATAAAAGCAATGTTTGGCCCCTAACCCTGTGGTTGATGAAAATCATTGTGAGAATGACCCCCGAATAAGAGGCGATCCCTTACATATGGTGGAGGATGCGGGCAATAACAACAGCAGGTTGCTAGGGGCAACGACCTGACGGAAAAGATCAGGTGCTGCTGAATGTTGCCAAGGAATTGCTGTGTTGCTGTGCAGTGATTTAAAGGGACGGAAGCCTGCTTGTTCGCTGGAGCAGGTGCTGCTGGAAAACTGCTGGTTAATCTGGACTTTTTTTTTCTGAGGTGCAAGCTGTGCAGGGATTAAAGGGCACAGTAAAAGAAACTGACCTGTCAAAATGGCTGCCAAATGGTGGAGCGCGTGGGAAAAGTGCTGTGAGATGGTGATCGGGGGGATCCCACTGGGTGTTATACTAGACTCCCGCCAACAAGTGTCTCAGGTCCTGCCCGAAATTCTGGACTTTGTGACAAGAGGGCCAGAGACAACAACTAAGGTCTCACTTACCTTTATAACAGACTATGGCCCTATGCAATGGGAGCTCTTAAAATGTGAGACCCTGGAAGTGGAGTGTGTGCTTGGCAAAGACTTCCCATTATTTTGGCAGCTGTGGAGCGGAGAAAATGCTACAAATTGTGTACCTGGAGAATCCGATGAACAGCAGATATGTGCCGTTGCCAAGGGCAACCGTCGGAAAGACAAAGAGGTGGAGAGCGGTGCGGTTCTCAGGAGTGCATATCTTCCCTGCGACTATGTCCGGAGTCCTAGAGAGGAAGTGCGGAGGTGCAGTAAAGCTGTTGCTAGGAGCAACCACAACCTTGATGAGTCCGCGGGAGAGAATGTCACTGCTTTACCGGAATGGTTGATTACAAGGGGTAAGATCGTTCCAGCAATTACTTGTATAGCTGACAAAGTGACAGTGAGCTCAGCTCTGGGGGGTGGGCATGTTAATGACCTGTGCCCTGGTACCTCAGAAGAGGTGAACTGGGGTGTGAGCCGGCGGCAGTTGCTACCTGCCGAGCCGGGAGGTGTTGAGACACCGGGAATAGAGACCGCTAAACAAATGTGTGACATTATGGTAAAGGGCAGTCCAGTCCAAGTGTTGGTGGACACCGAATGCCAGGTGAGCCTGGTACATGCCAGCTTGGTAGCTGGGGACTATGCGAGGAAGCTGTACAATGGTTTAAGTGATATGTCCATTGAAAACAATGGTGCCAAGTTTGCGGATAGGCATAATGGCAATGTGGATACTAGTGAAAAATATCATGATAGTGGTGATGATGATGATGATCCTTTTCCTTTGCAGGCTGTGATTGGGGAAGGAGCTCCCCCTCTCGGTAAAAATGTATGCGGTATAAAAATGCTGATTGATGTTGAGAGCTCACAGCTGAGTAAACCCACTGTAGTGAATGTTCAGGAAACTGTGGCAATGCTGAGGGTTGTACCACACGTACCAGAGGTGGATGTGCAGTCTCCACAGGTTTCTATGATTAATAAAATGTCCCAGGTGGGGGTTGACTCAGGGGTGCCCCTAGAGGTGAGGGTTAATAATGACACGAGCAGTATAAGTGGCGTATGTGCTGTGACAGTTAGCCACTTGAGAGTGAGGCTACCAAGACCCAGCAAAACTAAAGTGGTTACTAGTAGCGACCAGATGACAGTTATATCTGACGAGACGAGAGTTCAGTCGGGTTACAGCCTAGTGTCTGAAGCTCATATCCAGACAGTTGTAGATGACCTGACAGGACACTACAGCTACAAACTTGAAGATGTTTTCGCTCGCTCTGCACAGTCCCTAGATACACTAGAGATGGGGCTAGCGGTTCTCGCAGAGCAACTGCAGGAATCTCCAGAGGAGTCACAGAAAGAGTTGAATGAACTGAAGGAACTAGAGTCACTAATAGAAGCGGAAATTCTCCAACTTCAAGAGCAACTTGCAGCTTCTGAGCGATCCAGACTTCATGCAGAACAGGAAAGAGATGTGCTGGCTGATGAGGTTCTAAACAGCGCCTTAGAAAAATCTGCTCTCTTCTAGGAGAAAAGACACTTGGAAGCCAGGATGGCTCAACTTGATCAAGAGTTGCGTGATCGGATGGTAGACCTGGACCACCAGAAACAAATTGTGTCTAAATTGGAGAAGAAACAGAAGATGTTGGACAAGCTCCTGGCTGAAGAGAAAGCCACCGTGACCAAGCGGAGACTGATGCTCGAGAGAAGGCGACCAAGGCCCTCTCCTTCGCCAGAGCTCTTGAATAAGTACTTGAGGAGCGAGATGAATTTGAGAGGCTGAACAGGCAACTCAGAGCAGGGATGGAAGATCTCATGAGCTCAAAAGATGACGTCGGGAAGAACGTCTATGAGTTGGAGAAGTCTAAGCGTGCTCTCGAGCAGCAGGTGGAAAATGAGAAACCTGAAGAGGAGAGTCCTCTGAAGGATGTCAAGAGGTCTAAGCCAGAGCCTGTTAGGAGGCGGTCTAGAGATGGTGGCGCTGTAGTACCGCCCGAGGCAGAGAAGATGGAAGGTCTTTCTGCTGAACCCGTTGATAGGGCTGATGTGGATGCAGAGGCAAAGAGTCTCATGACAGTGTGTAACCAGGACCAGGTCGCAAAAGACGTCCCCTCCGCCTACAAGGCCTTCCAAGTAGCCAGCAGCCTGCTGGGGAAGAAATATGAGGAGATGGACGACCAGTATGCAGATCCTGTCTACTACTGTGGGCTGGCTCTCCAGAATTCCTCCCAAAAGGAGAACAGTGTCCTGGGTGAGCCTCTGGAGAAAGAGGAGAAAGACTTAAAAGGGCAAGTATATGATGCCGGGTCCAAGGAAACAAAGGCTGAAGAAGTTAAGGCCAAGTTGTTGGGGACGTGAAGTCCTCAGGTGCAGGAGTGGCTACTGAGGTGGAAAAAGCCACTAAAGAATCAGAGGTCTCTGAAACTGCTGCCAAAGTGGGGGAAACCACAGCTGGGAAGATGGAAGATGTGCACCGGAGGCACTATAAAAAAGCGTGCGGAGACAAGTCTGCTCTGCTGAAGGAGAAAGGGTCGAGACACAACCATGAACTGGAACCGTTCAGTCAAGAGTTGCAGCAGTCCAAGAAAGGACATGAGGAGCATGTACAGAAGCCCGAGAATCAAAAAAGAGAGCTTGCCGATCATATAAAAACATGTTCTGAGAGAAGTTCCAGAGGCCGAAGGCCAAATGTGGAGAGAAAAAGAAAGAAAAGAGAGAGGCCACGGTGTGCGAAGGCGTAACATCCTCGCTCGTAAAAGAGAGTACCTGCTCATGAGATGGGGAAGAAAGTCCCATAGATATGATCTACTCCATAATAAACTCGTGTTCGTGACAAACAAAGCGCTGTTGTCCTGGGTCTGGCAGAATAAAGGGAAAACTGTAGGCCAGGTAGATGCTCTCTCACAAGCATCTGGTTTGGTGCTAGTGTTCACCCCTACGGGCTTGAACAAAGGGGGGGGGGATATGTGAGGCAGTGACAGGCCTCACAGCTGCTAGGGGAGAGATGGCAGGAGTTTCCATTTCTTTGCTGTTAATCAGCAGGTCAGAGGCCGCACCAGGTGGAACAATCAGTCTGGGATAAGAGCCCAGTCCAGACTGTTAGGAGGAGGAAGAGTCTGTGTGCAGCAGAGGCCTGGGAAGGCTCTGTACAAGTGGGCTCAGCCGAGCTGGCTGAGGGGCCACGGGGCTAGGTGTTAGCCTGAACTTTGGGGGACTCCGCGAGGTCTTGAAATGGACGGTCGCTAGGCCAGACTCAGGAGGACTTCTGGGCCACAATCCCCCAAAAGGTACTGGACTTTGTTACAGCCTGGAAGTGCTAAATTGTTAGGCTTGGAAAAGCCGCATGTTCTTCCCATGTGTGAACGGGGCTTTCAGTGAGGTAGGGAGTCCTCATGTTTAGTTAGAGCCCAGCCCGGCAGGTGTTTTATTTGTATTGTTTGTTTTGGTTTTGCTGAGGTGCCAAATAAAAGCAATGTTTGGCCCCTAACCCCGCGGTTGATGAAGATCATTGTGAGAATGACCCCCGAATAAGAGGCGATGCCTTACAATATATATATATATATATATATATACAGTGGGATGCGAAAGTTTGGGCAACCTTGTTAATCGTCATGATTTTCCTGTATAAATCGTTGGTTGTTACGATAAAAAATGTCAGTTAAATATATCATATAGGAGACACACACAGTGATATTTGAGAAGTGAAATGAAGTTTATTGGATTTACAGAAAGTGTGCTATAATTATTTAAACAAAATTAGGCAGGTGCATAAATTTGGGCACTGTTTTCATTTTATTGATTCCAAAACCTTTAGAACTAATTATTGGAACTCAAATTGGCTTGGTAAGTTCAGTGACCCCTGACCTACACAGGTGAATCCAATTATAAGAAAGAGTATTTAAGGGGGTCAATTGTAAGTTTCCCTCCTCTTTTAATTTTCTCTGAAGAGTAGCAACATGGGGGTCTCAAAACAACTCTCAAATGACCTGAAGACAAAGATTGTTCACCATCATGGTTTAGGGGAAGGATACAGAAAGTTGTCTCAGAGATTTCAGCTGTCTGTTTCCACAGTTAGGAACATATTGAGGAAATGGAAGACCACAGGGTCAGTTCAAGTTAAGGCTCGAAGTGGCAGACCAAGAAAAATCTTGGATAGACAGAAGCGACAAATGGTGAGAACAGTCAGAGTCAACCCACAGACCAGCACCAAAGACCTACAACATCATGCAGATGGAGTCACTGTGCATCGTTCAACCATTCGGTGCACTTTACACAAGGAGATGCTGTATGCGAGAGTGATGCAGAGGAAGCCTTTTCTCTGCCCACAGCAAAAAAAGTGCCACTTGAGGTGGGCTAAAGCACATTTGGACAAGACAGCTTCATTTTGGAATAAGGTGCTGTGGACTGATGAAACTAAAATTGAGTTATTTGGCCATAACAAGGGGCGTTATGCATGGAGGAAAAAGAACACAGCATTCCAAGAAAAACACCTGCTACCTACAGTAAAATATGGTGGTGGTTCCAGCATGCTGTGGGGCTGTGTGGCCAGTGCAGGGACTGGGAATCTTGTCAAAGTTGAGGGACGCATGGATTCGAACCCGATCGCTCCAATACAATCATATCAAAGAAACAAATCTACCTTCTATCCACTTGAGAACATCAAAACTTTTTACAACATAGTTATGGGTGATCTATCGGATACTTTCTCTATACTCAATACTAGTAACCCCAAATCCAAAAGCCAAAATCCGAATCTATCCTTAAAATCTTAATAAAAACAGAGAAATAATGATTAAAAGTGCGGATAAGGGGGGAGGAATCGTTATTATGGATTCTAGTTACTATCAAAGAGAATCCCTTAAAACACTGTCCAACTCAAATTATTGCAGACCACTTAAAAACGACCCCTCAAAAGAATATAAGAAAACATTATTTGATTTAATAGATGCAGGCTTTGATACAGGTCTTCTCGACAAAAAAGAAAGAACATTTCTGAAAACACCTCATTATGTTACTGCTCGCTTTTATTTTTTACCAAAAATACATAAATCCCCGTCCCTACCCCCTGGACGACCGATCGGTTCTCTTACCTCTAATTTATCTGAATACATTGATCATCTACTCCAAAGATATGTTCTCAAACTACCCTCTTATCTCCGAGACACATCACATCTCATCAATACATTAGAAAATGTACAATGGGAGGATAACTTCATATGGGCAACTCTTGATGTTACATCCCTGTATAGTAACATTATACATTCATTGGACATCAAAGCAGTCAAGGAAATCCTAGACGCAGATGATCTGATGCCTCAGGCACAAAGAGATTTCATATTGAAGTCCATAGAGTTCATCTTCTGCCATAATTATTTTACATGTGATGGTACTATATATTTATAGAAAAGAGGCACGGCAATGGGGACTAAGTTTGTCCCATCATATGCCAACCTTTTTATGGGTGCCTTTGAAAATCAGGTGGGCTTCCTCAGTAGTGATGGACGAACATCTGCCGGGACGGTTCGCGAACCGCAAGTTTGCGGCGGGTCCCATTCATTTTAATGGCAGGCGAACCTGAAAAACCTTCAGCTCATATTTGCAGCCAAGAAATAATTACTAGAAGTGCACAAATAGTCCCACAACATGGACAGTGACATACCAGATGTATTATTCGAATTTGCGATCTCCAATCATTATTTTCTTCAATGCGAAATATCGGCAATATAATTTTCGCGTACGCGCATGCGAAAATACACTAAACAGTACCCAAATGCACTATAAAGAAAGTATATTGGTATATAACACCCCGCTACAATAAGTTTTTTTGGGGGACGACTGGTATATCACACCAGTAGAAATTATTTGTTCCAATAACGCTTGTCCCTCTATATACCTGCAGTATCGCAGCAGAACCGCACACAACTGCCGCACAATACAAATGCACTATAATATACTTTCTAACATAGAAACTATATTATAACATTGTACAAGGAAGGCAATCCATTAGAATATACATACAGATAAAACCTAACCTTTAATAATTTTACTATGAGGGTCCATTCACACGTCCGTAAGTGTTTTGCGGATCCGCAAAACACGGACACCGGCAATGTGCATTCCGCAATTTGTGGACCGCACATCGCCGGCACTATAATAGAAAATGCCTAATCTTGTCTGCAATTGCGGACAAGATTAGCACATGTTCTATTTTTTGGCGGAAATGGAAGCACAGATGCAGAAGTGCGGATCCGCAAATGCGGATGCGGATCCGCAAATGCGGACAGCACATTCCGGCCCCATTGAACATAAATGGGTCACCCATTGTGCAAAATTGTGGAACGGATGTGGACCCATTTTGCGGACGTGTGAATGGAAAAGATATCCCTCAAAGTAAAAATAAATTAAATTATTAAATTTAAAGGGGTTCTGCATTTTGTTTTAACTGATGATCTATCCTCTGGATAGATCATCAGCATCTGACACCCAGGACCTCCGGTGATCAGCTGTTTGAGAAGGTAGCAGTGCTCCAGCAGCGGCGCGGCCTTCTCACTGTTTACCGCTGGCCCAGTGACGTCACGACTAGTATCAACTAGCGTGGGCGGGGATAAGCTCCATTCAAGTGAACACAGCTTAGCCGCACCCACGCTAGTTGATACTAGTCGTGATGTCACTGGGCTAGCGATAAACAGCGAGAAGTCACTGCAATTCAGTACTATCTTGAATAGCGTCTGTGGCTGCGCACTCACACTGACGCCTCTAATCTAATATCCTATTAGCTATATTCATTCTCATAGTGCTCACTTCCTGGACTAAAACTGTAACTTAGAATCTGCCCCCCGACATGTTTCGCCGAGTACCGGCGTCTTCAGGGGCTGGGCAGTCTATGACTCCAAGTAACGAGGACTTGATCTTTTAATACCTCTGTTTATGACGTCATTCGTAGTGGGCCAATAAACATCGCTTTCTCTCCATCATTCTCCCTTGCCTATCTATTCTTCCCCCCTATTGGTTGGTCCTAGTGATGGATGCTTAGTTCCCATTCTCTCCCGCTCAATCTCGCGCATGCGCCAGAACTTAAAGTTCTCCACTTCATTCTATACATATTGCAGAATGGTCTTCCTTCAATACTGCGCGTGCGCCGGGTCTTGGAACATTTCCAGCTTCCCTTTGTCCATTGCACATGCGTGAAGAGTCAATCTCTCTATTTTTAAGGTCACTTGCCGCTGCGCATGTTCTTGCACTTAGTGCAATGAGGTAATTATCTGTTCCTACTGCGATTGCGCCTGAACTTAGCTTTTACAGACTAATCCCTTCACCTGCTGATGCGCATGTATTTGAACTCAGTTTAATTTGCGTTCTTTCCTTAGCGCCTGCGCTAGATCTTAGGCATTTGGGCTTCACTTGCTTATTGCGCATGTATTGGGACTTAGATTCTCTTCCCATAAGGTCCACTTCTAATACATAAGGTCCACTTCTAATACATGTGCTATTGAGTCTCATACAGTAGTATGGTTACTTATTCCTACTGCACTTACACTTAATCTTATCTCGGAAGATGATATACCAATTCCATCACCATTACCATAGGTATAACTGGGGACAATTTACTCCTATTGGTTTAGGTCATTCTTAATAAGGGCTCGCTATTTATGAGATGATGTTATTGACTTAATTCACTATAAGGACAACCTATTTT
Source organism: Bufo bufo (assembly GCF_905171765.1). Classification (NCBI taxonomy): domain Eukaryota; kingdom Metazoa; phylum Chordata; class Amphibia; order Anura; family Bufonidae; genus Bufo; species Bufo bufo. Next base: position 528,506,708 of record NC_053391.1, on the reverse strand, counting down.
GATCCTATATATATGATACAAGTCCTCTTTTAGTTTCTCCTTTGATATATACAGTACATCTGTAATCTTATTCCATTTCCACCAGATTAAATCTTTCCACTCTATTCATTTATTTTAATTATCTGTCATATATACAGTACAGACCAAAAGTTTGGACACACCTTCTCATTCAAAGAGTTTTCTTTATTTTCATGACTATGAAAATTGTAGATTCACACTGAAGGCATCAAAACTATGAATTAACACATGTGGCATTATATACATAACAAACAAGTGTGAAACAACTGAAAATATGTCATATTCTAGGTTCTTCAAAGTAGCCACCTTTTGCTTTGATTACTGCTTTGCACACTCTTGGCATTCTCTTGATGAGCTTCAAGAGGTAGTCCCCTGAAATGGTTTTCACTTCACAGGTGTGCCCTTTCAGGTTTAATAAGTGGGATTTCTTGCCTTATAAATGGGGATGGGACCATCAGTTGCGTTGAGGAGAAGTCAGGTGGATACACAGCTGATAGTCCTACTGAATAGACTGTTAGAATTTGTATTATGGGAAGAAAAAAGCAGCTAAGTAAAGAAAAAAAGTGGCCATCATTACTTTAAGAAATGAAGGTCAGTCAGTCAGCCAAAAAATTGGGAAAACTTTGAAAGTAAGGGCTATTTGACCATGAAGGAGAGTGATGGGGTGCTGCGCCAGATGACCTGGCCTCCACAGTCACCGGACCTGAACCCAATCGAGATGGTTTGGGGTTAGCTGGACCGCAGAGTTAAGGCAAAAGGGCCAACAAGTGCTAAGCATCTCTGGGAACTCCTTCAAGACTGTTGGAAGACCATTTCAGGGGACTACCTCTTGAAGCTCATCAAGAGAATGCCAAGAGTGTGCAAAGCAGTAATCAAAGCAAAAAGTCGCTACTTTGAAGAACCTAGAATATGACATATTTTCAGTTGTTTCACACTTGTTTGTTATGTATATAATTCCACATGTGTTAATTCATAGTTTTGATGCCTTCATAGTCATGAAAATAAAGAAAACTCTTTGAATGAGAAGGTGTGTCCAAAATTTTGGTCTGTACTGTATATATTGGGCATTTGGGATGTTTTAAATAAATGAAGAGTAAGTGAACCCTTCATTAAAGGGAGTCTTTCATCACATTTTCACCTTTTTAACCGTTCCCATAGCTCTCTAGCATCCTTATAGTTGATAAAAACGTTACCTTTATAAGCATTGGTGGACTTTTCAAACTGGCAAAAATGATCTTTGTAAGGTATGTAAATGAGGGCTCGCAAGTGCCCAGGGGCGGCGTCAACCTCCTTGGTGCCCAGGCAGCTCTGCCTTTTCCTCGCTTCCCCCCGCCCAGCCTTTCCCTCTGCCCGCCCATCATCTTACTGTTTCTATCGCCGAGATCCCGCGCCTGCACAAATTTTACAATACATGTTCAAATATGTGTTGGAGGAATTGTAACCAATTTGGTACCCTTTTCCATATCTTTTGGACATGTCCAAAGTTAGGAAAACTAAAAAGGGACGTACATGAACTAATCAACATGATAGCAGGCAAACATATTTTGCTCACTCCGGAACTAGCCTTACTGAATATGGGAATGGAAGCGATAGATCCATTAGTCCAAACACCCATAATGCATATTTTCATTACCTATCGCACATTGTTAGCAAAACATTGGAAAAAGAACATAATTCCTAAAGTCAGTGACGTTACAGAATTGGTATCTAAAAACTACATAAACGAACATACGCATGCAACGATTAGGGAAAAAAGAGGTATTATGGAAAGAAAATGGAGGACATGGCTGACTTACTACCCAAAATAATAATCATATATATATGGGATGTCGAGGACTGGTCAAAACAACATATATGACATACAAATACGAACTTACAGTAGAGGATTGTTAATAATTGTTTCTAAAATGTTTCTATTTTGTTTTTTATTTTATTTCTTCTTTTATGTATTAATTTTCATTTTTTCTTCAATCAAATTAATGTACTTGATCAATAACAATATAACGGAGACCTATTGTACGCAGAGTTAACCAAAATACATGTAGTAAGTGTTATTCACATGACTTGTTGACAGCGAAATTTGCTTACTTTTACTGTTCTATTGAATAAGTATGTAAGAATTGTTTTCTTTACCAATGAAGAAAAAGACAATAAAAATGTATTCTGACTAAATCCACCTTTAGGATAGACCATCAATATCAGATCAGTGGGGGTCCGACTCCTGCTACTCCCACCAATCAGAAGATTGAAGGAGCCACACCACTCCAGCAATTAGAGAGCAATGCACTCCTGAAACACTATGAATCTTTCAATTAGTGGAACGATGGGGGTATCAGGAGACAGAACCCCAGTCATATAATATTGATGGCTTATCATAAGAACATATGCATCCACAGGAATTCATTTAGAAAATCTGCATCTGATACATAGAGACATGCAGACATGCAAGTTTGCTGCATGTATTATCCCAGTTACTGCTACTGGAGTGTTACTCAGGCTGGAAGAAATGATGCAAGCTGATTTGCATACCTCCTGCATGTATGACAAGCCTGGGTCTACACAATGCCATACAGATGAAGAGTTGTCCTCTAGCCCCCTCCCCCACCCCGATCACTGATTACTAAGCATGAACTTGTGTTTTTTAAAAGACTCTGTAGTGTATAATGAAAAACTCTTAATTCTGGGAGTTTCCCTTTAAGACGTGTTTCTTTCTGCTATTATTATTACTTTGCTTCATATCACATTTTGGATTTTGAAACTAATAAGTGACAGGTTAGCTGTGATGCCCAATAATTTGATGTTATTTCCTGACATTCACATTAATGGTATGGTAAACAGGGTTTGCTTATGATTATAACTCATTAGCATAATATTAGCATGTAATTTTCGTTAACAACTATTAACTTTAAAGCTATGCTTTTAGCATTTCATTAACCTGTTAACACTATGGTATTCTCCTATTGGAATATGGATTTATAATTAATGTAAGGTTAATGTTGCTTTATTAATCTAAGAGGGGCTTGTGAATCTGTTTTTTCGTTGCACATGTTCATTACAAAATTATTTCCATTGACCTAACAGTAGAAACACTGAGATAATGTCTGACTATACAGATATATGAATGTCATGGACGTTCCCACGACAAGTGGCAGGAGATTGGTGAGACTGGCAACATGTGGTTTAATCTAACATGTTTTCCGTTTAGATCAAATGACGTCTGTGTTGTTTCTGGTGCTTACCACACCTTCTTTTCCCAGGTGTGGCTATTATGGCCATTTAACCGTCTCTATTTATTGTTGTTTCTCCCACTGTGCTATGCAGTTATAGTTTCAGTTGGAGTTGTGGATAGCTGGTGTGTGGATCTCGGTTGAGTTTCTGGTGCTGCCATATAGAGATGTCCCGAATAATTCACCGGCGAATAGTACCCGGCGAACATAGCTTGTTCGCGTTCGCCGCGGCGGGCGAACATATGCGATGTTCAGTCCGCCCCCTATACATCATCATTGAGTAAACTTTGACCCTGTACCTTACAGTCAGCAGACACATTCCAGCCAATCAGCAGCAGACCCTCCCTCCCAGACCCTCCCACCTCCTGGAAAGCATCCATTTTAGATTCATTCGGAAGCTGCATTCTTAGTGAGAGGAGGGACAGTGTAGCTGCTGCTGATTTAATAGGGAAATCGATAGTTAGGCTAGTGTATTCAGTGTCCACTACAGTCCTGAAAGACTCATCTGATCTCTGCTGTAAGGACAGCACCCCAAAAAGCCCTTTTTAGGGCTAGAACATCAGTCTGCTTTTTTTTTCCTGTGTAATCTAATTGCAGTTGCCTGCCTGCCAGCGTGTGTGTCAGGCTCACAGCATATACCGTGCCCAGTGCCACCACTCATTTCTGGTGTCACAATAGCTTGCATTTAAAAAAAAAATAAAAAAATTTTGACTGTAATAATCAGTCTGATTTTTTTTTCCCTGTGTAATCTAATTGCAGTTGCCTGCCTGCCAGCGTGTGTGTCAGGCTCACAGCGTATACCGTGCCCACTTGCCCAGTGGCACCACTCATATCTGGTGTCACAATAGCTTGCATTTAAAAAAATAAAATAATTTTTTGACTGTAATAATCAGTCTGCTTTTTCTATCCCTGTGTAATCTAATTGCAGTTGCCTGCCAGCGTGTGTGTCAGGCTCACAGCGTATACCGTGCCCACTTGCCCAGTGCCACCACTCATATCTGGTGTCACAATAGCTTGCATTTAAAAAAAGAAAAAACTTTTTTGACTGTAATATAATAGCAGTCATTTTCCTTCGCACGTGTGCGTTTCAGGGCCTACCAGGGCACAGTGTCACACCAGTGCAACTCATATCTGGTGTAACAGTAGTGTACATAACAATAAAAAAAAACTTTTTGGACTGTGAAATAATAGCAGTCATTTTCCTTCACACGTGTGCGTTTCAGGGCCTGCCAGGGCACAGTGTCACACCAGTGCAACTCATATCTGGTGTAACAGTAGTGTACATAAAAAAAAAAAAAACTTTTTGGACTGTGAAATAATAGCAGTCATTTTCCTTCACACGTGTGCGTTTCAGGGCCTGCCAGGGCACAGTGTCACACCAGTGCAACTCATATCTGGTGTAACAGTAGTGCACATTAAAAAATATATATAATTTGGACTGTAATAGATTGAATAGCAGTTAGTTGTCTGCAAGCGTGTGTGTCAGGCCTACAGCATCTACTCTGCCAACTTCTGCCAGTGCACAGTGCCACTCATATCTGGTGTCACAGTAGCTTGCATGCATAGTACAACTTAACTAATCTAAAAAAAAATGACAGGCAGAGGCAGGCCACCCCGCAGGGGCCGTCGTGGTCGTGGTGCTGTGATTCCCTTTGGCCCTAGAATAATGCCCAGTGTTCAGAGGCCACGTACCCTGAACTCGAAAAGTTCTGAGGACATAGTTCTGGCCTGCCCCGCTTCAAGTATCCTGTCAGAAAGGACCTTCAGTGCAGCAGGAGGTATTGTCACTGAGAAGAGAAGTCGCCTAGGTCAAAAAAGTCTAGATTACCTCACCTTTATTAAGACGAATGAGGGATGGATCCTGAAGGGACTGACAGTGGGCGATACATTAGACTGAAAAAGGCCTGATGAGATGAGCTGCTTTGGGCTAAAAATGGTCCACACGCTGCTGTATTTTATCTCTGAATGCCGGATTACTTGCGTGACTTATCCGCCACCAACTAGGGTTCAAGCCGCAATGTTTTAGGGCACTTTCTGCCTGGGAAACAAACATCAATTTTTCTGGGCGCTGCTACAGCAACAATACCAAATTTTTCAGGCATGTGTACATGCCTCATTTTTCTGGCCTCTGGTGCTGCACTGTGGCTTCAAAAACCACACATACATGTGTCAATTCCCCTTCATGATCGTTACCTTGTCGTGGTGAAGGGGCTTGCGTATCACAATGAAGCGACCACTAGAGATGAGCGAACTTCTGTTTTAAGTTCGGCGTCTAAAGTTCGGCTTCCGGTTAGCGGAGGATCCCGATATGGATTCCGAATTCCGTTGTGGTCCGTGGTAGCGGAATCAATAATGGCCATGATTGATTCCGCTACCACGGACCACAACGGAATTCGGAATCCATATCGGGATCCTCCGCTAACCGGAAGCCGAACTTTAGACGCCGAACTTAAAACAGAAGTTCGCTCATCTCTAGCGACCACCTCTATGAGTGTGTTGGCAATGGCAATGTTGGCACACCCCAGATGATAAGGTCGTTGCTTCATTGTGAACAGACCAAACTGCATCGCACTGGAAGGAAGGCATCGCACTGTCTTCCGTGCCATCGGGTCCCCCCTACAGCCGCATGAGGACCCGATGGCACCGCCGCCCGCCGCCGCAACCTACAGTAAAAGCCGCAAACAGCAGGTCTGAATTGACCTGCGGTTTGCGGCGATCGCCGACACAGGGGGATCACGGACCCCCCCGCGCATTGACCCAAGGTGCCTGCTCAATGATTTTAGCAGGCACCTTGTTCCGATCACCGTCCGCCGGGCGACGGTGATCGGAACTACACAGGACATACAGGTACGCTCTGTGTCCTTAAGTACCAGGACATCAGGGCGTACCTGTACGCCCTATGTCCCAAACAGATTTAAGGTTTTCCAAGAGATGCTATCTTGGAGTACCTCAATGAAAATAAGCAAATAATACCATATCAGCATGGCTTCATGAGGGATCGGTCATGTCAAACTAATTGTAACGGTCGCGTACACACACACACAGAGGGGAGGGAAGTGACCACTGCGCTCCACCCTTACCCCTGGCCCTGCCTACTTGCCTCGCGAGTCCTAATGACAGGGGACAACTGGACGGCAATCCCTAACTTGGAATAAGTGCAGGGATGACAGACAGACGAACAACAGGACGTGAACGGACCGAGTCAATACCAGGAAAGCTACAAAGTGCAAATGGAGCAAGCAGAGAATTGTCAGGAGAAGCCGGAGTCATAAATACCAGGAGAGACGTGAAGTACCAAAGGAGTCAGCAGAGGAACGTCAGGAGGAGGCCGGGGTCAGAATACCAGGATAGCAGCAAAGTACACAAGGAGCAGGCAGAGGATCGTCAGGAATTCAGCAGGAGGTAAGTACGCCAGGAAAGACCAAATCACAGGTGGAACCTAAATTAACAGACAACCTGTGGCCAGCAGGCTGCCTGTATTTATAGTGGGGAGTGAGGGTCATGTGACGTGGCCAGCGTCACATGACCGACAGACCAACCAGTCGAGCACCGAGTGATCAGCTCGGCGCTCAAGGCAGACTAGGAGCAGGGAGCCACCCAGCTAGTAAAGCTGCCCTGGGAATGAGGTCAAACACAGATCCTCATTCCCAAAGCTAAGCAACAGGTCTGCAGGTAATGGGGGACAGAGTGCACCTTCGGAACCCCGTTACAGTACCCCCCCACCGGACCCAAGACTTCAGGCGATGGCTTTTCAGGGTGTTCTAAATGAAATTTTCTAACAAGTCTAGGAGCATGAACCTCCCTGGCAGGTACCCAAGATCTCTCTTCAGGTCCATACCCCTTCCAGTGAATCAGGTCCTGCAAGGAATTACGCACCTTCCTGACATCTACTATTTTAGACACCACATACTCGACAGCATCATTAACAAGAATCGGCGGAGGCGAGGCTTTTGATGGTACTACCGGTTCAAAATATTTTTTAAGTAGAGACTTATGGAACACATTATGAATGTGGAATGACTCGGGCAGCTCCAACCTAAAAGATACCTGGTTAATCACCTCCGTGATCTTATATGGTCCAATAAAACGAGGAGCAAACTTTTTAGAATCTACCTTAAGAGAGAGATTCTTGGAGGACAACCATACCTTATCCCCAACCTGAAAATTCACCCCCCTTGAACGTCTCCTATCGGCCTTGAGTTTCTGAGTACTTTGAGCCTTTTCTAAGTTTGATTGAACCCGGGCCCAAACTGTGCACAGTTCAGAGGAGAGCCTATCCGCCTCAGGGTTAGAGGAGGAGACGGATGACCCAGAATGAAAATGGGGATGGAAACCATGGTTACAAAAGAAAGGTGAAACCCCAGCAGAAGAATTGACACGGTTATTCAAAGCAAATTCAGCCAATGGAAGAAATTTCACCCATAATTGCTGGACATCAGCAACATACGACCTCAAGAATTGTTCGACAGACTGATTAAGGCGTTCAGTCTGTCCATTACTCTCAGGGTGGTAGGCAGAGGAAAAAGACAATGAAATTTTACATTTTTGACAGAAGGCCCTCCAGAATTTGGACACAAACTGCACACCCCTGTCAGAAACAATATTTTCTGGGATACCATGCAATCGAAGAATTTCTTTCACAAAAATAGACGCCAGGGTTTTGGCATTCGGGAGTTTAGACAGGGGAATGAAATGGACCATCTTGCTAAACCTATCGACCACTACCCAAACTACAGTCTTACCCTCCGCCGGTGGTAGGTCAGTTATAAAGTCCATCAAGATATGGGACCAGGGTCTACTGGGAATGGGTAGGGGTCGTAGGTTACCAGCAGGGCGAGTCCTAGGTGTCTTGGGCCTGGCACAAACCTCACAGGCTGAAACGTAGGACTTGACATCCCTAGTTAGAGTGGGCCACCAATAAGATCTAGAAACCAGATCCTTAGTGCCCTCAACACCCGGATGTCCACAAAAGGCAGAATAGTGACACTCACCCAACAGCTGGAGACGAAATTGTACGGGAACAAACAACTTATCTGTTGGGGTGGATACCGGTGCCAGATGTTGTTCAGACCTAATGCGAGCTGAGATATCCTGGGTAAGAGCTGCTAAGAAGATTTTTGCTAGTAGGATGGATTCAGGTGGTACCTCAGTAGGTTGAAAAGCCTGGAAGCTCCGAGATAATGCGTCCGCGTTCACATTTTTACTTCCCGGCCTGAACGTGATGGAAAAATCAAAACGAGTAAAAAACAGAGCCCGTCTGGCTTGACGGGGATTCAACCTCTTAGCAGACTCGAGAAACATAAGGTTTTTATGGTCAGTGACAACAGTTACACAATGCCTTGCCCCCTCCAGAAAATGCCTCCACTCCTCAAATGCCCATTTAATGGCCAGCAGCTCCCTATTCCCTATGTCGTAGTTTCTCTCCATAGGAGAGAATTTCCTGGAGAAGAAGGCACATGGTCTCAGATTAGTGAGGCTAGCAGGACCTTGTGAAAGGACTGCTCCTGCGCCATCCTCGGACGCATCCACCTCCACAATAAAAGGTTTCTCCTGATCAGGCTGGATCAGAATGGGAGCGCTACTGAATGCCTTTTTTAATTTTTCAAATGAAGAAATGGCCTCAGTAGACCAATTCTCCAAATCCGCCCCTTTCTTAGTAAGGTCGGTCAACGGTTTAGCAATTCCGAAAAAATTCATAATAAATTTACGATAGTAATTGGCGAAACCTAAGAACCGTTGTAAGGCCTTTAAGGATGAAGGTCTTACCCATTCCTTAAGTGCTAGTACCTTACCAGGATCCATCTTGAAGGCGTGAGGAGTCAGAACATGCCCTAGAAACAGAATCTCCTGTACACCAAAGACACATTTCTCTTGTTTAGCGGATAGCTAATTCTCCCTCAACACCTCTAATACTTGTTTAACATGAGACACATGGGATTCGAAGTCAGGAGAGAATATCAAAATGTCGTCAAGATAGACAATAACAAATTTACCTAAGAACTCCCTAAGAATGTCATTCATGAAGTTTTGGAACACAGCTGGGGCATTGCTGAGTCCAAAAGGCATCACCTGATATTCAAAGTGTCCTACTGGAGTATTGAACGCCGTCTTCCATTCGTCTCCCTCCTTGATTCGGATTAGATTGTATGCCCCTTTCAGGTCAATTTTGGAAAACCAGGTTGCCCCCAGAACCTGGTTAAATAAATCCGGAATCAATGGGAGGGAGTATCTATTCTGGACAGTGATTTTATTTAATCTCCGATAATCAATACATGGCCTAAGACCACCATCTTTTTTCTTAATGAAGAAAAACCCCGCCCCCATAGGAGAGACAGAAGGTCTAATATGCCCTTTACCAAGGCTCTCCTTAATATAATCTTCCATGGCCTTGCGTTCGGTCATAGAAAGATTATAAATTCGTCCTTTAGGAAACTTGGCCCCCTGTACTAGCTCTATGGTACAATCATAAGGTCTTTGGGGGGGTAGAACCTCCGGGGTTGGGGATGAGAATACATCAGAATATTCTTTAACAACAGTGGGTAAAGTATCAGACTTTACTGAGACCCCAGCCTGTACCACGGACAAGCACGAGTCACACTTAGGCCCCCATCTCACCAACTCCCCATTGGACCAATCTATAGTGGGGTTATGTAGTCGGAGCCAAGGCAACCCTAGTACCACCTCAGTCGGTAGGTTCTCCAGGACTAGAAGCGAACATCTCTCTGAGTGGCACACACCCACTGTTAGAGAAATCTCCGAGGTACATAAGCTCACCGTACCACCAATAAGAGGAGTAGCATCAATAGCCATGACATGGATAGGAGTTGGTAGGGAAAACATAGGAATACCCAATCTTACAGCATACTCAGAGTCAATAAAGCTAGCCGCTGAGCCAGAATCAATAAAGGCCTTACCCGGCCATTTATCTACTCCCAGAGAAATCGTAATGGGTACCGAAAGCTTACATTTAGAAAATTCAGGGTGTACCTGGTCTTTAGGTTGCCTTGCCTTAGGAGACTTGACAGAGAGGACCTTCTTAGGACACTGGTTGATCCAATGGTCAGGATCTCCACAGTAAAAGCATTCTCCACGTCTGCGGCGAAGATTCCCTCGGGTCATGCCAACCTGCATGGGTTCCACGGTGGAGACCTCAGCATTGTCTCTGGGATAGGCCTCTGGCTGGACTACCATCTGGGAAGAGAACTGTTGTTCCTGTCGTCTCTCTCTAACCCGTCGGTCAAGTCGGACAACAAGGGTCATCATCTCCTCTAAGGTCTCTGGAAGTTGATAACTGACCAGAAGATCCTTTAATTTATCAGACAGACCTGACCTGAACTGACTCTTCAGGGCTGGTTCGTTCCATCCTGAGGGGACACACCACCTTCTGAATTGGGTGCAATAATCCTCTGCTGGTAAATTGCCCTGAACCAGTGCCTTTAGAGCCGTCTCGGCTACTAGATCCCTGTCTGGTTCATCATAGAGGGTACCCAGGGCCTGAAAGAACCCCTCCACAGAATATAAACAACTGGCGCCAGCAGGTAAAGAGAACGCCCAGCCCTGGGGATCACCCTGTAATCGAGAAATGATAATGCCCACGCGTTGACTCTCGGGGCCAGAGGACACGGGGCGCAAACGGAAGTAAAGTTTTCAACTCTCCTTAAAAGAGAGAAACTTCTTCTGGTCTCCAGAAAAAGGTTCTGGGAGCTTAATCTGGGGCTCAAAATGCGGACTGGAGGCCTGAGGAGTGGAAGAACCTTGCCCTAACTCAAAAGAACTGAGTTTTTCCCCTAACTCCTGCACCCTCTGCGTCAGATTAGAGACATGGTCAGTCAGGGTCACCGGAGGATTCATAATACAGTGGTTATTGGGCCTGTTAATCCACCCTTACCCCTGGCCCTGCCTACTTGCCTCGCGAGTCCTAATGACAGGGGACAACTGGACGGCAATCCCTAACTTGGAATAAGTGCAGGGATGACAAACAGACGAACAACAGGACGTGAACGGACCGAGTCAATACCAGGAAAGCTACAAAGTACAAATGGAGCAAGCAGAGAATTGTCAGGAGAAGCCGGGGTCATAAATACCAGGAGAGACATGAAGTACCAAAGGAGTCAGCAGAGGAACGTCAGGAGGAGGCCGGGGTCAGAATACCAGGATAGCAGCAAAGTACACAAGGAGCAGGCAGAGGATCGTCAGGAATTCAGCAGGAGGTAAGTATGCCAGGAAAGACCAAATCACAGGTGGAACCTAAATTAACAGGCAACCTGTGGCCAGCAGGCTGCCTGTATTTATAGTGGGGAGTGAGGGTCATGTGACGTGGCCAGCGTCACATGACCGACAGACCAACCAGTCGAGCACCGAGTGATCAGCTCGGCGCTCAAGGCAGACTAGGTGCAGGGAGCCATCCAGCTAGTAAAGCCGCCCTGGGAATGAGGTCAAACACAGATCCTCATTCCCAAAGCTAAGCAACAGGTCTGCGGGTAATGGGGGATCGAGTGCACCTTCGGAACCCTGTTACACTAATATAATCAGTTTCTATGAGGAGGTAAGTTCTAGACTTGACAGCGGCGAATATCTAGACTTCTCCAAAGCATTTGACACTGTACCGCATAAAAGGTTAGTATATAAAATGAGAATGCTTGGACTGGGAGAAAATGTCTGTATGTGGGTAAGTAACTGTCTCAGTGATAGAAAACAGAGGGTGGTTATTAATGGTACACACTCAGATTGGGTCACTGTCACTAGTGGAGCACCTCAGGGGTCAGTATTGGGCCCTATTCTCTTCAATATATTTATTAATGATCTTGTAGAAGGCTTGCACAGTAAAATATAATTTTTTTCAGATGACACCAAAATGTATGAATTAATTAACACGGAAGAGGACAGTATACTGCTACAGATGGATCTGGATACATTAGAGGCTTGGGAAAGTGGAAGATGAGGTTTAACACTGACAAATGTAAGGGTATGCACATGGGAAGGAATAATGCAAGTCACCAGTACATACTAAATAGTAAAACACTGGGTAACACTGACATGGAAAAGTACCTAGGAATTTTGGTAAACAGGAAACTAAGCTGTATAAACCAGTGTCAGGCAGCTGCTGCCAAGGCCAGTAAGATAATGGGTTGCATCAAAAGGGGCATAGATGCCCGTGATGAGAACATAGTCCTGCCACTTTACAAATCACTGGTCAGACCACACATGGAGTACTGTGTACAGTTATGGGCTCCTGTGAACAAGGCAGACATAGCAGAGCTGGAGAGGGTTCAGAGGAGGGAAACTAAAGTAATAACTAAATTGGATGGACTACAGTACCCTGAAAAATGATCAAAATTGAGGTTATTTACTTTAGAAAAAAGATGACTGTTGGGAGATCTAATAACTATGAATAAATATATCAGGGGTCAGTACAGAGATCTCGCCCATCATCTATTTATCCCCAGGACTGTGACGAGTGGACATCATCTGCGTCTGGAGGAAAGAATGTTTGTACACAAACATAGAAGAGGATTCTTTACAGTAAGAGCAGTGAAACTATGGAACTCTCTGCCTGAGGAGGTGGTGATAGTAGGTTCACTAAAAGAGTTCAAGAGGGACCTGGATATATTTCTTGAGTGTAATAATATTACAGGCTACTACAGGCTACTAGAGAGGGGTCGTTCATCCAGGGAGTTATTCTGATTGCCTGATTGGAGTCGGGAAGGAAGTTTTTTCCCCTTAAGTGGGGAAAATTGGCTTCTATCTCACAGGATTTTTTTTTGCCTTCCTCAACTTGCAGTATAATAGGCTAAACTGGATGGACAGATGTCTTTTTCGGCCTTATAAACTATGTTACTATGTTACATGGGTCTGACATCACGACCACAAATAGAGGGCATCATGGGAGGCCTGGACGTGATGTCAGAGGAATGCAGTCTCCACAGAGTGTGCAGTGGTGTGACCACTCTCCTGATTGACAGAGTGAGACAGAAAAAGTAAGACAAGTACATTAATAAGTTGCAGGGCCTGGCAGGGGAAGCACAGGGAAAGGGAAAAATGTATACCTGGATAACCTCTTTGACAAAATTATATCTCAGTTCCTCAAATCTTAAAGTATTCTGCAGTGTGGCAGCAGACAAGACTCTGATCCTGAGTCAGGGTAACAGGCTTTACAAATTATGCAGCACTTCCAAATTTTGCTAATAAAAAAGGTGTCTGGTATTCACCACATGCAGTGTTTCAGTCCTCATACTGGGACTATTAAAACACTACATAAGTAGCAGTATTTAAAGTATTTAAATATACATTGTCATAATCAAGTATATACAGCAGTGAACATAAGTAGCTGAAATGTGAAGATATATGTAACGTGCACAATGCAGCATACGTGTGATGCTACAGAGGAATTATTATATTGTTCATATATTTCATCATAACATACAGTTTATATATAAAAATCAAACAGTAAAAACACTCTAACAGATAATTCACTGCATCTGTGTTCATTAAAAAGTAGGCACAGTCCAGATCCACATACCAATTACTTATCAATAACAATTGATTTATGGCACCATTGGTGTTTTGCAGGTCTTACTGCGCATGCCCAAACAGTTGATTACTGCACATGTTGGTTAGTAGATCACATTTCTCCCATAGGAACCAACAGCCAATCATTAAATCAGACAAAGCTTGTGTAGGTCACATCTACTTAAAGACCAGCAGCCCATTTTACCAATTTGGGAACATCATATCAACCAGACCTATTTACTTGTAAATATTAGGCTCCCCATATTCAACTTGATATGCATTGTCAATAGGAAAAAGATAAATAAATTTCAATTGGTTTCAGGTCTGGGGACTGTGGGGGCCAATCCAGCTCCCCTACTTCATTGTCATTCATTGCCAATCTCGACGTGTGTTTCTGGTCATTGCCCTGCTGGAACACTATATAGTCCTTTTCATACCCATAGTGTGCGAAGTAGGATACTCACATATAGTTCAGCATTGAGACCACCATCCATCCTGGTCAAGTATCCAACATCTGTGGCTGTGAAACAAGCCCATATCATTAGGCTTCATCCACCAAACTTAAAAGTTCCTTCAATTTCTCGATCCGTTTCTTCCAGATCCATTTTCAACCATCAGAGCCCAATCTATTAACTTTTGTCTCCAATCTTCTAATGTCCACTGTTCATACTTTTTCACTGTTCAAGCCAATGATTCTTATGATGATATTGAAGTTCAGGCTTCTTTAATGCATTCTATAATGCATTAAAGAAGCATGTTGCTTGCATGGATATCTGTGAGCTCACTATTACAAGGCATATGAGCCACCGTGTCACGCCGGAACTGATAGATCTTGTGATGACCTGACTTGTTGATTCCAATATTTTGCCTGGATGTCCACCTTTTGGCTTTGTAATGGATGGATGGACTTCATTTCATATTCTTCCAACTGCCATGGCACTCACATGATGCAGTTTGGCCGAGATACCACTATCAATGAGCTGGATGATGCTATTTCCTTTTTGTTGAGGAACGGTTGAGACGTATGCATATATCCATGCATGCCTGCAAACACGTGCGGGCATGTATGGTATATATGTGCATACATTAACCACAGCATCATAGGACGATGTGCGCAGATGTGCCCAGCATCTGCGCACGTCTGCCCATGGTGATCCCCAGGGGCTCATGGTGGCCCCTGTGGTAAATATGTGCCCCCTTATAATGTAGGGGCTTGTGCCCCCTTATAATGTAGGGGCTTGTGCCCCCTTATAATGTAGGGGCTTGTGCCCCCTTATAATGTGGGGGCGTGTGCCCCCTTATAATGTAGGGGCTTGTGCCCCCTTATAATGTAGGGGCGTGTGCCCCCTTATAATGTAGGGGCTTGTGCCCCCTTATGTAGGGGCTTGTGCCCCCTTATATAATAATGTGCCCCCTCTAGATATGTCCCTAATATACCATCCATACGCAGGTATATTATATATATTCCCCCCCCCCTCCTACACCTGAAACCAGATGCATCGGTGTGAATGTCCCCCAAGCATTCACACCGGTGCAATCTGGCTAATTGCATCAGAATGACCGGACAAGGGTCCGGTCATCCTGATGGATACAAAGAGCTCAGATTCAACAGAATCTGAGCCCTTTAATATAATTGTCGCCAGCGCCGCTGGAGACAATTATACATGATAGGAGAAGGGGAGAAGCCTCCCCTCCTTCTATTATGTGCATTCCGGCAGCGAAATTAACATCTCGCTGGCCGGAATGCAGAGTGCCACAGGCGGGAGATCAAAGGCTTCTCCCGCCTGGTGTGCAGCGCGTCCCCGATGTGCGGGCCGGCGCAGTGACGTCATATCACTGCGCCGGCCCACGTGGATGATGGGCGCGTGCGCGCGCCCCCTGGTGCATGGCGCGGGAGTGCGGGCCGCCAGGGATAAATTTCTGCCGGCCCCTGCACTCAGGGTTAGGGTCTGGGCCCCCACGTGGAGGAGAGCGCGTCCTGCGCTCAGAGCAGAGCGCCCGACCGGACCCCCCCAACTGATAGGAGAGCGCATCCTGCGCTCAGGAGAAGACCCCTGCCGCCCCCCCAGAGGAGAGCGCGATCGGCGCTCTGTACAGAGCGGCCCCCTGGCTGGCGAGGATCACCCTAGAAGAACGAGCAGAAACCCTAAGTATCAACCCCTATCCCACCAGATTCCCCCTCACCTAACCCTACTCCTATACCCCTTCTGTGCCCCTGATTTCTCTGATCCATTCCCAGACCTCAGCAGCATTGCTGCTGTCCTTAACCCCTTCCCTGCCAGAACCCCAGCTCCCCTGCTGGTATTCTATCCCCTACTGCTCTCTCCCCTGGTTAACCCTATCACCCCTGGTCCCTTGCCTGCCATTGTGTAACCCTTTCCCTACCCTGATTAACCCCTGGTGGTAACCCCTGCCCAAACCCTGCCACACACCCCCCCTCACTGTACACTTGCAGGGTATTTACCCTTGCATTGCTGTACAGTTCTGATATTATCCCCATTGTTAACCTTTTGTGTTTGTGGTCGGCTTACACCCCTGTAAGGCCACTGTTAACCCTCGGCATACCCCATAGGGATAGTATAGGACTAGATGGGTGGGTTGTTAATATTACTTGTATGTGTGAACTGTATAGTTAGTTGATGGGTGGAATTGGGAATGTGTAGTGTAGTTTAGGATTGTATAGTTAGTGCTGTATTGTTAGTGTATTGCGTGCGTAGTGTATTGTAAGTAATAAATACCGTTATATTTGTACCCTTTGTGTAGCGTGTACTTGTTAGCTGTAGTGAGTAAGGCGAATGCAGCTAGTGTAGCGATCAGTGTAAAGCATAGTGAAGGTATTGTTATTATTATATAAAGGTATAAATAGGCAGAGTCATCGATAGACGGCTCCTCCCATTTATGAATATTGATTATTGATATTTGCATAAATATTGGTGATTAATATTCTCCCTTTACACTTTTCTTGGGAAATCTTCTTAATGGCTGCTCCTGGATTCAAACCAGTGACCTTTTGCTTGGGAATCAACCTCATAACACACTGAGCTATTAGGAAATGTGAGAACAGGTTGTAATTTTGTAGTATACAAGAAAAAAAAGATTGTTCCACTACAAGGAGCAAAACAGTAACAATGCAGTTACAAGACAATGATCTGCATAACTAAGCATATGCTAAACAGTTGCAAGTCCAATTTACAGTATGTATGAGACGGCCAATATTGTTGTCTTATAAAATGATGGTAGGCTCACGTTCGAGGTTGTAGTGGATGGTGAGATATGGAGCCTGAAAGTCAAAAGTTCAAAACATTGTTACCCTTTTGCTCTTCAGTGTAAAGTCCTGTCTAAAGCCCACATTCTGGGAAGATAAAAGTGGTGGTAATGGCGTCATTGTGGATAGAAATATATGGTGGCAAAAATAATAATGAAATACTGATAGAGGTTTGTTATAAGCCACATAATATAGCAGACTCCACAGAAAATCTACTACTAAGGGAGATAGATGAGGAGGCAAATCATAGTGAGGTCGTTATTATGGTGGACTTGAGCTTTCCTAGATATAGACTGGATCTCATAAAGGAAACAGGTTCTTTTCAATAACTAAATACAATTACCTTTCCTAACTGGTGCAGGACCAATTAGAGGGACGGCCATACTGGATTTAGTACTAACCAATAATCCTGACAGAAAAACAGATGTGCAGGTTGGGGGACACCTGGGAGGTAGTGACCATAATATAATAAACTTTTAGTTGTTATTCAAATCCATGGAGTGTTTTGTTTTTCACAAAAATACTGAAATATCAAAATTTAACCAGCCTAAAGAAGCTGTTAAGCATGATAAGCCTTCCTGAAAACATGTATTTTTAAGGCACATTTATAGCTTGGCCCACTCCCCCTCACTCACTGAAACCATATGGCACCAGGAGAGAGATAGTGTGTGGACTCTCATTGCAGTCCTTGGTGACCGTGTGGCGCCGGGGGTGGTGTGGAGTGGGCCCAGCGTGCATGCTGGTTCATGTCTTCCCTGGATTCAATGGAGGCCATTGTGGCACCGATAATGACAGAAATCCAGGTGGGCCCAGCATGTAAGTGGAACCTATACCTTCTGAATGTATGTTAGCCGCCTTGGCACATAACAGGTATATAGTGTTAGGAACCCGTCTAACTAGAGATTGCCTTGACGTTCGGCAGACGGGCTCAGATAATTTTGTACAAAATGATTTGCCAAATATCTCTAACTGGCTGGTATAGCATTTGCAATACTGCGGTGCTATGGGATGTGCTGACTGACCCCCTTTTTTTCACTTCACAGTAAGCTGGAGGCGTGGCTGCCTCTTTAGTCGTGCACTCCTGACCAGCTCGTTTGTCTCACAGGTTGATTTTAATCAATGTTAGTATATAGCTTGGCCCACTCCCCCTCACTCACTGAAACCATATGGCACCAGGAGAGAGATAGTGTGTGGACTCTCATTGCAGTCCTTGGTGACCGTGTGGCGCCGGGGGTGGTGTGGAGTGGGCCCAGCGTGCATGCTGGTTCATGTCTTCCCTGGATTCAATGGAGGCCATTGTGGCACCGATAATGACAGAAATCCAGGTGGGCCCAGCATGTAAGTGGAACCTATATCTTCTGAATGTATGTTAGCCGCCTTGGCACATAACAGGTATATAGTGTTAGGAACCCGTCTAACTAGAGATTGCCTTGACGTTCGGCAGACGGGCTCAGATAATTTTGTACAAAATGATTTGCCAAATATCTCTAACTGGCTGGTATAGCATTTGCAATACTGCGGTGCTATGGGATGTGCTGACTGACCCCCTTTTTTTCACTTCACAGTAAGCTGGAGGCGTGGCTGCCTCTTTAGTCGTGCACTCCTGACCAGCTCGTTTGTCTCACAGGTTGATTTTAATCAATGTTAGTATATAGCTTGGCCCACTCCCCCTCACTCACTGAAACCATATGGCACCAGGAGAGAGATAGTGTGTGGACTCTCATTGCAGTCCTTGGTGACCGTGTGGCGCCGGGGGTGGTGTGGAGTGGGCCCAGCGTGCATGCTGGTTCATGTCTTCCCTGGATTCAATGGAGGCCATTGTGGCACCGATAATGACAGAAATCCAGGTGGGCCCAGCATGTAAGTGGAACCTATACCTTCTGAATGTATGTTAGCCGCCTTGGCACATAACAGGTATATAGTGTTAGGAACCCGTCTAACTAGAGATTGCCTTGACGTTCGGCAGACGGGCTCAGATAATTTTGTACAAAATGATTTGCCAAATATCTCTAACTGGCTGGTATAGCATTTGCAATACTGCGGTGCTATGGGATGTGCTGACTGACCCCCTTTTTTTCACATTTAATTCAAGTTAGGAATTAATCTGTATAAGTCTTGAAGTTGGGGGTGAGAGGTTCGAATTATGAGGGATGTCAATCTTAGATCATTGACAGAACAGAGAGTGCGAGTAGGGTGGTAGACAGAAATGAGAGAGGATAAGTAGGGAGGCGCAGCATTGTTGAGATCTTTGTATGTGAGGGTCAGAAGTTTGAATTGTATTCTGTGGTGGATGAGCAACCAGTGAAGTGACTGGCAGAGGCTAAAGCATCAGCGCAGCAGATAGACAGATAGATGAGCCTAGCTGCTGCATTTTGGTCAGACTGAAGGGGGAGATTTGGTGCGAGGAAGACAGATTAGTAATGAGTTACAGTAGTGAAGATGAGAATAAATCAATGCAACAACGAGGGCGGATTCTGGAGATGTTCTTGAAGTGCAGACGACAAGAGCATGTAAGTGATCTGGGTCAAACATGACAACAAGACAGCGGTGATACTGCTCCAGAGTTAGTATAGTACAACAGACTGAAATTGAAATATCAGGTTTAGGTAGGTTAGTAGATGGGGAAAGACAAGAAATTCAGTTTTGGAGAGATTCAATTTCAGATAGAGAGATGACATGATGTTAGAGACTGCCAAACAATCACTAGTGTTTTGTAGAACTTCTGGAGTGATGTCACAGGAAGAAGTATATAGTTGGGTATCATCAGCATAAAGATGGTATTGAAAACTAAATCTACTGATGTCATATTGAGGCTGTGTAGAGAGAGAAGAGGAGAGGACGTAGAACTGAACCCTGATGAACCCCAATATCAAGAGGATGGGGAGAAGAAGTAGAACCAGCAAATACAGTACTTCACTGAAAGAGCAGCCAGAGAGATAAGAGAAAAACCAAGAGAGAACAGCGTCCTTAAGGCCAATAGTGGAGAATGGTGAGAATAAGTTTGAGGTCTACCATGTCAAATGATGCAGAAAGATCCAAAATAATCAGTAGGGAGTACTTGCCATTCTTTTTCTCTGTCAGAAGATTGTTAGACACCTTGGTAAATGCAGTTTTTGTACAGTGTAGAGGGTGAAAACCAGATTGTAAAGGGTTGGGAAGAGAGTTTGCAGAAATGTAGCTTATTAGGCTAGAGTAGACCAGGCTTTTCAGGAGTTTAGAGATAAAGTGGAGGTTAGAAACAGGTCGGTAGTAAGCAGTTTTTAAAATAGTTCTTCAAATATATAAATGGTAAAAAGTTTAAACTTGAATGTGCTGGCCCATTAATGGGTGATAAAAGAAGAGTTGTAGAGGACAATGAGGAGAAAGTGAATTTATTAAAAAAAAAATTTTCTTCCCTGTATTCACTGTAGAAAATGAATATTAAATGAAATTCAGAGTGCCAAAGTAAATTCCCCATTAAAAAGTGGCCTGTCTGATGCAGGAACAAGTGCAGTGGCACCTTAAAATTACTAAAATAGACAAATCACCAGGTCCAGACAGCATGGAACCCAGTATCCTAAGAGAATGAAGTAATGTCATAGACAAACCCTTATATCTGATATTTAATGACTCTATAATGACAGGGAGTGTTCCACAGGATTGGCATTTAGCAAATGAGGTGCCAATATCTTGAAAAAGGGGGTCAGAAATAGAGCCCAGAAACTATAGGCCCGTAAGTTTAACACTTGTAAATAAGTGTATAACGCTGTATCAGCACAGGTTTGAGAGACATCAGTCCTATCAAACTAATCTAATCATTTTCTATTAGGAGAGACCGCTGTCACCAGTGGGGTACCTCAGGGGTCAGTATTGGGCCCTATTCTCTTCAATCTATTTATTAATGATCTTGTAGGGGTTGCACTGTAAAATATATTTTTTTGCTGATGAAACTAAACTTCTACAGATGTATCTGGATAGATTGGAGGCTTGGGTAGAGAAGTGGCAGAGGAGGTTTCACACTGATAAATGTAAGGTTGTGCACATGGGAAGGAATAATACATGTCACCAGTACATACTAAGTACATACTAAATGGTAAAACACTGGGTAACACTGACATGGAAAAGGACTTAGGAATGTTAGTTAACAGCAAACTTAACTGTAGAAACCAATGTCAGGCAGCTGCTGCCAAGGCCAATAAGATAATAGGTTGCATCAAAAGGGGTATAGATGGCCAGGATGAGAACATAGTCCTACCACTTTACAAATCACTAGTCAGACCACACATGGAGTACTGTGTACAGTTCTGGGCTCCTGTGAACAAGGCAGACATAGCAGAGCTGGAGAGGGTACAGAGGAGGGCAACTAAAGTAATAACTGGAATGGGTGGACTACAGTACCCAGAAAGATTATCAAAATTAGGGTTATTCAGTTTAGAAAAAAAGACAACTGAGGGACGATCCAATAACTATGTATAGATATATCAGGGGTCAGTACAGAGATCTCTTCCATCATCTATTTATCCCCAGAACTATGACTGTGAAGAGGGGGACATCTCCTACATTTAGAGGAAAGAAGGTTTCTAAATCATCATAGAGGAGGATTCTTTATGGTAAGCACGCCCAAGCCATGCCCCTGGTGTGAGCAGGGAAAAGTCACAGACTGCAGTGCAAATAGCCTTTGTGCCGCAATCTGCGCCAGAAATACGCCAAAAATGGAAGAATTTCTGTTAGTAAATGACCTCCTATGTTACAGTGCAGTGATACACTGTACCATTACACATACACTGTACCATTTTTATCTGCAGCTACTTATGTTTGATGTTGTATACTTAATTGATTCTAACAATAATTGATGTATACTTCTTTAAATACTGCCGATTGTAATTTTTTTTTTATTTCTTGAAAAAACTCAGAAAAAAGTCAGAAGACTGAAACATTGCATGTGGTGAATACCTGAAATCTTGATGTTTTTATTGATCCAGCATAATAAAGAATCATTAGAAGCATGACATGTTTAGCACTCTAGAGATAATTGTCTAATTCAGGAATAGTAGTTTCCAGTGGTTTTACATATAAAATTCAGGTTTTAATTCTCTTTTGCAACAAACTTATTGAGATAAATGCATTACATGTAGTGGAGTTGCCTTAGTATATATAATTATATATAATTATCTTATATCAGACAGGCTATGGACAATTAAAAAGTAATAATACTTGAATTTTGTAAAATTAGAATTCAATCTTATATCGCAGACCAAGCGAAAATGAAATTTATAATTAAAATAGAAAATCTATATAAATAAAAAGCAGATCTGTCAATCATTCATGTTGGATAGCCGAGATATAAGCATGGCTTTTCAGCTCCCTCATATGGTTAAGAAGTGAACTTTACTTTGTATAGATTTACAGTATCTAAGCTACACATATTTCAGGTATATATGAAACATCAATAATGCAGCAATTTATTCCAAGACATGTACTTTAATTTTACAAGAAGGATTTCAGGTGGAGCATCTCATTATTAAAAGATGTAATGGTCTCAAACCTTCCTATGCAATCTGCATTGCACAGGGAATGTACTGCTGAATACCAAATTTTTTTGCTGGCCATGAATTTCTACAATTTGCTATTCTGGAATTTGGTGAGAACAAGAGCCACAAAGATGTTGCTTAAGCCAGTTTCACACTGGCGTTAAGCTTTTCTGGCAGGCTGTTCTCCTGCTGGATCTGTACTACGGTTTGCACACATGTGCTGCCGGAAGTCCGCCGGACTCCATTCACTATAATGGAGACCGGCTGGAGATCTGGCCGAGGCACGGCAAATATGCTGAGAGGCGGCTGGACACAAACCACTGCATGCAAATGTGCACACACGCTATACGTGCTACACGTGAAAAGGGTGGTACGGATCCGGCAGGCTGCTCCACTGTCGGAAAAGCTTAACACCAGTGTGAAACTGGTCTTAATATCCACAGGATCCTAGACTATTAAAAATGGCGCATCTTATCTGGCTTCCTGGCCAGTAACATTGGATAAAGCATTGAATAAGTATGGAATAACTTTGTTTCCTATACTTTATTATGGCCACAGTGGCTAGTATATAATTTGTAGACTGTGGCTGGTATTCTCCTTCAAGTGGATGGTGCACTTTCCTGTTATATAGGCTGGAATTGGCAATGGAGATCATCCGTTACAAACAACCTATTGCAAACTGGTCAGAGAAAGTTTATACTGTATTTCCAACAATGCTGTATTGATGCAAGCACAGTGTGGAACGCATCTGGCACCCTCTACACTTCAAGTGCTGTTCTAGCGCTTCCATCCACTCTACGCTTCAAGGTGGCATCCGGGATGTGACAGATTCCGGTGCGTCACTTCTGGTTCCGGCGCTATAGCGCGCATTTTCACACATAAACCAACTACATGGCTATAAATAATGTATATTTGTCTAGTGTTTTTAAAGCTGTACTTTTAAACTATATGCTTATGTACTTGCACCTGCTCCTGAAGAAGGGGAATACTGTCCCCGAAACGCATTGAGCCATATATGTACTGAAATAAAGGGATTGATCAGAAGCCTCCTGGAGTGTTCTGCCATCAATCTTGGTCACCTTTACATTCGATCCTGGCCGGGGGGGCGTTTAAAGTCACGGGTGTCTTGAGTTTATCCTGTTGACTACCCCCCAGCGAAGTGAGTGCACTTAAGTTTATTTTATATTATTTTATTATTCTTATTTCAATAAGTTTTTACTACTTATTTATGCTCATTTATTTTATTACCTTGATCTTATCTGCCATAGGATAACTTATTCATTATTCATTTCCCACTTGAGACCTGTTTATCCTCCCTCACTTGTTTTCTTTTATTATTTTAAGTACCTTTTCGTTCTGCATTTGTTGAATTTACTATACTCCAGGTGTAGGGAGTGATCTATATATTTTACTTATCTATATTTTGAACTTACTATACCTAAGACTAAGGGAGTGTTGCTAATCACCTTGTACTCTATGGACTTTCACCGTCAGACTGGTGAGATCTTCCTTCCCCTGGGAGATTTAACGATCTCTTAGGATTGGAATAACTTCCCCTTTTTTTTTTTTTTTTCATTTACACCTTAAAGGGGCCATCCAGGATTTTCATATTGATGTTTTATTCTGAGGAAAGGCCATCTGTATCAAAATCCTAGACATCCACTTTTAACTGCTTCTACCTCGGGCCTGTTTTCGCCTTCCTGCCCAGGCCATTTTTGCAAATCTGACATGTGTCACTCTATGTGGTGATAACTTTAAAACGCTTTGACTTATCCAGGCCATTCTGAGATTGTTTTTTCATGAAATATTGTACTTCATGACACTGGTAAAATGGAGTAAAAAATTATAATTTTTATTTATAAAACAATACCAAATTTGCCAAAAATTTTGAAAAATTAGCAAATTTCCAAGTTTCAATTTCACTACTTCTATAATACATAGTAATACCTACAAAAATAGTTATTACATTTCCCATATGTCTACTTCATGTTTGGATCATTTTGGGAATTACATTTTATTTTTTGGGGATGTTACAAGGCTTAGAAGTTTAGAAGCAAATCTTGAAATTTTTCTGAAATTTTTAAAACACCACTTTTTAAGGACCAGTTCAGGTCTGAAGTCAAATGACCCCATTCTAGAAACTACCCCCTCAAGGTATTCAAAACTGATTTTACAAACTTTGTTAACCCTTTAGGTGTTCCACAAGAATTAATGGAAAATAGAGATACAATTTCAAAATTTCACTTTTTTGGCAGATTTTCCATTTTAATAATTTTTTTCCAGTTACAAAGCAAGGGTTAACAGCCAAACAAAACTCAATATTTATGGCTCTGATTCTGTAGTTTACAAAAACACCCCAAATGTGGTCGTAAACTGCTGTATGGGCACACGACAGGGCGCAGAAGGAAAGGATTGCCATATACGGTTTTTGGAAGGCAGATTTTGCTGGACTGTTTTTTTGACACCATGTCCCATTTGAAGCCCCCCTGATGCACCCCTAGAGTAGAAACTCCAAAAAAGTGACCCCATTCTAGAAACTAAACCCCTCAAGGTATTCAAAACTTATTTTACAAACTTTGTTAACCCTTTAGGTGTTCCACAAGAATTAATGGAAAATATAGATACAACTTCAAAATCTCACTTTTTTGGCAGATTTTCCATTTTAAATTTTTTTTTCCAGTTACAAAGCAAGGGTTAACAGCCAAACAAAACTCAATATTTATGGCTCTGAATCTGTAGTTTACAGAAACACCCCATATGTGGTCGTAAACAGCTGTACGGGCACACGGCAGGGCGCAGAAGGAAAGGAATGCCATACAGTTTTTGGAAGGCAGATTTTGCTGGACTGTTTTTTTGACACCATGTCCCATTTGAAGCCCCCCTGATGCACCCCTACAGTAGAAACTCCAAAAAGTGACCACATTTTGGAAACTACAGGATAAGGTGCCCGTTTTATTGGTACTATTTTAGGGTACATATGATTTTTTTTTATTGCTCTATATTACTTTTTTGTGAGGCAAGGTAACAAAAAAATTTGGCACCGTTTATTTTTTTATTTTTTACAGAGTTTACCTGAGGGATTAGGTCATGTGAATTTTTTATAGAGCAGATCGTTATGCACGTGGCAATACCTAATATGTCTACATTTTCTTATTTATTTAAGTTTTTCACAATAATAGCATTTTTGAAACCGAAATAATGATATTTTAGTGTCTCATAGTCTGAGAGCAATAGCATTTTTATTTTTTGACCGATTCTCTCAGATCGGGTCTCATTTTTTGCGGGATGAGGTGACAGTCTGATTGGTACTATTTTGGGAGGGCATACGCCTTTTTGATCACTTGCTGTTGCAATTTTTGTGATGTAATGTGACAAAAATGGCTTTTTTTTTTACACATTTTTTTTTTTTACGGTGTTCACCTGAGTGGTTAGCTCATGTGATATTTTTATAGAGCTGTTTGTTACGGACGTGGCGATACCTAATATGTATACTTTATTAATTTTTTTCACTTTAGCACAATAATAGCAGTTTTGAAGTAAAAATAAATAAATCATATTTTAGTGTCTCCATAGTCTGGGAGCCATAGTTTTTGTATTTTTTCACCAATTCTCTTAGGTAGGGTCTCATTTTTTGCGGGATAAGGTGACGGTCTGATTGGTACTATTTTAGGGGGCATGCGCCTTTTTCATCACTTGCTGTTGCAATTTTTGTGATGTAATGTGACAAAAATGGCTTTTTTTTTTACACAGTTTTTTTTTTTTTTATGGTGTTCACCTGAGTGGTTAGGTCATGTAATATTTTTATAGAGCTGTTTGTTACGGACGTGGCGATACCTATTATGTATTTTTTTTTTATGTATTTCACTTTAGCACAATAATAGCAGTTTTGAAACAAAAAAAATTATGTTTTAGTGTCTCCATGTTCTGAGAGCTATAGTTTTTTTTATTTTTTGGGCGATTGTCTTAGGTAGGGGCTAATTTTTTGTGGGATGAGGTGATGGTTTTATTGATACCATTTTGGGGGGCATACGCCTTTTGATCGCTTGGTGTTGCACTTTTTGTGATGTAAGGTGACAAAAATAGCTTTTTTTTTTACACAGTTTTTATTTTATTTTTTTATGTTGTTTATCGGACAGGGTGGATCATGTGATATATTTATAGAGCCAATCATTACGGACGCGGCGATACCTAATATGTGTGGGTTTTGTTAGTTTTTTCTGTTTTTTATTATAAAATAAGGGGACAGGGGCGTTTTATTTTCTATTTTACTTTATTCATTTTATTAAAAACCCTTTTTTAAAAACTTTTTTTACTTTACTTTATTTATGACATTGACTTTTGGGGGTCTGATCCCCTCTGCAATGCATTACAATACATCTGTATTGTAATTCATTGCCTGTTAGTGTATGACACTGAGTCATACACTAACAGGTTGCCTAGGAGACCCAGCCTGAGGCTGAATCTCCTCGGTTCCCATAGAAGGCAGTTCCCGATGCCGTGCAAGGCATTGGCAGCCTCTGCACGGCATTGGGCTGCCTTGTGTCGCATCGGGTCCCCGCCACAGCAGTGCGGGGAATCGATGCGATCGTTCACCTGACACAAACCTCTTCTATGTCGCGGTCAGCGCGGACCGCGGCATAGAAGGGGTTAATCCGCCGGCATCGGCTTTTACGGCAGGGGCCCGGCTACCACGGACTGCCGGGCCCCTGCAGTGATCGCGCGAGCACCGCTCCGTTGCCCGCACGATCACTATGACGTACTATTACGTCAAATTGCGGGAACTCAGTGGTTCCCATGACGTAACAGTCGGGAAGGGGTTAAAGGGAGCCTGTCACGTCATTTTCACCCATATAATTAACAGTTAGACCCCTTGCAGACAAGCGTGTGCAGATTAGGTCCGGATGCGTTGCGAATGTGTTCAGTGAAAATTGTGCGAGTTCGCAAACAAAGTCATTCAGTTTTGTCTGCGATCGCGTTCAGTTGTTCAGTTTTTATGATTTAATGCGTTTTGCATGCACCTGATAAAAAAAACTGAAGGTATACAAACAACATCTCTTAGAAACCATCCGTGAAAAACGCATTGCATCCGCATTTGCTTGTGGATGCGATGCAATTATCACGCAGCTCAATTCACTTTTATGGTGCCAGCGTTGCGTGAAAACCAACACACATGTTCACAGCCCCATTGAAATTTATGGGTCCGGATTCCCTGCGGGCACAATGCAGGCGCGTCACGCATTGCACCTGCGTGGAATATTCGCTCATGTGAAAAGGGCCTTATATAGCTGAAAATTATGTGACAGATTACTTTCAAGTCAATATGATAAAAAAAAATCCACTCAAACAGTCTGGAGCCCAAATGTCCAAATGTTTGTAGCAAAGGAAGCTCTTCCCTAACACTACACCATAAGCACACGTTTGGACATTTGCTTTCTGCCTATGGTGTAGCATTGGGGAACGTCTCCTCTAGTATAAACATTTTGAAAACTTGGCTCTGGGCTGGATAAGGAGTGGAAATACTTTCATTCATATTGAGTTTATTATTCCCATTCTCTTGTACAATATACAGTAGTAAATGATGCAGCCTTGCAATACACATATAGTAAGTTCTTGAAGTACTTATAGCCAACTTGTCTAGTGATGCATTGTGCTCTATCTGGGCAGCAAATAATAGGACAAGAAGCTGAGCTCTGTGATATATAGGTTTATATGATTTGGAGAAGAACTTCTAGGACTCCTAGGAGGGACAGTGAGAGTCTTGATAACTGTATCCACACAGGGTGATTAACAACCTTCTCTATACACACAGCAAACGTTTTCAATCATTGTGCATGGGTAGGGTAATCAGGACTGTTACTGTCTCTCCTAGGAGTCCTGTCTAAATTATATAAGCCTATATTAGAGAGCTCACCTTCTCTCTTTCTATCATAGTATGCCTTCAGATATGGCAGCTGGTTTACTTTAAATAATACTGCCATTTATATCCATATAATAATTCAAGAGGAGTGTTGCCTGTCCTATAAGACTCCTCATGCTGTTTAAGACTCTCTCCATAAGGAGATATTGTATTCCCAAAGTCCTGACCTAGGCCTTTCACCCAGTTAAGCCAGTACTTTCTGCTCTGAACTGATGAGGGGCAATCACCCTGAAACAGCTGGCTGCAGATGAGTTACTGGCTTAATTAGTATCCAGGTCATGTTTCAAGGCGTTTTAAAAGGTCAGACATTGACTTTACAGGATAGCCGCCTTACATCTGGTGGTATTAGAGGCAGAGCTTGTTAAGAGCTTATTTGCACACCCTGTTCCCAGAATTCCAGAGGAGTGTTGCCTGGCCTATAAGAATTCTCATGCCGTTTTAGCCTCTCTCCATAAGGAGATATTGTGTTCCTCAAATCCTGACCTAGGTCTCTCACCCCGCTAAGCCAGTACTTTCTGCTCTGCACTGATGAGGGGGTGTCACCCCAAAACAGCTGTCTGCAGGTGAGATGCTGGCATACTATCGAAGTCATGTCTCAAGTCTTATCCACAAGGTTGAACATTGACTTAGAGGATAGCTGCCTTATATCTGGTGGCAATAGAGGTAGAGCTTGTTAAGAGCTCATTTACATACGCGCTATGTATATAATAGATATGGCCATATGAGTGCTGATACAAAAGAGCAATCCATAGTGTTCATACAATTGTGCCACAATATCCCTTTAAGAATGGCAGACACAGTGGCAGCTCACTGTGACTGCACAGCTACCTATGGGTATATGCCACATGAGCCGATAGGGTAATCCAGCCCTGTCATGAAATACCCGTTTTAGTACTGCAGTACAAGACGAGCCACCAGGGTTATGATGCAGGGGTGGATGGCATTCTGTTTCCTCTGTGGGTGCTTCCATACAACAAGGAATCGTAGTGAATGTCATTTACACTCCTACATGAGCTTCTGACAGGATCAATAAACTACATTTCCTTGGCTTAGAAATATATGGCATTGAAAAGCACCTCTGTGGCTCCATCGTTACTTTCATCACTATAAAAATCCTATTTTGGCACTTAAGATAAAAATGTTATTTAAGAATTTCCTACTAAATGGGAATATAAGTGAGTGAAATAATGTGCAGATAAAAAACATTAATATTATTATTGCATTGTACAAAATATGAACGTTGTCTAAGTAAAGTGCAATTTTCTCAACTGGGCTTAAATTCTTATAATGTTTGTTACATTACACCAAGCGGCCATAGACATTTGCCTTGTAGATTAGAGCGATTTTATAGGGTTATTGATCATTTTATTAGCATTTGACATGTTTTAACGAAAATGCTCACACTGGGTTTTGAGTTGTCACCTGATTTATTTTGTTGAATCAGCATTGAATTAATTCTTGGATTTATGCTGTATTGCCTATTGACTAATGCTGTAAACATGCTTAAATCACGGAAATGTTGAATGTCTCTAATTGTACTGGAACCTACCTCTGCATTTATAATAAAGCAGCCATTTAACATGTATAGCATTCTACATAGTGGCACATCTAAAACCCTGTGCGCTTTACTGCACTTGGATTTAATCTAATATACCAAGAATTCCAATTAAAGGGGTTATCCAGGAATTGATAATGATGACCTATTCTTAGGATAGGACATCATTATCTCATCGGTGGGGAGTCCGAGGCCCAGCCCCCCCAGCTGATCAGCTGTTTCAGGGAGCCACTGGAGCTCTGGTGAACGATGCAGGCTCCTGGCAGCTTTCCACCCACAGTGCTGTACACTGTATAGCGGCTGTGCTTGGTATTGCAGCTCAGCCCCATTGACTTGAATGGGGCTGAGCTACAACTAGGCCATGTGACCATGTTGTATGGCGACGTCACATGGCCTAGGAAGAGGCCACGGTGCTCACGGGGCTCCGGCCTCTTCTAACAGCTGATTGGCAGATGTCCCATGTGTCTGACCACCACCCATCAAATATTGATGACCTATCCTGAGGATATTTATTTTATTCACAGGGGTGGAGAGTGAACATCATTGGACACCTCACACTCATGATCTGGCACAGTTGGCGATCCATGGGTTAAAATATCATTATTATGATTACAGATACATATAAAGGTGATATAATGTAAGTTGAGAATAGTTCCACTTGACAGACATCCTACAATTAACAAGTACATGTTTGACATTGGTAGCATTGGTTGTCTAGGCAATGTGATGCTTTTGGTGTTGGACGCAGGCTTGATTGACCGGCGGTAAGAGCGTGACGGATTTAAAGGGACACTGACAGGCCAAATCAGCATATATAGTTAGATATATGACATTACAGGTCTTATAGAGTCTAGAGAATTTATATTGATCACCTATCGTCAGGATAGACATTCAAATATAAGTTACGGCAGCATCTTTCTCCATAAATTCTTTATTAGTAATCAATCCCTGAAAATATAGTTAGATATATGACATTACAGGTCTTATAGAGTCTTTTAAAAGCATATAAGTATCCCCCCTGTCCACCTTATAAAGAGCGAAATATAAAGTTTTATAACCTGCTTGTCCGGTCAGCAATCTGCCCAAGGGGCGGCGTTTCATGTGAAAATGCGCCCAGCCAGCCTTCCCAACTGCCGTTCTTAAGCCCCGCCCAGCTCATCATTATTCACTTCGCTGGGCGGTGGCTAGAACTCTACCCAGTCCTGATCCTGCGCATGGGCAATTCAATCCTCTGGGCATCGTTCATGCCCAATCTTCTGCGCCCCACCGTGGTTAGATCGCGCATGCGTACACACACAGCCTGCCTGCGTCTTGGAGGCAGCTGCAGCCTCAGCCATGCACTGTTCAGAGCAGCGCTTCAGAGCGCTGCTCACTCACATCGTCAAAGGGGTTAATAGTGCGTCCCAGAGGATTGAATTGCCCATGCGCAGGATCGGGACTGGGGAGAGTTCTAGCCGCCGCCCAGCGAAGTGAATAATGATGAGCTGGGCGGGGCTTAAGAACGGCAGTTGGGAGCGGCTAGCTGGGCGCATTTTCACATGAAACGCCGCCCCTTGGGCAGATTGCTGACCGGACAAGCAGGTTATAAAACTTTATATTTCGCTCTTTATAAGGTGGACAGGGGGGATACTTATATGCTTTTAAAAGACTCTATAAGACCTGTAATGTCATATATCTAACTATATATGCTGATTTGGCCTGTCAGTGTCCCTTTAAGCACATGACCCAGAGACTACGGGGAGGAGCGTGGGATTAATAACTTTTGCAATTGCGCAAATATTGTAGTGGATGTCTGACGAGTCGGACCTGAGGGGAAACTGGAAAGCTTACATGTGATCGTAGTTGAGATCACATGATCTGATAGGGCGGAGATACAGCGGGGCACGTCATATGTGAGACATGCGCATTGAGAAATCTGAGACGCCAGGCTGTGATGGGAAACATGAGGTGAGGTGTCCATTGGTGAATATTCTATGTGAATTGTGGGTGTCACCTTTAGTTCTCTAAATACCTGGAGTGAGCACTACATACCATGCTTGACAGTGACTACTGTGTAGTCGAAACGCTGCTGCTGTTATTGGCCTTTTTTGTAAATTTTTCATGGATTGATTACTAATAAAGAATTTATGGAGAAAGATGCTGCCGTAACTTATATTTGAATGTCTATCCTGACGATAGGTGATCAATATAAATTCCTGGTTAACTGATTTAAATGGGGTGTCCTATTATTACTACTTATACGTATAGTCTGACTGCTGGGACCCTGGGTGATCACTGGAATGGGTGCTTGTGCCCCCCCATTTGAATGCAGCAGCGGCCATGCATGCTCTCTGCCACACCATTCAGCTCTATTGTGCTACTGGAGATAGCTGATCGATTGACTTATACAGTTGAGTAAAACAGTGGACAGCCATGTATGTCTGTCGCTCTAGTCAAACGAGGAGCATTGGTCCCCATTCTGGTGGTTTGCATGTTTGAACACATGACCCCAGGTTTTCAAGGTAACAATCCTGACCACAGATATCTGCCTTTTTTTTCACCAAGGGGTGAAATTTTCCAAATGGTGAACAAGCACAAGAAATATTGGGTGAAGGACTTTTGGTTGTGGAGCTTCATGACTCTGCCATTCCTCCCCCCAAATTACAGTGATCAGTAAATAGTCATTTTGGTGTTTCTACTCACTTGCATTCCCCAATATGAACCTGGAAACTGGCCATACGCTGTATGCTGATGCACAGAGAGGACTCCTACATTCAGGCAATGTAATGGGGAGGATGCAGCACCTGGTCTACAAATGCAGGTGCACAACAAGAGAATGCAAGTGAGTATGAACATTAAACTAGCAAATTCAGGATTAGCGACTTGTAAGTGATTTACTCATTTCTGTAGTCAAGGGAGGTTTCAAATGTGACAGAGTCTCTTTAAAGCTCATGTTGTGTACCTTTCATTCACTGTGCTCTCATCAATAGAGAAAGGCTTCACCGAAGTACAGAGATCAGGTATAATGATGAGAAGAACATTTTATTTTGTCTATTTGTGCTCATTGTGAACATCTAAAATCCCATGGTCTGAAAGATGAAAAACAGCATGGGTTTACTTCAGGGAGATCATGTCAAACTAATCATTGATTTTTTTGATTGGGTGACTAAAATAATAGATGGCGGAGGTGCAGTAGACATCACTTATCTAGACTTTAGTAAGGCTTTTGATACTGTCCCACATAGTGGCCGTGTTCGAATAGCTGCAGCCTCAGTCACGGAGGCTAGCAGCAGCTGATCTGTCTGTTTGTCTCTTTACCCACAACTTGTGCTCCTGACGAGCCAGAGCATGGCGAAACGCGTCGAGCAATTAGTGAGGGCAGACTTATATGTTTTTTGATGGTTGCTTGAATGGCGTTTACATGGCAGTAGTGGTCTGCGGTTTTTCAGCCCTCTGCCATATGTGAACAGATGCACTCAAGCTTCCTCTTGCTCACACCCAGGTAGCTAGTGTCCCTTGATTCGTGCTCTAAGGGCCGACAATCAGACATCTGGTTCATACCTATGACAGGTGGTTCTTGATACATGTCGGATCCTAAGAGTAGATGTTTATCAATGGATTAGTCAAACATTAAATCTAGTCCAGGGCCATCTAAACTGGGTAAGTGACCTGAGCAGCTTGTCCGTGCCACGGTGCACAATTTGGGTTGTGCATAGATTACCATAGCCGAGGCATGGTTATGTAATCAACCATAGTGCACCTGAAGTGGATCTCTTAGTGACCGTCTACTCACCTGAGTGGTATCACGGACCGTGGTCTTTCTTGTTACCTCGATCCGCCACAGGAATTGCGGATACACTCTGGTCACTTTGATTTTTTATATAGTTAGTAGGTTTCCTTTCCTCTACAATTTTGTATATTTAATAAAGTTTTAGTTTTATCTAATCCTCATAGCGTTCCTAACTACAGTGATATGATATGATAGAAACTTTTAAATACATAAAGTGAATCAACAAGGTAAAAGAGGAGAGAATATTTAAAAGAAAAAAAACTGCTACAAGAGGACATAGTTTTAAATTAGAGGGGCAAAGGTTTAAAAGTAATATCAGGAAGTATTACTTTACTGAGAGAGTAGTGGATGCATGGAATAGCCTTCCTGCAGAAGTGGTAGCTGCAAATACAGTGAAGGAGTTTAAGCATGCATTGGGATAGGCATAAGGCCATCCTTCATATAAGATAGGGCCAGGGGCTATTCATAGTATTAAGTATATTGGGCAGACTAGATGGGCCAATTGGTTTCTATGTTTCTATTGTTATAAATGAAGCTGTGGTTGAGCAAACATTGATGCATTGGTGGATTTGGCAGTGTCCTGAGTAAAGCAAGTGGACCTAATGATATCCAGACCATGAAGATTTCTAGTAATTTATATCCATGGGCAATCTATGTGCCTCCACCGCTAACTTCATCTACATGGCACTGTCCACCCATCTGTCCATTTTCCAAGCATTTTTCCTTAGTTCTGTACTGTATATTTTACTATTTTAGGTATGAAAACTGCCTCAAAGAGAAATGAATAGACCAGGAGCATGCATGTGTGACCCTCGCTCCATTCAAGCAGGAGACCAAGGACCCCTATTCTTGTTATCTGTAAGGTTCTCAGCTGTGAGACCCTCGCAAACACTTTACAAGTATCATGTGGATAGGTGATAAGTTGTGGTGATGGTGTGACAACCTGTTTTAAGGGAGAAATGAATTGCCGCTACATTTATTTATTTCTCCTGGTGCTTATATATAACAATTTATTTCATTAAGCATATGTATAGGGAGCTTCCCTAAGACATGCCTAGTCCAGTCACTGTTGGTAAATTGAGTACGAAGCCTGGGTGAAAGTCAGGCTCCTAATTAATTAGTGAACCTTGCTGTGACTGGTTAGTTCCTGTACGCTGCTAGAATTAGGCTAATTTATCAAAACCAAATGATAAATTTGGGAAACCTGAAAGTTATCCCACAGACATTCATTAAAGTTGTTTCAGACCGACAACCTCAGATTTAAACAAACTGTGCGCACCCTTTATTAAACCGGTTCATGAGCCAATTAGCAGCCAGTCAGTGATCTCTATCCACACTGAAGCAGCCATTAACCTGCGTCTCAGTGATGAGTCACAAAGGGATCAAACAGGCTTTCAGGGGTGAATTATCAAGCACTATACTCTCGCCAAGGCTGTGCTTCAAAAGCTGTTATAAAAAGAGTCCCATGTTAATTAGAAAGATGCAAAAAGGCAATACTAATTTATATATCACTACCCAGAATTCTGAGCAGAAAAATTACCTGGGGATTTTTTCAATAGTTAGGATGTGTTTAAGAAAATGTGCCTTTTTAATTAAAGCTATTCATTAAGTCCTTAATAATCAGTGTGTATGTGTGAGATACTGACATGGCAGTGAAAAAACGTTTTCCTTCTAATGAACAGAAAAAGAGAATTATCCATGTTTTCCATAAAGTCAATGGCAAGGCCGATCTTTTTTCAGTCATTTATTCAAACCCTGTACTTTACAATGAGATTAAAGTGGAATCTGTTGATTTTTGACAGAAGCCTTTTTCTCAGGTTATACCAAAATGCATGGTACACAAAAAAGGTCTGGCCATCATAACTGTGCCACATAGATCAGTCCACTGGCTGATCACTTCCATATGTGCCACACAGCAGGGTTGGATTTACCTACAGTCTAGACACAGAAGACCTGTGCCTACAGGTAGCCCCAAGGGAAGGGTTCCTGCTGAATTGTGGCATTTACATATGAATATATTGAACCATGTGTTTTGATATAGGAATTAAGGGGGAGATTTATCAAACTGGTGTAAAGTAGAATTGGCTTAGTTGCCCATAGCAACCAATCAGATTCCACCTTTCATTTTTCACAGCTCCTTTGGAAAATGATTGGTTGCTATGGGCAACTAAGCCAATTCTACTTTACACCAGTTTGATAAATCTCCACCTAAATGTATTAATATGGATAATTAGGTGCATACAGTGGTGTTGAGAGAAGGTCATCCCAGGAGGGGAGAGGAGACGAACGGATTAGATGTTCAAAGAACTGCATCACCATATTCTGCTTTATTTTGTATGAGTGGAATATGCAACAGAGAGGGACGGAACTGCAGAACCAGGTTCTAGGGAAAGAACTTCAACCTGGAAGATGGCAGTTGTGTGTTTCACAGCTTGGGGTCATCATATTTCTTCATGGACTATAAGAACTTGTGTAGGATGCTTCCATTACAATTCTTCCAATAGAGACACATTTTTCTTCAGCAACAAGAATTGTTGTTTAGTCAAACGCCTTTTGCTACAGTGGTTACAGTGGCTTAGTTTAGGCTTTAGGTGCATGTACCAATGATGAAATATAATATCAATGTACTTCCTAACAGGAAATAAGCTTTCTTATAAGCCTCAAAGCCTCACCCCCCCCCATCCCTTTTGAGCAAGTCAGAAAAAAAGTGTAAAAACCCCAGTTGGCCAAAATTGAGCCAATTTATGCCACTTTCTGGACAGATTTTATAAGGACACATTAGTAAATCTGGGCCTGCATGTTCATTATTTCACATAGATTATTTTCTGGAACATCTTAGGCCCCTTTCACACGGGCGAGTATTCCGCGCGGATGCGATGCGTGAGGTGAACGCATTGCACCCGCACTGAATACCGACCCATTCATTTCTATGGGGCTGTTCACATGAGCGGTGATTTTCACGCATCACTTATGCGTTGCGTGAAAATCGCAGCATGCTCTATATTCAGCGTTTTTCACGCAACGCAGGCCCCATAGAAGTGAATGGGGTTGCGTGAAAATCGCAAGCATCCGCAAGCAAGTGCGGATGCGGTGCGATTTTCACGCACGGTTGCTAGGAGACGATCGGGATGGAGACCCGATCATTATTATTTTCCCTTATAACATGGTTATAAGGGAAAATAATAGCATTCTGAATACAGAATGCATAGTAAAACAGCGCTGGAGGGGTTAAAAAAATAATAATAATAATTTAACTCACCTTAGTCCACTTGATCGCGTAGCCCGGCATCTCCTTCTGTCTCCTTTGTTGAATAGGACCTGTGGTAAATACAGGAACAGGACCTTTGATGATGTCACTCCGGTCATCACATGGTACGTCACATGATCTTTTACCATGGTGATGGATCATGTGATGACCGGAGTGACGTCATCAAAGGTTCTGTTCCTGTAGTTAATGCTCACCACAGGTCCTATTCAACAAAGGAGACAGAAGGAGATGCCGGCATCGCGATCAAGTGGACTAAGGTGAGTTAAATTATTATTATTATTTTTTTAACCCCTCCAGCGCTGTTTTACTAAGCATTCTGTATTCAGAATGCTATTATTTTCCCTTATAACCATGTTATAAGGGAAAATAATACAATCTACAGAACACCGATCCCAAGCCCGAACTCCTGTGAAGAAGTTCGGGTTTGGGTACCAAACATGCGCAATTTTTCTCACGCGAGTGCAAAACGCATTACAATGTTTTGCACTCGTGCTGAAAAATCGCGGGTGTTCCCGTAACGCACCTGCACATTTTCCCGCAACGCCCATGTGAAAGGGGCCTAAATGTGATTAAAAAAAAATCACCTGATTCTCATGCATTGCCATCAGGATGTCAATAGATTTCTGTGACTAAATACTAGCAGAATCCTGAAGTGTGAACTTGGCCTCAAAGAAGAAAACAACATTTCTGCTTCGATTTTCTGTTACTACACCCCTATATTCTGACAAGTTTGCAGCTTCATCCTTATGGTGAGGAGATAACTGTGCAGTAAATTATTTATATACCTTTTGCTAATATTTGAATTGTAATTATTGCATTGTAATTTTTTTGTTATATTTTCGATTTAGAGAAACTTTGCATAAATAGCAATTTGCGCTGTACTGTTATCAATGGAATAATTCCCAGTTGCAGTGGAAACATACCACAATAATAATCATGATGATAATAATAATTCATTAGCAAGCTGTTACATATGCAGCTCCTTAAAGAGGTTTTTTAACCTCCCCAGCAATTTTAGTTATTTACAGTCAGGTCCATAAATATTGGGACATCAACACAATTCTAACATTTTTGGCTCTATACACCACCACAATGGATTTGAAATGTAACGAACAAGATATGCTTTAACTGCAGACTGTCAGCTTTAATTTGAGGGTATTTACATCCAAATCAGGTGAACGGTGTAGGAATTACAACAGTTTTCATATGTGCCTCCCACTTGTTAAGGGATCAAAAGTAATGGGACAGAATAATAATCATAAATAAAACTTTCAGTTTTTAATACTTGGTTGCAAATCCTTTGTGGTCTATTACAGCCTGAAGTCTGGAACGCATAGACATCACCAGACGCTGGGTTTTATCCCTGGTGATGCTCTGCCAGGCCTCTACTGCAACTGTCTTTAGTTCCTGCTTGTTCTTGGGGCATTTTCCCTTCAGTTTTGTCTTCAGCAAGTGAAATGCATGCTCAATCGGATTCAGGTGATTGACTTGGCCATTGCATAACATTCCACTTCTTTCCCTTAAAAAACTCTTTGGTTGCTTTTGCAGTATGCTTTGGGTCATTGTCCATCTGCACTGTGAAGCGCTGTCCAATAAGTTCTGAAGCATTTGGCTGAATATGAGCAGATAATATTGCCCGAAACACTTCAGAATTCATCCTGCTGCTTTTGTCAGCAGTCACATCATCAATAAATACAAGAGAACCAGTTCCATTGGCAGCCATACATGCCCACGCCATGACACTACCACCACCATGTTTCACTGATGAGGTGGTATGCTTAGGATCATGAGCAGTTCCTTTCCTTCTCCATACTCTTCTCTTCCCATCACTCTGGTACAAGTTGATCTTGGTCTCATCTGTCCATAGGATGTTGTTCCAGAACGGTGAAGGCTTTTTTAGATGTCGTTTATCAAACCCTAATCTGGCCTTCCTGTTTTTGAGGCTCACCAATAGTTTACATCTTGTGGTGAACCCTCTGTATTTCACTGGTGAAATCTTCTCTTGATTGTTGACTTTGACACACATACACCTACCTCCTGGAGAGTGTTCTTGATCTGGCCAACTGTTGTGAAGGATGTTTTCTTCACCAGGGAAAGAATTCTTCGGTCATCCACCACATTTGTTTTCCATGGTCTTCCGGGTCTTTTGGTGTTGCTGAGCTTACCGGTGCTTTCCTTCTTTTTAAGAATGTTCCAAACAGTTGTTTTGGCCTCGCCTAATGTTTTTTCTTTCTCTCTGATTGGTTTGTTTTGTTTTTCAGCCTAATGATGGCTTGCTTCACTGATAGTGACAGCTCTTTGGATCTCATCTTGAGAGTTGACAGCAACAGATTCCAAATGCAAATAGCACACTTGAAATGAACTCTGGACCTTTTATCTGCTCGTTGTAATTGGGATAATGAGGGAATAACACATACCTGGCCATGGAACATGGTTCCTTAACAAGTGGGAGGCACATATGCAAATGTATATGTTGTAATTCCTACATCGTTCACCTGATTTGGATATAAATACCCTCAAATTAAAGATGCCAGTCTGCAGTTAAAAGCACATCTTTTTTGTTTCATTTCAAATCCATTGTGGTGGTGTATAGAGCCAAAAATGTTACAATTGTGTCGATGTCCCAATATTTATGGACCTGACTGTAGTTCTCAGCCTAAGGCCTCATGCACACGACCGTTGTGTGCATTCGCGTCCGTTCTGTCATTTTTCACAGTTTGGCGGAGGTCCCATTCATTTCTATGGAGCTGTGAAAAAAAACTGATAGTCCTCCGTTTTTTCTCCGCGTCCGTGATCCGTGATTCCAGTCCGTCAAAAAAATATAACCTGTCCTATTCTTGTCAGTGGAAATGGATGGACCCATTCAAGTCAATGGGTCCATCAAAAAAACCTGAGGCACAACTGGTATGTCATCCGTGTCCGTGTCCGTTTTTTTCTACAAGACCTTGGTGCAATAAAATTAAACTTTTCATTAACCTTCCTTTTTTTTCCCCTGTCAGACAAAAAAAAGGAAGACACAAGGAAACACAACTGAAGCAAAATCGGACACGGACCACTGAAGCCAAATCACTGACAGTGAAAAAACACTGTCGTGTGCATGAGGCCTTAAGGAAAAAGTCACTTGGGCTACTTTCACACTAGCGTTTTAGTTTTCCGGTATTGAGATCCGTTATAGGGGCTCAATACCAGAAAAAAAACTTCAGTTTTGTCCCCATTCATTGTCAATGGGGACAAAACTGAACTGAACGAAATGCTCCAAAATGCATTCCGTTCCATTTAGTTGCGTTCCCAGACCGGAGAGCAAACCGCAACATGTTGTTGTTTGCTTTCCGTCCTGGAATGCGGAGCAAGACTGATACGGCATGACAACACAATGCAAGTCAATGGGGACGGATCCATTTTCTCTGCCACAATAGAAAACAGATCCGTCCTCCGTTGACTTTCAGTGGCGTTCATGACGGATCCCTCTTCACAATGTTAAAGATAATACAACCGGATCCGTTCATAATGGATGCAGGCGGTTGTATTATCAGTAACGGAAGCATTTTTGCTAAACCCTGCCGGATCCAGTAAAAACGCTAGTGTGAAAGTAGCCTTAACTATTCCCTTGTTCCTGTGGCTTCTGGTTGCCCATGAGCTGGAAGTGGGATGTCCCATCCATCGTCAAGTGCATGGCTGCAACCATTGACTGGCCTTTGTGGTTACATGCAGTTTGGGGACCACTGAGGTTCGTGAGTGGCTGTTTCAGTGCACATGGCAGATGGGCCATCACACTAACAGCCCATTCACACGACTGTATCCGTTTTTGCTTACCATTAACTTTCTGGATTTTCTGGAACGGAACATCCTACTCCATGAGAGAAATGCCTACTCTTGTCCACAAATACGGGCAAAAATAGGACATGTTTTTTGTAGGGCTGTGGAACGGAGATACGGATGCGGACAGAGCATGGTGTGCTGTCCACATCTTTTGCAGCCCCATTGAAATGACTGGGTCTGAATCTGATCCACAATATTGTGGAACAGATGCTCACAGATATATACGGTCGTGTGAATGGGCCCTGATGGTCCACAGGGGACAAGACACAATGGAGATGGGACCCTCAGCAGAAGAATGGGGCACAGGTGAAGAGGCAAGTGGGTTTTTCTCTTTAAACTGTCGCTGCAATTTAGGACAAGTCCCAAACTAGGGGACTACACCTCGCTTGTCTGTGCGATTAAAATCGGTTAATAAGTTCTCGCCATGTGCCAGGGGATGTGGTCGACCTAAGAATCAAAAACACTTTGCTAGTTAAAGGATTCTCTGCCAGGCAACGTCCATAGAGCCAATATTATTAGTTGTACATACCACCCTCCCTTCCGTCATCAATTTTAATATGACCAATTACAAGCATTTATTAAAGCAACCAATCAGAAGCATAATGGTATAATGGAAAAATACATCTAGACATTACGTATACACACACATTATTCAAAATACTGCAAAAGTCCCTTTCTATATTTCATATTTCGATATTTGAGTAGTTCTCTATTTGCCATGGTTAAGTTCCTTATAAATGTTACAAAACAGAATCAAAGTAAATAGACCCCCATTTACGAAACAGATATACATCTATATTAGACATATTTCTGGTGCAGATTGTGGTGGAAAGGTTCTTTGGGCCTCAATCTGCGACTTTTTTCTGTTTATGCTAGGTCTAAAGTAGGCGTGGCATGGGTGGGGAATGGGGCAGCCCGTCAAACCAGTCTCATTCATCATTTTC
This sequence comes from Bufo bufo, assembly GCF_905171765.1. Taxonomy (NCBI): domain Eukaryota; kingdom Metazoa; phylum Chordata; class Amphibia; order Anura; family Bufonidae; genus Bufo; species Bufo bufo. Next base: position 528,464,907 of record NC_053391.1, on the reverse strand, counting down.
CAAACTTGTTTTAGGCATTGAAAATGGTCTAAAGGTAAGACAGCAAGGAAGCTGTCTTACGTTTATAAGTGACTGGCGCCTCTACATAACTTTGGCGGATCCATCGCCAGTGCAGGGCTTTATTAAGATTGGAGTCTAAAATGGTGATCTTAATAAATGTGCCCCTATATTTCTTAATTTAACTTTTTAAAAAATGCATGCTCTTCATGACTCATAGATGTTGCCTTTAAGGCTGCGTTCACACGGGCGAGATTTCCGCGGGGGTGCAATGCGGTAGGTGAACGCATTGCACCCGCACTGAATCTGGACCCATTCATTTCTATGGGGCTGTTCAGATGAGCGATGATTTTCACGCATCACTTATGCGTTGCGTGAAAATCGCAGCATGCTCTATATTCTGATGGACCATGTGATTGGAGCATGAGATCTGACGTCACCAAAGGTCCTTTAGCCCACAACTCATCAGTAAACTCAACTCAAAGGTCCTTTAGCCCACAACTCAAGTAAAGAAGAGACCGGGAACTTCGAGATCAAGAGGAGAAGGTGAGTTAATGAGTTTATTTTTTTAAACCCCTCCAGCCCTATTGTACTATGCATTCTGTATTCAGAATGCTATTATTTTCCCTTATAACCATGTTATAAGGGAAAGTAATACAATCTACACTACAACTAACCCAAACCTGAACTTCTGTGAAGAAGTTCGGGTCTGGGTACCAGTGTCGGTTTTTTATCACGCGCGTGCAAAAAACATTGCACCCGCGCAATAAAAACTGAACATCGGAACGCAATTGCAGTCAAAACTGACTGCAATTGCATTCCTACTCGCGCGGTTTTGCCGCAACACACCGGGACGCATCCGGACCTAATCCGGACACGCTCGTGGGAACCCAGCCTAACACTTTCTACCCCGGTCTAGTTTTCACCTTCCTGCCCAGGCCATTTTTTGCAAAGTTGTAACACTTTTATTTATCCAAGCCATTCTGAGATTGTTTTCTCATGACACATTGTACTTCATGATAGTCATAAATTTGAGTCAATATATTTCACCTTTATATATGAAAAAATCTGAAATTTACAAAAAATTTAGAAAAATCAGCAATTTTCCAAATTTTTATTTCTCTGCTCTTAAAACAGAAAGTGATACCTCATAAAATATTTATTACTGAACATTCCCCATATGTCTACTTTATGTTGGCATAATTTTGTAAATGTCATTTTATTTTTTTAAGACATTAGATGGCTTAGAATTTTAGAAGCAATTCTGGTCACTTAGTGGACCCTCACTCTGTAAATGACCCCATTGTAGAAACTACACCCCTCAAGTTACTCAAAACTGATTTTACAAACTTTGTTAACCCTTTAGGTGTTCCACAAGAATTAAAGGAAAATGAAGATGACGTTTCAAAATTTCACTTTTTTGGCAGATTTTCCATTTTAATCCATTTTTTTCTTTAATACATCGAGGGTTAACAGCCAAACAGAACTCAATATTTATTACCCTGATTCTGCGGTTTACAGAAACACCCCACATATGGTCGTAAACTGATGTAAGGGCACATGGCAGGGCGCAGAAGAAAAGGAGCGCAGTTTGGTTTTTGGAAGTCAGATTTTGCTGAATTGGTTTTTAGATGCCATGTCCCATTTGAAGCCCCCCTGATGCCCCCTAATAGTAGAAACTCCCGAAAAGTAACCCCATTTTGGAAACTAGGGGATATGGTGCCAGTTTTATTGGTACTATTTTGGGGTACATATGATTTTTAATTGCTCTATATTACGTTTTTTGTGAGGCAAGTTAACAATTAAATTTCTTTTTTGGCACTGTTTCTATTTAAAAAATTTTACAACATTCATCTGACAGGATAAATCATGTGCTATTTTTATAGAGCAGGTTATTACGGATGCAATGATATCAAATATGTCTATTTTCTTTGTTTTGTTTTTTTCAGTTTTACATAATAAAGCATTTTTCAAAAAAAATATGTTTTTGTGTCTCCATTATCTGAATGCTTTTTTATTTTCATGACGATCGTCTTGTGCAGGGGCTCGTTTTTTTGCAGGAAGAGTTAATGTTTTTTTTAGTACCATTTTTGGGTACATATGATTTTTTGATCATTCATTATTACACTTTATGGGGCAAGGTGACCAAAAAATTGATAATTTTGGCACAGTTTTTATTTATTTATTTTTCCAGCGTGCACCTGAGGAGTTAGGTCATGTGATATTTTTATAGAACAGATCGTTATGGATGTGTCAATAACTAATATGTATACTTTTTCCTATTTATTTAAGTTTTACACAATAATAGCATTTTTGAAACAAAAAAATTATGTTTTAGTGTCTCCATAGTCTGAGAGTCATAGATTTTTTATTTTTTGACCGATTGTCTTAGGTACGGTCTCCTTTTTTGCGGGATAAGGTGACGGTTTGATTGGTACTATTTTGGGGGTCATACGCCTTTTTGATCGCTTGGTGTTGCAATTTTTGTGATGTAAGGTGACAAAAATAACTTTTTTTCATACAGTTTTTATTTTTTACTTTTTAACGGTTTTCACCTGAGGGGTTAGATCATGTGATATTTTTATAAAGCTGGCTGTTACGGATGCGGAGATACCTAATATGTATACTTTTTTTTTATTTATTTCACTTTAACACAATAATAGCGTATTTGAAACAAAAAAAAATTATGTTTTAGTGTCTCCATGTTCTGAGAGCTATATTTTTTTTTATTTTTTGAGCGATTTTCTTATGTAGGGGCTCATTTTTTGCGGGATGTGGTGACAGTTTTATTGGTATCATTTTGTGGGACATACACCTTTTTGATCGCTTGGTGTTGCACTTTTTGTGATGTAAGGTGACAAAAATTGCTTTTTCTTATGGTGTTTATCGGACGGGGTGGATCATGTGATACAATTATAGAGCCGGTTGTTACGGACGTGGCGATACCTAATATGTGTGTTTTTTTATTTTATTTTTTCAATTTTTTATTATAAAATCTGGGGAAAAGGGGTGTTTTTTTCTTTTTTTACTTGAAACATATTTTTTTTCCTTTTTTTGAACTTTATTTCTGACTTTAACTTTTGGGGGTCTGACTTCCTCTGCAATGCATTACAATACATCTATATTGTAATGCATTGCTTGTTAGTGTATTACATGGAGTAATACACTAACAAGTTGGCTAGGAGAACCAGCCTGAGGCTGGATCTCTTGGGCACCCGTAGAAGGCAGGTCCCAATGTCGTGCAAGGCATTGGGCAGCCTCTGCCCGGCATCGGGCTGCCTTCTCACTCATCGGGTTGCCGCCACAGTGACAGCAGCGCGGGGACCCGATGGGCTCCCTCACCCACAGCAAAACCCTTCTATGTCGTGGTCAGCGCTGACTGCGGCATAGAAAGAGTTATTGCGCTGGCATCTGTATTTTCCTACAGCAGGGGTCTGACTAACAGGAACAGCAGGTCCCCTGCATCTGATCGGGCGGGCACAGCTCCTGCACCCACCCGATCAGCGGGCCATAATAGTACGGTGCTGGGCGGCAAGTCACATCCCGCTGCTCCGTACTATTACAGCGCTGGTCGGGAAGGGGTTAAGCATAAAGTCTTAAAAATTGAGAATACTTGACAACTTAGTACAATTAGCACAATTCATGTTCACTAACCACTTAATTTCTTTCACAAGTCTCATCCCTTTCAGAGTCACAAGTATAATTGCTATGGGGATCAGACAATTTTTTAAAATAATCTGTAAAGTACATATTCTTTATAGCAAACCCTAAAATAATTTTAGTGCTCAATTGTTAAAATACTATTGAACAGTATTCATTAAATGTGTTTTAAATAACTATTCTCAGCTTGCACTGCTCCTGGAGACCTTCGTTTTCTTTTAGTAATGCCTATTATATCCATGTTTATCTCCTTCAACGCTGATAATGCTTCTTCTGGCAGTTGTACAGATCAAGGCTTTGATTTTAATGACAAGTCATGTTTAACCTTTATGTTTTCCTGTAACCCTCTGTCATCAAGCCCAGAGGCTTCTTGAACTATGCAGAGCGGGGGCTGCCACATTTTAGTATACTTCACATTGCAGAGGTTGCATGCTTAATACTTTTATATTGAGATGTTTATGTATTTTTCTCATGATGTCCTTATTATTAACAAATCTCTATATTCTAAAACTATTTTAGTATTGGGCACATATCAACTTCAAAACATGGTTAATTATGAATGCAAATATTCATCCACTGAGTGCGTCAAGGTGTGAATCGATTTTGCTTTATGGTCTATGGAAAATATACTGTTCAACGTGCATCACAGATGAAAATATCAAAAAATGCATTGATGTTCAGGTCATTTTTCCATTTAGTTACCTTTTTTATCCCAAAATTGGTTAATTTGTACCTTATGAGGGAGCATAGCAGTGAGTGACCAATTATAATGTAGACTGAACTGCATGGGTCAAAGATATAAACTGGTGAACTGGGCTTTCAAATCACAGAAATGCTCCACTAAAGTGTAATTCAGTTATCCCACTATACTCTGTATCGCCAGTATATTTACTAGTATCACTAGTACTAGTGACATGTACTAATTAGGCCTCATGCACACGACCGTTGTCCTGGTCCGCCTCCGAGCCGCAGTTTGGTGCAGCGTCCGTGTGCTGTCCGCATCCGTTGCTCCATTCCATGTTCTGCAAAAAAAATATAACCTATCCTATTCTTGTCCGTTTTGCAGACAAGAATAGGCAGTTATATCAATGGCTGAACGCACACGGACACCATCCGTGTTTTGCAGATCCGCAATTTGGGGACCGCAAAACACACAATGGTCGTGTGCATAAGGCCTTACTCAGTAGTAAATTCGCAAATCTGCTTATCCATGCCAAAAAAGGGGTCCTATATTCAACAATAGAACTAGAGCCCAGCGGCGAGGACCAGCCCAAGTTGCCCACTCTCTGAGGTCTGTTAAACTCTTGGATAACCCCTTTAGCAAGTCTAATAGCAGACCATGTAAGCTGCAAGTGAGGTATCTGGTAACAGAGCAGATTTTCAGTATTTAATATTTTACTATTCCAGCACATGCAAATCACTGTTGTCAATTATATGGTATCTAAAATTCTTCATGGTATTAAATGGTTAGCTATGCTTATATGCTTTCCTAGTGAAGTAAGATTTCTTATTTATTAAAACGACTCAGTACATTTTACCATTCAATAAAACAAATGTTTTGGCTGTATCTTGACGTTTGCCTGTTAGTGTTACTTAAAGAGTTATATAGAATATGTGACAGCATATAAATAATATTCATAATAATGGTAAGAATAATACACTGCTGCAATCAAATGTATTCAACCCCCTTTGTAAATTAGGCTTTTAGCCAAATTTACAAACTTTTAGCTGTTTGCAATAAATCAATTAAATAAGAACAATTTAGGAAGCTCAACACAACTAATATAACAAGCGGTTTCTCCAGATTCAACACAAAATGCCTCTGTATGGCTACTGCAGTCTCAGAATTATTCAACCATCTGAATGGAATCCCTCATAAGGACACACAATTGTAAATCAGGTCTTGTTTTAAGCACACGTAATTAAGAGCTTGTTAGTTGCATCAGATGTGCTTAAGATAAAACACATCAAATACCTGGACTGGCAAAAGATTGTTTGACTATTAGAGTTGAGCGGACACCTGGATGTTCGGGTTCGACGAGTTCGGCCGAACTTGAAAAAAAAGTTCGGGTTCGGGACCCGAACTTGACCCTGAACCCGAATCCCATTGAAGTCAATGGGGATATCTCACACGGCCTGAACCAGACTAGGCCTCAAATATTTCTTTGCACAAAATGGCTGTATTTCAAATGGCTGTATTTCAAATGCCTGATTCAAACCCCTGTATGTAGGGGGGTATCTCACACGGTCTGAACCAGAGTAGGCCTGAAGTAAATATATCTTTCCACAAAAAGGATGTATTTCAAATGGCTGTATTTCAAATGGCTAATTCACACCTCTGTATGTAAAGGTAGTATCTCAGAGGGCCTGAACCTCTGTAGGCCTGAAATAAAAATATATCTTTGCACAAAATGGGTGTATTTAAAATGGCTGTATTTCAAATGCCTAATTCAAACCCCTGTATGTATAGTGGGGATCACAAACGCCCTGAATCAGTGTAGGCCTGAAGTAAATATATCTTTGCACAAAAAGGCTGTATTTCAAATGCCTGATTCAAACCCCTGTATGTAGGGGGTATCTCACACGGTCTGAACCTGTGTAGGCCTGAAGTAAATATATCTTTGCACAAAAAGGCTGTATTCAGGGGCATAACTAGAAGTGACTGGGCCCCACAGCAAATATTTGTAAGGGCCCCCCCAGCGCGCTTCGCACCTGCCTCCTCCTGTGTAAACCCCACTCCTTTGGCACAGTGTAGCGGTATACTGTATATTGTGGGGCACAGTGGATGCAATATGTGTATAACATAAACATATTTCACATGAAAACTTACAGTTACTTGACCCTTGGGGATCTCGGAAACCACTTCAACACTTGGTTGGGGGCTCGGCGGAGCTGATGTTGTGCTTTATCCTAATGAGAAAGATTTTATAATAAGGATTTGGAGAAGGGGCAGTGGGGTCGCAGGGCAGGGAGAGGCTGGTGCTGCTACTAGGGGCTCATACCATGGGGGAGTAATAAAGCCCACCATAATGCCCCCCTAGTAGTAATAATTCTCCTTATAATATGACATTGCAAAAATACCCCCTTGTAATGCCCCCAGTTGAGCTAATGTCCCCATAGTGCCCCCATAATGTCCCAGTATAAAATACCCCTATATAGTGCCCCCAGTAAATGCCTCCATAGTGCTCCTCTCCCCCCTTCCTGCTAGTGCCCCCCATAATGTACCAGTATAAAATGCCCCATATATAGTGCCCCAGTAGATTCCCCTCAGTGTCCGGCCTCTGATAGGCTGCCGGCCTAGTGTCCCCAATAATGCCCCCCCATCATGTGCCAGTATCAAGTGCCTCTCCCCCCCCCACATGCCCCAGTATCATAGCGCCATCTCCCCCCCCACAAAAAAAGTGCCAGTATCAAGTGCCTCTCTCCCCCCCCCCATGTGCCAGTATCAGGTGCCAACCCCCCCTCCCCCCCAGGTGCCAGTATCAGGTGCCAACCCCTCTCCCCCCCATGTGCCAGTATCAGGTGCCTCCTCCCCCCATGTGCCAGTATCAGGTGCCAACCCCCCTCCCCCCCAGGTGCCAGTATCAGGTGCCTCCCCCCATGTGCCAGTATCAGGTGCCTCTCCCCCCCCTCATGTGCCAGTATCAGGTGCCAACCCCCCTCCCCCCCCAGGTGCCAGTATCAGGTGCCAACCCCTCTCCCCCCCCATGTGCCAGTATCAGGTGCCTCTCTCTCCCCCCCCCCATGTTCCAGTATCAGGTGCCTCTCTCTCCCCCCCCCCATGTTCCAGTATCAGGTGCCTCCCCCCCCATTTGCCAGTATCAAGTGCCCCCCGCTCCCCCCATGGCAGTAACAGTCGGGTATTAAAAAATAAAATAATAAACACTTCTACTTACCTCCATGTCAGCGATGCGATGCAGCCTCTTCCTGTGTCCCGCCCTGTATGTCCATATATGGAGTCAGTGCTTGTATTTCAGAAAAGGTTTCTGCTGGGATTCGAACCCACGACCTTCTGTATCAGAGGCAACCATCTGTATCATCTAACCACAAGACCATAAGACCATCTGAGACTTCTACTGTTATAGCTGGCTAAGTGTACATCTATACACATGACAGCTGCTCATATATAGAGATATAGCAGAGCTGAGTGTGCTGGGACAGCTGTCATATAGAGATATAGCAGTGCTGGGTGTGTTGGGGCAGCTGTCATATGTATAGATGTACACTTAGCCAGCTATAACAGTAGAAGTCTAATTTTTTTTCAATCAGTTGTAATGCAGCCTTTATGGTTGTGAGGGCAAATGCTTTGCCACTGATACTTTGGAGGTTGTGGGTTCGAATCCCAGACACATAAGGAGACTTTAGGAGACAGTAAGATTAGATCACATTAGCGAGGGGGCCTGGTCAGCTGCTGTGAAGGGGCCCTGAACAGTAAGACATCGATATTTAACGAACTTGAAAATAAACTGTCACACACGCTGCCTGGACGCCGGGCCCCCTTGGCAGCCCGGGCCCCGAAGCAGCTGCTTCCCCTGCTTCCCTGGTAGTTACGCCACTGGCTGTATTTCAAATGCCTAATTCAAACCCCTGTATGTATAGTGGGGATCACAAACGCCCTGAATCCGTGTAGGCCTGAAGTAAATATATCTTTGCACAAAAAGGCTGTATTTCAAATGGCTGTATTTCAAATGCCTGATTCAAACCCATGTATGTAGGATGTAGGGGGGTATCTCACACGGTATGAACCTGTGTAGGCCTGAAGTAAATATATCTTTGCACAAAAAGGCTGTATTTCAAATGATTGTATTTCAAATGCCTAATTTAAACCCCTGTATGTAGAGGTGGTATCTCACAGGGCCTGAACCTCTGTAGGCCTGAAGTAAATATATCTTTGCACAAAAAGGCTGTATTTCAAATGGCTGTATTTCAAATGCCTGATTCAAACCCCTGTATGTAGGGGGTATCTCACACGGTCTGAACCTGTGTAGGCCTGAAGTAAATATATCTTTGCACAAAAAGGCTGTATTTCAAATGACTGTATTTCAAATGCCTAATTCAAACCCCTGTATGTATAGTGGAGATCACAAATGCCCTGAATCATTGTAGGCCTGAAGTAAATATATCTTTGCACAAAAAGGCTGTATTTCAAATGGCTGTATTTCAAATGCCTGATTTAAACCCCTGTATGTAGGGGGGTATCTCACACGGTCTGAACCTGTGTAGGCCTGAAGTAAATATATCTTTGCACAAAAAGGCTGTTTTTCAAATGCCTAATTCAAACCCCTGTATGTATAGTGGGGATCACAAACACCCTGAATCAGTGTAGGCCTGAAGTAAAGATATCTTTGCACAAAAAGGCTGTATTTCAAATGGCTGTATTTCAAATGCCTGATTCAAAATCTCACAATAAATGGCTCCATTGTCATGCCCCACTCTGACGATGTGCGGAGGTCGGCCAGGATAGCAGCACGAGTTTAGTATTTGTTTTGGTGTCGTGCTGGATCCGCCTCTCATCAGGTGCACTGGGTGGAGTCATTAGTTTAAATGGCCTCCAGCTAAGTGCTCTGAGCGGATTAAACTGATCATTTTGGTCTGGGAAGTTTGGAGGAAAGGTTGGCTGTTAGTTCCTGCTCTCAGAGATAAGTGGCATTTCTAGTTTGGTTGTTTGTGTCATCTAGCCCATCCAGGTTCTGTGCGAGCAGGCTGCTCCTTTCTCCCCACTTCACCATCTCAGGGAGTTCAGGGTTTTGTCAGTCCAGGCTGGAGGACACAGCACACCTAACTTCAAGGTCTGCCTGTGGGCTGAGCAGTGCAGGGAAAGAGGTCAGGGATTTACTAGGAGGTGACCCTTCCCCTGTCTCTCGTCCAGAGCCTGGTTGGTGTGTTATCGTTTATACTGAGTGCACGTCCATCGTGACACCCATTCATCCTCTCCTTAATACAGTGCTGTCATCCTGTCCCCTTCACAGAAAATCACCCCCAAAGCATGATGTTACCACCCCCATGCTTCACAGTAGGGATGGTGTTTTTGGGATGCAACTCATCCTTCTTTTTTCTCCAAACACGACACGTGAAGTTTTGACCAAAAAGTTCTACTTTGGTCTCATCTCACCACATGATTTTCTCCCATGCCTCCTCTGGATCATCCAGATGGTCATTGGAAAACTTCAGACGGGCCTGCACATGTGATGACTTGAGCAAGGGAACCTTCCGTGCAATACATAATTTGAAACCATGACGGCGTAGTGTTCTACCGAAAGCGACCTTTGAAACTGTGGTCCCAGCTCTCTTCATGTCATTGACCAGCTCCTCTCTTGTAGTTCTGGGCTGATTCCTCACCTTTCTTATCATCAGTGATACCCCACGAGGTGAGATCTTGCATGGAGCCGCAGTCCGATGGAGACTGACAGTCGTCTTTAGCCTCTACCATTTTCTAACAATTGCTCCAACAGTTGATCTATTTTCACCAAGCTTCCAGCCTTGTGGAGGTCCACAATTTTGTCTCTGGTGTCTTTTGACAGCTCTTTGGTCTTGCCCATGGTAGTAGTTGGCATCTGACTGACTGTGGGGTGGACAGGGGTCTTTAAGAGCTCAGACAGGTGCTACTAAGTTAGATTAATGAGTGGAGTAGAGGTGGACTTTTAGAGGCACAGTAATAGGTCTTTGAGAGCCAGAATTATTGCTGTTTCTCAGGTGTTCAAATACCTATGTTCAGCAGTGCAAGACAAATAAATTATTTAAAAATCATACAATGTGATTTCCTGAATTTTTTTTATTTTTATACTGTTTCTCAGAGTGGGAATGCACCCATAATGTGGGAGAACTTGCAAAATCGCAGGGTGTTCAAATACTTCTGTCCCTCACTGTATTTGGAAACATAGGGGAACATTTATCAAATCAGATATGTCAGTTTTGTGGTTTTGTGGTGCGCCGTTTTCTTTGAGTCAATTGTTGCGACATTTGGTGATCATCGCAACTTTACAAAGTGGTCTATGTTTAACCTACAGCAGGCAACCCCAGGTGTACTTTTACACATATAGCTATAGAGGGGGCAGAGTTTTCCACGCTGTTTAATGGCCGCATAACTGCAACGCTTCTGGCTGAACCACCTTCATCTCAAGCAATTTGAGCCCACACAACCCACAAGATGGTCAAAATTGGAAGGGAGAAGCCGGTGACTGTATCCTCTACCCCGGCCCTAAGCCGAACAAACCACAGTCTGAAATGGATAGATTCCTTCAAAAGAAGCAGGCATCTCCTGCCAGCAGACCTCAGATGGCGCCGAAAAGAGCTCCACCATCTACCACGAGGAGAGACTCAGATGAAGAAAGCTCAGAGGCGCTATTAGACACAGCTGCTGAGTCTGATCCATTGCAAATATCTAAGTCCTTTCTAACTAAGGCCCTCAAAAAGGCTATAGCCCCAGTGATGAGAGACTTAGCGGACATTAAGGCCGACATGAAACACTTGGGACATAGAGTATCCTTGCTGGAGGGCTCCCAGTCAGAGCTTCTACAACATAGCGAAGTGTTAGAGACGGTCACCCTCTCCTAATGAGAACATATTAATCACGCTCTCCTGCAGATTGAGGATCAGGAGAACCATAGCAGACTGAAGAACATTAGGCTCCAAGGACTACCTGAGACAATCGGCACCAAATCCATCCCACAAGCTGTTACCTCAATCTTTGCTAAGCTGCTGGGGGAGGAGAGGGCCCAACAAGTTGTCATTAGCGGGCTCACAGAGCCCTCTGGCCCAGACTGCCGCCAGACAATCCCCCTAGAGACATTATCTGTGGACTTCTCAGTTATTTAGATACAGCTGCTATACGGCGAGCCACCCGAGAGGTCTCCTATGAAGGAGCACGTATATCAATATTCCAAATACTGGCAGCTTGTACCCTGGTGAAAAGGCGCATCCTGAAACCCCTCACCGAAGCCCGCAGAGCACAGCGTCTCCCTATATGTTGACTCTACCCATTTGGCCTAGATGTCTTGAAGGGAGGCCGCCAGAGGACCTCGAACAGGCTTGGGAAAAGCTAGAAGTACCTCCAATGGACATCCCGTTCCTGGCTTCCCATACCTTCTCTAGCTGACTTCCACAGCTATTTTAGTAACAGGTTTGGCCCGTAATCGAAAAGAACAAGCTGTTCAGAAGACCCTCAGCAGCTATGGCCTACCCACCAGCCTGAGAGCCTGAACCGTTGTTTGCTTTTTCTTTTTCCATTCCCTCATATATATTAGGCAACCCGGAACACCAGCTACGCTTGAAGTTTAAGATCTGGGACTGACCATTGTTGACCTGCACGTCCGAACAGTTTACATTGTGGACTCTTTTTGAATAGTACCTATTACAGTGGTTCTCAACCTTTCTAAAGCCGTGACCCCTTAATACAGTTCCTCATGTTGTGGTGACCCCCAACCATTACATTTTTTTCCTTGCTACGTCATAACTAATTTTGCTACTGTTATGAATTGTAATGTAAATATCTGATATGCAGGATGTATTTTTATTGCTACAAATTGAACATAATTAAAGCAGAGTAATTAATCACAAAGACATCCACAGATCCCCCCTAAACAGTGCCATCCACAGATCCCCCCTAAACAGTGCCATCCACAGATCCCCCTCCCCTAAACAGTGCCATCCACAGATCCCCCCTAAACAGTGCCATCCACAGATCCCTCCTCCCCTAAACAGTGCCATCCACAGATCCCCCTCCCCTAAACAGTGCCATCCACATATCTCCCCCTAAACAGTGCCATCCACAGATCCCCCCCTAAACAGTGCCATCCACAGATCCCCCCTCCCCTAAACAGTGCCATCCACAGATCTCCCCCCTAAACAGTGCCATCCACAGATCTCCCCCTAAACAGTGCCATCCACAGATCCCCCTAAACAGTGCCATCCACAGATCCCCCTAAACAGTGCCATCCACAGATCCCCCTCCCCTAAACAGTGCCATCCACAGATACCCCCTCCCCTAAACAGTGCCATCCACAGATCTCCCCCCTAAACAGTGCCATCCACAGATCCCTCCTCCCCTAAACAGTGCCATCCACAGATCCCCCCTCCCCTAAACAGTGCCATCCACAGATCTCCCCCCTAAACAGTGCCATCCACAGATCCCTCCTCCCCTAAACAGTGCCATCCACAGATTCCCCCTCCCCTAAACAGTGCCATCCACAGATCTCCCCCCTAAACAGTGCCATCCACAGATCCCCCCTAAACAGTGCCATCCACAGATCCCCCCTAAACAGTGCCATCCACAGATCCCCCCTCCCATAAACAGTGCCATCCACAGATCTCCCCCCTAAACAGTGCCATCCACAGATCCCCCCTAAACAGTGCCATCCACAGATCCCCCCTAAACAGTGCCATCCACAGATCCCCCCTAAACAGTGCCATCCACAGATCCCCCCTCCCCTAAACAGTGCCATCCACAGATCTCCCCCCTGGATGGCACTGTTTAGGGGGGATCTGTGGATGGCACTGTTTAGGGGGGAGATCTGTGGATGGCACTGTTTAGGGGAGGGGGGATCTGTGGATAGCACTGTAGGCGGATCTGTGGATGGCACTGCCATCCACAGATCCCCCTACAGTGCCATCCACAGATCTCCCTCCCCAACGCTCACAGCAGTATATTTATAAACTAATCAGTAACTACTTTAACTTTAATCATTGCTCATTGCTGAGCTCTTTACTTGGATTATAATTTATTTGGATATGGGATATCTTACTTTGTCTTAGCTCCGGTAATAGCAGGCAGTGCGGGGGGCGGCGCTCACTCACTGATGTCACGCGCCTGCTCCTCCCACTAGGCGGCGCAATGAGCTCAGCAATGAGCAATGATTAAAGTTAAAGTAGTTACTGATTAGTTTATAAATATACTGCTGTGAGCGGCGTGGCCCTGTATATTCTAACCCCCAGGCAAGCGTCCCTGTCACCATGGGAACGCCTGGGGGTTAGAATATACCATCGGATTTGAGTTTTTACGATCTCACTGAGCTCGTAAAACTCAGATCTAATGGTATATTCTAACCCCCAGGCAAGCGTCCCCGTCACCATGGGAACGCCTGGGGGTTAGAATATACCATCGGATCTTCTGAGTTACTCAGCCGCAAAACAAGCACCGGCGACCCCCCGGAAAGGGCCGATCGACCCCCAAAGGGGTCGCGACCCCTAGGTTGAGAACCGCTGACCTATTACTTTGCATGTAGAGGTGGGGGTGCATAACAGTCACCTCACGAGGCACCCACCTCCCCTCTCATTAGAAGCCCCCCCCTGAGGACTCCTCAGTCTGCCATAGGTGGCCTGTGGGTCCCAGGGGTACTCCTCTTCCTCACACTCATATCTGCTACACATTCATTTTTCTGGGTTTCTTTGTTTTGTACTTTTGTTAAATGCTCCAAATATCTAGTGAGCAAGCTATGCCAGCACCTCCCTTACCCTATTTAATATGGCAGCTCTGAACATTGTGTCCTTTAATGTCAGGGGTTTAAACACACAGCAAAAGTGGAACCAGATGCATAGACTCCTGTTAGGGGAGAGAGCAGATTTCCTATTACTACAAGAGACCCATTTCCGCTACAGACACATTCCCTCATTGCCTACCAGAATGTACTCCCAATGGTACTACAGCACACAATCTTCAGCATCTAGAGGTGTGTTGTTTGCAATTGATCGCTCCACACCTTTTCAAAATGACATCCTTCATCGCAGACCTGGGGGGCAGATACCTGATTGTGATAGGCACCCTGCGTGGCCAAACAGTAACTATAGCCAATGTTTATGCCCCTAACACACGCCAGATTTCATGCTCTGGAAGAGCCTTGACCTCATCAGAGCTCACTCAGTGGGCACCCTGCTGCTTGGGGGAGACTTCAATGTAGCTCTGGGTCCCTGTATGGACTCGACGGTTACCTCTCACTCGGTCTCTAGGAAGCTCCTTCTACAATTAAAAATTTTACTTTCCGATATGGATCTCATCGATGCATGGTACATATAGATGACAAAGATTTTTCATTCTATTCCAACACACATGGCACCTATCACCGCCTAGATTATATATCTGTACCAGTCAACTCTCTCCCCCACATAATCTCTGCCCAAATAGCTCAGATAACTATCTCTGATCATGCCCATGTTTGTGTAAGAGAGCATCTCCCGGTATAGCCCCTAGATCCTGAACGTAGAAACTCAATACTACAATATTAGGCAATCCAGTCCACATCCAACCCCTAACCCAAAAGCTGGAATCTTACTTTCAGACTAATGAAGACCCAGCTATTTCAGACCCTATCCTATGGAAAGATCACAAGGCCTTCATCAGGGGTGAATTTATTGCATTAGGCAGTCAACTCAAAAAACAGAGGGAAAAAGAGCTTAAATCCCTACATAATCAAATTAACCATTTGGAGAAATCTCACAAAATCTTTGACCTAGCCATTTACCTCAAACAAATTAGTTTCTCTTAGACACCAGGTTAAAGACTTACTAAATATAAAATCTGCAAAGACCCTCCAATCCCTACACTATAAATTTTATTCCCATGGGGACAAAGGAACTAAGGTAATGTCTTCTCTGTTAAAGAAACAAAGAGCCAGAACATTTATCTCCTCTATAAAAAACACTCAAGGCTCAAGAGTAACCTCGACCCCCTTGATAGCCCAACAGTTTCATCAATTGTACACAGAACGCTATAATTTAAAATCACCAAACCAGGATACCTCTGGTTCGCCTCCCATAGATGATTTGATAGCTTTCTTCCTACGCAGTATAGATATCCCCACATTTACAGATGATTCTCAGATCCACCATGTCGCCCCTGTATCAGTAGAAGAAGCCAAGACCCCGAGCTCTGTAGTAGCTACTGCCCAATTTCCAAATTAAATACGGATCTAAAATGGTGGGCGAATCCTTGCACATAGACTCTTTTCTCTACTCCCAAAGATTATTAGAGAGGAGCAGGTGGTATTTGTACAGGGAAGGGAAACACAATATTTCTAGGGTCTTACATGTTGCTTATTATGCCAAACATAAGAAAATAACATTGGTTTTGCTGGGTACAGACGGGGAGAAGGCTTTCGACAGGGTCAGCTGGAATTTCATGACATATTTACTGCAAGCCTTTAATTTTCCTAATCCATTTATCCAAGCAATTTTTTTCCTGGTATTCCTCCCTCACAGCTAATATACAGATAAATGGCACCCTATTGGAATCCATTTCTATATGAAATGGGACACTCCAGGGCTGTCTCCTATCTCCCTCATTGTTTGTTCTGTACATGGAGATGCTTCTCTTGAAACTACTACAATCTGACCAGATCAAAGGCCTTAAGCTGGGCACCTTCACACATAAAACTGCTGCGTTTGAGGATGACCTATTACTGGTTATCATATACCCTTTGGAAGCCTTCCCTATTATACTACAGATATTTGCGGCCTTTGGCACTGTGTCCAACTTCAAAATTAACTTTGACAAATCTGAAGCCCTGAAAGTCTCCCTTTCGAGAACATTATTAGATATTGTGTTCACCTTTAGGAGCTTTGCATATCCCAGGCATCCATCTGCTGCACCTCAGCCTGGGCTCACAGCAAAAGAGTCTGCACTTTTATTTAGAACCAGGTTCAAAGGAAAAACATGCAATCACTGGGCGCTACTTGTCGAAGGTACTTTAAGACTAAATTTCTAGATCTAAATCTAGAAAGTATTGAGTAAACTTTGTCTTAATTGGCTTTGTGTTTCCTTAGTGAACCAATAATACAGTTACAACAAACAAAGATTGATATATAAAATAAAACATGATAAACAGGAAAAGAAAATTACTTTTTCCTGTTTATCATGTTTTATTCTATATATAAATTTGGCTTATAAACCTAATTTGCAATGGTTGAATAATTGTTGCCTCACAATGTGATTACAAAGGTCAAACAATTTGACTTCTCCGTAACTCTAAATAAGTTGTAGGAAGGATGTCACAATCTTTGTTTGCTGTGTCTGTCGCTTCTTACCGGATGCCATGTTTCAGAGTCAGCGCTGCTATCTGTGCTCACTGACTTTTCTTTTACCTGGCTATACCTAGAGTTGTCGCGAACATAAAATTTTCCGTTCGCGAACGCGAATTTCCGCAAATGTTCGCGAACGGGCAGACTTCAATAGGCAGGCGAATTTTAAAACCCACAGGGACTCTTTCTGGCCACAATAGTGATGGAAAAGTTGTTTCAAGGGGACTATCACCTGGACTATGGCATGCCGGAGGGGGATCCATGGCAAAACTCCCATGGAAAATTACGTAGTTGACGCAGAGTCGGGTTTTAATCCATAAAGGGCATAAATCACCTAACATTCCTAAATTGTTTGGAATAACGTGCTTTAAAACATCAGGTATGATGTTGTATCGATCAGGTAGTGTAAGGGTTACGCCCGCTTCACAGTGACAGACCAAACTAAGATAGACCAAACTCCCCATTTAACGCACCACAAACAACCGCAAACAGTCCATTTGCACAACCGCAAACTCCCCATTTGCACAAGGTTGGATACCAAGCTAGCCATGTCTCGTTCATTGTCCTCACTGACGTCATTGAAGGTCTCTTCCTCCACCCAGCCACGTACAACACCAAGAGTCCCCGAAAGGTGACAACAAGCCCCCTGGGACGCCTGCTGTGGTTGGTCTTCCACCTCCTCAAAGCCACCTTCCTCCTCTGACTCCTCTTCTTCAGACTCCTCTCTCTGCGTTGCCGCAGGTCCAGCAATCGACGACGACAAGGCTGCTTCTGGTGGTGACGGTGACCACAACTCTTCCTCTTCATGCTACGGCCTGATCCTGCACTCTTCGCAGGGCACGCTCTAGAAAAAACGCATATGGGATGAGGTCGATGATGTTGACTTGGGTTTGACTGACCAGGTTTGTCACCTCCGCAAAAGGACGCATTAGCCTACAGCCATTGTGCATGAGCGTTCAGTAACGCGGACAAAAAATACCCAGCTCCGCAGAGGCTGTCCTCTTTTTTTTTAATTAAAAAAAATCTGTTCTTAACAGTTTCATCTCTGTTTTGTCCCCTATCAGGGGCCGGTGTATGGAATAGATTTTAGGAACCGGGAGATGGAAAAAGATGCTTGGTTGGTCCTCTTACTTCCAATTTGGGGCACCACGCGTGCGCCGTGCAATGTACTGTGCAATCCCAATATGAGTGGTATGTTAAGTAGTACTATTCCTATCAGTTTAATCCCTGTTACGTCCCCTATCAGGGGCCGGTGTATGGAATAGATTTTAGGAACCGGGAGATGGAAAAAGATGCTTGGTCGGTCCTCTTCCAATTTGGGGCACTGCGCGTGCGTCCTGCAATGTACTGTGCTACCAGATATGAGTGGTATGTTAAGTAGTACTATTCCTATCAGGGGACATGTATGGAATAGATTTTAGGAAGCGGGAGATGGAAAAAGATGCCTGGCCGGTCCTCTTACCTCCAATTTGGGGCACTGCGCGTACGCCTTGCAATGTACTGTGCTACCAGATATGAGTGGTATGTTAAGTAGTACTAATCCTATCAGTTTAATCCCTGTTATGTCCCCTATCAGGGGCCGGTCTATGGAATAGATTTTAGGAACCGGGAGATGGAAAAAGATGCTTGGTTGGTCCTCCTACTTCCAATTTGGGGCACTGCGCATGCGCCGTACAATGTACTGTGCCACCCTATATGACTGGTGTGTTAAGTAGTACTATTCTTATCAGTTTAATCCCTGTTACGTCCCCTATCAGGGGACGTGTATCAAATAGATTTTAGACAACCGCAAAGAGTTGTCAATAGTTGACACACTCATGACATAAATTTTATTCCTCTATGCGTCAATCTTGGTGTAGTGATGACTGTGCTCGTGCGCATGTTTGGGAGATTGCAGGCGATGGCGGTTTTTCAAAGCCTATGGTCGTGCTGAGGTAGTTCAGTGACAGTTAAGTGACCCAGAAAACAATGATTCTGCAGTGTGGGCCTATTGTTGGCCTAGTAGGCTTTAATGATCACCTTAGATGATCACAAAGAAAATTAATGTTTTTTCTATGCAAAATTATCCAGCCGATCGCTTTTGATCTGTTCACAATGAAGCAACGACCTTATCATCTGGGGTGTGCCAACATTGCCATTGCCAATAGAGGTGATCGCTTCATTGTGATGCGCAAGCCCCTTCACCACAACAAGGTAACGATCACGAAGGGGAATTGACACATGTATGTGCCTTTTTTTTTGTTTTGTTTTTGCTGTGGCGATGCGTAGGACTTAAAAAGCTCTGCATGTCCTCCATCAACAACACGTCTGTAAAGTGTCCTGTCCTTGCCGTCGTGGTCGTGGTAGGAGGAGGATTACTTTCACCTCTTCCCCTGTTAGATTCCCGTTGTGCTGTGACATCACCCTTATACGCTGTGTAAAGCATACTTTTTAACTTGTTTTGGAACTGCTGCATCCTTTCCGACTTCCGGTAATTCAATAACATTTCAGGCACTTTCTGCTTATACCGGGGGTCTAGTAGCGTGGCCAACCAGTACAGGTCATTCTCCTTCAGCCTTTTTATATGAGGGTCCCTCAACAGGCACGACATCATGAAAGACCCCATTTGCACAAGGTTGGATGCCGAGCTACTCATGTCCCGTTCCTTGTCCTCACTGATCTCACTGAAGGTCTGTTCTTCCGTCCAGCCACGTACAACACCACGGGTACCAGATAGGTGACAATGAGCACCCTGGGATGCCTGCTGTGGTTGGTCTTCCTCTTCCTCAAAGCCACATTCCTCCTCTGACTCCTCTTCCTCAGACTGCTCTTCCAGCGTTGCCGCAGGTCCAGCAAGCGATGCTGATAAGGCTGTTTCTAGTGGTGATGGTGACCACAACTCTTCCTCTTTCTTTTCACACTTATCTATGGCCTGATCCAGCACTCTTCGCAGGGCACGCTCCAGGAAGAAAACAAATGGGATGATGTCGCTGATGGTGCCTTCGGTGCGACTGACTAGGTTTGTCACCTCCTCAAAAGGACGCATGAGCCTACAGGCATTGCGCATGAGCGTCCAGTAACGTGGCAAAAAAATACCCAGCTCCGCAGAGGCAGTCATACCGGGGTGGTCATACAAATACTCGTTGACGGCTTTTTCTTGTTGGAGCAGGCGGTCGAACATTAAGAGTGTTGAATTCTAACGTGTCGGGCTGTCGCAAATCAAGCGCCTCACTGGCATGTTGTTTCGCCGCTGAATATCTGAAAAGTGCGCCATGGCCATGTAGGAACGCCTGAAATGGCCACACACCTTCCTGGCCTGCTTGAGGACGTCCTGTAAGCCTGGGTACTTATGCACAAAGCGTTGTACGATCAGATTCAACACATGTGCCATGCACGGCACATGTGTCAACTTGCCCAAATTCAATGCCGCCAACAAATTGCTTCAGTTGTCACACACCACTTTGCCGATCTCCAGTTGGTGCGGAGTCAGCCACTGATCCACCTGTGCGTTCAGGGCGGACAGGAGTGCTGGTCCGGTGTGACTCTCTGCTTTCAGGCAAGTCAACCCCAAGACGGCGTGACACTGTCGTATCCGGGATGTGGAATAGCCCCTGGGGGGCTGGGGGGGTGCAGTTGATGTGGAGCAAGACGCAGCAGCAGAAGAGGACTCAGCCGAGTAGGTTAGCGAAGAGGATGGAGTAGGAGGAGTAGAGGAGGTGGCAGCAGGCCTGCCTGCAAGTCGTGGCGGTGTCACCAACTCCTCTGCAGAGCCACGCATTCCATGCTTGGCAGCCGTCAGCAGGTTTACCCAATGCGCAGTGTACGTGATATACCTGCCCTGACCGTGCTTTGCAGACCAGGTATCAGTGGTCAGATGGACCCTTGCCCCAACACTGTGTGCCAGACATGCCATGACTTCCATGCTGCCTGACTGAGACATATCCCTGTTATCTACATCCTCTAGCAATAATGGTTACGCATCACTCATTTCTTCCAACTGATGTGTAAATAACTCCTCTGACAGATCAAGTGAAGCAGCTGTGGTGCTAGTGTTGGTGGTGGCAGCAGGCGGGCGAGTGGTAACTTGAGAGGTGCCCGAAGCTAAGCTGGAGGAGGATGGTGCGTCAAGGTTCCGAGCGGAAGCTGTAGAAGATTGGGTGTCCTGTGTTAGCCAGTCAACTATATCCTCAGAACTTTTCGAGTTCAGGGTACGTGGCCTCTGAACACTGGGCATTATTCTAGGGCCAAAGGGAATCACAGCACCACGACCACGACGGCCCCTGCGGGGTGGCCTGCCTCTGCCTGTCATTTTTTTTAGATTAGTTGTACTATGCGTGAAAGCTACTGTGACACCAGATATGAGTGGTGGCACTGTGCACTGGCAGTAGTTGGCACAGTACATGCTGTAGGCCTGACACACACGCTTGCAGGCAACTAACTGCAATTATATTACAGTCAAAAAAGTATATATTTTTTTAAAAATGTAATCTACTGTGACACCAGATATGAGTGGCACTGGTGGCACTGTGCTCTGGCAGTAGTTGGCACAGTACACGCTGTAGGCCTGACATACACGCTTGCAGGCAACTAACTGCAATTATATTACAGTCAAAAAAGTTTAATTATTTTTTATGTAATCTACTGTGACACCAGATATGAGTGGCACTGGTGGCACTGTGCACTGGCAGTAGTTGGCAATAGTACACGCTGTAGGCCTGACACACACACTTGCAGGCAACTAACTGCAATTATATTACAGTCAAAAAAGTTTTTTTTTTTTTTTATGTAATCTACTGTGACACCAGATATGAGTGGCACTGGTGGCACTGTGCACTGGCAGTAGTTGGCACAGTACACGTTGTAGGCCTGACACACACTCTTGCAGGCAACTAACTGCAATTACATTACAGTCAAAAAAGTTTTTTGTTTTTTTTAAATGTAATCTACTGTGACACCAGATATGAGTGGTGGTACTGTGCACTGGCCTGACACACACGCTTGCAGGCAACTAACTGCAATTATATTACAGTCAAAAAAGTTTTTTTTTTTTAAATGTAATCTACTGTGACACCAGATATGAGTGGCACTGGTGGCACTGTGCACTGGCAGTAGTTGGCACAGTACACGCTGTAGGCCTGACACACTCGCTTGCAGGCAACTAACTGCAATTATATTACAGTCCAAAAAAAATTTTTTTCTTTTTTTTAATGTAATCTACTGTGACACCAGATATGAGTGGTGGCACTGTGCACTGGCAGTAGTTGGCACAGTACACGCTGTAGGCCTGACACACACGCTTGCAGGCAACTGCAATTAGATTACAGACTAAAAAGAAAAAAAAAAGCAGACTGATGTACTAGCCCTAAAAAGGGCTTTTTGGGGTGCTGTCAGGACGCTGTCCTTACAGCAGAGATCAGATGAGTCTTTCAGGACTGGAGTGGACACTGAATACACTGGCCTAGCTATTGATTTCCCTATTAAATCAGCAGCAGCTGCACTGTCCCTCCTCTCACTAAGACTGCAGCTTTCGAATGAATTTAAGATGGATGCTGTCCTTGCTTTTTGCTAGGAGGTGGGAGTGTCTGGGAGGGAGGGTATGCTGCTGATTTGCTGGAATGTGTCTGCTGACTGTGAGGTACAGGGTCAAAGTTTGCTCAATGATAACAAATAGGAGGCGGACCGAACATCGCATATGTTCGCCCGCCGCGGCGAAAGCGAACAAGCGATGTTTGCCGGGAACTGTTCGCCGGCGAATAGTTCGGGACATCTCTAGCTATACCCAGTATGTAAACTCTTTTCAGGACTGAACTCTATGACTGTTTAAAGACTCTCTACCCCTCTGCTCCTTGAAACAACTGAAAATATGTCATATTCTAGGTTCTTCAAAGTAGTCACCTTTTGCTTTGATTACTGCTTTGCACACTCTTGGCATTCTCTTGATGAGCTTCAAGAGCTAGTCACCAGAAATGGTCTTCCAACAGTCTTGAAGGAGTTCCCAGAGATGCTTAGCACTTGTTGGCCCTTTTGCCTTCACTCTGCGGTCCAGCTAACCCCAAACCATCTCGATTGGGTTCAGGTCCGGTGACTGTGGAGGCCAGGTCATCTGGCGCAGCACCCTATCACTCTCCTTCATGGTCAAATAGCCCTTACTTTCAAAGTTTTCCCAATTTTTCGGCTGACTGACTGACCTTCATTTCTTAAAGTAATGATGGCCACTCATTTTTCTTTACTTAGCTGCTTTTTTCTTGCCATAATACAAATTCTAACAGTCTATTCAGTAGGACTATCAGCTGTGTATCCACCTGACTTCTCCTCAACGCAACTGATGGTCCCAACCCCATTTATAAGGCAAGAAATCCCACTTATTAAACCTGACAGGGCACACCTGTGAAGTGAAAACCATTTCAGGGGACTACCTCTTGAAGCTCATCAAGAGAATGCCAAGAGTGTGCAAAGCAGTAATCAAAGCAAAAGGTGGCTACTTTGAAGAACCTAGAATATGACATATTTTCAGTTGTTTCACATTTGTTTGTTATGTATATAATTCCACATGTGTTAATTCATAGTTTTGATGCCTTCAGTGTGAATCTACAATTTTCATAGTCATGAAAATAAAGAAAACTCTTTGAGTGAGAAGGTGTGTCCAAACTTTTGGTCTGTACTGTATATGTGGCTATAATACAGATATAGGGCCATTTTAATAGACACTGATAAGTAGAATCCATTCCATGTATTATTTTTTACCTAAGAATGGTTTAAATATATATGATTAACAACCCAGCCATTCACTTTTTTACTACTGAGGAAGGAACAAGCATTCTGAAACGCGTCTAGTGTGTATTGGACTTCAACAAAGCGGTATTATAATTGTCTCTGCTTTTAGGACACTGTGCACTATTGGATATCAGTTTATATTTAGTGCCATTATATCTGGTTACTGCAAGCCAGAGAGTGGGTTAAGCTCTGCTAAATTGAGCTATTGCTGGTGCTAGCACAGGTTGGACTCTGCTACATCTATTGTGTTCCAATTGGCACAGCTAGCACCAGTTGCACTGACCCCTTGCACCTTGTTATCACAAGCCAGAGAGCGGACTAAATTCTGCTATATTCAACTAGTGCCGCTAATAGCCCTGTGAAGGGGTATTTTATATTGGCCCATTATGGGAACATTAGCTCAACTGGGGGCATTATAAGGGGGTATGTTTTGCACATTATAAGGAGAATTATTTCTACTGGGGGGGAAGGGGGCATTATGGTGGGCTTTATTACTCCCCTATGGTATGACCCCCTAGTAGCAGCACCAGCCTCTCTCTGCTCTGCTATCCCTCTGCCCATTCTCCAAATCCTTATTATGAAATCTTTCTCATTAGGATAAAACACATCAGCTCCGCTGAGCCCCCCGGCCAAAGTGTTGAAGTGGCGTCCGAGATCCCCAAGGGCCAAGCCAAGTAATTGTAAGTTTTCATGTGAAATATGTTTGTTTGTAGTTGATCTTTATTATCGATTTTACAATGCAGATTTTTAATTTTTTTTCAGCATATGGGTGAGATTTTATAAATATTTTTATTATTTGGTCGAAAGGCTCATTTGGGGGGGAGGGGGGATTGTAACAGGACTGCCGTAGAATATCTAAAATAGCTGGTCAAGTAAAATGTTGCATGCAACAATCACTAAATAGGTGGCCACACGTGTTTTAAATGAATGCTTTCTCCTATTATAAACAAGTAAATAATGACGCAATGCTGTGGGGCTGGTATGCAACTTTTTCCAGGGCTGGTTTTTCTCCCCAGTCCGGCCCTGCCCCCCCCCCCCCCCCCCCCACGATACATCTCTCCCCTCACACCCTCCATGATGGCACAGAGCCTGGCACCAGTAACAGTAAGTTATTATCATCAGGCCCTAAGGTAAGGTTAACAGTACAGCCAGCCGGGGGGGGGGGGGGAGTGTCACAGCAGCCAGCAGGACACACACCTGACCTTGGACTTCTTCGGGCACCCGTTCCTGTCTGTGGGCGCCGGCGGCAGCCAGACACGGACACTGAGGTGAGGTCCCTGGCTCCATCTCCCCTGCGTGGCTGCAAGCGATCTGAGGGTGGGGCTGGCATCACGTTCAGAAGACGTGCCTGTGCGGCGGCACGCTCCGAGCCCCAGCAGCTACTGCTCTCTTAAAGAGGCAGAGAGGGGCTCAGTGCGGCCGGGCCACGGCGGCTCTTATTAGTCCGCTTAGCAGGCCACCCGCGGAAGCCAATAAAATTGTACTTGCGGTTGTGGTGGTGTCGTGTGTGGGTCGGAGCCAGAGCGAGGCCCCCACCAGCGCGAGGCCTTAGGTGGCAGCCTAATGGAAGAGCCGCCTCTGAGATTGAGTGCTGGCAAGTCAGCGGAGCCGAGCGCAATCAAAGGAACATAACTAGTGTTGAGCACGAATATTCGAATAGCGAATATTAATCGCAAATTGCAACTTTGCTAATTAGAGAATATTTCGAATATAGTACTATATACAGTTGCAAGAAAAAGTATGTGAACCATTTGGAATTATATAGATTTCTGCACAAATTGGTCATAAAATGTGATCTGATCTTCATCTAAGTCACAACAATAGACAATCACAGTCTGCTTAAACTAATAACACACAAAGAATTAAATGTTACCATGTTTTTATTGAACACAACATGTAAACATTCACAGTGCAGGTGGAATAAGTATGTGAACCCCTAGACTAATGACATCTCCAAGAGCTAATTGGAGTGAGGTGTTAGCCAACTGGAGTCCGATCAATGAGATGA
This sequence comes from Bufo bufo, assembly GCF_905171765.1. Lineage (NCBI taxonomy): Eukaryota > Metazoa > Chordata > Amphibia > Anura > Bufonidae > Bufo > Bufo bufo. The sequence goes on along the minus strand of NC_053391.1, from coordinate 528,439,481 downwards.
GATTGGAGGTGTTGGTTACAGCTGCCCTGCCCTATAAAAAACACACACCAGTTCAGGGTTTGCTTTTCACAAGAAGCATTGCCTGATGGGAATGATGCCTCGCACAAAAGAGCTCTCAGAAGACCTACGATTAAGAATTGTTGACTTGCATAAAGCTGGAAAGGGTTATAAAAGTATCTCCAAAAGCCTTGCTGTTCATCAGTCCACGATGAGACAAATTGTCTATAAATAAAGAAAGTTCAGCACTGCTGCTACTCTCCCTAGGAGTGGCCGTCCTGTAAAGATTACTGCAAGAGCACAGCGCAAACTGCTCAATGAGGTGAAGAAGAATCCTAGAGTGTCAGCTAAAGACTTACAAAAGTCTCTGGCATATGCTAACATCCCTGTTAGCGAATCTACAATACGTAAAACACTGAACAAGAATGGATTTCATGGGAGGATACCACAGAGGAAGCCACTGCTGTCCAAAAAAAACCATTGCTGCACGTTTACAGTTTGCACAAGAGCACCTGGATGTTCCACACCAGTACTGGCAAAATATTCTGTGGACAGATGAAACCAAAGTTGAGTTGTTTGGAAGAAACACACAACACTATGTGTGGAGAAAAAGAGGCACAGCACACCAACATCAAAACCTCATCCCAACTGTGAAGTATGGTGGTAGGGGCATCATGGTTTGGGGCTGCTTTGTTGCGTCAGGGCCTGGACGGATTGCTATTATCGAAGGAAAATGAATTCCCAAGTTTATCAAGACATTTTGCAGGAGAACTTAAGGCCATCTGTCCACCAGCTGAAGCTTAACAGAAGATGGGTGTTGCTACAGGACAACGGCCCAAATCATAGAGGTAAATCAACAACAGAATAGCTTAAACAGGAGAAAATACACCTTCTGGAGTGGCCCAGTCAGAGTCCTGACCTCAACCCGATTGAGATGCTGTGGCATGACCTCAAGAAAGCGATTCACACCAGACATCACAAGAATATTGCTGAACTGAAACAGTTCTGTAAAGAGGAATGGTCAAGAATAGAGTTGAGCGAACACCTGGATGTTCGGGTTCGAGAAGTTCGGCCGAACTTCACGGAAATGTTCGGGTTCGGGATCCGAACCCGAACCGAACTTCGTCCCGAACCCCATTGAAGTCAATGGGGACCCGAACTTTTGGGCACTAAAAAGGCTGTAAAAATGCCCAGGAAAGAGCTAGAGGGCTGCAAAAGGCAGCAAAATGTAGGTAAATCCCCTGCAAACAAATGTGGATGGGGAAATGAATTAAAATAAAAATTAAAAAAATAAAAATGACCCAATATCAATTGGACAGAGGTCCCATAGCAGAGAATCTGGCTTCAAGTCAGCAGAGAATCAGTCTCTTCATGCCATAGCAAAAAATCTGGCTTCATGTCAGCACAGAATCAGTCTCTTCATGCCATAGCAGAGAATCTGGCTTCATGTCAGCACAGAATCAGTCTTCATGTCATAGCAGAGAATCAGGCTTCACGTCACCCACCACTGGAACAGGCCACTGTCACACATTTAGGCCCAGGCACCCAGGCAGAGGAGAGAGGTCCCGTAACAGAGAATCTGGCCTGATGTCAGCGCAGAATCAGTCTTCATGTCATAGCAGAGAATCAGGCTTCACGTCACCCACCACTGGAACAGGCCACTGTCACACATTTAGGCCCAGGCACCCAGGCAGAGGAGAGAGGTCCCGTAACAGAGAATCTGGCCTTATGTCAGCGCAGAATCAGTCTTCATGTCATAGCAGAGAATCAGGCTTCACGTCACCCACCACTGGAACAGGCCACTGTCACACATTTAGGCCCAGGCACCCAGGCAGAGGAGAGAGGTCCCGTAACAGAGAATCTGGCCTTATGTCAGCGCAGAATCTGTCTTCATGTCATAGCAGAGAATCAGGCTTCACGTCACCCACCACTGGAACAGGCCACTGTCACACATTTAGGCCCCGGCACCCAGGCAGAGGAGAGCAGTCCCGTAACAGAGAATCTGGCCTGATGTCAGCGCAGAATCTGTCTTCATGTCATAGCAGAGAATCAGGCTTCACGTCACCCACCACTGGAACAGGCCACTGTCACACATTTAGGCCCAGGCACCCAGGCAGAGGAGAGAGGTCCCGTAACAGAGAATCTAGCCTTATGTCAGCGCAGAATCAGTCTTCATGTCATAGCAGAGAATCAGGCTTCACGTCACCCACCACTGGAACAGGCCACTGTCACACATTTAGGCCCCGGCACCCAGACAGAGGAGAGCGGTCCCGTAACAGAGAATCTGGCCTTATGTCAGCGCAGAATCTGTCTTCATGTCATAGCAGAGAATCAGGCTTCACGTCACCCACCACTGGAACAGGCCACTGTCACACATTTAGGCCCTGGCACCCAGACAGAGGAGAGAGGTCCTGTAACAGAGAATCTGGCCTTATGTCAGCACAGAATCTGTCTTCATGTCATAGCAGAGAATCAGGCATCACGTCACCCACCACTGGAACAGGCCACTGTCACACATTTAGGCCCCGGCACCCAGACAGAGGAGAGAGGTCCTGTAACAGAGAATCTGGCCTTATGTCAGCGCAGAATCAGTCTTCATGTCATAGCAGAGAATCAGGCTTCACGTCACCCACCACTGGAACAGGCCACTGTCACATATTTAGGCCCAGGCACCCAGGCAGAGGAGAGAGGTCGCGTAACAGAGAATCTGGCTTCATGTCAGCACAGAATAAGTCTTCATGTCATAGCAGAGAATCAGGCTTCACGTCACCCACCACTGGAACAGGCCACTGTCACATATTTAGGCCCAGGCACCCAGGCAGAGGAGAGAGGTCGCGTAACAGAGAATCTGGCTTCATGTCAGCACAGAATAAGTCTTCATGTCATAGCAGAGAATCAGGCTTCACGTCACCCACCACTGGAACAGGCCACTGTCACACATTTAGGCAGAGGAGAGGTTCATTCAACTTTGGGTTGCCCCGCAATATAATGGTGAAATGAAATTAAAAATAGTATTGAATGAGGAAGTGCCCTGGAGTAGAATAATATATTGTTAAGGGGAGGTAGTTAATATCTAATCTGCACAAGGGATGGACAGGTCCTGTGGGATCCATGCCTTGTTTATTTTTATGAACGTCAGCTTGTCCACATTGGCTGTAGACAGGCGGCTGCGTTTGTCTGTAATGACGCCCCCTGCCGTGCTGAATACACGTTCAGACAAAACGCTGGCCGCCGGGCAGGCCAGCACCTCCAAGGCATAAAAGGCTAGCTCTGGCCACGTGGACAATTTGGAGACCCAGAAGTTGAATGGGGCCGAACCATCAGTCAGTACGTGGAGGGGTGTGCACAGGTACTGTTCCACCATGTTAGTGAAATGTTGCCACCTGCTAACACGTTCCGTATCAGGTGGTGGTGCACTTAGCTGTGGCGTGTTGACAAAACTTTTCCACATCTCTGCCATGCTAACCCTGCCCTCAGAGGAGCTGGGCGTGACACAGCTGCGTTGGCGACCTCTTGCTCCTCCTCTGCCTTCGCCTTGGGCTTCCACTGGTTCCCCTGTGACATTTGGGAATGCTCTCAGTAGCGCGTCTACCAACGTGCGCTTGTACTCGCGCATCTTCCTATCACGCTCCAGTGTAGGAAGTAAGGTGGGCACATTGTCTTTGTACCGGGGATCCAGCAGGGTGGCAACCCAGTAGTCCGCACACGTTAAAATGTGGGCAACTCTGCTGTCGTTGCGCAGGCACTGCAGCATGTAGTCGCTCATGTGTGCCAGGCTGCCCAGAGGTAAGGACAAGCTGTCCTCTGTGGGAGGCGTATCGTCATCGTCCTGTGTTTCCCCCCAGCCACGCACCAGTGATGGGCCCGAGCTGCTTTGGGTGCCACTCCGCTGTGAACATGCTTCATCCTCATCCTCCTCCACCTCCTCCTCATCCTCGTCCTCCTTGTCCTCCAGTAGTGGACCCTGTCTGGCCACATTTGTACCTGGCCTCTGCTGTTGCAAAAAACCTCCCTCTGAGTCACTTCGAAGAGACTGGCCTGAAAGTGCTAAAAATGACCCCTCTTCCTCCTCTTCCTCCTGGGCTACCTCCTCTTCCATCATCGCCCTAAGTGTTTTCTCAAGGAGACATAGAAGTGGTATTGTAACGCTGATAACGGCGTCATCGCCACTGGCCATGTTGGTGGAGTACTCGAAACAGCGCAACAGGGCACACACGTCTCGCATGGAGGCCCAGTCATTGGTGGTGAAGTGTGTCTGATCCACAGTGGGACTGACCCGTGCGTGCTGCAGCTGAAACTCCACTATGGCCTGCTGCTGCTCGCACAGTCTGTCCAGCATATGCAAGGTGGAGTTCCACCTGGTGGGTACGTCGCATATGAGGCGGTGAGCGGGAAGGCCGAAGTTACGCTGTAGCGCAGACAGGCGAGCAGCGGCAGGGTGTGTACGCCGGAAGCGCGAACAGACGGCCCGCACTTTATGCAGCAGCTCTGACATGTCGGGGTAGTTGCGAATGAACTTCTGCACCACCAAATTCAGCACATGTGCCAGGCAAGGGATGTGCGTCAAACCGGCTAGTCCCAGAGCTGCAATGAGATTTCGCCCATTATCGCACACCACCAGGCCGGGCTTGAGGCTCACCGGCAGCAACCACTCGTCGGTCTGTTGTTCTATACCCCGCCACAACTCCTGTGCGGTGTGGGGCCTGTCCCCCAAACATATGAGTTTCAGAATGGCCTGCTGACGTTTACCCCGGGCTGTGCTGAAGTTGGTGGTGAAGGTGTGTGGCTGACTGGATGAGCAGGTGGAAGAAGAGGAGGAGGAAGCTGAGTAGGAGGAGGAGGAGACAGGAGGCAAAGAATGTTGCCCTGCGATCCTTGGCGGCGGAAGGACGTGCGCCAAACAGCTCTCCTCCTGGGACCCAGCCGCCACTACATTTACCCAGTGTGCAGTTAGGGAGATATAGCGTCCTTGGCCATGCTTACTGGTCCACGTATCTGTGGTTAGGTGGACCTTGCCACAGATGGCGTTGCGCAGTGCACACTTGATTTTATCGGACACTTGTTTGTGCAGGGAAGGCACGGCTCTCTTGGAGAAGTAGTGGCGGCTGGGAACAACATACTGTGGGACAGCAAGCGACATGAGCTGTTTGAAGCTGTGTGTGTCCACCAGCCTAAATGACAGCATTTCATAGGCCAGTAGTTTAGAAATGCTGGCATTCAGGGCCAGGGATCGAGGGTGGCTAGGTGGGAATTTACGCTTTCTCTCAAATGTTTGTGAGATGGAGAGCTGAACGCTGCCGTGTGACATGGTTGAGATGCTTGGTGACGCAGGTGGTGGTGTTGGTGGTACATCCCATGTTTGCTGGGCGGCAGGTGCCAACGTTCCTCCAGAGGCAGAGGAAGACGCCGAGGCGGCGGCAGCAGCAGCAGAAGAGGCCGAGGCGGCGGCAGCAGCAGAAGAGGCCGAGGCGGCAGCAGCAGAAGAGGCAGCAGGGGGAGCCTGAGTGACTTCCTTGTTTTTAAGGTGTTTACTCCACTGCAGTTCATGCTTTGCATGCAGGTGCCTGGTCATGCAGGTTGTGCTAAGGTTCAGAACGTTAATGCCTCGCCTCAGGCTCTGATGGCACAGCGTGCAAACCACTCGGGTCTTGTCGTCAGCACATTGTTTGAAGAAGTGCCATGCCAGGGAACTCCTTGAAGCTGCCTTTGGGGTGCTCGGTCCCAGATGGCGGCGGTCAGTAGCAGGCGGAGTCTCTTGGCGGCGGGTGTTCTGATTTTGCCCACTGCTCCCTCTTTTGCTACGCTGTTGGCTCGGTCTCACCACTGCCTCTTCCTCCGAACTGTGAAAGTCAGTGGCACGACCTTCATTCCATGTGGGGTCTAGGACCTCATCGTCCCCTGCATCGTCTTCCACCCAGTCTTGATCCCTGACCTCCTGTTCAGTCTGCACACTGCAGAAAGACGCAGCAGTTGGCACCTGTGTTTCGTCATCATCAGAGACGTGCTGAGGTGGTATTCCCATGTCCTCATCATCAGGAAACATAAGTGGTTGTGCGTTAGTGCATTCTATCTCTTCCACCCCCGGTGAAGAGCTAGGTGGATGCCCTTGGGAAACCCTGGCAGCAGAGTCTTCAAACAGCATAAGAGACTGCTGCATAACTTGAGGCTCAGACAGTTTCCCTGATATGCATGGGGGTGATGTGACAGACTGATGGGCTTGGTTTTCATGCGCCATCTGTGCGCTTTCTGCAGAAGACTGGGTGGGAGATAATGTGAACGTGCTGGATGCACTGTCGGCCACCCAATTGACTAATGCCTGTACCTGCTCAGGCCTTACCATCCTTAGAACGGCATTGGGCCCCACCAAATATCCCTGTAAATTCTGGCGGCTACTGGGACCTGAGGTAGTTGGTACACTAGGACGTGTGGCTGTGGCAGAACGGCCACGTCCTCTCCCAGCACCAGAGGGTCCACTAACACCATGTCATGGTCTTACCTGCTTGCTGCTCTCCTTCGTTTGACATGTGCTGGCGGCCATCTTGGGTCCTGGGTTTCTTGTAGCCTTCCACCCTGCGGCTCCTCCTTCCCCTGGGAGGAGCTGGATGCCTAGCTCATATATATAGGAGGTCTGTGGCTTCAGTTCCTTGCTTGGTCCTCTTGTGTTCACATGCTTCTAAGACTGCTGCTGCTTCTGGTTCCTGATCCTGGCTTCGTCTGACTACCCTGCTGGTTCCTGATCCTGGCTTCGTCTGACTACCCTGCTGGTTCCTGATCCTGGCTTCGTCTGACTACCCTGCTGGTTCCTGATCCTGGCTTCGTCTGACTACCCTTCTGGTTCCTGACCTCTGGCTTCGCAAAGACTCTGCTCGGTTTCACCATCCGTTTGGACTTTTGCTTTACAGCTTTATTTTCAATAAAGCCTTCTTATTTTCATTTATCTCTTGTTGTACGTCTGGTTCATGGTTCCGTGACATTAGGACCAAGCCATGAATTCTGACGGTACAGGGCCATCCTCGCTACCCACGCTGGTTGCCAGACTTGATCAGCAGGATCACCTGTTGGGTCGGTTCGCTGTGGCGTTGCAAACCCTGCTTGAACGCACGGCTCATTTCGCTCCCGTTGCCGATGGGTCGGTTGTCGCTCCTGGGCTCGCTCCTACTGCCGCTCCGGTTGTTGCGCCAGAGTCTACCCCGACACCTGTTGTTGCGCCTGCGGTGTTTCGGGGTATGACCGGTTCTGCCCCTCTTCCACAGCGCTTTGGGGGAGAGCCAACTCAGTGCCGAGGTTTCCTTAACCAGGTGGGCATTTATTTCGAGTTGCTGCCACATGCCTTTCCTACTGAGAGATCAAAGGTGGGCTTCTTGATCTCGCTGCTCTCGGACAAGGCCTTGGCCTGGGCCAGCCCTTTATGGGAGAACAACAATCCGGTGGTTGCCGAGTTTTCCGGTTTTGTTGCTTCTCTTCGGAAGGTATTCGATGTGCCGGCTCGTGCTGCCTCTGCTGCGAAGCTCCTTATGTCCATCAGACAGGGTTCACGATCCGTAGCTGAATACGCCATTGAGTTTCGTACCCTGGCAGCAGAGGTGGGCTGGAATAATGAGGCTCTGGTCGCTGCTTTCTCTCATGGTCTCTCGGATGCCTTGAAGGATGAGGTTGCAGCTAAGGACCTACCAGTTGAGCTCGAGTCTCTTATTTCTTTCCTGATTTTGATTGACACCAGACTCAGGGAGAGACCTTCCTTTAAGGAGAACCTGCGGAGGTCTTCTAACAGATTGGTGCCTACGTTTGCTGTCCCACCCGTGCCTCCCTCTCCTCCCACGCCTCCTGGGGATGACTTGTCTGGGGGTGAACCCATGCAGCTGGGGTTTGCTCGCCTGTCCGAGGGGGAGAGGGCACTCCGGAGACGCGAGGGCCGATGCATGTACTGTGGTCTCGGTGGGCATTTTCGGTTGGCATGTCCGAACCGTCCAGGAAACGCTCGTACCCTGAGATCCTGTTGGGGGCAGATCTTGGGTGGAGTCTCCTCGTCCCCGGTTTCCCGTGTTGACAAACCACTGATCACTGTTGTCCTCTCCTGGGTCGGGGGCTCGGTGACGACCCAGGCGTTGGTGGACTCTGGTGCTGGTGGTTTGTTCATTGATAGTGTGTTCGCTGCCGCCAATTCCATTCCTCTGCAGGCTCGAGGTTCCCCACTGGCTCTTGAGGCGATAGACGGCAGACCCCTTCTGCCGCCACACGTGACTCATGAGACCCTTCCAGTGGGGATAGCCATTGGTGCCGTTCACAGAGAGTCGGTCTGCCTCCAGGTTATTTCGTCTCCACACTACTCGGTGGTCTTGGGGTACCCCTGGCTCCAGAAGCATAATCCGACTTTCGATTGGAGATCGGTCGAGATCCTCTCGTGGTCACCGCAGTGTGGGGCTAGTTGCATCCATGGGTCTGTCAAGTTGCTGTGTACTTCCTCGGACTCTCTGTTGCCTCCTGAATACGAGGAGTACCGGGATGTATTCGATAAGGTGCGCGCGGTTGCCCTACCTCCGCACCGCCCATACGATTGTGCCATAGAGTTACAATCTGGTGCCGTTCCTCCTCGTGGCAAAGTCTATCCACTGTCGGTAGCGGAGAATGAGGCCATGGAGGAGTACGTGAGGGAGGCGCTTTCACGCGGACACATTCGCAAATCTTCGTCCCCGGCAGGGGCTGGATTTTTCTTTGTGAAAAAGAAGGGCGGTGAGTTGAGGCCTTGCATCGATTACAGGGGTCTCAATCGCATCACGATCAAGAACGCTTACCCGATACCCTTGATTTCCGAGCTGTTCGATCGCCTTAAAGGGGCCACGGTCTTTACCAAACTCGACCTGAGGGCGGCATATAACCTGGTAAGGATCAAGGCGGGCGATGAGTGGAAGACCGCGTTTAACACCAGGACCGGTCATTACGAATCCTTGGTTATGCCCTTTGGGTTGTGCAATGCGCCCGCAGTCTTTCAGGAATTCATCAACGATGTTTTCCGTGACCTGTTGCAGCAGTGTGTGGTAGTCTATTTGGATGACATCTTGGTATATTCTGAATCCATGGAGGCCCACATTCTGGATGTCAGACGAGTGTTGCAACGGTTACGAGAGAACAAGCTGTTCGGTAAGCTTGAGAAATGCGAATTTCACCGATCCCAGGTAACCTTCTTAGGTTACATCATTTCCGCTGAGGGGTTCTCCATGGATCCTGAGAAGGTTTCGGCTGTCTTACAGTGGCCCCAGCCCAGTGGTCTTCGTTCCCTGCAGCGCTTTTTGGGCTTCGCCAATTATTATCGGAAGTTCATCAGGGACTTTTCCATGCTGGCCAAGCCTCTCACGGATCTGACCAGGAAGGGCAGTAATTCCCAGGTCTGGCCGCTCGAGGCCATCCGAGCTTTTGAGGCCCTAAAGTCCGCCTTTGTGTCGGCTCCGATTCTGTCGCATCCCAACCCTGGGTTGCCCTTTGTCCTCGAGGTGGACGCGTCTGAGACGGGAGTAGGCGCCCTTCTGTCTCAGCGTAGAACACCAGAGGGTCCTCTGCTTCCTTGTGGGTTTTACTCCCGGAAACTGTCTTCCGCGGAGTGCAACTATCAGATTGGTGACAGGGAGTTATTGGCCATCGTGCAGGCCCTTAAAGAATGGAGGCACTTGCTCGAGGGTTCGGTGGTTCCGGTTCTCATCCTGACGGACCACAAGAATCTGACCTACCTTTCTGAGGCCAAGAGATTGACACCACGTCAGGCCAGATGGGCTCTGTTCTTGTCACGTTTTAATTACGTGGTCTCCTACCTACCCGGTTCCAAGAACATCAGGGCGGATGCCTTATCACGGCAGTACTCCGAGCTGTCCAGGGAGGAGTCGATTCCGACTTCGGTCATACCTCCGAATCAGATCCTGGCCGCCATTCGCACCAGCCTGACCTCTCCCCTGGGTGAGCAGATTTTGGCGGTTCAATCTGGTGCTCCCTCTGGGAGACCCAACGGCAGATGTTTTGTGCCTGAGGAGTTGCGCACTCGGTTGTTGCGAACCTACCATAACTCCAAGACCGCGGGGCATCCTGGAAAGAATCAGCTGTCCTGGGCTGTTTCACGTCTGTTCTGGTGGCCTTCCCTACGTTCCGACATCGCCGCATATGTAGCGGCATGCTCCGTTTGTGCCCAGAGTAAGTCCCCTCGGCACCTTCCGTTGGGCCTTCTGCAACCCATAGCCACCGGGGAGCGCCCATGGTCACACCTGGGGATGGATTTCATTGTGGACCTCCCTGCATCCCGAGGCCATACGGTCATTCTCATGATTGTGGATCGGTTTTCCAAAATGTGCCACTGTGTTCCTCTCAAGAAGTTACCCTCTGCACAAGAGTTGGCCACGATTTTTGCCAGGGAGGTCTTCCGGTTGCACGGTTTGCCTAAGGAGATTGTGTCGGATCGGGGGAGTCAGTTTGTGTCCAGGTTCTGGCGCGCCTTTTGCTCCCAGTTGGGGATTCATCTCTCCTTCTCCTCGGCCTACCACCCTCAGTCCAATGGGGCCGCAGAACGATCCAATCAGGCCTTGGAGCAATTCCTTCGTTGCTATGTCTCCGATCACCAAGACAATTGGGTTGACCTCCTGCCTTGGGCTGAGTTTGCCAGGAACACGGCGGTGAACTCTTCCTCTGGGACGTCTCCCTTCATGGCCAATTATGGGTTCCAACCTGCCGTGTTACCGGAGGTATTCTCTCCCCAGGATATTCCGGCTGTGGAGGATCACCTTTCCGTCCTACGTGCTTCTTGGGTACAGATCCAGAAGTCCCTTGAGGTCTCTGCGCAGCGCCAGAGATTCCAGGCTGATCGCAGACGAGCGCCTGCTCCTTCCTACCAGGTCGGAGACCGTGTATGGTTGTCCACCCGCAACCTCAACCTTCGAGTGCCCACTCCCAAGCTGGCGCCTCGCTTTGTTGGTTCCTTCCGAGTGCTTCGCAGGGTAAACCCGGTAGCCTATGCCCTTGCGCTTCCTCCTGGCATGCGGATCTCCAACGTGTTTCATGTCTCCCTGTTGAAGCCACTGGTGTGTAATCGTTTCACTTCCTCGGTTCCTCGGCCTCGTCCGGTCCAAGTGGGCAATCGTGAGGAATATGAGGTGAGCAATATCCTGGACTCACGCCTGGTCCGCGGTCGGTTGCAGTTTTTGGTCCATTGGCGTGGTTATGGTCCAGAGGAGCGTTCCTGGGTTCCCTCCGCAGATGTCCATGCTCCTGCCTTGCTCCGAGCCTTCCACGCACGCTTCCCTCAGAAACCGTTTTGTGCTCCGCGGAGGAGGGGCCCTTGAGGGGGAGGTACTGTCATGGTCTTACCTGCTTGCTGCTCTCCTTCGTTTGACATGTGCTGGCGGCCATCTTGGGTCCTGGGTTTCTTGTAGCCTTCCACCCTGCGGCTCCTCCTTCCCCTGGGAGGAGCTGGATGCCTAGCTCATATATATAGGAGGTCTGTGGCTTCAGTTCCTTGCTTGGTCCTCTTGTGTTCACATGCTTCTAAGACTGCTGCTGCTTCTGGTTCCTGATCCTGGCTTCGTCTGACTACCCTGCTGGTTCCTGATCCTGGCTTCGTCTGACTACCCTGCTGGTTCCTGATCCTGGCTTCGTCTGACTACCCTGCTGGTTCCTGATCCTGGCTTCGTCTGACTACCCTTCTGGTTCCTGACCTCTGGCTTCGCAAAGACTCTGCTCGGTTTCACCATCCGTTTGGACTTTTGCTTTACAGCTTTATTTTCAATAAAGCCTTCTTATTTTCATTTATCTCTTGTTGTACGTCTGGTTCATGGTTCCGTGACACACCACCACGACCATGTCCACGTCCGCGTCCCTTATTAGATGTTTTCCTCATTGTTCCCGTTCACCACAATTTTGAGAATGGCAAATTTGGGAATAGTTTTTCAACCCAGAAAAAAAAAGTGCTTTTACAGTCACTACAAATAACTTGACCAGCTAAAACAGTACAGATTTGCTTGAATAGAAATGTGAGACCTGTTTTTTTTTTTTTTGCACTGTGTGACAGGTTAAGGTTTAATCACAGAATCAGACTTCTATCTGCACGGTAGCGTGTGTCTTAGGTTTTTCTGAATGATACTATCAGTACCTTCAATGTAAGATATCCTTTTTGGGATAGATTTCAAGTAGGCCTCAAATACCAGAAACTAGTTATTTTGAGAATGGCAAATTTGGGAATAGTTTTTCAACCCAGAAAAAAAAAGTGCTTTTACGGTCAATACAAATAACTTGACCAGCTAAAACAGTACAGATTTGCTTGAATAGAAATGTGGGACCTGTTTTTTTTTGCACTGTGTGACAGGTTAAGGTTTAATCTCAGAATCAGACTTCTATCTGCACGGTAGCGTGTGTCTTAGGTTTTTCTGAATGACACTATTAGTACCTTCAATGTAAGATATCCTTTTTGGGATAGATTTCAAGTAGGCCTCAAATACCAGAAACTAGTTATTTTGAGAATGGCAAATTTGGGAATAGTTTTTCAACCCAGAAAAAAAAAAGTGCTTTTACGGTCACTACAAATACTTGACCAGCTGAAACAGTACAGATTTGCTTGAATAGAAATGTGAGACCTGTTTTTTTTTGCACTGTGTGACAGGTTAAGGTTTCATCTCAGAATCAGACTTCTATCTGCACGGTAGCGTGTGTCTTAGGTTTTTCTGAATGACACTATCAGTACCTTCAATGTAAGATATCCTTTTTGGGATAGATTTCAAGTAGGCCTCAAATACCAGAAACTAGTTATTTTGAGAATGGCAAATTTGGGAATAGTTTTTCAACCCAGAAAAAAAAAGGGCTTTTACGGTCGCTACAAATAACTTGACCAGCTAAAACAGTACAGATTTGCTTGAATAGAAATGTGAGACCTGTTTTTTTTTGCACTGTGTGACAGGTTAAGGTTTAATCTCAGAATCAGACTTCTATCTGCACGGTAGCGTGTGTCTTAGGTTTTTCTGAATGACACTATCAGTACCTTCAATGTAAGATATCCTTTTTGGGATAGATTTCAAGTAGGCCTCAAATACCAGAAACTAGTTATTTTGAGAATGGCAAATTTGGGAATAGTTTTTCAACCCAGAAAAAAAAAAGTGCTTTTACGGTCACTACAAATACTTGACCAGCTGAAACAGTACAGATTTGCTTGAATAGAAATGTGAGACCTGTTTTTTTTTGCACTGTGTGACAGGTTAAGGTTTAATCTCAGAATCAGACTTCTATCTGCACGGTAGCGTGTGTCTTAGGTTTTTCTGAATGACACTATCAGTACCTTCAATGTAAGATATCCTTTTTGGGATAGATTTCAAGTAGGCCTCAAATACCAGAAACTAGTTATTTTGAGAATGGCAAATTTGGGAATAGTTTTTCAACCCAGAACAAAAAGTGTGCTTTTACGGTCACTACAAATAACTTGACCAGCTAAAACAGTACAGATTTGGTTGAATAGAAATGTCAGGTCTATTTTTTAGGCGCTGGGTGACAGGCTCAACTTGCCCCTGATGTAGTATATGGCCAAAAAATAACCACACTGTTGATGGTTAAATGCACTTGGGTGACACAGGCTCAGCCTGCACCAGATGTAGTATATGGCCAAAAAATAATCAGACTGTTGATGGTTAAATGCACTTCGGTGACACAGGCTCAGCCTGCAGCTGATGTAGTATATGGTCAAAAAATAACCAGACTGTTGATGGTTAAATGCACTTCGGTGACACAGGCTCAGCCTGCAGCTGATGTAGGATATAGCATAAAATAACCACACTATTGATGGTTAAATACACTTGGTGATAGCTTGTGCTGGCGCACCACAAGTCACAAAATGGCCGCCGATCACCCCAGAAAAAAAGTGATCTAAAAACGCTCTGGGCAGCCTCAAAAAAGTTAGCAAGTCAATATTAGCACTTCAATGATCCACAGCTGCAGATCGATCACAGAATGAAGTTTTTTGGAGGAGTTAATCACTGCCTAATCTCGCCCTAACGTCGACGAGTGACATGCATCGCAACGTGACCCAAGCTTATATAGAGGCTGGGTCACATGCTGCACTGGCCAATCACAGCCATGCCAATAGTAGGCAAGGCTGTGATGGCCTCTTGGGGCAAGCAGTATGACGCTTGTTGATTGGCTGCTTTGCAGCCTTTCAAAAAGCGCCAAGAAAGCGCCGAACACCGAACCCGAACACGGACTTTTACGAAAATATACAGTTCGGATTCGCTCATCCCTAGTCAAGAATTACTCCTGACCGTTGCGCACGTCTGATCTGCAACTACAGGAAACGTTTGGTTGAAGTTATTGCTTCCAAAGGAGGTTCAACCAGTTATTAAATCCAAGGGTTCACATACTTTTTCCACCTGCACTGTGAATGTTTACATGGTGTGTTCAATAAAAACATGGTAACATTTAATTCTTTGTGTGTTATTAGTTTAAGCAGACTGTGATTGTCTATTGTTGTGACTTAGATGAAGATCAGATCACATTTTATGACCAATTTGTGCAGAAATCAATATCATTCCAAAGGGTTCACATACTTTTTCTTGCAACTGTATTCGCTATTTCGAATATTCGTCATTCTTTTACATCTGAAATCATGATTCCTCCCTGCTTCTTTCATGTGGGTCAATGAGTCATGGAGCAGGAAGGAATCATGATTTCATATGGAAAAAAAAAGACGAATATTCTAAATAACGAATATATTCGCTATAGTGCTATAACTTTGTTTTTTAGAATATTCGAATATTTGTAAAATACGCATATAGACTGCATTTTTATAGTCAAATTTTTTATTTCTCTCTGAACTTCAGATTTGCAAAAAATGTACACTATTAATAAAAAAATACTATAGCACATTTAGTGTATGTTTCTCATAATGGAAAATTCAATATTATGCAAAAAAATCGGTAATTAATATTTGCTTAAATCGAATTCGCGTAAGGGCATTAAGCAATTTTTCCTATTGGTTTTTGTAGTAGAATTTTCCATTATGTAATCCACATAATGGAAAATTCTACTTAAAAACCCATTAGGAAAATTACTTAATGCCCTTACGCAAATCGATTTAAGCAAATATTCAGTACCGATTTTTTTCGCATAAAACGTCAAAGTCCGTAAGTACTGAACGGTATTTTAGCTGTCACTTTTAGTGACAGCTAAAATACCATTCAGTACTGACTGAATTTTTCATCATGGTTTATATTATGCAGGAAAAAAAATTCTACAGTACATGAGCTGACTCATGTTGTACATGAGCTGACTCATGACTTGTTACTGATCTATTTTTTTTTTTTTTGGGGGGGGGAGGTTAACCGGCATTAATTCAAAATAAAGTTGTTATTATTTGTCACTCTTATGAATTAAGCTCTTTTAATAATAAAAACGTTTTTGTTCCTAATCAGTTCACTGACTGGATACTAATATAAAAAAAAATGATTCTTATAACAAAAAATATTAGTATTATATTTGAAAATGTATTAATCATTTTAATTTATGTCAATATAAAAAATGATGTATTTATGTTCAAAATAGCTAATTCTTGTATTTAAACATGTAACTTGCTGTATTCGATTGTTTTAATAAAAAAAAAATAATTGATTACTAATTAATAAACACAACATTTATTTTTTCATTTACACTTACCGCTACAAATTAATAACATTTTGCTGTCTGTTCCTGCAGAGTGAGTCAGGGCTATGTGTAGACCTTAAACTACAACGTTAACTAACCATCTGCCTGCTGCTGCTTTGTCAAGATGATTCAGAGATTGGTGTAGGCCTTATAATCCACCGTTAACAATAACTGCTGCTATTATCCTGATCATTAATGATTATGTGTAGGCCATATACTCCACCATTATCAATGACTTCTGCTATTATCAAGATCCTTGGGAGTTATGTGTAGGCCAAATACTGCCCCTTTTCTATGTACCTGCAGCTGCTGTTTGTCCGGATACTGATGAGCTTGGGGTGGAGTATAGGGCCTTACTGTAACCTAATGTTTAGAAATGAAAAAGAAACCTTTAATTTAAAAAATAAAAACAAACACAATATAAGTTAATAATTCAAACGTTATAATTATATAAAACAAAAAAATTGTTAAATTAACAATTCCTATTAGGGAAATGATTGGAGTTTGTCGTGGAGGTTTAACAGTTCCTCTACAGCCTTGTTATGTTGCTCCTCCAATAGGGCCATTCTATGGGAGAATTGGAGCTTCATCTCCCGCAGTTTGCGATTATGGAGCTCCCGAAGCTCCCGCAGATCCTTTTTGTGGTCCCGCTAAAGGGACAAAAAAAATGTTTTCATTTCTTTCCGTACTTTAAAAAAAAATGAAAAAAGGGTTTATTATTTTGTCATCAGATTAAATGCAATTTAGTGAATATTGTATAAAGCTCTTGACTAATGGTGATTGTAGTAGAAACACAGACTGTGAAGAAGAACTTTTTCAGACGTTCTGTCTACATAAAATCAGATTGTTGGATGTATAACCTGCCATTGGGCCAGGAATAGTCTTTGGCATTGAGGTCATAATTTACATATTTGAGTTGTATCAGAAATTTTGAATTATCGGTATGAATGATAGGGCTCTTGTGATTTTTTTAATTAAAAAATTGGATGATTTTTAGAAATTATTGGCTCAACGAGATTGAAAAGTGTCACAACTATAAACTAATTCATTATCTACATCATAACCATTATCTTAACTACTAAGTAACACTAGACTGTAATGAAGTATTCCGAAATAAACAACTACCTATATTTACTTCATTGAGATGTAAACAAACAAATCTTAAATGTAAACTGTGCTCACAGTGGATTCACCACCAGAAGTCTTTACTCTCAAGTGAACGAGCCATGTATGGCAACTGTGGCAAAGTACGAGGGGATTGGTGGGTGGTTGGCACAATAGTGTTCTTGTTATAACTTCATCTTCGCCATAATTATTCAAATTTATATTTTACCACTATTACATTTTGAAACTAATGATTGATATTGCTGTGTGCACTGTAGTAGCCCAAAGGGTCAGAATCAGGGATGCTCGGTATGTCTCAATGGGAATGTATGCCTCAGTGAGATAATTTACGTGAATCAGTACGCCTGTAACATTAGGTTTCTGGGGTTTTGTCTTTAATATGGATTTTATATCTGGGTTTTAATAGTGAACAGAGACATTGTGTGGGACAGGTCTCACCCGTACTCCATCCTGGGTTCTCATAACGGTGTGGTTAAAATGGCTGTTAAGATAAAGTGTGGACAGGCTATCCAAACGCAGAACAATCTGAGAGGGGAACCAGACCTGTGACAGACTGTAAAGAGTGTTGCGATAGTACTGTTTTGTTACCCTGCTTGTAATGAACTGTAAGTGTGGGACTTTATGTTATCCAATATGACTAAACTGACACGTGTGTGTGTGTGTGTGTGTGAATGAGTTAAAACAGCAAAAGCACATATTTACCCTCCTTGTGTGGGGTGGTCACTAGTCGTCCTCCTCCTCGTCCTCCTCATGAAAAACTTGGGGGGATGAAGCGGGTTGGGTTGAGGGTCCACCCTGTTGCTTCTCCCTTAACTCCCCCTCCTGTGGTGGGGTAGGGGCATTTGGTTGCCCTGAGGGTCCTGCCTGCTCCTCCTCTGACGCAGAGACCTTCCACGAATCCCTTTTGGAAGTCCTGCGTCTGACCGAGGGAAGGCGAGCACATATAATAACAAATTAGACTTATTTAAAAAAAATAATCACAAAGCATAAATGTACATAAGCATTCCGTTACTTTTGTATCTTTCACCAACACTCAGTAATCATTGCACCTGGACAGTTTTGGTCTTGGGTCTGGCGGATTCGTTCCAGATGCCTCCGCTTGAGGTCGGACCATTTTTTTTAAAATGGCCAGACGCCTGTGCTGTCCATCGTGATCCCGCCACAGTTCAAATCGGATACGACGGACTATTGTTTGTTTTTGTTTCTGGGATTGGGTCTCGTCGTACCTGTTCTGCAACATGCACTGCCGGATAAAAAAAGGAAGCATTTAATCCCAAATATTTAATAAACTAAGATTACGCAACTTTAACATTAGCGGCAGGGGAGTACGTCAGGCTATTCCAGGAAGGTGAACAGCCGGTCGGATCCGCCCTGCCGCTAGTTCACCTATGCCCCCAGACAGTGGCATAGCTAGAAATGACTGGGCCCCACAGCAAATTTTTCAATGGGGCCACCATACCCCGCTCGCCGTGCGCTGCCTTGATGCCGCCGTAACTAACCCATAGCAACCACCATGTCATCATCATCTCAACCACCAAACCAAAAATTATTATTGTTTAAAAGTGAAATATTAGATTTAAAGTTAATGTTAACTTATAACATCTGATTGTATTGAAATTGTATGTGTGTGGGGTATAAGCTATTGGATATTGGCTATCTAAGGAGAGGTGTACCTGTCGAGTGACATGACGGTATAGTATGGAGTGTAAAGCTGGCTCGCCTCCCTGTGGTGCACCCTGGGTAACGCTAAATGAACCAGCAAATACTGAATGTCAAAAATTACTTCTCCTGACCAGCAGGACACTTATTAGAATCTTTAGACTAGGTATCCTAACACTGAGGCCCTCCAGCAAACTGCGGCCCTCTAGCTGTGGCAAAAATACAACTCCCATCATTCTCTGACAGCCTACAGATATCATCCTATAGAAGGGCATCATGGGTGTTGTAGTTTGACAACAGCTGGAGGGCTGCAGTTTGAGGATGCCTGCTATAGACTGTGTGTGTGTGTGTGTGTGTGTGTGTTGAGGGTGGTCGGAGTGGGTGTTGGTTTGAGGGGGGGTTTGGTGGTATGTAGTGTGGGTATATTGTGTGAGGCAGGAAAAAATTTGATGTGCAATGTGCATCTGATATACATTTGTCTGCTATCCATACATAATGACATGTCGGCCACATGTATGTATAGATAGCATATAAATATATAGCAGATGCCACTGAGATAGTGCTTTGATGGCAGACCAACCGTTTATTGTCATATCGAAAATGCTTAAAGGGGTTCTGCACTTTGTTTAAACTGATGATCTATCCTCTGGATAGATCATCAAGATCTGATCAGCGGGGGTCCGACACCCGGGACCCCCACCGATCAGCTGTTTGAGAAGGCAGCGGCGCTCCAGAAGTGCCGCAGCCTTTCAATGTTTTCCGCAGGCCCAGTGACGTCACGACTAGTATCACTGGCCTGGTGTCACGGATGGTGTTGCAGATAGCTGGAAGTTATGGATAAACATCCAACTGGCTTGATCCCAAACTAAGGAGCATAAAGGTGACCCCTATAAAACCCTAAGAGCTCACCCTGACTGCTATGCCCATGCAAAGGTCTTTATGGTAGACGATGGCATGCCCCCGTACGTTACTATGTGACACCTGAAAACCCTATAATAGTGAGGGGACATGACCACCGGCTCCCTGCACTTAAGTCAGGGTCACCTACAATCAAGCCAGCCAGGAAACACAAATAAAGGAAACAGACTTATCTGAGGAATCAGGAGAAGCAGCATCCAGCAGTGAACAACTATCCAGGAAGAAGTATAAACCGCAAAGTGAGGCAGTATGGGAGGGAATATAAAGGGAGGCAATCAGTGTAAATAGGTGACAGCTGGGAGCAGGAAAGGAGATGACAAAGTGAAACCAAAACAAAGAACATCATGCAAGAGGTACAGAAGAACGTCTACCAGACCTTCTGAGAGAGCTGGCGGTGACACCTGGCGGAGCTATGCTCCGTTCCCTTGAATGGAGCTTAGTTCCACTCAGGCCAGTTGGAGCTCCGCTGCCTTCTCAAACAGCTGATTGGCGGGGGTCCCGGGTGTCGGACCCCGGCCGATCAGATGCTGATGATCTATCCAGAAGATAGATCATCAGTTTAAACAAAGTGCAGAACCCCTTTAACTATTTATTATAGTAATACAAATAAAATCGCATTTTATCTTGTATGAGTAGATGTTAATGATTATGATAAATAAATACTGTTTTTGAATGTCAACAATACTTGTTTCCACAAATCATTTATATCTAATCATAAGGTAACTCGTGTAGGTGTGATATATAGACCACCTAGCCAAGTCAAAGAATTAGATGATCTACTAGTTGAGGAAATAGCTAAAATGGCATTGAAGGGGGAAGTTATCATTTTGGGAGACTTTAATCTTCCTGATGTAAACTGGAAAACCAAAATAGCTAGTTCTGCCAGGAGTTCAGATATTCTAAATTCCCTACTGGGATTATCTCTACAGCAAGTAGTTGAGGAGCCAACCCGGAAGGAGGCCATTTTAGATTTAGTATTCACAAATGGGAATTTGGTATCTGATATTACTGTAGGGGAAAGCTTGGGATCTAGTGATCACCAGTCAGTGTGGTCTACTATAAGTACAGTGACTGAGTCACACCACTCAAAAACAAAAGTTTTAGATTTTAGAAAAACTGACTTTTCAAAAATTAGATTAGTGGTATACGAGTCCCTATCAGATTGGAACAGTTTCAACGGAGTCCAGGAGAAATGGGACTACTTAAAAGTGGCACTATTGAAGGCAACAGAAAATTGCATTAGGCTAGTCAGTAAAAGCAAAAAAAGGAAGAAACCACTGTGGTACTCAGCAGAAGTGGCCAAAATCATTAAAAACAAAAAGATAGCATTTAGTAATTAATAAAAAAAAAAAGAGGATGACAGGCAAATTTATAAGATTAGGCAGAGAGAGGCCAAACAAGTTATAAGAGCTTCTAAAGCACAGGCAGAAGAGAAATTAGCTCAGTCAGTTAAAAAAAAGGCGATAAGACATTCTTCAGATACATAAATGAAAAAAGGAAACAAAAACAAGGAATTACCAAATTAAAAACAAAAGAAGGAAGGTATATGGAAGAAGATAAAGAACTAGCTGACTGCCTCAATGAATAATTCTGTTCAGTTTTTACAAAGGAAAATAAAGGAAAAGGACCTCAGTTAGGAAGGAAGACTAATGAATCTTTTGATGCATGTGTCTTTACAGAGGAAGAGGTTCTAAGTCAGCTATCTAAAATTAATACAAATAAGTCACAGGGGCCTGATGGGATACACCCAAAGCTATTAAAGAGCTCAGCGGCGAACTAGCAAAACCATTAACAGATTTATTTAACCAATCACTGGTAACAGGAGTCGTCCCAGAAGATTGGAAATTGGCAAATGTTGTGCCCATTCACAAGAAAGGTAGTAGGGAGGAATTGGGCAACTATAGGCCAGTAAGCCTGACATCAATAGTGGGTAAATTAATGGAAACCATACTTAAGGAGAGGATTGTGGAACATCTAAAATCCCATGGATTGAAAGATAAAAAACAGCATGGGTTTACTTCAGGGAGATTATGTCAAACAAATTTTATTGATTTTTTTGATTGGGTGACTAAAATAATAGATGGCGGAGGTGCAGTAGACATCGCTTATCTGGACTTTAGTAAAGCTTTTGATACTGTCCCACATAGAAGGCTTATCAATAAATTGCAGTCTTTGTGCGTGGACTCCCATATTGTTGAATGGATTAGGCAGTGGCTGAGGGACAGACAACAGAGGGTTGAAGTCAATGGAGTATATTCAGACCATGGTCTTGTTACCAGTGGGGTACCTCAGGGATCTGTTCTGGGACCCATACAGGGAGTGCAGAATTATTAGGCAAATTAGTATTTTGACCACATCATCCTCTTTATGCATGTTGTCTTACTCCAAGCTGTATAGGCTCGAAAGCCTACTACCAATTAAGCATATTAGGTGATGTGCATCTCTGTAATGAGAAGGGGTGTGGTCTAATGACATCAACACCCTATATTAGGTGTGCATAATTATTAGGCAACTTCCTTTCCTTTGGCAAAATGGGTCAAAAGAAGGACTTGACAGGCTCAGAAAAGTCAAAAATAGTGAGATATCTTGCAGAGGGATGCAGCACTCTTAAAATTGCAAAGCTTCTGAAGCGTGATCATCGAACAATCAAGCGTTTCATTCAAAATAGTCAACAGGGTCGCAAGAAGCGTGTGGAAAAACCAAGGCGCAAAATAACTGCCCATGAACTGATTGGTAAAGGGCAGAGAGCTCCAGTCTGACTCAGACGCCAGCAAGGTGGAGGTGGAGTACTGGTTTGGGCTGGTATCATCAAAGATGAGCTTGTGGGGCCTTTTCGGGTTGAGGATGGAGTCAAGCTCAACTCCCAGTCCTACTGCCAGTTTCTGGAAGACACCTTCTTCAAGCAGTGGTACAGGAAGAAGTCTGCATCCTTCAAGAAAAACATGATTTTCATGCAGGACAATGCTCCATTACACGCGTCTAAGTATTCCACAGCGTGGCTGGCAAGAAAGGGTATAAAAGAAGAAAATCTAATGACATGGCCTCCTTGTTCACCTGATCTGAACCCCATTGAGAACCTGTGGTCCATCATCAAATGTGAGATTTACAAGGAGGGAAAACAGTACACCTCTCTGAACAGTGTCTGGGAGGCTGTGGTTGCTGCTGCACGCAATGTTAATGGTGAACAGATCAAAACACTGACAGAATCCATGGATGGCAGGCTTTTGAGTGTCCTTGCAAAGAAAGGTGGCTATATTGGTCACTGATTTGTTTTTGTTTTGTTTTTGAATGTCAGAAATGTATATTTGTGAATGTTGAGATGTTATATTGGTTTCACTGGTAAAAATAAATAATTGAAATAGGTATATATTTGTTTTTTGTTAAGTTGCCTAATAATTATGCACAGTAATAGTCACCTGCACACACAGATATCCCCCTAAAATAGCTAAAACTAAAAGCAAACTAAAAACTACTTTCAAAAATATTCAGCTTTGATATTAATGAGTTTTTTGGGTTTATTGAGAACATGGTTGTTGTTCAATAATAAAATTAATGCTCTAAAATACAACTTGCCTAATAATTCTGCACTCCCTGTATTGTTTAATATCTTTATCAGCGAAATTGCAGAAGGCCTCGATGGTAAGGTGTGTTTTTTTGCTGATGACACAAAGATTTATAATAGGGTTGATGTTCCTGGAGGGATACACCAAATGGAAAAGGATTTAGGAAAACGAGAGGAATGGTCAAAAATCTGACAACTAAAATCTAATGTTGATAAGTGCAAGATAATGCTCCTGCGGCGTAAAAACCCAAGAGTAGAATATAAAATCAGTGATACAGTCCTAACCTCAGTATCTGATGAAAGGGATTTAGGGGTCATTATTTCAGAAGACTTAAAGGTAGGCAGACAATGTCATAGAGCAGCAGAAAATGCTAGCAGAATGCTTGGGTGTATAGGGAGAGGCATTACCAGTAGAAAAAGGGAGGTGCTCATGCCGCTCTACACAGCACTAGTGAGACCTCATTTGGAGCATTGTGCGCAGTACTGGAGACCATATCTCCAGAAGGATATTGATACTTTGGAGAGAGTTCAGAGAAGAGCTACTAAACTGGTACATGGATTGCAGGATAAAACTTACCAGGAAAGATTAAAGGACCTTAACATGTACAGCTTGGAAGAAAGACGAGACAGAGGGGATATGATAGAAACTTTTAAATACATGAAGGGAATCAACAAGGTAAAAGAGGAGAGAATATTTAAAAGAAGAAAAACTGCTACAAGAGGACATAGTTTTAAATTAGAGGTGCAAAGGTTTAAAAGTAATATCAGGAAGCATTACTTTACTGAGAGAGTAGTGGATGCATGGAATAGCCTTCCTGCAGAAGTGGTAGCTGCAAATACAGTGAAGGAGTTTAAGCATGCATGGGATAGGCATAAGGCCATCCTTCATATAAGATAGGGCCAAGGGCTTTTCATAGTATTCAGTATATTGGGCAGGCTAGATGGGCCAAATGGTTCTTATCTGCCGACACATTCTATGTTTCTATGTTTCTATGTGCAATGCGAATTTAAATGTCATGCAAAAATAGTTTTCACATACAAGGATACTTCCGAAAACGTTAATTCCATAAACCTACATAAGAATATTAGTAAGATAACAGTAAACAAGCGTGTGAGTTGTAATGTTCATTTACTTACTATGACGAAGATCTCTTCCTCCACTTGTGAGAATTTGCTTGCCACCATCTTTCGATTCGCATCCACAAGTCAACTAAATAATACACTTTTTTCTAGATGAAACCGGTTCCTTCCTACCAGGAGTGACTCAGGACCATATGTGCACATGCGCATATGAACATTTTATTGCCGTTTCCGCAATGTGTATGTTACGAATATTCGCTATATTGCTATATATTCTTGTTTTAGAATATGACGAATATTCTAAAAAACAAAGATAGCAATATAGAGAATATTCGTAAAATACACATATAGACTGCAATTTAGCTAATATAGTGCTATAGTCTTTTTTTTTAATAGTGTAAATTTTTTCAAAATCTGAAGTTCAGAAGAGACCAAAAAAATTGACTATAAAAAAAAGATTTTAGCACTATATTACTTAAATTGCAGTCTATATGTGTATTTTACGAATATTCGCTATATTGCTATAACTTAGTTTTTTAGAATATTCGTCATATTCTAGAACAAGAATATATAGCAATATAGCGAATATTCGTAAAATACACTTACCATTAGCAAACCAATAGGAAAGTTGCCTTATACAGTAAAAAAAAAAAAAGCAATACGCGAATAATTAAATCGCATACTAATCGCGATAAATAGAATAATAACGAATATTCGATTTTGACGAATATAAGACGAATATTCAATCGAATATTTGCTAAATCGAATATGGCACCACCCACCCGCTCATCACTAAACATAACAAGCTGAACCAGGAGGGTTTCAACAACTGGTAATGTAGCATTGCCGCCAAAATTAAATATTGGTGATAACATAGCCCCCAGAAGGAACCAAAAGCCATAGGCCATACAAAGTATTAACTTTGCTGGGGATACTAATAGTTATAGATACATTTTTACAGCTGTGGTAATATATTACCGTTAGAAGCCATAGTATATTATTGGAGTACTCCAAGTACAGTTTTAATCATATGCGTGAGCTCTACATTTTTATATGTTTACTGCTGCTGGAATGAATAATGATTGATGACATACATGGAATGATATGTTTATTTTACAATAAATGTGTTAGTATAATTGTGGTGATAATAAATGGTATTTGCATGCAAAAGTACTGTGAGCCAGCCGTTTATTAGATTATTCATTTGTGTGATTACGGCCAGCTGGTAACTGGTAGGCTGAGCTCCAGTAGTTTGCTGGTTGAGCTTCTCTATGGTGTAGTAGCTTTGTATACTGCAAGTTAGGAGGATGACCAGAGCATAGGCGTGCGCAGCCTATTGTATTAGGGTGTGCACCCTAAAGCACAAACACACACACCGCGCGCACGCTTGTATGTATGTACATATATATATAGCCTTTATGCCATTATCCCCCATTATCAGCCGTTAGCCCCCATTATGCCTCTAATTAGTCCCCATTATGCCTCATTAGCCCCCATCATCATCCCTTATGCCTCATTAGCCCCCATCATCAGCCCTTATGCCTCATTAGCCCCTATTATCAGACCTTATGCCTCATTAACCCCCATTATCAGCCCTTATGCCTCATTAACCTCTATTATCAGCCCTTATGCCTCATTAGCCCCATTATCAGCCCTTATGCCTCATTAGCCCTCGTTATCAGCCCTTATGCCTCATTAACCCCCATTATCAGCCCTTATGACTCATTAGCCCCCATTATCAGCCCTTATGCCTCATTAGCCCCCATATGCCTCTCATTAGCCCCATATGCCTCTCATTAGCCCCCATATGCCTCATTAGCCCCCATTTTGCCTCATTAGCCACCAGTATGCCTCTCATTAGCCTCCATTATACCTCTCATTAGCCTCCATTATGCCTCTCATTAGCCCCTATTATGCCCCCAGCAGCCTCATTTTTTATTTAAAAAAAAAACACTTACCTCTCTGCTCCTGGACGCCGTCACGATTTTCTTCCTCTTGATGTCAGCTCTCGGCTGTGCGCTCTGAACTGGCGCGCACTGCGGGACGTCACAAAGCACCTCACGCTGTGCGCAGCTCTGCACAGCCAACAGCCGAGGACCAGGAAGCGGTAAGTACAGAGCGTTCACCGCTTCCTGGTCCTCCGGTACTAATGCTTCATTAGTATTCACCGGCTAGCAGAGCTCAAGAGGCAGCTGCCGGAGGTGACAGAACCTCAATTTTGAGGCTTGATTAGGGTGTGCCCAGGACCAGAATGAGGAAGTGGAAGAGGAGATGGTGGATGATGAAATCACTGACCCAACCTGGGAATATGGCAAGCCGAGCGAGGACAGCAGTACAGAGGGGGAGGGATCCGCAGCACCGCAACAGGCTGGAAGAGGCAGTGGGGTGGCAAAAGGGAGAAGGCAGGCCCCACCAAACAAGCCCACAACTGTTCCCCGGAGCACCCCTTTGTGGCAATCTCCCTTGCCAAGGGGTATGTGTTCCGCAGTCCGGCGCTTTTATGAGGAAAGTGCGGACAATAAAAGAATTGTCATTTGCAACCTGTGCCGTACCAAAATGAGCAGGAGCGTGAACAGTAGCAACCTCACCACCACCAGCATGATCCGCCACATGGCATCAAAGCACCCTAATAGGTGGGCCGAACGCCTGGGTCTACAATCAGTGTCTGCGGGTCATACCACTGCCTCCTCTTCCCCTGTGTTACAAGCTGGCCAATCCCCTGTCCAAGACGCAGGCCCGGATGCCTCCCGCCCTGCACCTGGACCTGTCCCACCGCAGCGTACAGATGTCCATACCCCAGGCCTTTGAACGAAAGCGCAAATACCCGGTCACCCACCCACAGGCCATAGCATTAAATGCGCACCTGAACATAAAGGCACTTTAAATGTGGCTTTTATGGTGTATTGAATACACTGTATTCCCATACATCCCTTCCACCACAAAAAGGGTATGCGGTTCAATCTTCCTTTTCTCATCCTACTCCTCCTCCTCCATCATATCAACATGCTTATTAGGCTGCCCTCGCTCCTAATGTTTTTTGAGGGATAGCTCAGCAGCAGACCATCACCCCTAATGTTTTAGAAGGTCAGATCAGCAGCAGACCCTCAACCCTAATGTTTTAGATGGTCAGCTCAGCAGCAGACTCTCACCCCTAATGTTTAAGATGGTCAGATCAGCAGCAGGCCCTCACCCCTAATGTTTTAGATGGTCAGCTCAGCAGCAGACCCTCACCCCTAATGTTTTAGATGGTCAGATCAGCAGCAGGCCCTCACCCCTAATGTTTTAGATGGTCAGCTCAGCAGCAGACCCTCACCCCTAATGTTTTAGATGGTCAGATCAGCAGCAGACCCTCGCCCCTAATGTTTTAGACGGTCAGATCAGCAGCAGACCCTGACCCCTAATGTTTAGAAGGTCAGATCAGCAGCAGACCCTCACCCCTAATTTTTCAGATCATCAGCTCAGCAGCAGACCCTCACCCCTAATGTTTTAGAAGGTCAGATCAGCAGCAGGCCCTCGCCCCTAATGTTTTAGAGAGTCACCAGCAGGCCCTTGCTCCTAATGTTTTTGAGAGTCACCACCAGGCCATCAATCATAATTTTTCAAGGGTTTGTATGATGCCCTCGTTTATGTGTAATAAAGGGTGTATTGGAGTGGCGGTTCCTTGTAATTTTTGGCAGCCCTTTCACTTAGTGCATAGGCTTTATGAGTGTAGGAGTCCCACTACCTGAACAATTGTACCACAATGTGAATGAGGACCTCCTTTATGTGATATACAGGTTGTATTGGAGTGCCTCTTCCTTGTAATTTTTGGCAGTACTTGCACTTTATATACAAGTAAATATAAATGAAAGTTTTTCCTCTAAAATCAATGTTATCTTTGGTTTGGTACGTATTATTGTCAGTCTGTAAAAGTGGCGTACTACTCGGACAACATCGTTCCCAGCAGCGACCTGGGAGTCCAAGATGCATCCAGACATCCTCCCCATGCTGTTCTGAACCATTTTAGTGGCGTTTCCATAAATTTCTGACCTTCTCCTATGAACCAGACACCCTCCCTCTTCAGAGCAGGGGGTGCCTGGTTTAATGCTTGGGTTCTCCCATTGACTTCCATTGTGCTTGGGTGCTCTGCTGAGCTCCTGAGCATCCCAAAGTGTTCTACTCAAGCACTTTCGTGCTTGATCAACACAAATCATATTGCATGAACGTTGCCAGTTCTGACCTTTTGGTTGATCAACTACTAAGTCCTGATTTGAATCTGTGGATGATGCTCTGTTATGGGGATCTGCAGATGATGCACTGTTATGGGGATCTGTGAATTAAACACTTATGGAAAATCTGTGGATGATGCTAAACATATGCACGCACAGGGGAGAGCATGCTGAACATACACACACAAAGGGGAGGGCATGCTGAACATACACACATACAGGGAAGGGCATGCTGAATATCTGCAAACACAGAGGAGGGCATGCTGAACATCTACAAACACAGGGGAGGGCATGCTGAACATCCGCACACACAGGGGAGGGCATGCTAAACATCCGCACACACAGGAGAGGGAATGTTGAACATCTGCACACACAGGGGAAGGCATGCTGAACATCCACACACATGGTAAGGGGGGGTCATGTGTAATACACCAGAACGGTATTACCATTTCTGCACCCTGGTGCTGTCTCTAATGGTTAACATAAATGTAATCATAAGGTATTTCTTTCCACGTCCTTTACATTGTGAAATTTTATGATTACTATGCAACTGTTTGTTCATGTAATGTGTCCGGTTCACCAGCAGGTGGCAGTGTAAATGGCAGACAGATCTCTAGATATAATGGAACTCACTTGCAGCATTCTCAAAGTGCAGCATTTATAA
Source organism: Bufo bufo (assembly GCF_905171765.1). Taxonomy (NCBI): domain Eukaryota; kingdom Metazoa; phylum Chordata; class Amphibia; order Anura; family Bufonidae; genus Bufo; species Bufo bufo. The sequence continues at coordinate 528,410,617 of NC_053391.1, read as the reverse complement.
GTGCATTGGAGATATTCAGGAGACTAACTGTAGCAGAACTTCAGCTGTGTTTTTGGTGGCTACTCAGACACTGTGCTTGAGAACAGGTAAGAAATTTGTTAGACGGGTTTTTGCTATTGTCTGATTGCAAATGAGCATAGGGCGATTAAGGTGTTAAATTTGTTGTTGGGGGAGGAGCTTTTGTGTATATATAGAAACATAGTATTAGCTTGCCTAATTATAGCTTGCAGCATTCTCAAAGTGCAGCATTTATAAGTGCATTGGAGATATTCAGGAGAGACTCAGGAGGTAATCTGGAGGTGGATACAATCTAAAAAAGTAAAATTTGTTTGTTTAAAATTGTTCCCCTCTTTAAAATGGCAGACCTGGTTCTGTGCAGGAATTGTTGTGCTTTTATTTCACTCTTCGGAGGTTTGGATGCTGTCTGATCTGCAGACAGCTCTCCATAATGCAGGAGGAAAATGCATTTTTGAAATCTGAGATTTGAAAAATTAACTGTTAAACAAACTCAGGCTGGGAACGTTGCAATGCCACTGCCTCAGAGGCCCCCTAGAAATTGGAAGATGGGTTACTGCAGGTTCTGGTAGACTTAGAGTTGTGGATAGAAGACATGTCCCACAGCCTGTGGCTCTCCATAATTCATTTGAAGCACTTTCAGAGCGCAAGAGCAACATGGAGGATGGCTCAGGCACAGTGGGTGAGGAACAATCATCTTCTATGCCTAAAGTATGCAAGACTGCAGCCAAAGACAAAAAGGATAAGGTGAGGACTGATAGTAAGCAGCTGTTGGTGGGTGATTATATCATAAGAGGTGTGAAGTTTGAGGAAAATGGTTTTGTGAGTTGTCTCTCTGGTGCTACCGCTAGCAGGGATAGACGACGTATCCTTAATATTGTTAGGTAAGCAAAGCAGGAAAGGGAGGTGGATGTTATTGTCCATCTTGGGACAAATGATCTGGTTTGCAATGGAGGTTGCATCGACTGTTTCATTTTCTGCAGTTTTGCCTGTGCATAACCTTAGGCATGACAGGCAGATGCGCATTAAAGAATTCAATGTATGGCTTGGTGAATGGTGTCTGAACCAAGGGTTTGGCTTTGTGTCTCATGTTAGCTTTCGTTGGAATGGAAAAGAACTGTACAAGAAAGATGGTTTGCATCTTTCTCTCAAGAGAACGAATATCCTCAGTGAACAGTTCAAAGTATTTGCGAAGGAGCATTTAAACTAGGAAAGGGGGGGGGGGAAGAGTGATAATCCAGCAGTCCGACTGCCCCCTGGAGCAATGTCAGAAGATGCCAGTAGAACATAGGTTAAGAAATGACAAGCTCAGAGTCTTGTCTAGAAATGCTCGCAGTTTAGGGAATAAGATCAATGAACTTGACTGTATAATGGCTTCTGAGAATATAGATTTAGTGGCTGTTACTGAGAGATAGGTCAATGGAAGTAATGACTGGGATATAACAATACCAGGGTTCTCTCTATATAGGAAAGACAGGGAAGGCAAGAAAGGGGGAGGGGTGGCCCTGTATTTGAAAGATAGCATAAAATCTAATTTAATACAAGTTAGCGAGACCAATTTAGAGTCAGTTTGGGTTACATTGCAGCTTGATAATCATAAGGTAACTCGTGTAGGTGTGATATATAGACCACCTGGCCAAGTCAAAGAATTAGATGATCTACTAGTTGAGGAAATAGCTAAAATGGCTTTGCAGGGGGAAGTTATCATTATGGGAGACTTTAATCTTCCTGATGTAAACTGGAAAACCAAAATAGCTAGTTCTGCCAGGAGTTCAGATATTCTAAATTCCTTACTGGGATTATCTCTACAGCAAGTAGTTGAGGAGCCAACCCGGAAGGAGGCCATTTTAGAATTAGTATTCACAAATGGGAATTTGGTATCTGATATTACTGTAGGGGAAAGCTTGGGATCTAGTGATCACCAGTCAGTGTGGTTTACTATAACTACAGTGAGTGAGTCACACCACACAAAAACAAAAGTTTTAGATTTTAGAAAAACTGACATTAGATTAGAGGTATACGAGTCCCTATCAGATTGGAACAGTTTCAATGGAGTCCAGGAGAAATGGGACTATTTAAAAGTGGCACTATTGAAGGCAACAGATAATTGCATTAGGCTAGTCAGTAAAAGCAAAAAAAGGAAGAGAACTCTGTGGTACTCAGCAGAAGTAGACAAAATCATTAAAAACAAAAAGATAGCATTTAGTAATTATTAAAAAAAAAATAAAAAAAACGAGGATGACAGGGAAATTTATAAGATTAGGCAGAGAGAGACCAAGCAAGTTATAAGAGCTTCTAAAGCACAGGCAGAAGAGAAATTAGCTCAGTCAGTGAAAAAAGGTGATATAAGACATTCTCTACATAAATCAAAAAAAGAAACTAAAACAAGGAATTACCAAATTAAAAACAAAAGAAGGAAGGTATATGGAAGAAGATAAAGAACTAGCTCACTGCCTCAATGAATACTTCTGTTCAGTTTTTACAAAGGAAAATGAAGGAAAAGGACCTCAGTTAGGGAGGAAGACTAATGAATCTTTTGATTCATGTGTCTTTACAGAGGAAGAGGTTCTAAGTCAGCTGTCTAAAATTAATATGAATAAGTCACAGGGACCGATGGGATACACCCAAAGCTATTAAAAGAGCTTAGCAGTGAACTAGCAAAACCATTAACAGATTTATTTAACCAATCACTGGTAACAGGAGTCGTCCCAAAAGATTGGAAATTAGCAAATGTTGTGCCCATTTACAAGAAAGGTAGTAGGGAAGAATCGGGCAACTATTGGCCAGTAAGCCTGACATCAATAGTGGGGAAATTAATGGAACCATACTTAAGGAGAGGATTGTGGAACATCTAAAATCCCATGGATTGAAAGATAAAAAACAGCATGGGTTTACTTCAGGGAGATCATGTCAAACTAATCTTATAGATTTTTGCAATTGGGTGACTAAAATTATAGATGACAAAGTTGCAGTAGACATCGCTTATCTAGACTTTAGTAAGGCTTTTGATACTGTCCCACATAGAAGGCTTATCAATAAATTGCAGTCTTTGAGCTTGGACTCCCATATTGTTGAATGGATTAGGCAGTGGCTGAGGGACAGACAACAGAGGGTTATAGTCAATGGAGTATATTCAGACCATGGTCTTGTTACCAGTGGGGTACCTCAGGGATCTGTTCTGGGACCCATATTGTTTAATATCTTTATCAGCGAAATTGCAGAAGGCCTGGATGGTAAGGTGTGTCTTTTTGCTGATGACACAAAGATTTGTAACAGGGTTGATGTTCCTGGAGAGATACACCAAATGGAAAAGGTTTTTAAGGTGCAGGGGAGGCAGGGTCCCTGGTGTTTGTGACGCCAACACTGTTAGGTGCAGATGAGGGTGATGGAAAACAAGGGGAGTCAATGGCTGATAAATAACCAGAACTTTACTTAAACCAATTGCCTTGAGGTAGATCTAATTCCAGAAAAAGTGCTTCATCTTACAGTGATTGAGCTGGAACTCCAGACAATAGGCTTGGTTAGTGGTGCATACAGGCTTTACTTAAGAGAGTGTCTTGCTTAGCTGTGCTTGCTTCCTCTCACTAGACTTCCAGGTACTTGGATCTTTAGAAAATTCTCATTTAGCTTCTGCAACCTACAAGGCAGTCACCCTAGCGGCATGCATCAATCCGCTGCTCAATTATTTGTATTGGTCGCCTTTACACAAAAATCCACTACGTCTTCAGTTAGACTGTGGTAATGCTAAATAATCCTGTACTCTAGGTCCATGTTGCTTGGGTCTTAGTTCCTTTCTAAGCTTCCCCCGTCTGGCAAGTGCCAAGGGGACACAAATCAGCTACTACAAGGTGTTACTTCACTCTCCTTTCCTCACTCCTCAACTTAACTAGCTTCCTGTTAAAGGCCTGTTACTTATATATGATGTTATGGCACCATCTAGTGGTAACTAAAGTGTAGTGCAGTGACCAGTCTGTTGTCAGGAATGTGCAGCTCAACCGCCTCCGGACCGCCTAACGCAGGATCGCGTTCCGGAGGCGGCAGCCCTGCGCACAGTCATGCATATATGCGTCATCTCGCTCAAAGCCGGCCCGCGCATGCGCATCGTGGGCCGGCAAAAGTTAAAGAAGTATTTCGGCACCAGCCTGCCAGCCAATGATCGTGGCTGGCAGGCTGGCGATTTTCAAAAAATCAAATCAAAAGCCAGATAACACATTATATTTGTAAATATGATGTGTTAAATGGCGTGTCTGCTCCTCTGCTGGTCCTTTTCGTCGGTTGGTTCCAGCAGAGGAGCAGACATCACAGTGAGTAGCCACCAAACACTACACTTAGCCCCAGATCACCCCCCATCACCCGAATTAACCCCTTGATCACCCCTTGATCGCCCCTGTCAATCACCTAGTGAAAGGAAAAAAGTGATCAGTGTAAACTGTCACTTTTTTTTTTCACTGGTATTGACTGTTAGGTTTTAGGATAGTTTAGGCCCCTTTGGTAGGTAGTTTAGCGTCAGTTAGCGCCCAGCCCACCGCACCGCAGTCACTGATTCACTGATTAGCGTATCGCTAATCAGCATTTGTACTTTTATAGTATCTGTAAGTGATCAAAACTGATTACAGTCAGATCTATAATTGTATTAGTGTCACCTTAGCTCGCCCTCCACCCAAAACTCAGTGTTTGACCGATCAGGCCTGATCGGTCGCCCACACGTGCGTTCACCCACACCCGCCCTGCCGCATTGACAAAAAATATATTTTTTTTTGATCACTGCACAATCACTTTCCAAGCGCTGCGGTGATAAAAAAATCAGTTTTGAAATTTTTTATCAATCGTAGCGGCCTCCGGTACTTCGCTAGCCTCCCCTTTGTAAGACAGGCTTGCTTTTTTTCTTGGGTAGTCTCACGGAATACCCCTAAATTTAGTAGTCCAAATGTCAAACAGGGGGTATTCTTCTGAAGAGGCCTACAGGATTCTGACCCAGTCGGATGAGGAATGGGAACCCTCATCTGACGAATCTAGCTGGTCAGAATATTAACCTGTAGAAAGCAGTGGCAGTCTGACCCAAAGTTCGGACGAGGAGGTTGAGGTCCCTGATAGAACCAGGCGTACCCGGCCCCGTGTCGCTAAACCACAGGTTGCGCAGGATCCGCTTCAAGAGCAGCAGAGTGGGGCTGGCGCTGTCGGATCACGTAGTGAGGCATACACCAGCAGCGCAGCCCTCCCTGGACCTAGTACCAGCACTGCCGTACAACATGGTGAAGTGGCGAGCACCAGAAGGGCAGTTGAAGCTGGTACGGTGGCACGTGCAGTAGTTACCCCGTCGCAGCCACCGCACAGACAGGCCCGTAGACCCACTAGAGTCCCTGAGGTGCTGGCAAATCCTGATTGGCAGTCACCAACTTCAGCCGCACCATTAGTTCCCCCTTTCACCGCCCAGTCTGGAGTTCGGGTTGAGACAGCTCAGATCGGTTCGGCCCTGGGATTTTTTGAGCTGTTCTTGACTGCGGAGCTCTTGGACTTAGTCGTGGCAGAAACAAATCGGTATGCCACTCAATTTATATCCGCCAACCCGGGAAGCTTTTATGCCCAGCTTTTCCGGTGGAAACCAGTCCAAGTTTCTGAAATTAAAATTTTTCTTGGCCTTCTCCTCAACATGGGTCTAACTAAAAAGCATGAATTGCGGTCATATTGGTCCACGAACCCGATTCATCACATGCCCATGTTCTCTGCTGCTATGTCCAGGGCACGATTTGAGGCCATCCTGCTTTTCCTGCACTTTAGCAACAACACCACCTCCCGTCCCAGAGGCCACCCAGCTTTTGATCGGCTCCACAAAATTCGGCCCCTCATAGACTACTTCAACCAGAAATTTGCAGATTTGTATACCCCAGAGCAAAACATCTGCGTAGACGAGTCCCTAATACATTTTACCGGGCGCCTTGGCTTCAAACAATACATCCCAAGCAAGCGCGCCCGGTATGGGGTCAAATTGTATAAGCTCTGTGAAAGGGCCACAGGCTATACCCCCAAATTTCGGATCTATGAGGGAAAAGATCAGACCCTGGAGCCGGTCGGTTGCCCTGACTACCTGGGGAGCAGTGGGAAGACAGTCTGGGACTTGGTGTCACCCTTATTTGGCAAGGGGTACCATCTTTATGTGGACAATTTCTACACAAGTGTGGCTCTCTTCAGGCATTTGTTCCTAGAACAGATTGGCTGCTGTGGCACCGCGCAAACTAGTCGCGTGGGCTTCCCCCAACGGCTCGTTACCACCCGTCTTGCAAGGGGGGAGAGGGCTGCCTTGTGTAACGAAGAACTGCTCGCGGTGAAATGGAGAGACAAGCGTGACGTTTACATGCTCTCCTCCATTCACGCAGACACGACAATACAAATTGAGCGAGCAACCCGTGTCATTAAAAACCCCCTCTGTGTCCACGACTATAATTTGCTCATTGGAGGGGTGGACTTCAATGACCAGATGTTGTCTCCGTATTTAGTTTCCCGACGCACCAGACGCTGGTATAAGAAGGTGTCTGTATATTTAATTCAATTGGCTCTGTACAATAGTTTTGTTCTCTACAGTAAGGCTGGGAGAACACGATCCTTCCTCAAATTTCAGGAAGAGATCATCGAGAACCTCCTGTATACAGAAGGTTCCATGGCCCCATCCACCAGTGTAGTTAGCCGTCTACACGAGCGACATTTCCCCAGTGTCGTTCCTGGTACCTCAACCCAACCGTCACCCCGAAAAAGATGTCGTGTCTGTAGCAGGAGTGGAATAAGGCGTGACACCCGCTATTTCTGTCCTGACTGTCCTGACCACCCTGCCCTATGCTTTGGAGAGTGTTTCCGGAAGTACCACACACAGGTACACTTAGCATAGGGATTGCATCTCACAGGACAGGCACACAGGGCTATTAGGGCCCTTTTACTCACAGCTGTTGCAAACCTCTCCTTTCACCTGGGATAAAGTGCATAATGTACTTCGCCACATCTTTGGGCGATTTGCGCTTTGCACATTGTCCCATGGGGAAGGAAAGGTTTGTCCTATAAAAGGTAAAAAAAAAAAAAAAACACCAGTAAGCAAAAAAGTTCAGTTCAAAAAGTTAAAAAAAAGTTTATATGTTCTGTTCAAAAGTTATTATAAAGCTAATAAAATTTATTGTGTTGCGGCCTGTTTTTTTTCTTTTCTTTTTTACCTTCCAGGTGGACCAACCCATCGACTAGCTGCAGCACTGATGTGCATTCTGACAGAAGCATTGCGCTGCTGTCAGATTACAGACAAGTCGGTGTATGCCGCGCTGCAAGACAAGATTTCTCCTCTGCAGTAAAAGATACGTTTGCCGAGGCATATGAGCTGAGGAGGCGGCGGTGTTCATATGCTTTGGCAAACACTTTGTATATATATAAAAAAAAAAATCCCGGCAATGATTTATTCATCCACATCGATTGATGTGAATGGATAAATCTGGTTTGCCAGGGCATACGGGCTAAGTGGGTATGGATGTTGGGCGGAGCTCCTATGTCCTGACAGACGCCTTTCCCCTCTTTTTTTTTTTTTGGCAGAGATTTTTTCATCCACATTGATCGATGCGAATGAAGAAATCTGTGCCGTTCATTTTTTCTTTCAGCCCAGAGGCTGAACGAAAAAAAAAAATCTCATTACCCGTATGCTCAATATAAGGAGAATAGCAGAAACTCCTAATGCTGGCCTTACATGTAATGATTGCAGAGACCCTCAAATGCCAGGGCAGTACAAACACCCCACAAATAACACCATTTTGGAAAGAAGACACCACAAGGTATTCGCTGAGGGGCATATTGAGTCCATGAAAGATTGAAATTTTTGTCTCAAGTTAGCGGAAAGGGAGACTTTGTGAGAAAAAAACCCAAAATATCTATTTCCGCTAACTTGTGCCAAATTTTTTTTTTCTATGAACTCGCCATGCCCCTCATTGAATACCTTGGGGTGTCTTCTTTCCAAAATGGGGTCACATGTGGGGTATTTATACTGCCCTGGCTTTTTAGGGGCTCTAAAGCGTGAGAAGAAGTCTGGGATCCAAATGTCTAAAAATGCCCTCCTAAAAGGAATTTGGGCACCTTTGCGCATCTAGGCTGCAAAAAAGTGTCACACATGTGGTATCGCCGTACTCAGGAGAAGTTGGGGAATGTGTTTTAGGGTGTCATTTTACATATACCCATGCTGGGTGAGAGAAATATCTTGGTCAAATGCCAACTTTGTATAAAAAAATGGGAAAAGTTGTCTTTTGCCGAGATATTTCTCTCACCCAGCATGGGTATATGTAAAATGACACCCCAAAACACATTGCCCAACTTCTCCTGAGTACGGAGATACCACATGTGTGACACTTTTTTGCAGCCTAGGTGGGCAAAGGGGGCCACATTCCAAAGAGCACCTTTAGGATTTCACCGGCCAATTTTTACAGATTCTGATTTCAAACTACTTACCACGCATTAGGGCCCCTAGAATGCCAGGGCAGTATAACTTCCCCACAAGTGACCCCATTTTGGAAAGAAGACACCCCAAGGTATTCCGTGAGGGGCATGGCGAGTTCCTAGAATTTTTTATTTTTTGTCACAAGTTAGCGGAAAATTATGATTTATTTTTTTTCTTACAAAGTCTCATATTCCACTAACTTGTGACAAAAAATAAAAACTTCTATGAACTCACTATGCCCATCAGCGAATACCTTGGGGTGTCTTCTTTCCAAAATGTGGTCACTTGTGGGGTAGTTATACTGCCCTGGCATTCTAGGGGCCCTAATGTGTGGTAAGTAGTTTGAAATCAAAATCTATAAAAAATGGCCGGTGAAATCCGAAAGGTGCTCTTTGGAATGTGGGCCCCTTTGCCCACCTAGGCTGCAAAAAAGTGTCACACATGTGGTATCTCCGTACTCAGGAGAAGTTGGGCAATGTGTTTTGGGGTGTCATTTTACATATACCCATGCTGGGTGAGATAAATATCTTGGTCAAATGCCAACTTTGTATAAAAAAATGGGAAAAGTTGTCTTTTGCCAAGATATTTCTCTCACCCAGCATGGGTATATGTAAAATGACACCCCAAAACACATTTCCCAACTTCTCCTGAGTACGGAGATACCACATGTGTGACACTTTTTTGTAGCCTAGGTGGGCAAAGGGGCCCACATTCCAAAGAGCACCTTTCGGATTTCACCGGCCATTTTTTACAGATTTTGATTTCAAACTACTTACCACACATTAGGGCCCCTAGAATGCCAGGGCAGTATAACTACCCCACAAGTGACCCCATTTTGGAAAGAAGACACCCCAAGGTATTCCCTGATGGGCATAGTGAGTTCATGGAAGTTTTTATTTTTTGTCACAAGTTAGTGGAATATGAGACTTTGTAAGAAAAAAATAAAATAAAAAAAATCATCATTTTCCGCTAACTTGTGACAAAAAATAAAAAATTCTTGGAACTCACTATGCCCCTCACGGAATACCTTGGGGTGTCTTCTTTCCAAAATGGGGTCACTTGTGGGGAAGTTATACTGCCCTGGCATTCTAGGGGCCCTAATGTGTGGTAAGTAGTTTGAAATCAAAATCTGTAAAAAATGGCCGGTGAAATCTGAAAAGTGCTCTTTGGAATGTGGGCCCCTTTGCCCACCTAGGCTGCAAAAAAGTGTCACACATGTGGTATCTCTGTACTCAGGAGAAGTTGGGCAATGTGTTTTGGGGTGTCATTTTACATATACCCATGCTGGGTGAGAGAAATATCTTAGCAAAAGACAACTTTTCCCATTTTTTTATACAAAGTTGGCATTTGACCAAGATATTTATCTCACCCAGCATGGGTATATGTAAAATGACACCCCAAAACACATTGCCCAACTTCTCCTGAGTACGGCGATACCACATGTGTGACACTTTTTTGCAGCCTAGGTGGGCAAAGGGGCCCATATTCCAAAGAGCACCTTTCGGATTTCACCGGCCATTTTTTACAGATTTTGATTTCAAACTACTTACCACACATTAGGGCCCCTAGAATGCCAGGGCAGTATAACTACCCCACAAGTGACCCCATTTTGGAAAGAAGACACCCCAAGGTATTCACTGATGGGCATAGTGAGTTCATAGAAGTTTTTATTTTTTGTCACAAGTTAGTGGAATATGAGACTTTGTAAGAAAAAAAACAAAAATCATAATTTTCCGCTAACTTGTGACAAAAAATAAAAAGTTCTATGAACTCACTATGCCCATCAGCGAATACCTTAGGGTGTCTACTTTCTGAAAAGGGGTCATTTGTGGGGTGTTTGTACTGTCTGGCCATTGTAGAACCTCAGGAAACATGACAGGTGCTCAGAAAGTCAGAGCTGCTTCAAAAAGCGGAAATTCACATTTTTGTACCATAGTTTGTAAATGCTATAACTTTTACCCAAACCATTTTTTTTTTTACCCAAACATTTTTTTTTTATCAAAGACATGTAGAACAATAAATTTAGAGAAAAATTTATATATGGATGTTGTTTTTTTTGCAAAATTTTACAACTGAAAGTGAAAAATGTCATTTTTTTGCAAAAAAATCGTTAATGTCACTACCAGAGCTTTGAGACGTTCTCACAGCTCTGTTTCTCCACCCCTGTGATGATGTCACTACTAGAGCTTGGAGGAGTTCTCTCTGCTCTGTTTCTCCGCCCCTGTGATTAGGTCTTTACTTTCTGTTTCCTTCCTCCCAGCTGTTCCTCCTGTGTTTGATTTCTCTGCCTTTAAATCACCCCTCCGCCTTTGTAGGGTGCGGATTATATTTCTCCTTTGAGTTGTATCTCTCACTTGAGCATCTTCACTTGTGTGCTATCATTTCACTGGACCTGTGTTCTGCTGCAGCAAGTACTCCGGATATTGCCAGCTGTCTTTGGATCTGTCTTCACTGCTGCCGCAGCTCCTTTAGTTAAGTGTGCAGACATTGTGTGTTTCTGTTTGCTTGCTGACTGGATCAGAGGCGACCCCGGTTCCGTCCATATACTGAGCAGGGCACCAGTGGCCGTGCCCCTTCCACTATTGTTGGGGTTACAGTGGTCATCAGTCTTAGGTACGCGGGCATGCCTCGATCCACCATTTGGATCCGGGCATGTGCTTAGCAGCATAGGGAGAGCTTTGAGGGTCTGACAGGGGTCACCCTTTATCCTCCCTAGTTTGGGTCCGGTCAGTAGCTTTATCCACTGTGTATGCTCTTGTTGCTCACATACAGCCGTAACATTATAATCCGCCAAAACCGTCCTTTTTTTACATGGATCCGCTTTCTGGCCTGGTTGACCGCATGCAGGGTCTTTCTTTGGAGGTAGCGGATCTCCGTCAATCTATGACTCAGCTTCAAGCATTGGGCTCTGCTCCGGCCCATGGAGTCTGTTGCGAGCCAAAGGTCTCACTTCCGGAAACGTTCTCCGGGGGCAGTGAGAATTTTGTTCGCTTCAGAGAGGCATGCAAACTCCATTTTTGCTTGTGTCCCCATTCCTCTGGTAATGAGAAACAGAGGGTGAGGATTGTCATCTCCCTGCTCAGGGGTAATGCTCAGACTTGGGCTTTTTCGCTGCCATCGGGGGATCCCTCCCTTCGATCCGTGGAAAGATTTTTTGTGGCCCTGGGGCAGATATATGATGACCCGGATCGTGTTGCTCTGGCCGAATCTAACTTACGTTTCTTATGCCAGAACAAACTGTCTGCGGAGCTTTATTGTTCTGAATTTCGGAGATGGGCAGCTGATTCAGGTTGGAATGATGCTGCACTCCGGAGTCAGTTCTGTCATGGTCTCTCAGAGAGACTGAAAGATGCGTTTGCTTTCCATGAGAGACCAATGTCCTTAGAGTCTGCCATGTCATTGGCAGTACGCCTTGACAGGCGTCTAAGAGAAAGAGACGAGACCTCTCTGTCCAGCCATTGTCAGTCTAGGGGCAGTGGTGCGGACTCATTCAGTGTGCAGGGGCCTCATCCTGTCTCGGTCCCCTCTGAGGAGGAGCCCATGCAGCTAGGTCGACTTGCCCCTGATTAAAGAGGATTTAGTCCTGAGAGTATGGTGTGTTTTTGTTGTGGGGGCATAGGTCATTTGGCAAATGTTTGTCCGTCTAGGAGATTCTTGAATTGTACTAAGAGTGATAGTAAGAGAAAAACCTCAAAAGGTAAATCATCAACCTCTGCTTCATCTGCTACTTTGGGAAAAGCTGATGTAGGAATTGATGCTTTTCCTCTGACCTGCAGTTCCCGTTTTCTCCTGTCTGCCAGGGTGGCGCTAGAGAGCAAAGTCATTTCTTGTGAGATTTTTGTCGATAGTGGAGCGGCCGTCAATCTTATTGACACTCAATTTGTAGCCGTGCATGGTTTTCAGGTTTGCACATAGGAAAAGGATATACCTGTTTTTGCCATTGACTCTGCTCCACTCTCACAGAGATCCCTGAAGGGCATTGTTCACAATATCCGGTTAGCTGTAGGTGACACTCATGTGGAGGATATATCTTGTTTTGTCCTTAACGGATTGCCTTCTCCTCTAGTTTTGGGGTTACCCTGGCTCAGTAGACATAACCCCACTATTGATTGGCAAGGAAGGCAAATAAATGAGTGGAGTGACTTTTGGAGAGAGAATTGTCTCACAGCGACTTTTGCAGAGGTGTCTACTAAAACTGTCCCATCATTTCTCTCTGATTTCTCGGACGTGTTTTCCGAGAGCGGTGTTCAGGAGCTACCTCCTCACCGGGAGTTTGACTGTCCCATTAACCTCATTCTCGGAAAGAGTCGCGATGCGAACTTATATCTCCGAGAGTCTCGACAAGGGGCATATTCGTCCCTCTAAATCACCTGTTGCCGCTGGGTTTTTTTTTGTTAAAAAAAAAGATGGCTCTCTGAGACCTTGCATAGATTTTAGGGAGCTGAACCGTATCATGATTCGCGATCCCTATCCCCTTCCTCTGATCCCGGACCTCTTCAACCAAATTGTTGGGGCCAAGGTTTTTTCCAAATTGGATTTGAGTGGCGCGTACAACCTAGTCAGGGTCAGAGAGGGGGATGAATGGAAAACGGCCTTTAATACCCCTAACGGGCATTTCGAGAACCTCGTTATGCCTTTCGGCCTGATGAATGCTCCGGCCGTCTTGCAGCATTTTGTTAACAGTATTTTCTACCATTTAATGGGGAAATTTGTATTGGTGTATATTGATGATATTTAGATTTTTTCCCCTGATGTTCAGACCCATCAGGATCATCTTTTTCAGGTTCTGCGGATTCTGCGGGAGAATAAATTGTACGCCAAGCTGGAGAAATGTGTTTTTATGGTATCGGAGATTCAATTTCTGGGTTTTCTCCTCTCTGCTTCTGGTTTTCGCATGGATCCGGAGAAGGTCCGTGCTGTACTTGAGTGGGAGCTTCCTGAGAATCAGAAGGCATTGATGCGCTTTCTGGGTTTTGCGAACTATTACAGAAAGTTCATTTTGAATTATTCCTCTGTTGTCAAACCCCTCACTGACATGACAAAAAAGGGGGCGGATTTTTCCTCTTGGTCGGAGGAGGCGCTTGCAGCTTTTTCTAAGATTAAAGAGAGTTTTGCGTCTGCTCCCGTCTTGGTGCATCCCGATGTTTCCTTACCTTTTATTGTTGAGGTGGATGCTTCCGAGGTGGGTGTGGGTGCGGTTTTGTCCCAGGGTCCTTCTCCTGCCAAATGGCGACCCTGTGCCTTTTTCTCTAAAAAACTCTCCCCGGCAGAGAGAAACTATGATGTGGGAGATAGAGAGTTGTTGGCCATCAAGTTGGCTTTCGAGGAATGGCGCCATTGGTTGGAGGGGGTCAGGCACCCTATCACCGTTTTTACCGACCATAAGAATCTGGCATACTTGGAGTCGGCCAGGCGTATAAATCCGAGACAGGCCAGATGGTCTCTTTTCTTCTCCAGATTCAATTTTGTTGTTACATTCCGCCCTGGGATAAAAAATGAGAAGGCGGATGCTCTCTCTCGCTGTTTTCCGGGAGGAGGAAACTCCGAGGACCCGGGTCCCATTTTGGCGGAGGGGGTAGTTGTTTCTGCTCTGTATTCTGATCTGGAGGCCGAGGTCCAGGCTGCCCAGACTGAGGCACCTGCCCGTTGTCCTTCTGGGAAGTTGTTTGTGCCTCCTGAGTTACGTCACAAACTCTTCAAGGAGCATCATGATACTGTTCTTGCTGGTCACCCCGGGAGTAGAGCCACGGTAGATCTCATTGCTCGGAGATTTTGGTGACCGGCTCTTCGCAAGTCGGTGGAGGATTTTGTGGCTGCTTGTGAGACGTGCGCTCGCGCTAAGGTCCCTCGTTCACGGCCTTCAGGTTCCCTTCTCCTGTTACCCATACCTTCCCGTCCTTGGACACACCTGTCCATGGACTTTATCACGGATCTTCCTCGTTCCTCAGGGAAGTCGGTGATCCTGGTGGTGGTGGACCGTTTTAGCAAGATGGCTCATTTCGTCCCTTTCCCTGGTTTACCCAATGCTAAAACGTTGGCGCAAGCATTTGTCGACCATATTGTTAAATTGCATGGCATTCCCTCTGATATTGTTTCCGATAGAGGCACGCAGTTTGTGTCCAGATTCTGGAAGGCTTTCTGTTCTCGCCTGGGGGTTCGGCTGTCCTTCTCTTCTGCTTTTCACCCGCAGTCGAATGGTCAGACTGAGCGCCTCAATCAGAATCTGGAGACATATTTGCGCTGTTTTGTGGCAGAGAACCAGGAGGATTGGTGATCATTTCTCCCTCTTGCTGAGTTTGCTCTGAACAACCGTCGTCAGGAATCTTCTGATAAGTCACCATTCTTTGGTGCATATGGGTTCCATCCGCAGTTTGGGACATTCTCGGGAGGGGCTCCTTCTGGTTTGCCTGAGGAGGAGAGATTTTCCTCGTCTTTGTCTACCATTTGGCAAAAGATTCAGAGTAATCTTAGAAAGATGAGTGAGAGGTATAAGCGTGTGGCTGATAAGAGACGTGTGCCTGGTCCGGACCTGAATGTGGGTGATCTGGTGTGGTTGTCTACAAGAAATATTAAACTGAAGGTTCCCTCCTGGAAATTGGGTCCCAAGTTTATTGGGCCTTATAAAATCTTGTCAGTTGTCAATCCTGTTGCCTTCCGTCTTGATCTTCCAAGGGTTTGGAAGATACATAATGTTTTTCACAGATCTCTCTTAAAACCATATGTCCAGCCCACGGTACCCTCCTCTTTGCCTCCTCCTCCGATTTTGGTTGATGGCAATCTGGAGTTTGAGGTTTCCAGAATTGTGGACTCTCGCATTGTCCGCGGTTCTCTTCAGTACCTCGTTCATTGGAAGGGTTATGGTCCTGAGGAGAGGATGTGGGTTCCGGCGTCGGACATTAAAGCCACTCGCCTCATCAGGGCATTTCATAGGGCTCATCCTGAGAAGGTGGGTCTAGGGTGTCCGGAGTCCACCCGTAGAGGGGGGGGTACTGTCACTACCAGAGCTTTGAGACGTTCTCACAGCTCTGTTTCTCCACCCCTGTGATGATGTCACTACTAGAGCTTGGAGGAGTTCTCTCTGCTCTGTTTCTCCGCCCCTGTGATTAGGTCTTTACTTTCTGTTTCCTTCCTCCCAGCTGTTCCTCCTGTGTTTGATTTCTCTGCCTTTAAATCACCCCTCCGCCTTTGTAGGGTGCGGATTATATTTCTCCTTTGAGTTGTATCTCTCACTTGAGCATCTTCACTTGTGTGCTATCATTTCACTGGACCTGTGTTCTGCTGCAGCAAGTACTCCGGATATTGCCAGCTGTCTTTGGATCTGTCTTCACTGCTGCCGCAGCTCCTTTAGTTAAGTGTGCAGACATTGTGTGTTTCTGTTTGCTTGCTGACTGGATCAGAGGCGATTCCGGTTCCGTCCATATAATGAGCAGGGCTCCAGTGGCTGTGCCCCTTCCACTATTGTAGGGGTTACAGTGGTCATCAGTCTTAGGTACGCGGGCATGCCTCGATCCACCATTTGGATCCGGGCATGTGCTTAGCAGCATAGGGAGAGCTTTGAGGGTCTGACAGGGGTCACCCTTCATCCTCCCTAGTTTGGGTCCGGTCAGTAGCTTTATCCACTGTGTATGCTCTTGTTGCTCACATACAGCCGTGACAGTTAAATTTCGATTAATAACAAAAAAAGTAAAAATGTCAGCAGCAATGAAATACCACCAAATGAAAGCTCTATTAGTGAGAAGAAAAGGAGGTAAAATTCATTTGGGTGGTAAGTTGCATGACCGAGGAATAAACGGTGAAATTACTGTAGGTCAGAAGTGTAAAAAGTGGCCTGGTCATTAAGGGTGTTTAAGCTAGGGGGGCTGAGGTGGTTAATACATACAAAATATACATTAGCATAAAATAACATGATGAAAAATGTAGGGACCCACTACTAGCACGGAGGGGCACACTGCAAAGGGAAGGCATGCTGGACATACACACACATAGGTGAGGGCATGCGTTCAGCACACACAGGGATTCTGGCTCAGACACACTGAACTTAACCAGATGAAGCGGGATGTGTCCTCGCTGAGGGCTGATGAAGGGGGTGTCTCTAGGTCAAAGCGTTGCGTATTATGTTAAACTGTATTACGGTATTGCCTTGAACACTCCTCCTATAGCTACTCTGTGTGTGTATCGCAGGTCGTTGTCATTACTAGGCAGTACAGCACGGCCTGCAATGTGTATTGCTGCCTGTAACTGTATACTGCTAAGCCAGCTTCACGCTATAAGATGCACAGAATATTTGGGGCCAAAATTGGGTCTTATAGTGCGAAAAATATGATATATTGAAGAAATCCACTGAAAGTTAACCCACTAGATGGTCCTGTATTATGACTTAAATATATTTTTTACTGTATATGCTTTAATTAATATAATCTGCAATTATGCTTAATATATAGGTGAGCAGCCAAAGAGCAGTGTGGGTGGCTGTTCCCCACGTCCAGGCCAGGTTTTGGGCTGGGGTTTAAAAACCCAGCCAGCAGCTCAGCTGGGGGTGGATTACCCTGCATTTGAAAGTGGAGCTGAGTAAACTCTGTGTTTGAGAGCCGCATGAGAGTCGTCTGCTAGGAGTCAGGCGCCCTAAAGCCCTGTGGACTGTCAGGTGATTTGTGTGATTCTGGGGACTCTGTGATGCATTTGTTTTTATTTTCTGCCTTTTTGTGTTAATAAACACTGGACTTTTGTTTTTCAACCATGGTCTTGCCTCTGTATTGCGTCCGCTTACCCTGCCTACCAGAACAAATCCCTACAATTGGTGGCTTGGAGCGGGCAAGCACAGTGAGGCTGGCGTAATAGCCGAAATATTTTGGGTTTGCACACGGGTGTATGTCGTTTATCAAACCTGCTAGATTTAAACCTGTGTCACGTGACAAAATGGAGGCTTTTTTGAAGGCCCTCATGGAGGCTAATCTGCAGCAGCAAGAGATCAACCTGCAGCAATGCGAGGCTAATAAGCAGCAGCAAGAGACCAACCGGTTGCTTCTACAACACGTGATGGCTTTGCAAACAGCAGGAGCAACCCCAAGTATCCACGATGCCCGGAAAGCAGTTTGTGTAGCGATAACTAAGATGACACCCACAGATGACATCGAAACAAACCTGACGATGTATAAGAAAGTGGCCACCAGGAAAAAGGCTGCCCCCGGACCAGTGGGCTGAGGTCATTGCTCCTTTCCTGGCATCAGAGTCTCAGCGCGTGTACTTCGATTTGCCGGACGATCAAGTGGCCAACTACTCAAAGGAAAAGGGGGAGATTTTGGCAAGACTGGGGGTGAATGTGCTGGTCCAGGCCCAGTGGGTGCATCAGTGGGAGTTCAACCCGGCTGAGCCCGTGAGACCCCAGTATTATAACCTGCTCAACCTTTTGCAAAAGTGGCTACAACCTGACGTGCTGAGCCCCACTGCTATGCTGGACCGGTTGCTAGCAGACAGGTTCTGGAGGGCTCTGCCACCCCCTCTCCAGCAATGGATTGGTCAGGTCTCTCCAGGTAATGCGCTGGAGATGGTCGACCTGGTGGAGTGCTATGAGGCTACCCGGAACTTACAGGGGGGTTATTTTGGGAGGGGGGCACTCAAATCCCGTGTCCCTCCGCTCCAGCGAATGGTGCCCACCAAACCTTCCTGGGATGAGGCTCCTGTGGACCCCGCTCCAATTGTCTGCTGGCGGTGTCGGGAGCCTGGCCATGTTTGAGCAGACTGTCCACAGCAGGGGGAACCCATGGACACGAACTATGGTTTCCGTCAATGATTTTATGCCAGGCCGTGGGTGCTCCGGAATCTCTGAACCACCTGTGCCAGGTGGAGGCAGGAGACACTCCAGCGGAGGCTCTGTTGGACTCTGGTGACCCTGGTAAGGGCTTCCTTGGTACACTCCTCTGAATATACTGGCCGTAAAGTAGGGGTCATGTGTATGCATGGGGACTTAAAAGACTACTCTACTGCTATGGTATCTCTGTCAACTGTTTCCGGCAGGTGGACCTACAAGGTGTCTGTCGCCACCAACCTCCACTATGAACTTATAATAGGGAGAGACTTCCTGGGCTTCCCAGTACTGTGTGCCGGCTACAAGAGTGACTGATACCCATGTGACAGGGGTAACCCTAGAAGAGTGTCCCGGTTCAGGGATCAGACCAGAACCCTGGGAACCTGAGTCCGAAGAGCCAGTGGTAGGGGTGACCACCACTTCGGTGGAAGAGGGGGGAAACAACCCCGCTAAGTGTAATGGTGGGAGACATGGAGGACTTGCCACCGGGGCCTGAGCTGGCAGACCTCAATGTCTCCGGAGATAATTTTGGTACTGCACAACAGCGGGATCCAAGCTTATTCCAAGCATGGGAAAATGTACTAATAATAGATGGTGAACCACAACAACCAGGGGCATAGTCGGTGTTCCCCCATTTTGTGGTTCATCAGGATATGTTGTATGGGGTAAATCAGCTGCGAGGTGAATCCATTAAACATTTGGTGGTGCCCCAAGTTTATCGCAAACTCGTGTTAGAGTTAGCCCACCAGGATGTTCTCGGGGGTCATCTGGGAATGCAGAAAACACAGGACCGGATACTACAACGGTTTTACTGGCCCAGTGTGTTTAAAGAGGTAGACGAGTTCTGTAAGTCTTGCTCGACCTGTCAGGCAACTAGCCCCCAGCACCTTTTTCGCAGTCCCTTGGTGCCTCTCCCGATCATCGAGGTACCGTTTGAGTGAATTGCTATGGACCTAGTAGGCCCAGTACCGAAGTCTGCTAGGGGACATCAACACATCTTGGTTGTCCTAGATTACGCCACTCGGTACCCGGAGGCAGTGCCACTGCGACATACATCGGCGAGACTTATGGCTAAAAAGCTAATAGAAATGTTCTCCCAAGTGGGGTTACCTAAAGAGGTCCTGACTGACCAGGGGACCCCTTTTATGTCCAACATCATGAGGGAACTCTGTAAGTTACTGCGTATTAAACAGTTACGGACGTCCGTGTACCATCCACAAACGGACGTACTGGTTGAAAGGTTTAACAAAACTCTAAAAACCATGTTAAAAAGGGTGATGTCCAAAGATGGAAAGGATTGGGACGTTCTTCTGCCCTATCTCATGTTCGCAGTGCGAGAGGTGCCCCAGGCCTCTACTGGGTTCTCGCCCTTCGAATTGCTATATGGCCAGACATCCTCGTGGTTTGTTGGACATAGCCAAAGAGGCGTGGGAACAAAAACCCACTCCGCATAAAAGCATCCTTGAATATGTTACCAACATGCAACAGAGGATAGAGAACATTTTGCCTCTTGTCAGGGAGCATATGGAGGCCGCTCAGCAAGCCCAGAGTCGGATCTATAATCGGCAGGCCCGGGTCCGGATCTTTAACCAGGGTGATCGGGTTTTGGTTCTGGTGCCGACCGTGGACAGTAAGTTCCTAGCCAGGTGGCAGGGGCCCTACGAGGTACGTGACAAAATTGGACACGTAAATTACAAGGTACACCAGCCGGGGAGGTGAAAGCCGGAGCAGGTTTACCATGTTAATTTACTAAAACCTTGGAAGGATAGGGAAACCTGTATGGAAGACAGTAGGCGACTGGGTTTTCTAGGGGAAGAGGTTCCGGCTCCTCTGTCTGATGCGAGGGCAGCGGTTGCCACAATAAAAATTGCTGACAGCCTCTCCTCTAAACCGGCTCAGGAGACCAGGGAGTTCGTTAGTCGGAACACAGATGTGTTCTCGGACCTTCCTGGACGCACTTCCGTAATCCAACATGACATTGTCACTGCGCCTCAGGCCAAAGTCCGGTTAAAGCCATACCGGGTGCCCGAGGCTCGGCGAAAAGCCATCTCGGAGGAAGTGCAGCTCATGCTGTGGCTAGACGTCATTGAGGAATCTAAAAGTGAGTGTGCCAGTCCTATAGTCTTGATACCTAAGCCAGATGGGACGTTACGATTTTGTAACGATTTTAGAAAGTTGAACGAAATATCTAAATTCGAAGCATATGCCATTCCTCGGGTAGATGAACTAATTGAGAAGTTAGGCCAAGCCAGGCATTTTTCTGTTTTGGACCTCACCAAAAGGTATGGCAGGTACCCTAGACGGAGGCTGCCAAAGAGAAAACTGCCTTCATCACACCAGAGGGGCTGTACCAATATAAGGTATTACCCTTTGGCCTGCATGATAAAAATCTGAAAAGTGAGGTGTGCATTTGTATTTAGCCCCCTGTACTCTGATACCCCTACATAAAATCCAGTGCGACCAACTGCCTTCACAAGTCACCTAATTAGTAAATAGAGTCCACCTGTGTGTAATTTATTTTTAGTAAAACTACAGCTGTTATGTGAAGGCCTCAGAGGTTTGTTAGTGAATACTAGTGATCAAACAGCATCATGAATATTCCAAGCTATGAACATCTCAAAGAGCACTGTTTAATCCATCATTTAAAAGTAGAAGGAGTATGGCACAAATGCAAAACAAAACATGGCCGTCCACCTAAACTGACAGGCCAGGAAAGAAGAGCACTAATTAGAGATGCAGCCAAGAGGCCCTTGGTCACTCTGCAGATATCCACAGCTCAGGTGGGAGAATCTATCCACAGGACAATTGTTAGTCGTGTAGTCTACAAATCTGACCTTTATGGAAGAGTGGCAAGAAGAAAATAAATTTTAAAAGCAAACCATATAAAGTCTTGTTTGTAGTTAGCCACAAGTCATAGAGGGGACACAGCAAACATGTGGAAGAAGATGCTCTGGTCAGATGAGACCAAAGTTAAACTTTTTGGCATAAATGCAAAATGCTATGTGTAGTGATTGGGGGTCTGGAGGTCTAATGGGTTCTGATTGGGGGTCTGGAGTTCTAATGGGGGGTCTGATTTTGGGTCTGGAGGTTTAAGGGTCCATTCACACGTCCGCAAAATTGGTCCACATCCGTTCCGCAATTTTGCGGAACGGGTGCGGAACCATTCATTTTCAATGGGGCCGCAAAAGATGCGGACAGCACACTTCCATTCCGCGGCCCCGCAAAAAAATAGAACATGTTCTATTCTTGTCCGCAGACACGGTTCGCAATTTGCGGACCGCAAAACACTTGCGTACGTGTGAATAGACCCTAATGGGGAGTCTGGAGTTCTAATGCGGGTCTGATTGGGGGTCTAGAGGTCTAAGATGTCTGTTTCTTAAACTATGCAGAGACGAGACACAGCTGAATGAAGGCACCATGGCATTCTGGTCTGAAAGGAGAATATGAGGATAGAGAATATCTACATCAGAGTAGAAGTCACTGGATATAAGAGGTACATATGTGGGGCTGTATTACCCTGTATGTTCTGTAGAGCAGCTTTCCAAGTATGTCTTTAAAGGGGTTGAGGATAGGTCATCAGTAGTAAAAAGAGGACAACCCTTTTAACAGTAGGACTGGATGGAATGGGTTAGGTTGAGAATTTGGCATGGGGGGGACATTTCAATTTTTGCCTCAGGCAGCAGAAAAGCTAGGTGCACCCCTGACCCGTGACACAAAGCACTGAGGGAAGGGGGGGAGGGCAAGCTGAACTTTTGCACCAGGGCCCATAAGCCTTTAGCAACAACCCTACCCTGAACACACCATCATGGTAAAGGCAGCATCATGCAGTGGGGATGTTTTTCTTCAGCAGGGATGGGGAAGCTGCTCAGAGTTGATGGGAAGATGGATGGAGCTAAATAAAGGGCAAATCTGGAGGAAAACCTAGTAGAGGCTGCAAATGACTTGAGACTTGGGTGGAGGTTCACCTTCCAGCAGGACAACAACCCTAAACATAAAGCCAGAGTTGGAATGAAATGGTTTAGATCAAAGCATATTCATGTGTTAGAATGTCCCAGTCAAAGTCCAGACCTAAATCCCATTTAGAATCTGTGGCAAGACTTGAAAATTGCTGTTGACAGACGCCCTCCATCCAATCTGACAGTTTGGACTAATTTGAAAAGAAGAATGTTCAAAGCTGGTAGAGACAGCCCCAAAGACTTGCAGCTGTAATTGCAGCAAAAGGTGGTCCTACAAAGTATTGACTCAGGGGGTTGAATACAAATGCACGCCACACTTTCCAGATTTTTATTTATTACAAATCTTGAACACCATGTATCGTTTTATTTTCATTTCAGACATACATGCTGCTAACTTGTGTAAAAGAGGAAAAAAAGACAATGCAGCAGCACCCTGCAAATCAGATAAAGTACAATAATGCCAAACATGATAGTGCTAATGCTACGTATATTTATAAAATGAGATGCTTGGCCAATGCATTTCGTACAAAACCATCTGAGCCGTCTGCCGTACATCAAGGCGATCTCTGTTAGACGGGTCCTAACACTAAATACTACCTGTTATGCGCCATAATGGAGTGCAAGCTTGCGGGTGTAACATGAAAAAGCGTGGAAAAGTTCAAGGTGTATAAATACTTTTTCAAGGCACTGTATTTGCTTTCACCAAGTGAAAAGTAATTGTGGATGAGGGTAAATTTTATAAGTTCCACCACAGATTCAGTGCCAAATCTTCTATCTTTCATAAAAACACTGCACACTTTTAATCCATCCTGGTAGGGAATGCTAGAATACAAATAGTCTACATCAATGGTAGCCAGAATTGTTCCCTCTGGTAGGGAACCTAGTAATTATAGTCATAGTAAGGTGGGTTCTTTTCAAGTTTTCCTATTGAACCTTACAATGGCTATGTTTTGGTGGTCAAAGAGATGGATAGAGTATTTCTCCCGGTCTAATTTGCCTTTCATAATGTACTGGAGCCATCCGCATTAAGACATTTTTGATACCTGATTTGGTTAGTTATAGACATTGCAAACAAGCCTTTTAATAAATGGCAATGCATGTGTTACACAAATTGTGAATTAGTGCCTTTGGATGTGAAGACATTTCCACACGAGGCTTATATTAAAATGAAAGCTGAACTGGCACTAAGAAAGGTCAAAGAAATGAATACAAATCAGCAATGGAAATATATCATACTGAAGTTTAAACACATTGCATATTACTCATAATAACTACTTAGGATGACAAATCAAAGGCAGTGAGGCATGCAATCCGTAATCATTTACTTCTCCAGATACGAGAATGGAAGGTGCATACAGTGCTCTAGCCGGCTGCCTCCTCTGACATAGGCTTGGAAAAGATGGCAGAGCAATCTGAATTTAACTCAGATTAATGTCATTTTGTTTTAGCATCAACCTTCAGCTTCTTACAATAGAGCACTGCCACCACCTTAGAAAACCACAGTTTGGCTTGCAGCACAGGAACCATTACTTGTCTAATTTTCCTAATTAAATTCACAACTGAGCATTAGTACATACGATTAGTTAAAATAACATTAGCCCTTCTGAGGCAATGTAAACATATGGGACTTAATGGCAAATATATCATTCAGCACTAAATTATTTAAAATGTAAATTGGGAATGTTTCTAAACCTTTGAAGTGATTTCTCCTAGTTCTGAACATTTTAATTTGCAACTACACAAATCTCTCACCAGGACACCTTAGTGCAATTAATTGGATGAATTTTCCAAATGTACTAAATAAGAAAAAACTAAATGCCTTTAAATTTTATATTGATTGTCTTCAATAACCTGTCATAAACCTAACCATAGGATAACAGGGAGTAATGTGGAAGCAGGGGATGACTTTCCAAGAAGGTAGAGAGGCAATAGTAGGAAACAGTATGGCAGCTAGCCAGGAGCAACAGGACGTAAAGAGTTCAGCTACCAGGGTAGGCTGAACAACAGGGTTGAAATCAGAAGAGCCTCTGCAACTCCATGATAACAAGAAGTCATAAATGGTATGGCAGGTTTCTGCATGCAGTTTTGGAGGCCAAAACCAGGAGTGAATTCAAAACAGAGGAGAAGTTATATTTGTCCTTTATACTTTCTCTCCTTTTATGATCTACTCCTGATTTTAGCTTCTTAAACTACATACAGAAACCTGACCATGTGGCGGTACCCTATGAGTAAAGCTTGAAAACCAATATGCAAGGGTTCAGGTGGGTCACTTTAAGGCTGGATACATGCATGGACTTTTCAGTGCATTCTTCTTGGTCATACATATATGGATACAAAGGATTCGATTGGTGCCAATATGATACCATGGTTGTACATTCTCAGCTTTCTTCACTCACCTGAGGCTGTCTTATACACACTGTATAAGGGGTTGCGGTTGTCTTTAGAATTCCAAATTTGAAGTCCTATCAGTCTAGCACATACAAAGGTTAGACAAAAGTCTATTTTGATTCATAATTTCCCATTGACTGGAATCCTCATTGTCCATATGTGAACCAGAGCTCTGAGTAGGTGGTAGGAAACTGATTCTGGCATATTCTAAGGTGGTCATGATACTTTGAGATTTAATGGGGTATTCTGGTTACTACCTTATTCACTGGAGAATGTCATCTGCTGCTACAGTACATTCTTTCTCTATAGCACTGCCAGAGATAGATGAGCACTGTAGTACTTTGGTATTTTCAGCAGTCCCATGAACTGAGCGGCAGGACATATGCTTAACCTGCCACCCCATGAGGAAGAGGCAACTGGACCCATTCTCCGGACTGATTCGGGTTCCAGCAGTTGGACCACTACTGCTCAATTAGTGGATAGGAGATAACTTGTATAAGCAGAATACCTCTTTAAGATCCTGCTATCTAATTCAAACAATGTGCAATGTTTAAAAATTATAAAAGTATCTTGCTTTACTGTACTTCATTTTACAGCAATGCAGCGGCGCATCAGATTGGCACTCAAAGGTGAGGTAAATAATAATGGTGCATATGTAAAAAAAAGATTTGAGATTTTAATGGTCATTTTACATGATCTCTTTATGGCTGGATTCACAGATGCAGTTTTTATAAGATTTTGGATGTTTTTAAACCTAAAATCAGGAGTGAATACAGTATGAAAGAAAAAGGAAAAAAGGAAAAATGTATGCTTTTATTTCCTTCTATTTCGTATCAACTTTGGTTTAAATGAGTTGTCAGAATAAAAAAAAAAAAGATAATATTAACCCTTTCACAAGCTCAATACTTTTATATACATGCTAACTGCCTATGTCCCATGCATTTAGCACATATATAAACATTTGCAGCATCACTTTAATCCAGAGTCCTATACATGTACAGTGCCAGGTAAAAGCTCCTGCTCCTGCAACCTAGAAAGAGCAGGTCAGGTCCCTGGCTGTCAGTGACAGATGAGGACTCAGAGAATAAGACATTACTGCTTCTGCCTTCTCCACTGCTAGGTGCATAGTGTTCAGTGAATGGAGGAAGTGGCTACATTGCATCCTCTATAGGACCCAGTGATCGCCTGATCTTAGTAGACCCTGATATGCTTTGCCTGTGTTCAGTGCCCCCACAGAAGGCTGTTTACCCCTGTAACTTGGGCTCCTGTGGATGCCCCAGTCACAGTGAAAAAGTGCAAAATAAAGTGTAATTGTCCCCCAGAGGTCTTATAATGGTCTCTTGGGGGAAATGTTATGTACCAGAAATAAATTTGATAAATAAGTAAAAAGAATCTAATAGAAATCTAATACAAATAAAAGAAAAATGTAAAAAAATAAAAAACACCCACGTCAACTAAAACCATCACCCCATGCATGTGCACCTATTTGAATAATTTATTTTGGTGTCAGTTTATACTTAAAAATTACTTTTTGACATTTTTTAAAACGCACACTAATAAAAAGGCTTAGGCAATAAAGTTGCCAAAATCATTTTTGTAGTCCAACAAATTAAAAAGTTACAACCTGTTAGGAAATCTCAACGTCCCACTTGGTACCCCTGGTACCGAACTTCTAGTATCGGCTTGGTTTGAGTCTTGTTCTGACGTCAAGAGGGCGCTTCACTCAGTAGGGAATAATAGACACAACAATGATGTACTGAATGAATGCTCTAAAGTTTATTATTAATACACACAGATTATATAGAGGGGTTTACGCCCCCATATTAGCATATCAACGTAAGTTATTTATTCAACCTATCATAAATCAACATGTTCTAATCTACAGGCAAATAGAGCAAAGAGCAGAACTTCCATATTTGGGGAAACATCTGGGCGTAGTGCCAAAGAGATAAGTTTCATTTTACAGAGAACAGAAACTGATACAGAGAACAGAAACTGATACACAAACAAAGAAGCTTCTACATGTTGTATAACATGGATTCCCTTCAAATCCCCTCTTAGAACCTTTAGTGTATCACACTACATGGTTCTTTCCTTTCTTGTCCCTTTTCTCTCTATATGATATTAGATACTTTTTATACCCTTCTGGGCTTTGATCCTCCTGGGATAAGAGAGTTTGATATAATGACATATTAGAGATCCCCTTTTCAAGCATTCATCTCACACAAGGAATAACACATAATGCTACTACACCTATTACTATTGGTTAGTAAACTCAATAAAGTCATCGAGGCCATTGCAATCTTAATCAATGCGCTCGACCATTTCCCAAAACAGGGGGAGAGGATCTTCATGTTGGAAGTCAGGGCTGTCTGCCCCCGTTAGTACCTCTGGGCCTCGTTGGAGGTCAGGGCTGTCTGCCCCTGTTAGTACCTCTGGGCCTCGCTGGAGATTGTTCAGTCAGCACGGTTGTTCTGATTACTGCGACCACGGTAGTAGGTGGGCCATATACGAAATCACCTTGGGCTCTTCCTTTCTTCAGTGTTTTGATCACCACCTCATCCCCCACCCTGTATGGGTGGGTGGGTTCCTGTGGAAGAGAGGGAGACTTACAAGCAACTTCTTCCTCAGTTGTATTAAGTACCTGTATCAATGTGGTGACATATTCTTCCTTTTATTAAATCAAGGTCCCCTTCCTGTACTATCATTGGGTGTCTGGCCCAGGGGGTGGGGAAAGGCCTCCCCATGAGTATCTCAAATGGTGATAACCCTAACTTCTTATTAGGTGTCATCCTTATTTCTGCAAGTATTATGGGTAGGGTCTCTTTCCATTTTTAAAAGGTAACTGCAGTGGCCTTCCTCAATTTGTCCTGTTCATGCGTTCCACAATTCCTGAGCTCTGTGGGTGATATGGAATGTGAAATTTCCATTCTATCTGTAGTAATTTAGCAATTTCCTTGTTGAGTTTAGAGGTGAATGCTGTTATGTTCTACTCCATGGAAATGTGCTATAAAGATGTAAGCACTGTGTTGGGGAATGCATGGCTTCCCCTCTTTGCAGACTAATCCTGTCTTAGGATTTTTCTGCAATACTGGATAACACCAGTCTTGCCGTTCCTGTTCAGTGGCCTACCTTTGAAGATCAGTAAGCATTTGCGACATCTCAGGGGTTGCAGGTGCCAGACATGGCATCTCCCAATGGTTACACGGACCTGTGGGGTTGCATTTGGCCACTCATTTCGCCACCTTATCTGCCAGCGCATTGCCCTGTGAGACATGATCCTTGCCATTGGTGTGTGCCTTGCAGTGGACAATTGCTAATTGTGAGGGTAGTCTGATGGCTTCAAGTAGATCTGTGACCAACTGTGAGTGTGAGATGCGCTTACCATCTGCTGCCGTGAATCCTCTTCTCTGCAACATCATACCATGGTCCCACACTACCCATGTGCGTACCTACTATCGGTATAGATGGTCACAGGTCTGTCAGCATGTAGAATACATGCTCTAGTGAGTGCAATGAGCTCAGCTGCCTGTGCAGACTGCAATTATATGGGTTTCGCCTCTAGGACGACATCTGGGAGCATAACAATGGCGTAGCCTGTACAGTATTTGGTGTCATTTGGTCTGGTGCATGACCCATCCACAAAAACTTCTGGAGCTCCTACAATGGGTGTGGATGACAAATCATGTCTTGGAGAGGTTTCATGTTCTAGGACCTGTAAACAGTCATGTGTGTCTGCGAGGCAATCTTCCTGTCCTTTAAGGCCTAAGAGAGCATTCAGTATTGGTGCTGGACCTGAGGTGTGGGAAGCATACTTGATTTCGAGTGCGGGATCACTGAGTAGTATTACCTCATATCCTGAAAGCCTCTGTGCAGACATGTGTTGAGTATGGATGCCCTTGAGTAGGCCTACAACATCATGAGTGGTGTGCAAAATGGTGTAATGTCCCATTGTGAAAGGAGTTGCCAACTCTACCATCATAGCACAGGCTGCAAGAGAACGCAGACATGCCGGCATCCCTTGGACAGAAGTGGACATTACCTTCGAGAAAAATGCACATGGGCACAACTTGCCTCCATGTTCTTGTGTCAGTACGCCCGCCATGGTTTTACAGTTTTGTCGTGCAAACATGTGGAAGAGCAGTTTGTAGTCAGGGAGGCCCAATCCTGGACTTGACATTAATGAACATTTCAAATAATCAAATGCATTGTACATAATTATACAGTAATTTTGTTAAACCCAAATCATCTTATATACCATGTGGTCTTAGTTAGTGTTGCACATATATAATAATTTTTGTTGAAAAGCTGGATTCCCACATTACACTGCTTGGGAAAGAAGAAAGAAAATTATTAAACAATTCTTTGTCTTCCATAATGTTATTACACATATAACATCACTTACTCTGCATGATTCCCTCCCCCCTTTTTTCTTTGCCTGCTTCTCTTATCTCAGGAATGTTTCTCTGTTAAGGCAGGGAAAGTGAATCAGCCCATCACAGGACGTTCAACCGTCTTAAATATTCCTCAAACTTTTACAGATACTGCACCAGACAATACTGTGTCTTCTCACACTCTGGAAAGTAGAACTACTTCAACAGAGATATATTTCTAACACCTTCATGTTCTGTGGCTCACACTAGGTACAATACTTATCCATTAACTGACCATATTTTACTGCTCTAATCTCTAATGTTAGGGCTATGGATCTTCCCTATTCAAACACACACATATCATTAGGGTAACAAAACTTAACCAGTTCATTTCTGAACATTTAACACAAGCGCCTTTCTGATTGCAGACACTGGGGCACTTTCTTTCTTGCTAGTGCCATCAATTAACATCCTGACACTGCTCTGTTTTCTCACTCATTAGAACCCCCCTTCACCATCACAGGAGTTCTGATGTCCACAGTCTATAAGATCTAACTTCACAGATTCTTACAGATTTTCATCCCTGTTGCCAGCTGTCCGGGGCCACACTTTTTAACACTCTTTTTCACATTTTAACTTTCAATTCTCCATTAATATCACATCCTGCCAAATTGTCTACCCATGGGTTACCTAGGAAGTAATTTGTGGGACTACACCGGGCAACATAAACTTTACATGTTTCTCCCGTCTCAGGTTTGGGGTAATCTGTTTTTGACCCTTGTACCCCCATTCCGTCTGATATTTTAATGATGCCACTTCTCTAGGACTGACTGTACTGAACCGCAAAGGCTCCGACAAATCCTGTCAACTTAGATGAAGGACTCAGGTCTGATCACAAAATATCAGAGAGTTTCATCAAACATATAATTTGTTGTTTTGGTCCGCCACTTGCGTTCACCTATCCCCGGGTCAACGGAATGCTCCTAGCCGGGAGGGTGGGGCGTCTTGCAGACCTCCGCAACACAGTAAAATAACAATACAATGTTCTTATAACTCCATGCAAATAGTCAACTTCAGTCCGTACACTTACCACCTGGACATCAGTATCCTTATATCAACTCTAATATTCTTATACTCTAAACAATTTAAAAAAAGAGTGGTTTGAGTCTTGTTCTGACGTCAGGAGAGCGCTTCACTCAGTAGGGAATAACAGACACAACAATGATGTACTGAATGAATGCTCTAAAGTTTATTATTAGTACACACAGATTATATAGAGGGGTTTACGCCCCCATATTAGCATATCAACGTAAGTTATTTATTCAACCTATCATAAATCAAAACGTTCTATTCTACAGGCAAATAGAGCAAAGAGTGGAACTTCCATATTTGGGGGAAACATCTGGGCGTAGTGCCAAAGAGATAAGTTTCATTTTACAGAGAACAGAAACTGATACACAAACAAAGAAGCTTCTACATGTTGTATAACATGGATTCCCTTCACAACCGTTAAACCACCACATGTGCTGAATCACAAAAAAGTGTGTAGTCATAAAGACCTTTTCAGGCCTGGTAATGAAAGGATTAATATCTGCAGTTATGATGTCATGTTCTTAGTTGCAGCAATAACATCCCGTTCACCGCACATGAACACTGCAGCCAATCACTTGCCTGGGTGGTATACAGCACAACTGCTAAGGCCAATGATTGCCTGCTGATGTTACATTAAAGGGATTCTGTCACCTCTTTTTACCCTATAGAGTTGCAGACATGCTATCGGCGATCTAGCCGTGCATGTCCGCATCTCTATAGGGTAAAAAGTATAGTAAAAGTAAGTAAAAAATATACTTGTCCCAAAGGTCTGTGTGGTTTTATTTAGGGGAAAAAATGATTTTACATATATGTAAATGAGCCTGGTAAGAAGCCCAAGGGGCTGTACTAACCGTTCTGGAGCCCAGCCACGCCCCCCTGTGAAGGAGCCCAGCACCGCCTGTAACCAGCAATCTCCTCCTTGCTCACAAAGTCAGATCGCCGTAATCTTGTGATGGGCGAGCTCGCGCATGCGCAGTGCCGGCATAGTGTTCCTTCCCTTTGCTGGCATCAGCCTCAGGGAAGGAACTGCGCATAGCAAGATTACGGCGATCTGACTTCGTGAGCAAGGAGGAGATTGCTGGTTACAGGCAGTGCTGGGCTCCTTCACAGGGGGGCGTGGCTGGACCCCAGAACGGTTAGTACTGCCCCTTGGGCTCCTTACCAGGCTCATTTACATATATGTAAAATAATTTTTTCCCCTAAATAAAACCACACAGAGCTTTGGGACAAGTATATTTTTTACTTACTTTTACTATACTTTTTACCCTATAGCAGTGGTTCTCAACCTTTCTAAAGCCGTGACCCCTTAATACAGTTCCTCATGTTGTGGTGACCCCCAACCATTACATTTTTTTCCTTGCTACGTCATAACTAATTTTGCTACTGTTATGAATTGTAATGTAAATATCTGATATGCAGGATGTATTTTTATTGCTACAAATTGAACATAATTAAAGCAGAGTAATTAATCACAAAGACATCCACAGATCCCCCCCTAAACAGTGCCATCCACAGATCCCCCCTAAACAGTGCCATCCACAGATCCCCCTCCCCTAAACAGTGCCATCCACAGATCCCCCCTAAACAGTGCCATCCACAGATCCCTCCTCCCCTAAACAGTGCCATCCACAGATCCCCCCTCCCCTAAACAGTGCCATCCACATATCTCCCCCCTATACAGTGCCATCCACAGATCCCCCCTAAACAGTGCCATCCACAGATCCCCCCTCCCCTAAACAGTGCCATCCACAGATCCCCTCTCCCCTAAACAGTGCCATCCACAGATCTCCCCCCTAAACAGTGCCATCCACAGATCTCCCCCCTAAACAGTGCCATCCACAGATCCCCCCTAAACAGTGCCATCCACAGATCCCCCCTAAACAGTGCCATCCACAGATCCCCCCTCCCCTAAACAGTGCCATCCACAGATCCCCTCTCCCCTAAACAGTGCCATCCACAGATCTCCCCCCTAAACAGTGCCATCCACAGATCTCCCCCTAAACAGTGCCATCCACAGATCCCCCCTAAACAGTGCCATCCACAGATCTCCCCCTAAACAGTGCCATCCACAGATCCCCCCCTAAACAGTGCCATCCACAGATCCCCCTAAACAGTGCCATGCACAGATCCCCCCTCCCCTAAACAGTGCCATCCACAGATCTCCCCCCTAAACAGTGCCATCCACAGATCCCCCCTAAACAGTGCCATCCACAGATCCCCCCTAAACAGTGCCATCCACAGATCCCCCCTCCCCTAAACAGTGCCATCCACAGATCTCCCCCCTAAACAGTGCCATCCACAGATCCCCCCTAAACAGTGCCATCCACAGATCCCCCCTAAAGAGTGCCATCCACAGATCCCTCCTAAACAGTGCCATCCACAGATCCCCCCTCCCCTAAACAGTGCCATGATGGCACTGTTTAGGGGAGGGGGGATCTGTGGATGGCACTGTTTAGGGGGGGATCTGTGGATGGCACTGTTTAGGGGGGATCTGTGTGCCATCCACAGATCTCCCTCCCCAACGCTCACAGCAGTATATTTATAAACTAATCAGTAACTACTTTAACTTTAATCATTGCTCATTGCTGAGCTCTTTACTTGGATTATAATTTATTTGGATATGGGATATCTTACTTTGTCTTAGCTCCGGTAATAGCAGGCAGTGCAGGGGCGGCGCTCACTCACTGATGTCACGCGCCTGCTCCTCCCACTAGGCGGCGCAATGAGCTCAGCAATGAGCAATGATTAAAGTTAAAGTAGTTACTGATTAGTTTATAAATATACTGCTGTGAGCGGTGTGGCCCTGTATATTCTAACCCCCAGGCAGGATTTGAGTCTTTACGATCTCACTGAGCTCGTAAAACTCAGATCCGATGGTATATTCTAACCCCCAGGCAAGCGTCCCCGTCACCATGGGAACGCCTGGGGGTTAGAATATACCATCGGATCTTCTGAGTTACTCAGCCGCAAAACAAGCACCGGCGACCCCCCGGAAAGGGCCGATCGACCCCCAAAGGGGTCGCGACCCCTAGGTTGAGAACCGCTGCCCTATAGAGATGCGGACATGCACGGCTAGATCGCTGTTAGCATGTCCGCATCTCTATAGGGTAAGTAATGAAATGAACACGAAATTCACGCTTAACTTTGGGGGCACCAGTTTGGACTTCCTCGACGTTCGCATGACCACTGAGGGGAACACTCTCACCACTCTCACCACCACCGGTTTTCGAAAACTCACTGCCACCAATTCCTTACTTCATTATGACAGTTACCATCCACGTAGCGTAAAACAGGCTGTCCCTTATGGACAATTCATACGTCTTAAACGTATCAATAGCACAGAAACAGGGTATAGTAAGCAGGCCCAGGAATTGAAAGAAAGACTTATACAGAGAGGTTACCCAGAGTCAGAACTCGATGCAGCCTTAGAGAGAGCAGGCAGTTTCACACAGGATGAACTTTTGAAGAAAAGTAGTTCTAACTTCAGAAGACGGGTCACCAACAGGTTTACATTCGCCTTCAAATATAGCCCCTTAGCGGAGACTATTAAACAAGTGATTTACAAAAATTGGGACATCCTCAAGAATGAGGAGGGTCTCCAAGATTTAACGCATAACAAACCACTCATCACCTTCAAGAAGTGCCATACAATTAAGGACAAGTTAGTAAGAAGTAGGCTTAAGGAAAATAGAACCAGCAATTGGCTTACTGAACGTCTTCCTATCGGAAATCATAAATGTGGGGACTGTTCCTTCTGCCAATACATCTACCAGGGCAAATATCAATTTTTTGCAGGCATTAAACAGAGTGAAACCGTTTTTGACATGCAGGACCAAATACGTGGTCTACCTGGTTCTGTGCACCTGCAGGTCTTTTTACATAGGGAAGACTGTTCGCCCTATGTATGAGAGATTCAGGGAGCACATCCATTCAATCAAGTCAGGAAAAGGTTGCCCTAGATTGATAGAGCATGTCCGGAGTAGGCATGACAAAAATACCAAGTGTCTAAAATTTGCAGCTCTTGAACACATTCCAATTCCAGCCCTAGGTGGAGATAGACACCGCCTCCTCCTTCAGAGGGAGGCAGAGTGGATCATCCGTACTGCCGCTATGGGCCCTTTAGGATAAAATGATCGAAACAATCTAAGTGTCTTTCTATAATAGCTAGAGGTCTATGCCATAGATATGTGTATTGCCAGTGTCAGGGAATAGTTTGTTCTTACCCCTCTCATCCTGGTTTGGATGAGGACATCTTAACGTCCTGTGTTGCCTAGGCAACATGGACGCATTAAAAGGAGCGCAGAGCAAGAGCGATGAGGTTAGAGGCCAGAAGAAGCGCAAGTGCGCGAAACGGCCGTCGCCAGCTGATCACTCAGTAGCTCAACG
This sequence comes from Bufo bufo, assembly GCF_905171765.1. Lineage (NCBI taxonomy): Eukaryota > Metazoa > Chordata > Amphibia > Anura > Bufonidae > Bufo > Bufo bufo. Next base: position 528,376,147 of record NC_053391.1, on the reverse strand, counting down.
ATGTATGTCCGCCCCAGCCCGTGTAACCTACCTCGATTGTGTGAATAAAGAAGTTTACCACTACTGCAATTGGTGAGTGCCGCTGTTGTTTCTTATCTTCGGATCACACAATAATTTGCTTTATACTATTTCAGCAGCAGAGCACCACATTACATTGCTTTAATCAGGACTGGCTTTCACAGTATACCACCCCTTACCTGATGAGGTTTGCGGCAGTGCCGCCTCACGTCTCCTTGTTCCAGTAGATAGTGACACATCTCCTTTTTTTTCTAATCTGTTTTTATTTTCTGATTGTAGATTTTTTTATTTTATTTTCTGAACATGATTATGGGAGTTGACATCTTGCCTGAGCTGTTCTAAACAGCATTTATACAGCATTTAAAAAAAATCGCTTTACGGCAGCACCATGGGCCATAGACACAATGGTCAGGAGGGGACCTCATTGACTTCTATGGGAGAGTTTTCTAGGCAATGTGGCCTGTGCAGAGGTTATTGTTCAAGGAAGGAATAGATAAGCTTTGACAATCGCCTACTGTGAATGGTGGATCCTGTCTTATCTATACACAGAGGTGACATCATTACAGGCAGGTGTAGAATGGTATATAACTGCAGTAAAGTGATCTGTACAGAACAAGAAGTGCCGCCAATTATTAGACATAGTGGCCTGTGCAAAACCTGCAGGATTTTATTTAATTTTTGTTTAAATATATCAAAAATTCTTTAAAAAATATGTTAAACATAAAAAAGGGATTTAAACCGCAAGTCATTTTCCTATGACACATTCCCTTTAAGCTTAATATGTGAATGCAGCCTATCACTATAAAAAATATTCCTTTTTTCTGACTTATGGAATTAAAAAATATATAACTCAGAGCTCAAAAATCACACGTACAGTGTTCACATATTTTTTCACCAAATAATAGCTGTGTGATGATTTATTCAGCACTGTTAACATTAGATTAGCATAGAAAATCACACTTGTCAAATGTTGCAAACCACAATAACAAATGTAATATTTATCATTACAAAAAAAATCTCACATTGACCGAGATGTCATGAATTCACTTATGCCACTGTCAAAGATGAGAATTATATTTGTATTTTGATTATTTCTAACTTTTTCAATTCATTTGAAGGAAGAGGTTTAACATATGCCTTGTAATTGTCACCTAGCGTCAGCTGTCATCCTCTATCCCTGACTGATAGACAGTGTGACTACACATATAATCTCAAGTGACAGGCACATTTACAGAAGCTTGTCTCTTTTCATAACCTCACCATTTTTACATGTGAGCACAATATATGCAGAATATCTTTATGTACGCTATGGAGTCAAATATATATTACATTTCTTACAGATATAAATACAAAATATACACACAAATTGTTAAATATGCCTAGTTTAAAACCTAGTGCTATCTTAACTTAAAGGGGTTGTCGGAGTTATTTAAAAGCTTAGGCATTCCCTGTAAATGACCTAAAATAAATGAATGGATACTCACCTGTTTTCTCCTCTGCTTCTTCCTGTGCTATGCTCCGGTCATAAACTCTGCTTTTTGCTTTTCTGGCTGCAGTGATGACATTCTGTGCACAGCTGCAGCCAATCACTGGCCTCAACAGAGACATCCCATGCATGGTTGAGTCCAGCGATTGGCTGCAGAGATGACTTGTGCACAAAACATTACCTCTACAAGCCAATAAGATGACAACAGCGGGAGGACCGGAGTACAGCACTGGAAAAAACTGTGGAAATACATTTGTTATTTTGTACCATTTACAGGGGTTACCAAAGTTTTTATAAAACCCGGACAACCCCATTGGGGGCCCCATACACATTAGTGTACTGTAGGCTGAACTCACCAAGAACAGGAAGCCATAAATGAGGTCTGGGGAGAGAAGAATTGGGTGAAATTAATATATTTACTCAATCCTTTTATTCTTATAAAAAGATAAGCCAAAAGACAAAGAAGTGTCTGGCAGCAGCTTTCTCCGTTCTCCCCATAGAATATATGTTCTGACTTCATACCATTTCACACAGTGTGCAGTCTGACATTCAGCATAAATCATTCCTGTCTTCCAAATAAGAGGACTGTTCTTTGTAGTCTAACTTGTTTATTGGCAAAACAGGATTGTTTGGTAAAACTACAAGAATACAAATAACATGTATAAGTATAACGTACAGAATAGCATGTAGTATAACATTTGCATTGATAGTGAAAGCACATGGTAAAATGGCTGCCTATACATAGGATTACATGTCTAGCTAACAGTAGTAACTCCCTGAGTAACAATTATAACTAAACAGCTCTGCATAACATAATGTCCCTGAAACAAAGGTAGATCTCTCACCAGATATGATTTTACAAGGATGGTGGAGTTTGAGAAGGAGACATGCATAGGACAGCTCTGCTGATGTGTCCTGGTGACTAGAGGCTTCTCTTTCCCAGAATGCTTTGCACTCCAACAATGCTTTGCACCACCCACAATGCAGCAGTCTTTGTAACAGGAAAAACAAAGAGTAATATAACTTAACACCGCTAGATGGTGATATAACCACACTAATCACTACAGAAATGCCAAAACTGAGGAAGACGTGATCTGTAATGATCATTTGCACCGCAGCCTCTTCATATAGAAAAAAAACATTTAACTAAAATGGAGGGAGGGGACCAAGTTGGGTAGACAGCCCTGGACCTATCATGCACTTAATCCGCCCCTGGTCATCACAGCGATCATTGAATCACTGCTGCAGCTCCAAACTGAAAGGTGTTTATCACTAATGAGGTAGACCTTTTAATGGTGCAGTGATAACAGTGAAACATGTTGGGTTATAGTATTTCCATGTTCTAATGTAATGGCATATTGCTAGAATATCTTGTAACATTATGATTATGGTGATCCAGCCTCTAGTACTTGTTCTGAACCTGAGAATGAAGACGCTAAGGTCCCTTCAATATTTAATCTGCACAATGATGATTCCGGTGACATGCCATTCAAGGAACTGCAGCACAGTTCAAGTGGCCAAAAATAATTTTAAGGGTAGATTCACATCATTGTTTGGTTTTCCGTTCTTTAGATCTGTCAGAAGACCAGAAAACAAAAAAACAAAAAAAAACAAAAAGCAATCCTTTATTTTGAGCATCTGTTATGCTCATCATTTTGCATACATTTAAGCCATTTCCATCTGAGATCCTTTATTTTAGATAGAAGGAAAAGTTCTCTACGAATGATTTTTTTCTGCTGTCTAAAATAACGGATCTTGGGTGGAAATGACTAAAACTGATGCAAAATGATATGCACAATAGATGCTCAAAATAGAGGATCTGCTTTTTAGTCTTTTTGGTTTTCAGTTTTTTCTGATGGATCAGAAGAACGGAAAACGAAACAGAGATGTGAATCTACTAAGGCTACTTTCACAAATATGTTTAAACTAGCAGGGTGTACAGCAGGGACACCGCCAGACCCCATTGACTATAATGGGATCTGGCAGGGTTCCAGCCTGTTTCCGGCATTAGTAGACTAGGATTCCATTCAACAAGCAGGGACCTCTCAAGTTTAACTTGTTTAGGTTCCTGAGTGGGATCGCACTAACTGAGGTGACTATTCCACTGTAGACAGGGCCCTACTTAGTGATAGGGATGCTCCAGGTAAGATCACCATACCTGAATTCTTGTCATATCAATTGGCTAACATGTAGTCTTGCAGTGGATGTGTATTTTGCTGGACAGGTATTTGACTTCCTTATACCATTTAAATCTATATAATTTAATATTCACTTGCCTTTAAGCACAGCACATCCTGCTGCTGCACTCGTCCACTACGGGAACAGAACTGACTACCTCCTGTCTCAGGGGTGGGCTAGCGTAAAAACCTTTACTCCATGTGCTCCTGGAAAGGTAGCCCTCCCCTATGTTCCCATTCTCTTGCTCCTCCTAGTTTCTACTCCTATACTATTAACCCGTTGACTGATACTTTAGGGTACGTCCTAAATGTCACCATGGATTAGCGTGCAGCAAATCCTCAGCATTTTACAGTACTATCAAAGTGGATGAGCAAAACAACATGTGTAAAGTGATCTGTGGTGCAGATTTTCATATATCCGTCACAGATTTCACTCTTTTCCACGCATCTGGTGAAATCCATGGAAAATCTGGAGCAAAATGTACAGCAGGATTTCCGTTGTGGAAACAAGATAAAATTCACAGTGGGCATTCTTATGTGGAATATTGTCTAGCTGTGGCAATACTCTTTATTCCCTGTTAGCTCTACACTCTTTCCCTCCTTTGTACGGTACCTGTCGCTTTACTCTGGCCAGTTTCTTACAGCTATAAAGGGTGGCATTTAGATTGTCTCTCTGGAGGAGCTACTGATAATAAAAAAATAAGTGCAAATATACAGATTTTATTCTGAATGTTTAAAAAATGATATGAGGTCAAGGGAGAGCTTTCCATATACAGGTATTAATGCTATGTGGCCTTTTAAAAATGTGATATGCATCCTTCATAGTTTTTTTACCTGTATGAAAATGAATAGAATGTTAATAATTGTACAATTTTATGCAGTTAAAGGAAATTAGTCACCAATTTCTTTTCTGCCAGTTAAAACCAGATAATTACAGATCTCTTTTTTTTTCGAATCTCTTTTTCTTTTCTGATTACAAATTTTTTATTCTCTTTCCTGAACATAATTATGGGGGCTGCCACCTTGCCTGAGCTTTTCTTAACAGCATTTACACAGCATTAAGAAAATTGGTTTACTGCAGCCCCATGGTCCAATGGTTAGGAGAGGATATTGACTACTAAAAATTCTTTAAAAATGTTAAACAGAAAAACTTCATTTAAACAATAGGTAATTTTCTGATGACACATTTCACAAGTATTCAATGCAAAACTGTCATCTAGATTGAATTTATACAGATACACTTCAATAGAGCTGTCATACTGTTATCATAAATTCTACATATACTAATATACTAGCAGAAAACATCTTTCTCTCACAGCAGCAGTAAACTGACAATAGAAGTTTTATCTGTCTGTGCTGACTCCGACATTTTGTATTTAATTTTCAAAGAAATAATACTGCCAAATTGGAAAGGAAAAACGGTCCAAAATTCTTAAATATTGTTATATTGTTTTCTATAAATATCGAGTTTAAAAAGATTTCCCTTTCTGACATACCTCCTGAGAATTCAGTTTGAATGCCCTTTGTGTTTAGAAATCACTTAACAATAGCAACATTGATGAACACTGCCTACGGCATGTTCTATTGTTTCTGGTCCTCATAAAAGAGCATGTTGGGAGTTGTAGGCCAGCCAGAGCTATACCGCTATAAGTCACCCAAGCTTGTTTTACAGATTACCAATACCTGCTTTCCAAGAGCCAGGCTGATGGTTTGTTTCTAAATGACTTGCTATGTATTTCTTTTCTGGTAGAGGGTTGGCAGGAATCTTTTTACTTATGTACTGTTTATCTACAGAAAAGCCTTTTCACTTGCATTGCTTCAAACAGAGAACCAGCACATTCAACATTTTGTCATTCATTCTTTCCTGTTTGCTGTGTTGAACTCTAGATTTGTTACTTTTCTTCTTTGCGGCGCTGCCCTGAGCCTTTCTTCATGTTCTTTTCCACTGATGCATGTAAATAACTGACACCAATAAATGACGGGCTTGCAGCCAGAAGCTTGACACAGGAATATGGCTTAATAACCAATGACAGAAAAGACAGGAAATTGGTAAAGCTCTGTCAGTTTGAAGGCTCCCTCAGGCAGTGTTTTGCAAAGTGCACTGGTTGGTTCTCCACTATTCTAGCATGCAGGAGAAAATACCAAATAGCATTAACCTATTAAATCATAGTGCAATGTAAAAGACAGGGGAGAAATCTACCTCTACAAATCCTTATCATTGTATATATCTTTCACTGCTTTGCACAGATTGATTGAAAGTATTCTCATAAGGTAACCATTGTGCCATTCTTCAGAAATGACATGTTCTTCATCCCAAGTCTCAGAAACTGGAAATCATTATAATACCTGTATCTAGAGCTCCTGTTCAATAAAACCTATCATTATTCTCTAGAATGGAAGCTGTCACTAGCTCGAATATTATGATCTTCAATTTAACTGCTGTTCCTTCTGAACACTGCTAAAGAAAACACTGACACCTAATAAAGAAGTGCTGCAAAAGGCATCTTAAGCTTGAAAGCTATATTTCTTTTGTGCACAGAAGACCCCTATTTGCAATCTAATCTAATAACATATGCGCGGATCAAGGGTCTTGTATCTTGTACTAATTGTCAATGACTGATACATTTCTAATGAAACGGATTAAAGGTCATTGATCAATATTATGGCTATATTATTACATGCAAGCAAGCTAATAAAAAGAAAATAGACTAATTCCTCTCTGTCATCAAGCAGCCCATAGCAGTCTTGTGTTTCTGTCTAACATCGGAAATACACAAGATGAATAAAGGAACCAAATGAGACATCTGGGAATAAAAAAAAACTTCATAGCTTATTACTTTAGTTATATATATACAGTACAGACCAAAAGTTTGGACACACCTTCTCATTCAAAGAGTTTTCTTTATTTTCATGACTATGAAAATTGTAGATTCACACTGAAGGCATCAAAACTATGAATTAACACATGTGGAATTATATACATAACAAACAAGTGTGAAACAACAGAAAATATGTCATATTCTAGGTTCTTCAAAGTAGCCACCTTTTGCTTTGATTACTGCTTTGCACACTCTTGGCATTCTCTTGATGAGCTTCAAGAGGTAGTCCCCTGAAATGGTTTTCACTTCACAGGTGTGCCCTGTCAGGTTTAATAAGTGGGATTTCTTGCCTTATAAATGGGGTTGGGACCATCAGTTGCGTTGAGGAGAAGTCAGGTGGATACACAGCTGATAGTCCTACTGAATAGACTGTTAGAATTTGTATTATGGCAAGAAAAAAGCAGCTAAGTAAAGAAAATTATTTAAGAAATGAGGGTCAGTCAGTCAGCCGAAAAAATTGGGAAAACTTTGAAAGTAAGGGCTATTTGACCATGAAGGAGAGTGATGGGGTGCTGCGCCAGATGACCTGGCCTCCACAGTCACCGGACCTGAACCCAATCGAGATGGTTTGGGGTGAGCTGGACCGCAGAGTGAAGGCAAAAGGGCCAACAAGTGCTAAGCATCTCTGGGAACTCCTTCAAGACTGTTGGAACACCATTTCAGGGGACTACCTCTTGAAGCACATCAAGAGAATGCCAAGAGTGTGCAAAGCAGTAATCAAAGCAAAAGGTGGCTACTTTGAAGAACCTAGAATATGACATATTTTCAGTTGTTTCACACTTGTTTATGTATATAATTCCACATGTGTTAATAGTTTTGATGCCTTCATAGTCATGAAAATAAAGAAAACTCTTTGAATGAGAAGGTGTGTCCAAACTTTTGGTCTGTACTGTATATAGATATATATATATATATATATATATATATATATATACGGGGTGCAGAGGTATCACCCAGGTTTTAGAGCCTGAGGGGACCTAAAGGCCCTCTATCACATAAGAAGACACCAGTACTATAAATGACACATGGTAACTGAGGCCAAGGAGACTGAGGTTACAGCTCTGCTTAGTTGTAAAGGACATATTATACTTACCAGTGTTTAAAGGGGTCATCTGAGACTAAATCAGACCTCCAGAGGGGCCGACCTGCGGTGGTGATGATACTAACTGGATCTGTCAGTGTGGTTCCTGGACCAGTACTTCCATTCTCCTCACATCACTATCCATCAACTGGGAGACTTATGACTGCTGCAGCCAATTACATGTGACGCAAGGGGAGCAGGCCCTTGCGGTGGCCTGCAATTGGCTGCAGCAGTCACGTGTCTTCCCGCCGATGGATGTTGATATTTGTGCAGAGGGGAGCAGAAGCAGCCACGCAGACTGATTCCAGTGGTGAGGACCAGGTGAGTATCATCCCCACCGTGGATTGCCAATGTCTGGAGGTGTGATTTAGTCTCAGATAACCCTTTTAAGAGATGTGTATGTAGGCAGCTTCACACAGCTGTAATATCAGCGTATTTAAGCATGGCGACACCCAGAACTCTTGTGGTTCAATTGAAAATTGGGGCCCTGGACAACAAAGTAGGACCACTGACAATGTCAGACTAGGCTGTCTAGTGCTCACCAAGAGTATTTACTCTGCGGGTCCACAGTTAAATGCAAATATTATCTGTTCATTTTAAGCCTTAGAAAACAATGATTTTTCCCCAATATCCAACAGTTAAATGGCACAGCTTTTTTAGCCCAAAATTACACAGCATTAATTTTGAAATTTCAGAGCAGAGTGTGCCCCGTCAATCGGAAATGCATTCCACTGACTGGAAGTGACAGGTTGGAAGTTATCTAGTGCTCTATCCACCAGAACCTAGTTTGTCACAACAGGAACCTCATAAAGAAAACTTCTTGTCGTAGAGGTTATTGAGCATCCAATTCAATGGTGTAACGTATATTATTACAAATACAAGTATACATTTAACCAGCCACCAATAGTCTATAAAATAACTAAAAAATAAACAATATAATTCAACTAAAATACACATATAAAAATATATCATACTGCGATAAATATGTAAGATGTATAGACACTGCACGACTAGACCAATCACAATAAAAGAGTTGCGTATATATAGAGCATATAAGAGCAAGCATTAAGTCTAGATAGGAGAAAGGTAATACACATTTTCTAATGACTCATTTAAGCCATTAGAAGACAGAGTATCTAGCCGAGTATCCAAAGCATTTCACATAAAGCTCTCAGATAATAATACCTTCTTTATAAAGGTAACCTTCAGTAGAGATGGATCGCTGTTGTGAATGGTGAGAAATATTATGTTTGATGTAATTATTTTTTAGATCAGAATGACATTTATTAAGCTGTTCTCTCAGGTTATATGAAAGGTTACAGGGACATTCCAAAACAGAAATGAAAGAATTGGTCTCACAGTAATAAAAATGTGTCATGGTTTTCATTATAAATAAAAACTACAACATAAGTGTGAATATAGCCTGCTGTTGTCAGACAGGGCTGTATTTGCAATTAGACACCCCTAGGCATGTGCCTAGGGAGCCATGAAGTTGGGAGGTGGCACTCTACTGTGTGGCTGCAAATCCCCCTCCTGAATTCAAATGTATCGCCATCCTCAGGACGGCAATTGTGTTGCACTATGGTATTTGGTTCTGCTGGGGTGGTATATTGTCTGCACTGTGTTTTTTGATTCTGCTTGGTATTTGGTTCTGCTAGGGCGGTATATTGTGCTGCACTGTGGTATTTGATGCTACTGGGGCAGTATATTGTGCTGCGCTTTGGTATTTGGTTCTGCTGGGGCAGTATATTGTGCTACACTCTGGTATTTGGTGCCGCTGGGGCAGTATTTTTTGCTGCACTGTGGTATTTGGCTTTGCTGGGGTAGTATATTGTGCTACACTGTGGTATTTGGTGCTGCTGGGCCATTATTTTGAGCTGCACTTTGGTATTTGGTTCTACTGGAGCACCATATTGTGCTGCACTTTGGTGTTTTGTGCCGCTGGGGCAGTATTTTGTGCTACACTGTGCTATTTGGTGCTGCTGGGGCAGTATTTTGAGCTGTGCTTGATATTTGTTTCTGCTGAGGAGGTATATTGTGCAGCACTATTGATTTGGGTTCTGCTGGGGCAGTATATTGTGCTGCACTGTGATATTTGGTACTGCTGTGCAGTATATTGTGCTGTGCTTTAGTATTTGGTTCAGATGCAGAACAAAATACCAAAGTGCACAAAATACTGACCCTCTCTACCCCATGTATGTGTGTAAGCTCTACTTAATTTGAACCTACTTGTGTCAGCCCCGTGGTCTGTCACTTTGAGCCGCTACTCTGTCTACCACGCCCCTCATCCTGGCCCTGATAGGGAGTATTCAGACTTGGTGCTTAGGGCGGCACTAGCTATAAATCCGGCCCCGCTGCCAGGTATTGCATTCATCAGCCTGCCCAGGGAGACATTCACATTTGTAATGTGCCCACCTAAAAGTGTCATCCCCTCTTTCCCCCAATGTCATCCTCAATACTGTTATCAACAGTGTCCCACTCAAGTGTTAACCACAGTGCCCACAAAGCCATCACATCTCCCTCGCTCTCTTGCACTTTTTCAGTGCTAAAATTATCTCTTACTCTTCTCTGTGCTTCAGCTGTGTCCTCCCACATGCTTCCCACCTCTTCCAACAAGCTTTTGAGAGTTTCCTCAACTCAACGGTGTAGAATGGTGGGGTTTACTCATCATGCCCGGGTGGGAAGAGGGAGCATTGGTCATGTACTGGTGGACCACTCTCATAAAAAATTGAGGGCCACCTCTTGGTTCCTACCCTACTTTCCTCTTCCCCTGTAGGCCAGTCCAAGTTTGATCACTCACTCACCAGTTTAACATTCCCTGGTTGTCTAGGGCAGTGAAGGGGTCAGAGGTAAATTCTGGTTGCTTCTGTGGGTCGCAACTTCGGGGTTCCCACCTTGTAAATAGTGGGCCTGGGCAATTGCCCAATTTGCACCTTTAAAATGCCCCATATTACGGCCATGTGAAAGCAGTCTTATATTATGGAAGAACCTGACTTTTTACTTATTTCGAGTTATTGCTCTAGTTGGACCAAAATACAGTATGTGAGAAAAATGGTGAGGAAGTAAATCCCTATGTATATTGGGAAGTTTCTGTTTGCGGTCCTCAAATTGTGGGTGCACATAATATGGATGCGATCTGTGTGCATCACACACTTTTCCATTGAAAAAAGGCCTATTATTGTCCAAATAATTCGTCCAACATAGAAATGAATGGGTCCATGTGTGATCCACAAAAATGTGGACTGAAAATACGATTGTGTGAATGCACCCTAACATGGGATAACATTGTTAAAGAGGCATTCCGGCTTTAATGATTACATTTATTAATTTAGAGAATTGGACTTTTAACAATTTTCTAATATAAATCTATTTAAAATTTTGTTTGTAGACCTTTAATATATGTGCGCAGTATCCTCGCTCTTAGGCCTCTTGCACATGGTCGTTGTGTGCCTGTGGCCGTATTGCGGCCCGCATACGCCGGATCCGCAATACACGGGCACCGGCCCGTGTGCACTCCGCATCACGGATGCAGACCCATTCACGGAGATGCAGAACGGAAACACGGATGGGAACCCCACGGAAGCACTATGGAGTGCTTCCGTGGTGTTTCTGTCCGTGCTTCCGCACCGCAAAAAAATAACACTTGTTCTATTTTTTTGTGGTGGTGACAGATCATGGACCCATTAAAGTTGAATGGGTCTCGATCCATCCCGGCCACCGCACGGACGTTGCCTGTGCATTGTGGACCGCAAATTGCGATCCCGAATGCACGGAAAGGGATGCACAACGTTCATGCGCAAGAGGCCTTAGTAAATAAAAATGTTGCGACCCATTTTAATCCTGAATAGGACTAAACAAAATCTGGCACCATTCATGTGACCCTCAAACGTCATGTGACTTCTGGCATTCAGTCCAAGTAACAGGTGAATATATTAGTGAACTGAGGGGCAGAATATATGCGGTACATTTATATGCAGTATTTCTACCTGCCTCGTCATGTCTGTCTCTATGTGGAAACAGATCTAACATTGTTTTCTCTGTTTCTCTTCTGTGTGCTCACATTGTGTTGGTTTTTTCAAACTGGTTTGAAGAATGTTTCAAACCAAAATGTCATGGTAGGACAACCCCTTTGATGATAGAAACAATCTGTCATCATTTTTCTTAAATGTTTTTTAAATGTGTCACTGATAAGATACATTGTATCTCTTGCATCGCATACTTTGGGATTTAAAGAGTATTTCGGTGATAACAAGTTATCCCACATACACAGGTTAGGGGATAAGATCGGTGAGGGTCCTACAGCTGGAAACCCTACCGATCACGAGAACGAGGGCCCCATACTCCTCGGAGTACCCTGAAATGGATGGAGCAGCTGGTTGGAAAAGTGCACCACCACTCCATTCTATGGGAGTGCCATAGGATCAGTGATGGCCAGTTCGCAGTGTTCGCAGTTCCGTTGGCCAGTTCGCAGTTCCGTTCTCGGAACTGCCTGCTCCCGGAGACCGCATTTCATTTCAGACCAGCTCGCGCACAGGCACAGGTAAGGACTTACCTGTGCCTCGCCGGACTTGTCAGTTAAGATGGCAAATCGCATGTGTTCGTTGGCGAACACTGCGAACTGGCCATCACTGCCAAAGATGGCCGAGCGCCGTACCCCGCTATATCAGACACTGCCATAGAAATGAATGGAGTGGCTACACAATCCTTTTTCAGGCCTTGCGAAAATGTCTGCGGATGTGACTCAATCATAGGCCAATCCACGTGTGTCTCCTCATGTTTTACCTGCCATGACTCACTGATAACTTTAATGCTGAGTGCCATTTATTCTTCTTGTCTTGAATGGTTTCTACTATTGGTTGTTAGCACAGAGAGCACCATTAGTATACAGCAGCGTGGCACCACTGGCCTCAGCACATCAAAGTTGTTTACTGGTATCTTCTGAGTGGTGCTGACGTTACTGGGACTGCTATTTGTTGTAGTGACCCTTTACACTGAAGTGTATATACATTATAAGAGACATTAGTAGACTGCACTACTTCAATCCAATTCCCTGTGTTTGCACTAAGTACATAGTTCATGAGGAAACTGCATAAAAGACTTGGTTCTTAGCTGAGCAAAGGCAGATATACAGTGAGGTTGTTCTCTGTGTTCAGTGGTTATACTAGCCACGCTGGTCTCCTGTATCTCTCATAATAAAAACTTGCGTCGGCTGTCAACAGTAGTTCAACTGTTATGGCCACAGGTTTCTTGATGCAATTTTGGAAGCCAAAACCACAAGTGTACTCATATCTGTCCTTTATACTTTCTTTTTTTATATATTGACTGACTCCTGATTTTGCCTTCCAAAACTACATCAAGAAACTTAAACCTAAACTTGTGGCCATACCCTAAAAGTGGGTGTATAAAGGGCAGGTGGGTGGCCCACGGGACAACTATACATAACTAGGGATGAGCGAACCCGAACTGTATAGTTCGGGTTCGTACCGAATTTTGGGGTGTCCGTGACACGGACCCGAACCTGAACATTTTCGTAAAAGTCCGGGTTTGGGTTCGGTGTTCGGCGCTTTCTTGGCGCTTTTTGAAAGGCTGCAAAGCAGCCAATCAACAAGCGTCATACTACTTGCCCAAAGAGGCCATCACAGCCATGCCTACTATTGGCATGGCTGTGATTGGCCAGTGCAGCATGTGACCCAGCCTCTATTTAAGCTGGAGTCACGTAGCGCCGCACGTCACTCTGCTATGATCAGTATAGGGAGAGGTTGCAGCTGCGACGTTAGGGCGAGATTAGGCAGATTAACTCCTCCAAAAGACTTCATTCTGTGATCGATCTGCAGCTGTGGATCATTGAAGTGCTATTATTGACTTGCTCACTTTTTTGAGGCTGCCCAGAGCGTTTTTAGATCACTTTTTTTCTGGGGTGATCGGCGGCCATTTTGTGAGTTGTGGTGCGCCAGCACAAGCTATCACCAAGTGTATTTAACCATCGATAGTGTGGTTAATTTGTGCTATATCCTACATCAGCTGCAGGCTGAGCCTGTGTCACCGAAGTGCATTTAACCATCAACAGTCTGGTTATTTTTTGGCCATATACTACATCAGCTGCAGGCTGAGCCTGTGTCACCGAAGTGCATTTAACCATCGACAGTCTGATTATTTTTTGGCCATATACTACATCTGGTGCAGGCTGAGCCTGTGTCACCCAAGTGCATTTAACCATCAACAGTGTGGTTATTTTTTGGCCATATATTACATCAGGGGCAAGTTGAGCCTGTCACCCAGCGCCTAAAAAATAGACCTGACATTTCTATTCAACCAAATCTGTACTGTTTTAGCTGGTCAAGTTATTTGTAGTGACCGTAAAAGCACACTTTTTTTTCTGGGTTGAAAAACCATTCCCAAATTTGCCATTCTCAAAATAACTAGTTTCTGGTATTTGAGGTCTACTTGAAATCTATCCCAAAAAGAATATCTTACATTGAAGCTAGTGATAGTGTCATTCAGAAAAACCTAAGACACACGCTAGCGTGCAGATAGAAGTCTGATTCTGTAATTAAACCTATACCTGTCACACAGCGCAAAAAAAAACAGGCCTCACATATCTATTTAACCAAATCTGTACTGTTTTAGCTGGTCAAGTTATTTGTAGTGACCGTAAAAGCACACTTTTTTTTCTGGGTTGAAAAACCATTCCCAAATTTGCCATTCTCAAAATAACTAGTTTCTGGTATTTGAGGCCTACTTGAAATCTATCCCAAAAAGAATATCTTACATTGAAGCTAGTGATAGTGTCATTCAGAAAAACCTAAGACACACGCTAGCGTGCTGATAGAAATCTGATTCTGTGATTAAACCTATACCTGTCACACAGCGCAAAAAAAAAACAGGCCTCACATCTCTATTTAACCAAATCTGTACTGTTTTAGCTGGTCAAGTTATTTGTAGTGACCGTAAAAGCACACTTTTTTTTCTGGGTTAAAAAACCATTCCCAAATTTGCCATTCTCAAAATTGTGGTGAACGGGAACAATGAGGAAAACATCTAATAAGGGACGCGGACGTGGACATGTTCGTGGTGGTGTTAGTGGACCCTCTGGTGCTGGGAGAGGACGTGGCCATTCTGCCACAGCCACACGTCCTAGTGAACCAACTACCTCAGGTCCCAGTAGCCAGCAGAATTTACAGCGATATTTGGTGGGGCCCAATGCCGTTCTAAGGATGGTAAGGCCTGAGCAGGTGCAGGTATTAGTCAATTGGGTGGCCGACAGTGGATCCAGCACGTTCACATTATCTCCCACCCAGTCTTCTGCAGAAAGCGCACAGATGGCGCATGAAAACCAAGCCCATCAGTCTGTCACATCACCCCCATGCATATCAGGGAAACTGTCTAAACCTCAAGTTATGCAGCAGTCTCTTATGCTGTTTGAAGACTCTGCTGCCAGGGTTTTCCAAGGGCATCCACCTAGCCCTTCCCCAGGGGTGGAAGAGATAGAATGCACTAACGCACAACCACTTATTTTTCCTGATGATGAGGACATGGGAATACCACCTCAGCACGTCTCTGATGATGACGAAACACAGGTGCCAACTGCTGCGTCTTTCTGCAGTGTGCAGACTGAACAGGAGGTCAGGGATCAAGACTGGGTGGAAGACGATGCAGGGGACGATGAGGTCCTAGACCCCACATGGAATGAAGGTCGTGCCACTGACTTTCACAGTTCGGAGGAAGAGGCAGTGGTGAGACCGAGCCAACAGCGTAGCAAAAGAGGGAGCAGTGGGCAAAATCAGAACACCCGCCGCCAAGAGACTCCGCCTGCTACTGACCGCCGCCATCTGGGACCGAGCACCCCAAAGGCAGCTTCAAGGAGTTCTCTGGCATGGCACTTCTTCAAACAATGTGCTGACGACAAGACCCGAGTGGTTTGCACGCTGTGCCATCAGAGCCTAAAGCGAGGCATTAACGTTCTGAACCTTAGCACAACCTGCATGACCAGGCACCTGCATGCAAAGCATGAACTGCAGTGGAGTAAACACCTTAAAAACAAAGAAGTCACTCAGGCTCCCCCTGCTACCTCTTCTGCTGCTGCTGCCTCGGCCTCTTCTGCTGCTGCCGCCGCCTCGGCCTCTTCCTCCGCCTCTGGAGCAACGTTGGCACCTGCCGCCCAGCAAACATGGGATGTACCACCAACACCACCACCTGCGTCACCAAGGATCTCAACCATGTCACACGGCAGCGTTCAGCTCTCCATCTCACAAACATTTGAGAGAAAGCGTAAATTCCCACTAGCCACCCTCGATACCTGGCCCTGAATGCCAGCATTTCTAAACTACTGGCCTATGAAATGCTGTCATTTAGGCTGGTGGACACACACAGCTTCAAACAGCTCATGTCACTTGCTGTCCCACAGTATGTTGTTCCCAGCCGCCACTACTTCTCCAAGAGAGCCGTGCCTTCCCTGCACAAACAAGTGTCCGATAAAATCAAGTGTGCACTGCGCAACGCCATCTGTGGCAAGGTCCACCTAACCACAGATACGTGGATCAGTAAGCACGGCCAGGGACGCTATATCTCCCTAACTGCACACTGGGTAAATGTAGTGGCGGCTGGGCCCCAGGCGGAGAGCTGTTTGGCGCACGTCCTTCCGCCGCCAAGGATCGTAGGGCAACATTCTTTGCCTCCTGTCTCCTCCTCCTCCTACTCAGCTTCCTCCTCCTCTTCTTCCACCTGCTCATCCAGTCAGCCACACACCTTCACCACCAACTTCAGCACAGCCCGGGGTAAACGTCAGCAGGCCATTCTGAAACTCATATGTTTGGGGGACAGGCCCCACACCGCACAGGAGTTGTGGCGGGGTATAGAACAACAGACCGACGAGTGGTTGCTGCCGGTGAGCCTCAAGCCCGGCCTGGTGGTGTGCGATAATGGGCGAAATCTCGTTGCAGCTCTGGGACTAGCCGGTTTGACGCACATTCCTTGCCTGGCGCATGTGCTGAATTTGGTGGTGCAGAAGTTCATTCGCAACTACCCCGACATGTCAGAGCTGCTGCATAAAGTGCGGGCCGTCTGTTTTCGCTTACGGCGTTCACACCCTGCCGCTGCTCGCCTGTCTGCGCTACAGCGTAACTTCGGCCTTCCCGCTCACCGCCTCATATGCGACGTACCCACCAGGTGGAACTCCACCTTGCATATGCTGGACAGACTGTGCGAGCAGCAGCAGGCCATAGTGGAGTTTCAGCTGCAGCACGCACGGGTCAGTCGCACTGCGGATCAGACACACTTCAGCACCAATGACTGGGCCTCCATGCGAGACCTGTGTGCCCTGTTGCGCTGTTTCGAGTACTCCACCAACATGGCCAGTGGCGATGACGCCGTTATCAGCGTTACAATACCACTTCTATGTCTCCTTGAGAAAACACTTAGGGCGATGATGGAAGAGGAGGTGGCCCAGGAGGAAGAGGAGGAAGAGGGGTCATTTTTAGCACTTTCAGGCCAGTCTCTTCAAAGTGACTCAGAGGGAGGTTTTTTGCAACACCAGAGGCCAGGTACAAATGTGGCCAGACAAGGCCCACTACTGGAGGACGAGGAAGACGAGGATGAGGAGGAGGTGGAGGAGGATGAGGATGAAGCATGTTCACAGCGGGGTGGCACCCAAAGCAGCTCGGGCCCATCACTGGTGCGTGGCTGGGGGGAAACACAGGACGATGACAATACGCCTCCCACAGAGGACAGCTTGTCCTTACCTCTGGGCAGCCTGGCACACATGAGCGACTACATGCTGCAGTGCCTGCGCAACGACAGCAGAGTTGCCCACATTTTAACGTGTGCGGAATACTGGGTTGCCACCCTGCTGGATCCCCGGTACAAAGACAATGTGCCCACCTTACTTCCTACACTGGAGCGTAATAGGAAGATGCGCGAGTACAAGCGCACGTTGGTAGACGCGCTACTGAGAGCATTCCCAAATGTCACAGGGGAACCAGTGGAAGCCCAAGGCGAAGGCAGAGGAGGAGCAAGAGGTCGCCAACGCAGCTGTGTCACGGCCAGCTCCTCTGAGGGCAGGGTTAGCATGGCAGAGATGTGGAAAAGTTTTGTCACCACGCCACAGCTAACTGCACCACCACCTGATACGGAACGTGTTAGCAGGAGGCAACATTTCACTAACATGGTGGAACAGTACCTGTGCACACCCCTCCACGTACTGACTGATGGTTCGGCCCCATTCAACTTCTGGGTCTCCAAATTGTCCACGTGGCCAGAGCTAGCCTTTTATGCCTTGGAGGTGCTGGCCTGCCCGGCGGCCAGCGTTTTGTCTGAACGTGTATTCAGCACGGCAGGGGGCGTCATTACAGACAAACGCAGCCGCCTGTCTACAGCCAATGTGGACAAGCTGACGTTCATAAAAATGAACCAGGCATGGATCCCACAGGACCTGTCCATCCCTTGTGCAGATTAGATATTAACTACCTCCCCTTAACAATATATTATTCTACTCCAAGGCACTTCCTCATTCAATACTATTTTTAATTTCATTTTACCATTATATTGCGGGGCAACCCAAAGTTGAATGAACCTCTCCTCTGTCTGGGTGCCGGGGCCTAAATGTGTGACAGTGGCCTGTTCCAGTGGTGGGTGACGTGAAGCCTGATTCTCTGCTATGACATGAAGACTTATTCTGTGCTGACATGAAGCCAGATTCTCTGTTACGCGACCTCTCTCCTCTGCCTGGGTGCCTGGGCCTAAATATGTGACAGTGGCCTGTTCCAGTGGTGGGTGACGTGAAGCCTGATTCTCTGCTATGACATGAATACAGATTCTGCGCTGACATAAGGCCAGATTCTCTGTTACGGGACCTCTCTCCTCTGCCTGGGTGCCTGGGCCTAAATGTGTGACAGTGGCCTGTTCCAGTGGTGGGTGACGTGAAGCCTGATTCTCTGCTATGACATGAAGACAGATTCTGCGCTGACATAAGGCCAGATTCTCTGTTACGGGACCGCTCTCCTCTGTCTGGGTGCCGGGGCCTAAATGTGTGACAGTGGCCTGTTCCAGTGGTGGGTGACGTGAAGCCTGATTCTCTGCTATGACATGAATACAGATTCTGCGCTGACATAAGGCCAGATTCTCTGTTACGGGACCTCTCTCCTCTGCCTGGGTGCCTGGGCCTAAATGTGTGACAGTGGCCTGTTCCAGTGGTGGGTGACGTGAAGCCTGATTCTCTGCTATGACATGAAGACAGATTCTGCGCTGACATAAGGCCAGATTCTCTGTTACGGGACCGCTCTCCTCTGTCTGGGTGCCGGGGCCTAAATGTGTGACAGTGGCCTGTTCCAGTGGTGGGTGACGTGAAGCCTGATTCTCTGCTATGACATGAACACAGATTCTGCGCTGACATAAGGCCAGATTCTCTGTTACGGGACCTCTCTCCTCTGCCTGGGTGCCTGGGCCTAAATGTGTGACAGTGGCCTGTTCCAGTGGTGGGTGACGTGAAGCCTGATTCTCTGCTATGACATGAAGACAGATTCTGCGCTGACATAAGGCCAGATTCTCTGTTACGGGACCGCTCTCCTCTGTCTGGGTGCCGGGGCCTAAATGTGTGACAGTGGCCTGTTCCAGTAGTGGGTGACGTGAAGCCTGATTCTCTGCTATGACATGAAGACAGATTCTGTGCTGACATCAGGCCAGATTCTCTGTTACGGGACCTCTCTCCTCTGCCTGGGTGCCGGGGCCTAAATGTGTGACAGTGGCCTGTTCCAGTGGTGGGTGACGTGAAGCCTGATTCTCTGCTATGACATGAAGACTGATTCTGCGCTGACATGAAGCCAGATTCTCTGCTATGGCATGAAGAGACTGATTCTCTGCTGACATGAAGTCAGATTCTTTGCTATTGCATGAAGAGACTGATTCTCTGCTGACGTGAAGCCAGATTCTCTGCTATGGGACCTCTGTCCAATTGATATTGGTTCATTTTTATTTTTTTAATTTTTATTTTAATTCATTTCCCTATCCATATTTGTTTGCAGGGGATTTACCTACACGTTGCTGCCTTTTGCACCCCTCTAGCTCTTTCCTGGGCTGTTTTACAGCCTTTTTAGTGCCCAAAAGTTCGGGTCCCCATTGACTTCAATGGGGTTCGGGTTCGGGACGAAGTTCGGATCGGGTTCGGATCCCGAACCCGAACATTTCCGGGAAGTTCGGCCGAACTTAACGAACCCGAACATCCAGGTGTTCGATCAACTCTATACATAACATACACAGTGCAAGCCAAAGAAAGTTCCCATAAACAGCACCAAAAACAGTGTCCTATACACAGTTCCAGACAGAGGGTCTCCCAATACACTTGACGAGAGAAAGGTCCCATATATTGTGCCTGCCAAATAATTTCCTAAAACTGTCTGTATCTGCCACTGAGCACCCCCATATATAGTGCCTGCCCTAAAGTGTCCCATACATATTACTTGTCAGAGGCTGCTCCCCTATAAAGGACCTGCCAGATAGGGCTGACATACAAAACGTATGCCAGAGAGTGTCTCCGTACACAGACAGCACTCCTACCCAAAGCCAGAGAGAATGTTATCTACGTCCACAATCTGCTTAAAAAAGGCATAAATTGGCATAAAATTGGCATAAATTGTATAGGGCAGATCTGCAGAGGGTCAATTTATTGTGCAGATTTCCACTGTGGATTTCACTTTTTGCAATGTACAATGTGAAATCTGCTGCAAATATGCAGGTAAATCATATGTTCTTTTTTGCAACGGATTTGTTACAGATTTTCCCCCCCAGAAATGATGTCCCTTTTGGACGTACCCTTAGGGTTCTGCCACACATACCGGTCGCCACAAGGTCATCTCAGAACTGCAGGGCTGTGCAGATTATTAAAGGTCTTATCGAACCCTCAAAATGCCCTCTCAAATGCCCAGGCCCCTCACACAGATTGTACTTACCTCGATCCCCCCACCCGCGTCGTTCCTGATGTCCGCACGGCCGCCGCTGCATGTCCCCATTATGAGGATAAAAATATCCGGCTATGGGGGGGGGGAGCTGGGTGGTGAGCAGCCAATAGCAGGCCGCGACAGGACGGAAGCAGGTGGGGAGCAAGGTAAGTACAATCTGTGTGAGGGGCAAGGGCATTCGGCATTAGCAACCTGCAGGGTCCTGCAGCATCACGGACTCTGCTCGGCTGTGCATCGGCCACTAAGTGCGCCAGCAACCTTATAGTTAGGACTCCTGTCTTACAAGGAGACCCAGCTCAGTGGGAAAGAGAATAACATTTGGAGATAAAAGATAAAGAGGACGACCAGCAACAAATTAATGGATGGAGAGACAATGTAGAATGTAGAGAAAAAATATAGATACATATTTTCTAACTATTTTACAAGTTATATCATTATTAATAATATATAGACAACATTATGCAAATTCCTTCTTACATGAAATCAATGAGAACTATATTAGACGTACAAAAAGATAAATCTGACTAGACAGGACAACATCGTTATTCTCTGTGGGAACAAAGCATTTTGCCTGGTTACATTGAACAGTGGATGCTAAATGCAGCTATTGATTGTCTACCACTCTGCTTTACGGAGATTCATACTGTAGCCATCAATGATCATTAGAGATTTTCCAGACGTACCCCTGTACATTGCTGGTGTAAATAAGTTGAGAGTATTGAGGGGGTCAATGCGATTTCTAAAATCAGAAATGCAGAAAAAAACATTTGTGCTGATATTCTGTTTGTCAGTCATGACCACTATGGCAGTACAGCCTAGCTGTGAATTATTCTGTGTAGAGCAGTGAACTAAGGAAGCGTATAACAAATCAGACTCTGAAATGAAATATGGCCAAGGTCTGCTTACAGAATAATGATTGCAAGCCACCTCATGAAGTACTTGAGGTTTTCTATTTTGGATTCCTGTTCTAGTCAGTAAAGTTGATGCAGTCTGCATGCGGTATACACTTATTCTCCTCTGTAGGACCTCAAAGTTCATACTGTTCATAGCTTTTTTCTGTTGTTTTTACAGGTTTGTTTGTACTGTTAATTATATTCCTATTCATTTCTGGATTTACAGTAAAAGTCAATGGAGGTTATTTATTATAACTTCATGGTGTAGTACCCATTTGCAGCAAAATTTGTGACTTTTGAGCTTTTTCCGACACACTCACCGTTTTGAAAAAAAAAATGGGCAGGAGGAGGCAGGCATTGGACAGGACCTCAGCGGCCCAACTCAATTAAAGGGGTTGGCCACTTTCTAGTTACTGTTGACCAATGTGTTGAAACTATAATAAACCATGCCCCCATGTTTGCTAAGTCGTTTGTGTTGTCTGCTGTCCATAAAATGGCCGCCGATGGGAGTCATGTGACCAGACAAATCACCACTATGTGATGTTTCCTCCCTTCACACGCGCTACACCTGCCATCTGTACTTGCACTGTTGGAAGTTTAGCGCAGGTGCAGTGTGTTAGAATGTAGGAGGCTGAGTGATATTTATGGTCACATGACCCTCCAACAGCGGCCATCTTATGGACAAGACCTCTATGCAGACAGCACAGAAGATTTGCCTGAGACGGTGGTATGGCTTATGAAATATAGCAAACAGCAGAGAATATCAACAAAGGCTATATTAGTAAGTGCCATATAGTCATCTAACCTACTCATTGGTCAACAGTAGTGGCCAACCCCTTTAACTACATGTGTGCCAGAAAACGTGATCACATTACACTAGAAATCTACTCCGATTCCTGGCTGGGGTAACTTTCAGTTCTGGTGCACGCAGAAATGTGACAAAGAGGCATGATGCTCTTAATAGTATGATCTTCCTCCAGTGTTTTTTTTTTTTTTTTAATTAAAACTAGCGTATGAAATGCCAGTCTTAATAAATCACCCTAATTATGTATTTGGTGTGCAGGCAGAATCAGAAATCGGGGCTGGGATGACAATGCAAATAGATTTCTGTTCACATCATTTAGTCGGACTCCCTCCAATCTGATATTGATAACCTATCCTGAGGATGGGTCATCAATATCTGTAGCTCGGGCATCCCCTTTAATTTTTAAGCATAGAACTACAGGGCAACATTTTTTAGGGCGTGTGATACATTCTCCACAAACATTATCACAATCCTTGTATCATTCACATTGCATTAAAAGGGTATTCAAGAAGACAGGTGATGGGTGGTCCATTCACCACCAATAATTCCCCCTCTACAAGAATGTCTGTGCTGAGGAGGAGATTGTATGAACATTTGCTTTCTGGATTGGAAATTGCTACAGCTATGCCAGATCTGGTGCAGATTACCTATAAAAAACCTTCCCAAAGAAAGAAATGACACATTATTGAAAGTCTAGTGACAAATATGGCCATGCTCACCATGCTAGTGAATTATATAAAAGCTGGTTGATTACACTTAAAAACTGAAAAGAGCTTCATAATATGGTGGAGAATACTTGTGACATACGCCATGCAGTGGAACATACTGTAATATATTTAATACAGAATGCTGTGGCTTCAGATAAAATCGGAGGCAGTTACAGGTACAATACAGAAAGCTATAGGTACCTTATTACACATCGTACATCACAGATCACTAATATTGCACTGTACATGAGGCCTTAAAGGGGTATATATATTGGTTTCTATATAATGGCGCTCTCCACAGTGCTGGCAGCTGCCATAAACGGCTGATCGATGGGGGTCCCAGGTGTCGGCCTCCCACTGATCTGATATTGATAACCTACCCTGAGAATAGGTCCCCAATATATTGAAACAACAAACCCCTTCAATCTTCAAAAATTGCTGTTCTCTCTCATAAAAATCTGAATTCACTCCCGATTTGTATTCAGTTTGAAGGCTCCTTCATGTGCAGTATGGTACTTGTTGACTAATAATTTGTCTGATGTAGGACAACTTCCCTATTATAAAATACAGCAAGTATGATCCATCAGTAACATGCTGGATAGCGAGGGACTCAAACTCCATGCAACTGCTCTATGAATCTGTCATCAGAATATAAGCTGCAATGTTCTGTAATCAATATGATATAGACATCAGACTGTCACCCCTTACATTCAGTGAGCTGAATCATCCAAGTTGGACATTGATTCAGTCAGCTCAAAAGATCATTTAGGAGAAGAGAGAGAGGGCCTGAAGACGAGAAGCTCTCTGACATGCACCTAAAGGGATTCTGCACCGGGACATTCACTGTAAAACCATAATACCGTTCGCTTCACGATCCGTTGCTTCATTAAAGGGTTCGTCTCACTTCAGCAAGTGGCATTTAACAAGTTAATACAAGGCACTTACTAATGTACTGTGATTCTCTATATTGCCTCCTTTGCTGGCTTGATTCATTTATCCATCATATTATACAATGCTCGTGTCCATGGTTATGACCACCCTGCAATCTATCAGCGGTGGTCATGCCTGCACACTATAGGAAAAACTGCCAGCCTCTCTGGTGGCTGGGACTGTGGGAGCTCATATAGGTTGGTGTTTTTTCTGTAGTGTGCAAGCACGGCCACCGCTGATGGATTGTAGGATGGTCTGTAACCATGGAAACTAATGTGATGGAAGAATTAAAGAAGCCAGCAAAGGAAACAATATGGACAATCACAGTACATTAGTAAGTGCCTTGTATTAACTTTCTCCACATGATAAATGCCATTTGCTGAAGTGAGACAACCCCTTTAAGTACTTTAATCCATATGCAAATGAGCAGTAAAGTGCATTAAGGGCAGGTCCAAGCCGCTCTGTGCACCCCTGCTCCTCCTGCTTTCTCTACAAGACACTGCACCCATTAACATCCCCTTGGGCACCTTATTTGTTTGACTGACAGGATAGCAAAAGCAGTTTTTTAGCTAAATAAACCCACAGATGACATTTATAAGCCCACATTAGGAATCGTGAAGACGCCCTGAACATCAGCATATTTTTAGCTGACAGGGGTAAAACCTGGTGACAGAATCCCTTTAAAAGTGAATTGTGTGGTGACATATTCCCTTTTAGGATCAGATACAGACCCATTCATTTCTATGGGGCCGGAAAACATGGGGACAACACACTGTGTGCTGTCTGTATCCGTATGTTGGTTCTGCAGCTCCGCAAAACAGATAGAGCCTGTCCTATTCTTATTCTAATTGCAGACAAGAATAGTCATTTCTACAATAGTACGGGATGTGCGGAACAGGAACGTACAGAGTGCACGTGGCCGATATACATGTTTTGCAGACTGCAAAGCGGATACGGTCGCTCGTATGGGGCCTTAAAGGGGTTGTCTCACTTCAGCAAGTGTTATTTATCATGTACAGAAAGTTAATACAAGGCACTTACTAATGTACTGGGATTATCCATATTGTTTAATTCGATGTCTGGATTCATTTTTACATCACATTAAACATTGCTCGTTTCCATGGTTACGCCCACCCTGCAATCTGGCAGCGGTGGCCGTGCATGCACACTATAGGAAAAAGCACCAGTCTATGCGTGCTTCTGCGTTCTCGGCCCTTTTTACTATAGTGTTCAAGCACGACCACTGCTGATGGATTGCAAGGTGGTCATAACCATGGAAACAAGCAGTGTATAATGTGATGGAAAAATAAATGAAGCCAGCAAAGGAGGTAATATGGATAATAACAATACATTAGTAAGTGCCTTGTATTAACTTTCTCTACATGATAAATGCCATTAGCTGAAGTGAGACAACCCCTTTAAGTAGAAAGAGTCCAGATTACTAGTCAAAGTGTTGAGTTCTAGAAACAAGAGAACTTCCCTGCATTAGGCCTCATGCACAGGACCGCAAAAAATGGATCCGCAAATAATACGGATGATGTCCGTGTGCATTCCATATTTTGTGGAACGGACCAGCTGGCCCCTAATAGAACAGTCCTATCACTAGCAATGCGGACAATAATAGAACATGTTCTTTTTATTTGCGCAACGGACATACGGAAACGGAAAGCAGATCGAGTAACTACAGTTTTTTTTGCGGACCTATTGAAATTAATGGTTCCACATACGGTCCGCAAAAAAAAGCGGAACAGACTCAGAAAGAAAACACATTTGTGTGCATGAGCCCTTATACTGTATGTTAGAAATTCTGCTTTAGGCTACATTCACAAGACCGTATGTGTTTTGCAGTCCGCAAAAAAATACAGATGACGTCCTTTTGGCATCCTTATTGCATCCATTTTTTTTTTTTGCGGATCCATTGTAACAATGCCTATCCGTGTTCACAAAATGGACAAGACTAGGACATGCTCTATACGGAACGGACATACGGATGGGGACAGCACACAGTGAAAATGAATGGGTCCTCATCCAATCCTCAAAAAAACGGAACAGACACGGAAACAAAATACGTTCGTGTGAATGTAGCCTTATATTGTAGAGGGAATGCTAAAGATTGCTGTTCTTGATGAAGTATAAAGGCTTGATATTAAAAGTATAAGAGTAACTACGAACTCCATTGGAACTACTGTACATATGTCTTTAAAAGCGCAACCGTGGAACTGTAAATGATGCCGTGTGCACAGAATACTAAGCGTGCACAAATGAAAGGACGGAAACAGGATTGAATGTTCTGGTGGCTGATGAATAAGCTGCGCTGACTTTCCTGAAAAACAACTATCCAGAAAGTAAGAAAAATGAATAGGAAGCTCCATCCTCGGAGCAATTCAACAGCAGACTGTTAATGGAAAGAGAAACATTCATCCTCCATTTCCAATCTTAGGAAAGTACGAGGACTAAATTGTAATATTAAAATCTCTGGTTCTCTAGAGCAAGTCCAAAGTAAAGTTAAGAGCTTACCTTCTGCGGAAATTAAATTGGAATGACTTTTATACTGAAAGCACTTTTAATTTCTTCCGTGTTTGATTTTCCTACAGCCCTGCTGGATCAAGTCATCTCATAAGCCATTTAAATTTTCTGATATTTAGTCATGAATATATTAGGATCCTGTTAATTGAATGGTGTATTGGAGGACAAAAAGGAATGTACAGTCCATGTAGAAAGGCAGAATGCAGGAAAGTATCGCTGCTCATCCGGCATTTTACCCGGTGGGCACAGGGTTATTATTTACGACGCACTGACGTGAAGGGGTGCAAACCGAAACACAATATAAAACTGGACTTCAAGAACACAGGGCAAAGTGATTGGACCTGCAAATTCTAATGCCTTTTATACAGGCTTATTAACAATATATGGAGGCAACAGCCTCAGTAAAGCCAGGTATGCAGACTTGTTCTGCTTGCTGCACAGGATTACACCAGTTTTTTTTCATGCAGATTTTTCTGTGGAAAAACTACAGTGTAATCCAGTACCAGCAAAGAGAATGAGATGTGACAAATCTCATGTACACGTTGCATATTTTATCTATGTGGAAATTGACCTGTTGTGTGGACTATAACATTTGAAGCATGTCAATTGTTTGTGCGATTCCTCACCTTATGTAGAGTGGTTTTCCCCGTAGACTTCAATGGCATTGAAAGAGAAACCACAACACAATTCCCCACAAAAACTGCATAAAAAACCGCACAAGGTTGGGGGGGAGTTATGAACCTGTCTAAAAGAAAAACTGTGTTGTCCATAGCAGCTTTGACAGAGGACAGTGATTGGCTGCAGTGGTACCATGCTGTATCCAGGCACGTCCCCGCTGTTGTTTGTAAGCAACCAGCGGCAGGAGTACTGGACCAATACCGGACCAGTACCGCAGAGAACAGCGCAGGAGAGTATACCATGATTTTTTAACCAATCCTAGGGGTTATCCGAGATTTCTAATTATCTTGGACAATCCCTTTGAAGCAAACTAGGCCCTCAATAAGAAACACCTTCTTTCTATGATAACACAATGAATACAGTTTTATAGTTATGGGCATGGCTAAATGCGTCTTGGACGTGGGTAAGGCATGCCGAACCTGAACTATGGCTGAGTTGTGCCGGAAGCCACGGGCGTGGGTAAGCCTGGAGAGGGCGTACCCTATTGGAGTGTGTGAAAAAAGGGGTGGGAGGGAGGGGCAAGTGAGACACACCACCTGAGGGAAGGAATTGGCAGGTATATATGGGGAGCAAACGCCCTGCTCACAAATACAGGCTGAAATCAGCCTTAATACTTATGGGCATAGCTAAATGCGTCTTGGACGTGGGTAAGGCATGCCGAACCTGAACTATGGCTGAGTTGTGCCGGAAGCCACGGGCGTGGGTAAGCCTGGAGAGGGCAAAAAGACAAGTACACTATGTTGTCTACACTGGTTTATTCATATTCTTCCAGCCCGCATGACCTATAACGCCAACAACTGAAAAGCTTGAGAAATTTCCCGGTGTGGATTCGGAATGTATCTGTTGAAGCAAGATGACCTCCAGCGCCCCATGGATCGAAGAACGTGAGCGGGGACTTGGTGTTTCGAAGCTGACGATGCCGCCCCAATACGTAACGAGTGACCCGAAATGGCTCCTGGGTCGTACCCCAGACCTGCCGCCAGAGAGCGGATGTGGGACGTGAATTGGTTTGAAGTGAGGGGTTTGTTCTTGAAGGGCAGGAGCAGACTGTCAGGAGGCGCTGTGTGCAACAGGGACAATAATTTATTGAGGATCTGGACTGGACACCAATTATTCCGGGTAGGGAAATATTTAATTTCAGTGGATGGCCCTGTCTGGTTTGTTTTGGTTGACGGAATGCTGAGTACATAATAGTTATAGTGCCACGACAGTTGTTCTTTGCGAAGACCGCCGGGTCTCGGAGAGCTGCCAGTGAACTCTCCTTGCAGGAGGAAGCCGTAAAAACTTTCAAACATGGCCGCTTGGATGACCGTGCTGGTCAAGGGCCAAAAAGGATCGCCGTCCAGGGCAGAAGACAAATCCCTGAACAGCTTGCCGGACACCGGCTGTCTGCGGGTGGCAGCCTGTTTTGCATTTTCCTGTATTCCCCTGAGGGCCGCCTTGATGACCTGGTTGGACAAGATAAAAGAAGAACCCGGATTACTGAGCATAAAATGGAGTTGAAGGCCTGCTAGGTATAATTTGATAGTATTATATGAGAGCTTTTGTTGGGAATGGCAGAAGGCTATGAACGCCAGTAAGTAAGATATTTCGTCGCGGCCGCCCTGAGGATAGAGAAGTCTAAAACTCTCAAACGCTTTCAACGCTTTATAATTCCTGGACATATTTGGGGCTAATGATTGTGTTATCAGATGTGTTATGGATCAGAGATTCTAATCCATCACTGGGGTGTTGTATGCCGGGGTTGTGGCACCCGTGGGGTCCGCGTCGGGCATCTCCTTGCGGGGCTTTGCCTGTTTTTAGAATGATAATGGCCGGAGACGCTTCTAGGAATCTGGGGAAAACAAAGTAAACTGAATAACGTACCCGTGGGGATAGGATAAGGACCGTGAGACCCCTTGACCATCCGTGAGGCTCCTAACTAAGAACTGAGCCCGGATGGCCTGGAGTGGGGTGTGGCGGACTCAATATGACATATGGCATGGAAACAATAATGGCTAAATTGAAGGTCCAGATGTCGCCCAGCATTTGGCTCATCCTGGCGGGACCCGGAGGCAAGATAAATGATGTGACATGGTATCAGTGGTAGCTGAACCTGGACAATCTAGGTGACATGCAACATTAAAACTCGGCCTGTACGATCCAGGTGACATACAACATTAAAACTCGGCCTGGACGATCCAGGTGACATACAACACTGAACTCGGCCTGGACGATCCAGATGATATACAATGTTAAAGTTGGCCTGGACGATCCAGGTGACATACAACATTGAACTCGGCCTGGACGATCCAGGTGACATACAACATTAAAACTCGGCCTGGACGATCCAGGTGACATACAACGCTAAAGTTGGCCTGGACGATCCAGGTGACATACAACATTGAACTCGGCCTGGACGATCCAGGTGACATACAACATTAAAACTCGGCCTGGACGATCCAGGTGACATACAACGCTAAAGTTGGCCTGGACGATCCAGGTGACATACAACATTGAACTCGGCCTGGACGATCCAGGTGACATACAACATTAAAACTCGGCCTGGACGATCCAGGTGACATACAACGTTAAACTCGGCCTGGACGATCCAGGTGACATACAACGTTAAACTCGGCCTGGACGATCCAGGTGACATACAACATTGAACTCGGCCCGGACGATCCAGGTGACATACAACATTAAAACTCGGCCTGTACGATCCAGGTGACATACAACGCTAAAGTTGGCCTGGACGATCCAGGTGACATACAACATTGAACTCGGCCTGGACGATCCAGGTGACATACAACATTAAAACTCGGCCTGGACGATCCAGGTGACATACAACGCTAAAGTTGGCCTGGACGATCCAGGTGACATACAACATTGAACTCGGCCTGGACGATCCAGGTGACATACAACATTAAAACTCGGCCTGGACGATCCAGGTGACATACAACGTTAAACTCGGCCTGGACGATCCAGGTGACATACAACGTTAAACTCGGCCTAGACGATCCAGGTGACATACAACATTGAACTCGGCCCGGACGATCCAGGTGACATACAACGCTAAAGTTGGCCTGGACGATCCAGGTGACATACAACATTGAACTCGGCCTGGACGATCCAGGTGACATACAACATTGAACTCGGCCTGGACGATCCAGGTGACATACAACATTAAAACTCGGCCTGGACGATCCAGGTGACATACAACGTTAAACTCGGCCTGGACGATCCAGGTGACATACAACATTGAACTCGGCCTGGACGATCCAGGTGACATACAACGCTAAAGTTGGCCTGGACGATCCAGGTGACATACAACATTGAACTCGGCCTGGACGATCCAGGTGACATACAACATTAAAACTCGGCCTGGACGATCCAGGTGACATACAACGTTAAAACTCGGCCTGGACGATCCAGGTGACATACAACGCTAAAGTTGGCCTGGACGATCCAGGTGACATACAACATTGAACTCGGCCTGGACGATCCAGGTGACATACAACATTAAAACTCGGCCTGGACGATCCAGGTGACATACAACGTTAAACTCGGCCTGGACGATCCAGGTGACATACAACGTTAAACTCGGCCTGGACGATCCAGGTGACATACAACATTGAACTCGGCCCGGACGATCCAGGTGACATACAATGCTAAAGTTGGCCTGGACGATCCAAGTGACATACAACATTGAACTCGGCC
Source organism: Bufo bufo (assembly GCF_905171765.1). NCBI lineage: Eukaryota > Metazoa > Chordata > Amphibia > Anura > Bufonidae > Bufo > Bufo bufo. The sequence goes on along the minus strand of NC_053391.1, from coordinate 528,345,321 downwards.
TGGACGATCCAGGTGACATACAACGTTAAACTCGGCCTGGACGATCCAGGTGACATACAACGTTAAACTCGGCCTGGACGATCCAGGTGACATACAACGCTAAAGTTGGACTGGACGATCCAGATGACATACAACGCTAAAGTTGGCCTGGATGATCCAGGTGACATACAACATTAAACACGGCCTGGACGATCCAGGTGACGTACAATATTGATCTTGGCCTGAGTGGTCCAGGCGACAGATAATTTAAGTACGCGGTATATGTGGTAACTAAACTGATCGCGCGCCACTGACGAATCTTCCCAGCCAAACCTGCGTTTGGAAAACGGGGAACCTGCCACGCGCAATTTTGTACCCCTGACACCTGCTGGCAGAGTGAATCCCTGCCTCCATGCCGAGACACAATTCTGACCTGCAGGGACCAAGTAGCTTACTGGCCCATGTGCTGTTGATTAATATATGTAAATACGCACACCAAAATTGCCCCTGATACAGGCTGAAAGCTGGGCTGCCGCAGCTTGGCGTAACGCCGGCAACAATGCCCACTGCTTCCCACCTGTGCCGCCTCTGCTATATAGCGTCTCTGCTGGGGCAATGATTTTATTATCCCTTTTTTTTTTTTTTTTAAACTGGGGCGGATATTTCCGAATGGACATGTGGCGCGCTCATGGCCGCTGCAGGGAGGGGAAGGGGAACCCCCGTGCCTGCGACCCTGCTAGGACTGGGATGTGCGGTCCCCCAGTGCGAGCCTGGAGTGGACGGACGTGTGTGCCTTTCAAGGGGAACCTAGACTTGTACTCTTTCCCTAACTAAACATAGCTACCCCCGACTGCCCATTTCCTGCCACCGTAGGAGCTCCGGAAGGCAGAGCGAGCGGTGGACGTGTACAGGAGGGTCATTTCTTCGGCGCTCGGCTGAACATGCCTGTGGAGGCCCGGCGGTGACGTGTGCGTTCCACCATGAACCGCACGCCATCCGCGAGAAGGGGAGACCGACCCGTGGCCGCAAGTATACGGCACGCTCCATTGGACAAGTACTTACCTGGTGACGGACCGGAAAAACACTTTAAGTATTGCACTATACCGTGTAGCGAACCGAAACTTTTGAAACAACCGTGATGCTTGCACGTGCCGGCAGCTGGATGTGGCTCCTCTTGAGAACGAAAACTTCTCTCAGGAATGTCGCACTGTGCAGAGAATCGTACTGAAGAGAAAAAACAGACGTGAAGCTTGCTGGGCAGCTAGGTGTGGCTCTTCCTACAGATGCAAGTGAGACACACCACCTGAGGGAAGGAATTGGCAGGTATATATGGGGAGCAAACGCCCTGCCCACAAATACAGGCTGAAATCAGCCTTAATACTTATCTACCAGTGGACACTGCAATGTTCACAAAGAGCTGAATACATGGAGGATCCAAGTAGCACATTGCAGTGATATGCCCCACTTCTGCTATAGTTTGTCTTTTTCCTGAAAAGGGTGGCAGGCACTCCTCTTCTCCTAGATTTTAAGAGCCCAGTGTACAGAACAAGTGTGTGTGTGCCTATTTCTTTGTATTGTTGGTCATTTCAACAGTTAGAATTAATAGATTGTTTGTGCATGAATCCCCATAAAGATGATGGACCCACTACAACATATAACAATGTCAGAGCCTGGACTATCTGGAGGATCCTCAGGTACTCTGATGTCTTACCCAGGTGTATAAAATAAAATCTGCAAAATTCCTGAATCCTACATAAAGTATTGCTTACTGTGCTTTACCACGTGGGCAGGTAACAATATCTGTAGTAATTAGTAGCTTATTAAGCCTTCTCGACTTCGGTGCAATTACTTTTTGTCACTTCTGTTGCCTGCTATATCTTTCAAATAGCATCTGCCAGACCTAGCCATGGAGCACATCTTTACCTCCCCCTCTCCACCATGGCCACTTCCCCACCCACACTGATTGACAGGGTCAGGCATCCTCACTGTTCTGGTGCCTGACCCTGAAATCTCACACATGTGCTGGTAAGATTACAATCACAACCGATTGAAGTCTCCCCAGCACATGTATAAGATTTCAGTTCTAGGAACCTAGTAACCTAGCCTCCAAGGGGCTAGGCCTGCCCTCATTAACGCATTAAAGGGGTTGTCCCACATAAAATATTCAGCAGTTTTAAACCAGCACCTGGATCTTAGTTTTTTATAATTACATGTAATTAAAAATTTAACATAGCCATTGAGTTATTCAATAACATTGCTCACTGAGAAGACCGCACATGCTCAGTTTCATTCTTGCCTCCTGAGCTGTGATAGGGAGAGAAGTACACAAGAAATACACGCCCCCTGAGAAAGGACGCCCCCTGAGGTGTCAGCTTGATATAAATCTAGCAGAGTAATGAATGTGGAGATCTCTCGATCCATGTGAGGTACAGGGCTGGTTCTAGCTTTGTTAGAGATTGTCATGTATGATATGATGTCTGATTAAAAAAATTTATATTAGTCATAGTAACCCCTTTAAGTTAGGATTGCTCTGCAATGGAACATCTAATTGCAGAAAGCGAGGTACCATTGAGCTCACTATGATTAACCCTACCAGGCAGTATGCTTGGTTTAATAGGGTTGATGATGGCAACAGATGCTCTTTAACTTAATATTATATACAGTACACTATCAAATATTTGAATAATCCTATTTTCATTGTCAAGCTCAGTAAAATTTCAGGCAGATGGCAGTCCTTTGCAAGAGTCCTTCTGAAATCACAGTGCTGGAGTACAGAAAGAAGTTTCACTCAGGAGATGTCAGTAAGTCTTTCTTTTGCATAAAAGCTACCATGCCCAGCCGAATTACTAAATGTACTAATAACAAATCAAAGAAAATAAATGTCAGAACATTTAACATATTCCCTATAGCGTCCTCCTGTCATCCACCTTATCTTCTACCAGCTGTCATAGTGATCAACTGAGCAGTCAGTCTGCATTCTGCGCTTTTCTAGTCTTCAGTCCAGATAAAAGCTCCAGTCTTTAATACTGTCACATTTCATGGGAAACAGCTCCAAATCATATGAAGTACATCGCTTCAGATGTATTTTTTTCAGTTTTACAGACTTCCATGTTTACAGTTTACTGAACTAAAATAGGCTGAGTGCTATAACCTTTTGTTCTCATCAACAAATATTCTGTTCATGCACAATGACATCAAACAAAGCCTTGAAGCCCTATTTTTTCTGCTCCTGGAGATTTTCACTTTGTTATTCAACTCCAAGAAATCTCGTTGTCACATACATACACTACATCTGTTGCGTAAACCTAGACCCACATGTGTCAGGTTGTCACAGAGTATTACCAGAAGCAGCGGCCGCCAGAAGCCGAACTTCTGCAATGTGGAATGTTCAGCAACTATTAAGGTGCTTCCTGTAGATTTCATCATCCATCTACCTGGATACCTTTATATTACAGTAGTATATGGGTCATTTCAGAAATTAGTTTTGTCCCTTGCTGGCTTGACATGTGACATGATTCCATCATGTTATGACAAGATGTGATCTATTGCTGCCAACCTAAAATACCACCAAAAGACCTTGACTGACCTTCATCTCCCATAATTTACACCTCTCCTTTATGAGTGACCTTCCATCCACTAAGACCTCTAGACTGCAGTCATTTACTTTGTTTGCTCTTCCCCCAGCATGTCTATTTTATTATATGTCTGCAGAGCTTCTTGTCAATCATCAAACCCACAGCTTCTAAATTAAACTTGTCTGCAAGTGAAGGCTTTCTGTCAAATAAATTTCCAGGTCAGGCCATAAGAATGAGGACTAATCTATTTATGTTTCACTTATTGGGGACTTACCTGTATTGTTCTTTGTGCAGGTTGCAGTAGTGCCTTATACTGGGGTCTGCTGGGGATAGTTATAGAAACTTAATGGGGTATTCCAGTTATAGCAAGTTATCCCCTATCCACAGGATAAGTAATAGATCGGTGTAGGTCCTACCATTTGAACCCTCACGATCATGGGAATGGGGGCCCCATCCCCCATGGAGCCCCCTCAAGTGAACAGAGAAATATTCAAGCTACTCCATTGATTTCTATGGGTGTTTTGGAGATACAAGTACAGTGCCCCGTTATCTTTGGAACTCAAATAGAAATGAATGGAGCGGCTGCATTCCCAACCAGCTGCTCCATTCCTTCCAGGGGGCTCCACTGGGTATGGGGGGGGGGGGGGTTATGATCAGTGGGAGTTCCAGTGGTAGGACCTCCATTGATCTAATAGTAATTCCCTATCATGTGCATAGGGAATAACTTGTTATAACCAAAAATATCACTTTAAGGACAATAGACACCTTTTCAACTTCTCTTTATTAAACTGCATGCATTTTGGGATAAAGCATTTTTCTAATTGTGTTTCATTGAAAATGTTGCTTTGTTTGTCCTCATTAGCATGTATGTATTCCACTACATAGCAAGCTGCAGACTGCTGTTCTCATCTAAACCTATCAGATGAGTTCTCTGATGGTGCTGTCTGTAGCTGTACCTTCGGCACAACAGCCTCTGTGAAACTACAACTCTCAGCATGAAAACATGCTTGGCTGTTCTTCTAACTCCAATAGACTGAATTGAGCACTCTGGGAGTTGTAGTTTCAAAACACCTTCTGATTCCTGCCATATAGTTTCTAAAGACCATTCACGTACGTTAAAAAATGTGGACCAGCTGCTCTTAGCTGAAAATCCTGAGTATCCAAGAAAGAGCCCTCTAGTGGGACAAAGTTCTGAGGCAAAACTGGGCTGCAGAGTGAGACAATCACATTAGAAGCTTATTTGGACCTGCTAGAGATAGGTCTTATGGGCTGATCTAAATAATCTGCCAGAATGTACAGACCTGATCCAGGGCCGGACTGGCCTGCCGGGATACCAGGAAATTTCCCGGTAGGCCGGCAGGCCTGGGTGCTGCAAGGCCGCGGCCCTGGTGACAAGTGGGGGCGGCCACGGCGGCGGCAGGGCAGAGCAGGAGATGAGCGCCTCCATTGTGGAAGCGCTCATCTCCATAGACATCTGTATTGCCGCTGCGGCAGAGGAGGGAGAGGTGTGTCCCCTCCTGTTCCTCTGATAGGCTGCCGGCCTAGTGCTGGCAGCCTATCAGAGGCCGGTGCAGGCGGCGCGATGACGTCATCGCGTCGCCTGAGCCGTATAGCGAGGGACACATGCCGGAAGAGGCGGCCTGCATCGCATCACATCGCCGGATGTAAGTATAAGTGTTTTCTTTATATAGGTACAATACTGGGCAGGCACATGATAAGGGGGGGTCTACTGGGCTGGGCTGGCACATGATAAGGGGGGCTACTGGGCTGGCACATGATAAGGGGGGACTACTGGCCTGGGCTGGCACATGATAAGGGGGGCTACTGGGCTGGCGCATGATAAGGGGGGACTACTGAGCTGGGCTGGCACATGATAAGGGGGGCTACTGGGCTGGCACATGATAAGGGGTGACTACTGGGCTGGCACATGATAAGGGGGGTCTACTGGGCTGGCACATGATAAGGGGGGACTACTGGGCTGGCACATGATAAGGGGGGACTACTGGGCTGGCACATGATAAGTGGGGACTACTGGGCTGGCACATGATAAGGTGGGACTACTGGGCTGGCACATGATAAGGGGGGATTACTGGCACATGATAAGGGGGGCTACTGGCACATGATAAGGGGGGCTACTGGCCCATAAGGCGGGCTACTGGCACATGATAAGGGGGGCTACTGGCACATAAGGGGGACTACTGGCACATAAGGGGGCTATTGGCACATAAGGGGGGCTATTGGCACATGATATGGGGGGCTACTGGCACATGATATGGGGGGCTACTGGCACATGATATGTGCTCTGCTATCCCTCTGCCCCTTCTCCAAATCCTTATTATGAAATCTTTCTCATTAGGATAAAACACAACATCAGCTCCGCCGAGCCCCCGGCCAAGTGTTGAAGTGGCGTCCGAGATCCCCAAGGGCCAAGTCAAGTAATTGTAAGTTTTTATGGGGGTTCTACAAAAGAGCTATCGTGGGGCAAAGTTCATATTCGTGTTTACACACGTGTTTTAAAATGAATGCTTTCTCCTATTATAAACAAGTAAATAATGACGCAATGCTGTGGTGCTGGTGTGCAACTTTTTCTCCCCAGTCCGGCCCTGTCCTGATAAAAAGTTTAAGACCACTTGAAAAATGGCAAAAAAATCATATTTAGCATGGCTGGATCTTAACAAGGTTCCAAGTAGAGCTTCAACATGCAACAAGAAGAAATGGGAGTGAGACAAAAAAAAATTTGAGCATTCAATTTAATGAAAACAACGAATAAACTGAAACAGGCTGTTTTTCAGCTGATCAAAAGTTTAGGACCCCACCTCCAAAAAAAAAATAAACCCCCCCCCCCCCCAAAACAGAAATCCAACTTCCAAACATGAATAAGTAGCTCCGCCGTTATTTTTTATCACTTAAAAAAATTGTTTCGGCATGCTTGATGCAAGCGTTACCATGAGGTGCGTGGGAACATTTCTCCAAGTGGTGAAGACGGCCGCACGAAGGCCATCTACTGTCTGGAACTGTTGTCCATTTTTGTAAACTTCCCTTGCCATCCATCCCCAAAGGTTCTCAATTGGATTTAGATCAGGGGAACACGCGGCATGGGCCAAAAGAGTGATGTTATTCTCCTGGAAGAAGTCTCTTGTCCTGCGGGCATTGTGTACTGTAGCGTTGTCCTGTTGAAAAACCCAGTCGTTACCACACAGACGAGGGCCCTCAGTCATGAGGAATGCTCTCTGCAACATCTGGACATAGCCAGCGGCCGTTTGACACCCCTGCACTTCCTGAAGCTCCATTGTTCCACTGAAGGAAAAAGCACCCCAGACCATTATGGCGCCCCCTCCACTGTGGCTTGTAGAAAACATCTCAGGTGAGATCTGCTTGTCATGCCAGTAATGTTGGAAACCATCAGGACCATCAAGGTTAATTTTTTTCTCATCAGAGAATAAAACTTTCTTCTACCTTTGAATGCCCCATGTTTGGTGCTCTCTTGCAAAGTCCAAACAAGCAGTTCTGTGGCGTTCAAGGAGATGAGGTCTTTGAAGCCCTTCAGTCTCAGATGCCGTCTGATGGTTATGGGGCTGCAGTCAGCACCAGTAAGGACCTTAATTTGGGTCGAGTATCGTCCAGCTTCTTGACGGACAGCCAATTGGATCCTTCAGCTCAGTGCTGATGACATTTTTTGGGGTCTTCCACTTGACTTTTTTGTTCCATAACCCTCAGGATCATTTAAGAAATTCCAAATGACTGTCTTACTGCGTCCCACCTCAGCAGCAATGGGGCGCTGTGAGAGACCCTGCTTATGCAGTTCAACAACCCGACCACGTTCAAAAAGGGGAGAGTTTTTTTGCCTTTGCCATCACAACGTGTGACTACCTGACAGAAAATGACAATGAATTCACATCTTTGCACAGATTTGGCCTTTTAAAGGCATGTGGTCATAAAATTTTGATCAGCTGAAAAACAGCCTGTTTCAGTTTATTCGTTGTTTTCTTTAAATTGAATACTCAAAAAATGTTTTGTCTCACTCCCATTTCTTCTTGTTGCATGTTAAAGCTCTACTTGGAACCTTGTTAAGATCCAGCCATGCTAAATATGATTTTTTGCCATTTTTCAAGTGGTCTTAAACTTTTGATCAGGACTGTATTAATGATATGTCTTGTACACACAGTTACAACTGCATTAGTCAGGTTGTAATTCAAATTGCATATATCAATACTGTATTTGGTATAGATTCGATCAGACTATCAGGAATGTTTATTCTGAAGGTTCAAGCAGAAGTATAGCTAGACTTTCTATCATTAGGGGAAATTACAGAGGGGGGATTTACTATTAAAAGGGGGAAATTTATTATGAGGGTTATATTTCAATTCAGCTTACAGGAGTCTGCATTGGAGTACTTTGCACCAAATTTCACAAATGTTGCATGTTGTTTGACAAACTCACTCTGACAACAGAGGAACACTGGAACAGCTTCACTAAAGGTGATGTTGCAGTACAGCAACAAACTATTGTACTTGTGAAACAGGTAATTTATTTTCAATAGGGACACTTTAAGAAACTGAGTTGATAGCAGAAAGGGTGTAACTATAGTCTCTGTAGAATTGGTTTAACTTTATACAGTCTCACATCAGGGGCCACACTTACTGTTGATGCTATCAGGCGAGGGACCTTCCTGGTGCTTGATCTCTATCTCTCCAAGGCAGGGTCTTTCTCTTTGCTGCAGTCGAGGATCTGGCTGGGCACTTCAGAGGCCTTGCTTGCCTGGCACATGTGCTTCACACTCTGCTCCATGTACTGGTCTGTGTTGCACCTTTCCTTCACTGCCACACAATGCTCTGCCTCAAACTTTTTGTACCTGTCTAGGCTCCACTGCTTCATTTTGGTGGCTACATCACACCACACTTGATCTGTGGTAACGGACCCTGCTTTGGATATCCTGCACTGTACTCCTCTCCTTCCTCAGGCCCTGGATAAACTTATTTTCCTGGGCAGCAGGCTGTATCTTCTCCTGTTATCTGTAGCTGAGAACTGTCTCCCTGTGCTGGACTGCAATCATAACAGCAAGTCTCTATGTACTAGCACTGCAACAGCTCCCCCTTACACTGCACATTGCTAAACCTAACACTTTTGTCTAGAAATGCTACTTCAGTTTTTGTACTCTACTACTCTATACTGGAGTGAGTTTATGACTTTTTTTTTTTTTTGCAACTTTCTGATAATTTGCAGTGATAAATCTGGAATCAAAATAACACAGCTAACCATACCCATTTTCCCGAAAACTTTTCAAATCTGGAGTGGGTGGTGTAAAAATGCAAAAAGTCACAATGTTTTGAAGCAAGTAAGCACAAAAATTAGCAAATTCCTCTTGCGATTCGATAAATTCCCCCCAAAATACCTTAGAATTCTGGTGCATGCACCACATTTATCAAATGTTTAGACACTTTTCTACACTTTCTGTGAGTCGACCACAAGGGGCATAGCTTAGCAGAAAAGGGGTGTAGCTTAGATACAACATCATATGTAAAAAAAAAGTGCCTTTCTTGAGGTAAATTGAGCCAGCAAATTGGTAGTGTAAATTTAGACTACATAGGCTAAAGGTGCTCCATCCAGCATTTGCCACTGTGATAAATGTGGTGCTGTTTAAACTCTCTTACTTTTAGACAGTACAGGTGCATCTCAATAAAATAAATAGATAGAATGTCATTGTTACATAGATTTCAGTAATTCAATTAAAAAAAGAAGTGAAACTTATATATTACATAGATGCATTACACACAGAGTAATCTATTTCAAGAATTTATTTCTTTTAATGTTGATGATTATGGCTTACAGCTAATGAAAACCCGAAAGTTAGTATCTGAGAAAATCTGGATATTGTGAAAAAGTTCATTATTGTAGCCTCATGGGGTCACACTCTAATCAGCTAATCAAAACAAAGTTTTAAGTCTTTAAATGATCCCTCAGTCTGGTTCAGTAGGCTAGCCAATCATGGGAAAGACTGTTGACTTGACAGTTGTCCAAAAGACAGGCATTGACACCCTCCTAAAGGAAGGCAAGCCACAAAAAAGTCATTGCTAATTAAGCTGTATCCAAGCATATTAATGAACAGTTGAGTGGAAGGAAAAAGCGTGGTACAAAGAGGTGCACAAGCAGCAGGGATAACCGCAGTCTTGAAAAAATTGTCAAGACAAGGCCATTCAAGACTTTGGGGGAGATTGACAAGGAGTGGACTGTGGCTGGAGTCAATGCTTCAAGAGCCACCACCCACAGATGTTTCCAGCCACTCATGACTCAGAGACAACATCAGAAGTGACTTACCTGGGCTTATGAGAAAAACTGTAGGGCTGTTGCTCAGTGGTCCAAAGTCTTGTCTTCAGTTGAAACTAAATTTAGCATTTCATGGGAAATCAAGGTCCCAGACTCTGGAGGAAGAGGGGAGAAGCACACAATCCAAACTGCTTGGACTCCAGTATAAATATTGGGAATTATCTGCTGGTGTTGGTTCACTGTGTTGTGTCAAATCCAATATCAAAGCAACCTGAGAATCTATAACACCTCAGCAGTTCCACAGGCTGATCACCTCAATGCCACACCGAATTGATGCAGTAATTCATGCAAAAGGAGCCTTGATGAAGTATTGAGTGCATATACTGTACATACTTTTCAGTAGGCCAAAGTTTCTGTAATACAAATCAATTAGTTTTATATAATATTCAAATTTTCTGAGATACTAACTTTGGGGTTTTCATTAGCTATAAGCCATAATCATCAACATTAAAATAAATAAATGGTTGAAATAGATCACTCTTTGAATTGAATTACTAAATTAACTTTTCAAATGATATTGTAATATACTGAGATGTAATAGTAAATTTGGTGTGGTTCATTGACAACCTCTTGGCACAAGTCTGACATTATTCATGCATCATAAGGTGAGATTGTTAGAAGAACATATCATAACTGCTGAACTATGTTGCTGGTCAAGTGATGTTAGCACTTTATAAAGTTTTATCAGGAGTTTAATGTGCCATTTATTGGGTGCAATAACACCCACCTCATCACTTTATTTTTTTGATAGATACACTTTATTAAAAAAGTCAGCCTGATGACAGATTCACTTTAAGAGTTCCAATTGATGTTTCTATATGATTAAATGACTGTAGAACTCTTTGCAGATGATCCTATATACCAGATAGGCACTTGCTGCCTAAAATAAGATTTTCCATTCAAGGGCTCAGGAGAGCTTGGTGACAATTCCGTCTGCCATATATCTGCCAAATACCCTATATTACAGATATAACCTGACATGTTCTGACACTTTAATGATGTGTTTACTGTTTTTGACACATAAAAATATATATTAAAAATATATATTACATTGTAAAGACATGTGTGTCCATTGCTGCTGAAAGGATTGTGCCTGCAATATACAGTACAAGAAGTTTAAAAATAAAATAGAATAATGCACATTACAGTATAGAGAATACATATTTCTCTCTAGAGAGGTTGGCACACTGAATCTTTTGCAGCCTAAATTCTTTGTGTTCCAAGTTCTGTACAGTGGGAAACAGAGAAGGCTATTAAAGCATCATAAATATATAGGACTCCTTACACCACATTGCACCGTGTGCAACCTAAACATAAAACTAGATTTACATCTTTCACCAAATATATATTTTTTAGCTTTCACCAAGCAATAATAGATGTGATATCCAATGATGACTGCTGGAATAAACAAACATTATGCAAAATTTTTAATTTAAATTATTCCTTTAGCAGAATGAAAACACAGCCTTCTGTTATATTGTGGTTATGAATCTTCCTGTGCAGCGCTGTAAAATTTTATGGTACCAGAGCTATGCTTAAATAATGTACGTTTTGGGATATTGATGCATTCTGCATGGTAAATGCCAAAGCAAATATTTTGTGGTCTGAAGTTTTATATTATGTCTTCACAAAGCATTTTTATATGTTCAGAGCAAAGCAGTAGTGAAACCCAAAAGATGCAAGCCTAAAGCTTTCCACAAACAACATAATTTCAATGTTTAATTGAAAAGTTTAATTCAAAGTCTGGCATAAGTTGCAATAGCTTATAGTAGTTATTCTGAAAGGGGTTTTCCAATAATACTTGTTAAAAAGGCAGAATAAGTTAAAATAACTAGTGTTGAGCAAATCGAAGTGCACTATGGATAAATTCAAGATAAATTCAATTTGCTCCGAAGCCAAATTTCCTCGTGCTTAGTGGTAGCGAATCTATTTAACCCGAAAAACTGTGGCAGGCTATTCTAGAGGTTCACAGCCCTTACTGTAAAGAATTCTTGTCGCCTCATAACTGAACATTGTTTTTTGAGGGGGTTTAACATGAGCTCATGTCGAGTCTTACAAGAATAGCTTATCTCGATATTTTTTGTATGATCCATTTATATATTTATACAGGTTAATCATGTCCCCCCATTAGACATCTTTTTTCAAGACTAAACAAATTCAGCTCTTTTAATCTTTGCTCATAGCCAGCCTGTTTATAAGTTTAGTTGCCCTCCTTTGCACTTTTTCTCACTCCAGGACAACCTTTTTATGGACTGGTACACAGAACTGAACTACATATTCCAGGTGAGGTCGAACCAATGCTTTGTATAGTGGTAATATTACACCCCTGCTATTTAGATGTATTTCATTTTGTATTTTAGCAGATTTTATTACCCTTTTACATACCCCTTATTATAACTTTTGCTTTTTAAAGGCTACAGCTGACCTCTCAGATTTGTATTTCTTAAAGGCCCTCTTTTTGGCATTTATTGCCCTTTTTACACTATTTGTTAGCTATTTGAGGTTAAATTGAATCACTTATACTTGTTACCTCTAGTTATGTATTTAACAATATACGTATCCAAAGTAGATTTAAAGAACTCCCATATAGCAATAGTGTCATTATGTGACAATAATTTCTTACAGGCTATGTGCTGAAGTGCAGAGCTTAACCCTGAGAATTCACTTTTTTAAAATTAAGAGTTTTTGCCCTACCAAACTAAGGTTACTTTCAAATTAGCGTTTTTTGCGGATCCGTCATGGATCTGCAAAAACGCTTTTGTCACAATAATACAACCGCATGCATCCGTCATGAACAGATCCGGTTGTATTATGTCTTCTATAGCCATGACGGATCCGTCTTGAACACCATTGAAAGTCAGTGGGGGACGGATCCATTTTCTATTGTGCCAGATTGTGTCAGACAACGGATCCATCCTGGCACACTATGTAAGTCAATGGGGACGTTTGGCTCTGCTTCGTCAAGCGGACAGCAAAACGCTGCAGGCAGCGTTTTGGTGTCCGCCTCCAGAGCAGAATGGTGACTGAAAGGAGGCAAACTGATGCATTCTGAGCGGATCCTTTTCATTCAGAATTCATTAGGGCAAAACTGATCAGTTTTGTACCGCCTTTGAGAGCCCTGAACGGATCTCACAAACGGAAAGCGAAAACGCTAGTGTGAAAGTAGCCTGAGTTTGTTTTTTGCAGTTCATCTTAGTAGGAATATAATTCTATTGTGGTCACTGTTATCAAGGTTTTCATGGACAGTGACATTTCCCACAAGCTCTGCATTGTTAGAAATTACCAGATCCAGCAGAGCATAGCCTCTAGTAGGATATTCTGCAAACTGGCCCATAAAATGATCCTGGAAAAAGCTGAGGAATTTTCTCCCTTTTGCAGCAGAGGCAGAACCATGTTCCCAATCTATTTTTGGATAGTTAAAATCTCCCATTATCACCACTCTGCCAGCCTGCACTGCTCGCTTCATTTGCACATACAGTTGATCTTCTATCTCCTTACTATACTGGGAATAGAGGTTTTCTATGATTAGAAAGGCAATACATATTACTGGTGTTTTTATATTTATATATTGTGCCTGTGAATAAACCAGTAATATGCATTACCTGTTGATTTTTATCCTGCAGATTTTGCACATGGCAATGGTTTTGTCAGCAGGCACTGTGAAGAAAAATTGCCATACAGGAGATACCTGCACATAGCTCCCAGTTTTGTTTTAATGTTCTGGCTGTATATTGACTCTGCTCTTCATTGCCACCTCCAACACCCTCCTCATCTATTGTCACCATATCTTCATTTTCTCAGTCTATGATATGTCATGAGCTCCTTGGCCCTCACAATTCCCTCCTCTGAATTTGCCATGAGTGCCACTACACCACCACCACCACACCACCACCAGTGCACCTACAAGTGCCGTTACTACTACCAACTTCACCTAGCTATGTATTTCAGTCATCAGGTCCTACACCTGCAGCTGAACCTCCTCCTCATGCCAGTCCAAACGCTGACTGTTCTCAAATAAGTCATGATTCAGGAAGACTATCTTGAATATCTTCTATAGCACATGGGATATTGTTGGCTCTTCATAGGAAAAAAATAAGGTGCCCCACTAGGACGGGCCAGTGAAGAGAGATATGCAAATGTAAGGCTTCTCTGGGGTCACAAGGTGGAGGAGCAGAAAGAGTGTGCTGAACCCTGGCTCAAAGCCATGGTGTAACACTCCGAGTTAACATCATCATATACTGTGACTGAGATGATGAGCAAGCCATCCATTTCACAATGTCATCCTCTTTATCCTAAAAAAATTATCTTTCACTTACCAATGGAGAACTGTGACCTGCCACTACTACTATTGGCCAGACAGCTGGACAACCTCTGAGACCCAAATATACAGGTGCAAAGTTAATTTATTTCAGAAATTCAATTGAAAAAGTGAAACTTTAGAATTTTTGGGAAATTCTGAAGAATCCAATTAATTTAAAATCAATTCACTCTTCTCTATTAAATACATTTGAGAATTTTAAAATCTCCAAATCCACTCTTGCTATACTAAACCATGAAACCAGCGGCATAAAACTTTTTAGAAACAAACAAATAGACTTTAAAAAGTTATCCTACCAAGAGATATGATATCTTTGTAAAGTTTTCAGTATAGTCTGGCAGAATAGAAATAGAATTCAGCCCTGTTTCACAAAACTGTGACAGTTCCATGTGAAGTTCAGGGGTTAATCCAGAAAGAATCTCAAACAGTAAAAATAGCATAAGAGAACAATAAAAAAAAAGCCTACCAGGAGCTGCATAGGTAATCCATGTTCGCAGCCGGTATTATAGGAAAATCCAGTGAATTTGTGGAAAGGTTAGTACCTGTGCTAATCTTTACCTTGGCAGACTGCAGATTAATGCTGGAATGGGCGAAATCCTGAGATGTTGTATAGCAGAAGTATACACAATCTTTAGCGCACTTAAAAAATGAAATAGTGCAAAATCCAAGAAGCTGATCTTGAAGCAGATCGAACATGTCTGCAAGCAGTAAGTGATGAGCACAGTACAGGTATAATTTTAGAGAAATCAATTTTTAGTTCACAGACCGACTCAAAAAAGGGAGGAAGGGAAATTCTTAAAAATGTGTTCCAAGGTTGATATTTGGTTGGCAAACAGGAGTCCAGAGTCTAGGCAAGACAGTGGAGATAATTTATCATTGCCCGTATGGGTGTAGCATAACTGTATGTGTGTATGACAGTGCTATGTGTGTACAGCAGAGCTGAATGGGTGTAACAGAGCTATATGTATGTAGCAGAGCTGTATGGATGTAGCAGAGGTGATGTGTGTGTGGCTGTGCTGTGTGTGTGTATAGCAGGGTTGTGTATGTACCAGAACTGTGTGTGTGTGTGTGTGTGTATAGCATACAAATACTTAAAAATAATCTAGCAGAAGAAGAAGCATGGCAGGACACAACAGAGCAAAGGCAGGAGACACATTTGTTTGGACAGGTACATTTAATGAGGTGACCACATGCATCATTGCTGGTTGTTACACCTAGAGTTATTGACCCCTCCACTTCAGTAAAACACCAGTAAACCATATTCCCTTCAAAGAGGACCTGGAAAATATTTTTTCTAATTTTCTGTTGTCTAAACCTGGGGTGTATCTTATAGTCCAGTGCGTCTGTAAAGCCAAAAATTCAATATGTGTTTAACCTTTGTACAATACAGTACTTCAGCATGTGTGATACATGTATGTCACCTAAAAACAATATGTGAATTAGAACATCACCATCAATTATTGGTCGTATTATGGTTTAAAACTGGTGATTTATGCAACTTTTGCAAATGCCAAATGGTCAAAAATACCTCAGAACGTACTTATCTTTACTACATTACAGGACTCTGATTATTGATCCTTAATAACTTTACAATAACACCAGAGGTGTCTCTGGATGTTCATATGGTTGCCCATGATATGGGCCATGTCCTGATGACATCTGATAATGTGAGGGGCCTGGTTGGGCAGAAGGTTGGTGAGGTGGCCCATAACTAAGCACCTTTGTGAGTGATACCCCACAGGCCGCTGGGCAGAATGATGGGCAGGACCAGTGGTATTCCCATACAGGCGCCAGTGTTCGCATTTGTAACGAGCAGTGAGAGATCTCAACAATAATAGACTACAATCTCAACAATAACAGACTACAGTCCCGTTTTATACAACCTGTATGCGGGCACCTGTATCAACCTAAGCAGACATCGGTGTATACATCTGCTGAACTATAGCAGTCGGCACTTAGGACCCAGAGCCCTCCCAGCCTCAGAGTCACATGGGACACCATGGGATAACTCTGCTGACCACATGGGATGCCGCGGAGGTCCCAGCAACACAGAATAACGCTACCAACATACGGGCGGCCCTAGCGGAAAGAACTTTCCACTTCCACCAATAAGGACCGGTAAAGTACTGTGCACAGTTTATCTTTTTACTATACAGGTGAAACTTGAAATATTAGAATATCGTGCAAAGTTCATTTATTTCAGTAATGCAACTTAAAAGGTGAAACTAATATATGAGGTAGACTCATTACATGCAAAGCGAGATATTTCAAGCCTTTATTTGTTATAATTTGGATGATTATGGCTTACAGCTTATGAAACCCCAAAGTCGCAATTTTGAGGTACCCCTTGCTCAGGGTGTGTGGAATAATTAGCTACTAGAATGTGACACTTTGAGCCTAGAATATTGAACCTTTTCACAAAATTGAGCTGCAGGTATGCAATTCCTTTTAATTTGCATTACTGAAATAAATGGTTTTTCGAGTTTCACCTGTATATGGGTGTTTTATGCTAAAACTGGCGAGAGAATCGACTGGTATAACTACATGCTCTTTTGGTGGACGTCTTTTGGATATGCAAACAGTCAATATCTGTATGTGCAAGCAGATGATATTATAACCGACATTATTACCGGAACAGTGGGACGGACTGTATATTTGTTAGGGCTCTGCCTGAGATATAGAGGTATATCCAAGCGGACTGCCTCGTTTTGCACCTCCGCTGTACATATAAATCTATTACGTACCGCATGGACTCACACGTCGCTATTCAGATTTACATCAAGCGGTTTCTTTTTTAATATCCTTTTATATACTATTGTTTGTTATATATCCATATTACTATTTACTTATATTGGGATTAAATACTTTTTTACCATACATTTGTTTTAGCCCATATATTACTGGATAGTAAGCGCCCCCCATCTTGCTTAATTTATTTTACATAGAGAAACTATACTAATCCCATCCTCCACTCATTTCCTTGCTTTAAAAACAGCTAAAGTGGTGTGGAGTAACAATCACACATTACATACCTAGGCCTCAAAATTAGCAAAACCTGGAAGGACCTCTACAAACTGAATTATGCTCATTTACCCCAGACATTTCAATCGACTTTTGACTCTTGGTCACTCCCATACCTTTCATGGATGGGACGTAAAAATCTTATTAAGGCTATACTTCTTCCAAAACTATTGTATCTCTTTCAGGCACTGCTAGTCCCCTTACCAATCTCCTTCTTTACTGAGATCAAAAGAACTACTAACTGCTTTCTCTGGCAAGGTAAAAGACCTTGCCTAAATTATGTATTACTCACGCAACACAAAACAAGAGGGGGAATGGCGCTGCCTGATTGGAGACTATATTATGAAGCGGTACATATCTCGAGATTATTACAGAGAGAAAAGGCTGAGAAACTCTGGGTACCTGTAGAAGAATGCCTCGCACAATGTCCATTAAAGTCACACCTATGGGTTAAGGAAGACATTACCCCAGCCCAACTCACACTCAACCTCATTACCCGAGAAACACTTAAAATTTGGCGGTCCTACAAGGAAGATCTTAGTCCCATTCTCTCCCCCCTTATGTCCATAGCAGACATAACAGATTTATACTCAGCCAAATATAGAGATATAGGAATTAACCCCTCAGACCTGAAATCTATCAAGATTCAATCTTTTCAAGACCAAGATAGCCCTGACGACCCACTTTCCTATACCCAGTCACACCTGATTGTCACGGCCACGGTTTTGGCCGTGACTCCTTGGGAGCCGCATACTGTTGCCCGCGGTTTTGGGTTGTAGTGTCAACCGCAGCTTGAGGCATAAGGTTGTTAGCTTCAAGTGCGGTTGCCGCGGACAGCAGCTATGTGTGCGGTTCCCTCGGAGTTGTGTGCGCGTTTGTAAGCACTTTTGTATGTCTGTGTGCACTTTGTTTCTGTTTGGTGTGCACTGACATTTTCCCTGCACTGTGGCTGTCCGTGGCAACGTTTGGTGGTATGTTGTACATGTGGTGGCAGTGTCCCGGCCTTTGGGCTGACTCCCAGGACACGCTTGCCACCCATGTCGTTGCCTGCAGCAACAGCCACAGTGTGTTTGTTGTTTGGACACTTCCCCTTTAAGTTATGTTTTCCCTTCTATGGTTTTGGAAGGGTTAACTTCCTTCCTAGTATGAGTGAGTCACGGGGTGTGTCTGATTGTTGGGTGTGGCCTCTTGGCCCTATATAGCCTCAGTTGTAGGCAGTAGCCAGAGAGGGTGTTTCAGCTATGCTGGCTGCAGACATCCTCCTGGTTACTTACCAACTGCCAGTGGGGGCCAACCTTCTGGTCATAAGCTAAATATATGTCCTTTGGTGTCTGGAAGATGTGTTTGGTTTTATGTTTCTTTATTGCACCTGTGGTCCTGGGTTCCTGTGTGTTGTGTGTTTGTGTGCTGAGTCCTGCTGTCTGTGGGCAGTACATCCACATGGGTTCCAGGCTTGGTTGTCTGTGGCAGGTCAGTGTGATGTTTGTGGCAAGTACCTGCCACTGCCATAGGTTGCACTTGTTCTCCCTTGCTTGCAGCTTGGCCAGTGAGACTCCTGTTCCTCCGGATCCAGAAGGAACAGGATGTCTTACTCTGACTCCTAGCCTAGGGACCGGCGGAGGGCGAGTAGGGATCCGAGGTTCCTGCGCATGGGTCCTCCTACCTTCAAGGTCGGCCCATGCAGGTAGGAGTTAGGGTCAGGTTAGGGACGCTGTAGGAGGTAACCTGCTCCCTAATCCTGTTTGTCCTGGTCAAGCAGCGACCATCATCCTTCGGCACACGGCTGAGGGTTTCCCCCATCCTCAGCCGTGACACTGATACAGAAGGCCCACATCAAATCAGTAATCACCCCTATCCTGACTACATCTAACACATATAGAGAGCTGACCCATTTTGAGAAACTCATTGCTTCACACCATTCCCCTCGCCATGTTTTGTCACAAGTCTACAAAATGCTCCAATCCATTAGAAACCCTAATAATATGACATACATCACAGAATGGAGCAGAGACTTTGAAACTACATTCACAGACAGAGAATCCAAACAAATCTACTTAAGCTTGCATGGGATCACTAGATGCACACGTCTCCAAGAGAACTCCTTCAAACTAATAACCAGGTGGTATCTCACCCCAGTTCGACTCAAACAGATGCACTGCCTCAGCACAGACATATGTTGGAGGTGCTCCCAAACCAAAGGCACATACCTAAACATGTGGTGGCACTGCCCTGTGATTCAGCCTTTCTGGACTTAGATACTTAAACTGGCTAAACAAATGTGTTCTTTACCAGAGACCCCATCCCCCCTCTCAGTCCTACTACATGTCAGACTGGAAAACATTCCCTTTAGGAAACGCAGACTTTTCCTTTACCTCATGGCTGCTGCAAAATCCCTTATACCACAATATTGGAATCAAAAAACACCACCGACCGTTTCACAGTGGCTAAATAAGGTCAACCATATTTACCACATGGAGGAACTGTCAGCCTGGGAGAAAAGATCCCACACGACATTTCAAAAAATATGGGAAGATTGGTTATCCTTCCGAAATACTACACCAACACTTAACATGCTTTCTAACATATCTGAAACACCGAACTGATCTTCACAAAATCTGTCCGTCCTTGATCCTGGATACAACACACCCCTCGTACCCAACCCTCAACTCTCCCCCCTCCCTCTCCCTCACCCCCCTCCCTCACTCCCCTTTCCCATCTACTCATTACTCCATGTTCATCATTATGTTATAGAACGAGCACTGTTGCATATCAACTTGTCATAATTGTTCTTGATTTCTTCTACATCGATACAATGTAAACAGTCTCTTATTTTATTAAAAAAAACTAATAAAAAGAGAATTGAAAAAAAAAAAAAGTGGTGTGCAGTAAAACTGGCCTTGTAGCCCTTAGCAACCAATCGGAATCGACCTTTAGTTTTATTTTGAACACCATTTGTAAATGTAATGTGGAATAAACTAGGTTGCTAGGGGCAACTATGCCAGTTTTATGGCAGACGTTGGTGTATAAATAGAGCATTAAACAAAGAAATTTCGTAATCAGATTTAACATGATAATAACTACAATATAAAAATAATGCCCAAACATATTGTGTGCACATAATTACCATATAACTTACAGTCTTAAATCAAGGCCATATGGTAGGAACATAAGTTGCTCCTTATAAATATTTGGTATTTTTTTCGGGAGACCTGATCCACTACAGCTGTGATGGGTAACATCCTTGCAGAATTGGTCCCGGCAACTTTGCCAGCAGTTTTCAACATCTTCCAATTGAAAAAAAAAAAAAAGATGATTTAAAGATTCATTCATATACACAGGCATACAAAGTTACAGCAACATGTGTCCTGTGCTATGTAAATTCTAAAATCTTAACGATGATAGTGTTTTAAATTTTGTGCTTACCCAAATTCTAACGATTATGTTCAGATGTTACTTGCCAAACTGGTAAAAAAAAGCTGGTGGGTGATCTCCTCCCATGCAGCATTTGTTTTGTAACGATCATGATATGAACCACTACGTGTATCCCAAAGTGCTGGCCTATCCTGGACCTGGACTATCAGCTTTTCAACGTCCATGGCTTTCGGAATTTTTGGAATTCTGATGTTCGAACACACCTTTCCCTATGCTCAGGCTGAACTTCCTAATTGCATCAGCCTTCATTGTTGCTATGTAACAACCGGAAAAAAACTGAAATCAACACATTACAACCGGATCCATTGCGTGTTTCACGCAGCTCCATTCACTTCTAAAAGCCAAGGCTGAAAAATGCATAATATAGAACATGCTGCGATTTTTATGGAATGCAGAGATTATGTGTGAAAAACAATACTCATGTACAACAACCCAAAATTCAGTGTGCATGCATTGCGTTCAATTCACACATTGCACCCGGACGGAAAACTCGCTCTTGTGAAAGAGGCCTTATGTTAACAGAGTGTGGCCGATATAGGGATAAAGTTATGGTGCTGTCTGTGGTCTAGAGAGTGCTCAGAGAAGAAAATAGAGTGTCTGTGTTTTCATGCCTTGTGTTGGATGATCACTGTAGCTATACAATGAATTACCAGCAAGGATTTAGTGCATTACGGCAGGTGTTTTCTCAGGTTGCCACAGGGAATCAGTGCTGAAGAGAAGGATATTCCTAGGGCTAAATTTCCATCCATGGAGACATATGCAGCTGCATGATGCTTATGTTCTTATTTTAAACTGTTTTAATCTTCTTCGTCTCTCTAGGTGAGGCTTACGTGTGCTTACTTCTCCATATGCTTCTGTTATTTGTTACTATACTGTAGTTTACTCTGATTTAACAAACGATAATTGCAAAATATTCTTCAGTGTTTGTTGCCTTACAGTTTACTTTTTCCAGCACAAGAACATATAAATGAAAAACAAAACACAACTGGACAGTGGAACTTGGACCTAGAAGTCAAAGAATGCAGAGGAGGCTCTCTATCACTTAGCAGGACCACCCACTGGACTAAGCCCACAATGAGCAGGGATTTCCTTCAATAATTACAAGTTATAAGTATGCACACTGCCACTCGGGACTCCACAATAATTAGGGTGATTTCTAATTGGGTATTTATAAATGCATTTCCATGAGATCTGAGATTCGGGAAAAAATAGATTTACCACGACATAGTGTTGTGGATATGAGACTGAAAGATCTGAAGCCATTACAAGATGGCACTGGCATCCAGGATCACTCCACACTTATCTATAGTTTACATTCCTTAGCTATGCTAATTGCGTAGAAGTGAACGTTTATTTTTGTATAATGACCAATGGAACAATGCCACAGTACATATATACTGCTTAATTTCCTCTAATAAACAAGAGAATTCTGCTTTGATCCTGGAAAGGTGTCAGTGTGATCATCATGCACGACTCACTAACAACTTGCAATTTGGTGCAGACAGTTGATAAGATAGCACAGCTGGTGTGCATCCAAAATAATAGGTGCATAAAAAGTTTACTGAAGTATGATAAAAGATATAAACAAAAGTCACCAGTCACTAAAACCATGAACAAATGAGCGAACATCCCATCTACCAGTTCCCAACATGGCACCTCGACGATGACCATATGATACAAAGAGAGGTGATAGTAGCAGGACCCTGATAATGTCTTCAATGGAGCTAAGCTCTTTCTTACATAGCTAGATGTTTTCTAGCCTCCTGGCTGCTCCCAAAAGTATTCAGTGTGCAGAACACATGTACAGTTACTTCATACTTCATGAACTCCAGGTACCAGGCACCACTAACCAACTACATTACAAGGAATTAAAGGGGAAAGACTCACTAAAATACCATGCTATACAATTAATCTAAGATTTACACTATTTAGCCACTACATGCAATTCTGAGGGTACAACGACATGGCATAGTCGTGAAGCGGTTGCAACATGACTGCACTGAAATAGAGAACAAGCGACTGTGGGGATTAATTTAACTAATGAGACTGCACTGTTTAGTCAGTCTGCATTGTTAATGGCCAGGCGGTATTGCAGATGCTGTGTGGCTATTAACAATGCAGACTGACTATACAATGCAGTCTCATTAGTTTACGCAACACAACTGCATTGTGTTGTCGCACACCAGGGATGCTCATCCTGCGCCCCTCCAGCTGTTGTAAAACTACAACTCCCACCATGCCCTGCTGTAGGCAGATAGCTGTAGGCTGGTCAGGCATGCTGGGAGTTGTAGTTTGCAACAGCTGGAGGGCCGCAGGTTGAGCATAATATCAATAATACATACAATAAAAACCATAAAATTATACAAAAACAATATAGAGAAGAATATGAAAACAAACTAAAAACAAAAAAATCCTATTCAGCACTAGAGTATTAACCACTTAGTTCAGGTCCAGGAGATTAGTAAAACCATACATTGTTAGTTATAAATATTCTTTATGGCATCACCAGTATCTTATTAAATGCAAAAGCTGCTTATGCAACTTAAAACTGTAATAAATTGAATCAGAGGGGTAGATAGGTGTTAAAGGATAACTGTCGTATTTATTTATTAATTTTTTTTGGAGTATTGGATTGTGGTGATTATCATCACCTTGGTGGCCCTATTTCAACTTTTCACTGTGTATTCAATTACCCCTTAATTCCACATTTTTGTTCCCTGTACTGCCTATTTTTACCTGTGCTTAAAATAGGGTTGCTAGGCATGGTCCGTCTATCTGTTGAAGGACGGAGGACGCAGCGTGCAGGGTCACATTACTGACAGCCAGGGACTGTAAGTAAATGATTAAAGCCAGGTCCTCCCCAGCAGCTGATAACAGTGCCTGGGCTGTGTGCACTTCTCCCTGTCCCTGTGCTTGGCAGACGCTCCCTCACTCAGCAGAGCTGGAGAATGCAGAGTTGGAGCAGCGCGCAACAGGGAAGGGAGATCTGCCGTCTGCTCAGTGTATAAATGAAAGCAACATGTGGTAAGAGGACCCCTTTGTGCTGCAGGAGATTAACCCTTTAGGGGGGAGAGCTCTGGTTACTCACACTTTTGGGGGCTATTTTTACTGGCTAGTGCATGTGAGGAGCTCAATGCATTGTGGGTAGTGAGGGCAGGCGGGATTAGCCTCAGGGTGAGGGCAGTGGCGGCCATCTTAACTGAATAGTGAAATTGCAGTTTTATGCAGACTGGTTGCTAAGGCCTAAATCTTATTAAGTATGGGGTAAGTCAGTCTAATAGTAACTGATTCTGGAATATCATGTTATTAGTAACTACATATATGAAAATTGAAATTAAGGTCTAAATGTGACAGTTATCCTTTAAGCATGGGAAGGGGGGTGGAAAACACATCTGAGTAGGCGCCCAATCCAGGTAACACAACACCAGGACAAATACCACAAAATAGGAACTCAATAACATTACCATAGTGTTACTGAAAAACCACATCATACTCAGGTATGAAGACCATATAAATGATTAGAGTTATATTCAGTGACTTACAGCTGACACATGTTCTCCGAATGAGGTTTTCACTTTTCCAGTCTTTTCCATGTGGACAGGACCACCCTGACAACATCTTCCAGCCATGACTTTTGTCTGCAGAGTTTGCAACAGAGTTATTTTTGGGTCCTCGCTTTTCCAGCATCCAAACTAGCTTTCCCCAAACTACACAAACTCTATAGGGGTCATTTATCAAACTGATGTAAAGTAGAACTGGCTTAGTTGCCCATAGCAACCAATCCGAATCCAACTTTCATTTTCCAAAGGAGCTGTTCAAAATAAAAGGTAGCATCTGATTGGTGTCTGTTGCTGCCCCATCTGCCAATATTACTGTACCTACCCTTTCATGACCATGGGTCATTGATACCCCTGTGACCACGTCTAATTTAGCAAATCTGACATGTGTCACTTTATGTGGTAATAACTTTTACTTATCCAAACCATTCTGAGTTTGTTTTCTCGTGACACGTTGTACTTCATGATAGTCATAAATTTGAGTCAATATATTTCACCTTTTATTTATGAAAAAATCCCAAATTTACCCCAAATTTTTAAAAATTTGCAATTTTCTAAATTCTCTGCTTTTAAAACAGAAAGTGATACCTCATAAAATATTTATTAAAATTCCCCATATGTCTACTTTATGTTGGCATCATTTTATAAATGTCATTTTATTTTTTTAGGACGTTAGAAGGCTTAGAAGTTTAGAAGAAATTCTTACAATTTTTAAGAAAATTTCCAAAACCCACTTTTTAAGGACCAGTTCAGGTCTGAAGTCAGTGGGGCTTACAAGAATTTAAAGGAAAATGGAGATGAAATTTCTAAATTTCACTTTTTTGGCAGATTTTCAATTTTAATAATATTTTTTCTTTAACACATTGAGGGCTAACAGCCAAACAAAATTCAATATTTATTAACCTGATTCTGCGGTTTACAGAAACACCCCACATGTGGTCGTAAACTGCTGTACGGGCACATATAGTTTTTGGAGGTCAGATTTGCTGGACTGGTTTTTAGATGCCATGTCCATTTGAAGCCCCCCTGATGCACCCTTACAGTAGAAACTCCCAAAAAATGACCTCATTTTGGAGACTAGGGAATAAGGTGGAAGTTTTATTGGTACTATTTTAGGGTACATATGATTTTTAATTGCTCTATATTACGTTTTTTGTTAGGCGAGGTAACCAAAAAATGGCTGTTTTGGCACCGTTTTATTTTTTATTTTTTTACAACATTCATCTGACATGGTAAATCATGTGCTATTTTTATTGAGCAGGTTGTTATGGATGCAGTGATATCAAATATGTCTACTTTGTTTGTTTGTTTCAGTTTTACATAATAAAGCATTTTGGGGAAAAAAATTATGTTTTTGTGTCTCCATTTTCTGAACACCTTATATTTTTTTTTATGCTGATCGTCTTGTGCAGGGGCTCGTTTTTTGCAGAAAGAGTTGATGTTTTTATTGGTACCATTTTTGGATACATATGATTTTTTGATCATTCATTATTACACTTTATGGGGCAAGGTGACCAAAAAATTGGTTGTTTTGGAACATTTATTTTTACAGCGTTCACCTGAGCGGTTAGTTCATGTGATATTTTTATAGAGAAGATCATTACGGACGTGGCAATACCTTATATGTATACTTTTTCTTATTTATTTAAGTTTTACACAATAATACCATTTTTGAAACCCAAAAAATGATGTTAGTTAGTGTCTCCATAATCTGAGAGCCATAGCTTTTTTATTTTTTGACCAATTGTCTTAGTTAGGATCTAATTTTTTGCAGGATGAGGTGACGGTTAGATTGGTACTATTTTGGGGGGCATACACCTTTTTGATCACTTGGTGTTGCAATTTTTGTGAAGTAAGGTGACAAAAAATTGTTTTTTTTGGCACTGATTTTATTTTTATTTTTTGCTGTGTTCAGCTGAGGGGTTAGGTCATGTGATATTTTTATAGAGCTGGTTGTTACGGACGTGGCGATACCTAATATGTATACTTTTTAAAATTGATTTCACTTTAACACAATAATACCATATTTGAAACAAAAAAATGATGTTTTAGTGTCTCCACGTTCTAAGAGCTATATTTTTTTTTATTTTTTAAGAGATTTTCTTATGTAGGGGGCCAGGGGCTCATTTTTTGCGGGATGAGGTGACAGTTTTATTGGTACCATTTTGTAGTACATACGCCTTTTTGATCGCTTAATGTTGCACTTTTTGTTATGTAGGGTGACAAAAATGGCTTTTGTTTACACAGTTTTTATTTTTTATTTTTATGATGTTTATCGGACGGGGTCGATCATGTGATATATTTATACAGCCGGTCGTTACGGATGCGGTGATACCTAATATGTGTAGTTTATTTATTTTTTCATATTTTAAAGGGACACTGACAGGCCCAATAAGCATAATTATCTATATATATGCATGCACAGGTCTTCTAATGTGTATTAAAAACATATAAGTATAACCCCTGTCCACCTTATAAATACAGCAAACTCATGTTTTATAACCTGATGTAATCGTTCTTCTTTCTGCCCAAGGGGCGGCGTTTCAGCTTCACTTCTGGCCAGCCAGCCGCGCCCCAACAACCGTTTTGAAGCGTCCCCTCTGCTTCTTTGAGGCCGCTTCAGCCTCTCCGTTCTGCACCTGTGCTGGGCCCAATTGGCCAGCACACAGATGCCGCCCAGCGAAGTGAATATTGATGAGCTGGGCGGCTTCTGTGTGCTGGCCAATTGGGCCCGGCGCAGGCACAGAACGGAGAGGCTGAAGAGGCCTCAAAGAAGCAGAGGGGACGCAGGCGCGATGTCATCCCAGCGAGTGAGGGTGCCGGGCGCATGCGCAGAAGCTGAAAGTGAGTCCGATGCCCAGCGAAGTGAATATTGATGAGCTGGGTGGCGCTTCAAAACGGCGGTTGGGGCGCGGCTGGCTGGGCAGAAGTGAAGCTGAAACGCCGCCCCTTGGGCAGAAAGAAGAGCGATTACATCAGGTTATAAAACATGAGTTTGCTGTATTTATAAGGTAGACAGGGGTTATACATAATTATGCTTATTGGGCCTGTCAGTGTCCCTTTAATCTCTTATAAACATTTAGTAGCCTATTTCAGTATAGAAAGAAAAATACACATTTCACAGTTGCAGTTATTTGTGGTGAAAGAGTTTAGTGGCCTATTTTAGTACAGAAAGAAAAATATATACAGACTTTACTGTTGCAGTTATTTCAAAAAGAAAAATATACAGGGTGGGCCATTTATATGGATACACCTTAATAAAATGGGAATGGTTGGTGATATTAACTTCCTGTTTGTGGCACATTAGTATATGTGAGGGGGGAAACTTTTCAAGATGGGTGGTGACCATGGCGGCCATTTTGAAGTCGGCCATTTTGAATCCAACATTTGTTTTTTCAATAGGAAGAGGGTCATGTGACACATCAAACTTATTGGGAATTTCACAAGAAAACGTTGGTTTTAACGTAACTTTATTCTTTCATGAGTTATTTACAAGTTCCTGACCACTTATAAAATGTGTTCAATGTGCTGCCCATTGTGTTGGATTGTCAATGCAACCCTCTTCTCCCACTCTTCACACACTGATAGCAACACCGCAGGAGAAATGCTAGCACAGGCTTCCAGTATCCGTAGTTTCAGGTGCTGCACATCTCGTATCTTCACAGCATAGACAATTGCCTTCAGATGACCCCAAAGATAAAAGTCTAAGGGGGTCAGATCGGGAGACCTTGGGGGCCATTCAACTGGCCCACGACGACAATCCACTTTCCAGGAAACTGTTCAACTAGGAATGCTCGGACCTGACACCCATAATGTGGTGGTGGGTGCACCATCTTGCTGGAAAAACTCAGGGAACGTGCCAGCTTCAGTGCATAAAGAGGGAAACACATCATCATGTAGCAATTTCGCATATCCAGTGACCCCCTTAGACTTTTATCTTTGGGGTCATCTGAAGGCAATTGTCTATGCTGTGAAGATACGAGATGTGCAGCACCTGAAACTACGGATAATGGAAGCCTGTGCTAGCATTTCTCCTGCGGTGTTGCTATCAGTTTGTGAAGAGTGGGAGAAGAGGGTTGCATTGACAATCCAACACAATGGGCAGCACATTGAACACATTTTATAAGTGGTCAGAAACTTGTAAATAACTCATGAAAGAATAAAGTTAAGTTAAAAACCAAGCACACCATTGTTTTTCTTGTGAAATTCTCAATAAGTTTGATGTGTCACATGACCCTCTTCCTATTGAAAAAACAAAAGTTGGATTCAAAATGGCCAACTTCAAAATGGCCTCCATGGTCACCACCCATCTTGAAAAGTTTCCCCCCTCACATATACTAATGTGCCACAAACAGGAAGTTAATATCACCAACCATTCCCATTTTATTAAGGTGTATCCATATAAATGGCCCACCCTGTATATGCATTTCACTGTTGCAGTTATTTGTGGTGAAAGCGTTTAGTGGCCTATTTTAGTACAGAAAGAAAAATATATACACACTTCACTGTTGCAGTTATTTGTGGTGAAAGCGTTTAGTGACCTATTTCAGTACAGAAAGAAAAATATATACAGACGTTACTGTTGCAGTTATTTGTGGTGAAAGCTTTCAGTGGCCTATTTCAGTACAGAAAGTAAAATATATATCCGCACTTCACTGTTGCAGTTATTTGTGGTGAAAGCGTTTAGTGGCCTATTTCAGTACAGAAAGAAAAATATATACGCACTTCACTGTTGCAGTTATTTGTGGTTAAGCTTTTAGTGGCCCATTTCAGTACAGAAAGAAAAATATACACTCACCTAAAGGATTATTAGGAACACCTGTTCTATTTCTCATTAATGCAATTATCTAGTCAACCAATCACATGGCAGTTGCTTCAATGCATTTAGGGGTGTGGTCCTGGTCAAGACAATCTCCTGAACTCCAAACTGAATGTCAGAATGGGAAAGAAAGGTGATTTAAGCAATTTTGAGCGTGGCATGGTTGTTAGTGTCAGACGGGCCGGTCTGATTATTTCACAATCTGCTCAGTTACTGGGATTTTCACGCACAACCATTTCTAGGGTTTACAAAGAATTGTGTGAAAAGGGAAAAACATACAGTATGCGGCAGTCCTGTGGGCGAAAATGCCTTGTGGATGCTAGAGGTCAGAGGAGAATGGGCCGACTGATTCAAGCTGATAGAAGAGCAACGATGACTGAAATAACCACTCGTTGCAACCGAGGTATGCAGCAAAGCATTTGTGAAGCCACAACACGCACAACCTTGAGGCGGATGGGCTACAACAGCAGAAGACCCCACCGGGTACCACTCATCTCCACTACAAATAGGAATTTGCACGAGCTCACCAAAATTGGACTGTTGAAGACTGGAAAAATGTTGCCTGGTCTGATGAGTCTCGATTTCTGTTGAGACATTCAAATGGTAGAGTCCAAATTTGGCGTAAACAGAATGAGAACATGTATCCATCATGCCTTGTTACTACTGTGCAGGCTGGTGGTGGTGGTGTAATGGTGTGGGGGATGTTTTCTGGGCACACTTTAGACCCCTTAGTGCCAATTGGGCATCGTTTAAATACCACGGGCTACCTGAGCATTGTTTATGACCATGTCCATCCCTTCATGACCACCATGTACCCATCCTCTGATGGCTACTTCCAGTAGGATAATGCACCATGTCACAAAGCTCGAATTATTTCAAATTGGTTTCTTGAACATGACAATGAGTTCACCGTACTAAAATGGCCCCCACAGTCACCAGATCTCAACCCGATAGAGCATCTTTGGGATGTGGTGGAACGGGAGCTTCGTGCCCTGGATGTGCATCCCTCAAATCTCCATCAACTGCAAGATGCTATCCTATCAATATGAGCCAACATTTCTAAAGAATGCTATCAGCACCTTGTGGAATCAATGCCACGTAGAATTAAGGCAGTTCTGAAGGCAAAAGGGGGTCCAACACTGTATTAGTATGGTGTTCCTAATAATTCTTTAGGTGAGTGTATATCCGCACTTCACTGTTGCAGTTATTTGTGCTGAAAGCGTTTAGTGGTCTATTTCAGTACAAAAAGAAAAATATATATACATTTCACTGTTGCAGTTATTCGTGGTGAAAGCGTTTAGTGGCCTATTTCAGTACAGAAAGAAAAATATATACGCACTTCACTGTTGCAGTTATTTGTGGTGAAAGCGTTTAGTGGCCGATTTCAGTACAAAAAGAAAAATATATATGCATTTTACTGTTGCAGTTAATTGTGGTGAAAGCGTTTAGTGGCCGATTTCAGTACAAAAAGAAAAATATATATGCATTTTACTGTTGCAGTTATTTGTGGTGAGAGCGTTTAGTGGCCTATTCAGTACAGAAAGAAAAATATTATACGCACTTCACTGTTACATTTATTTGTGGTGAAAGCGTTCAGTGGCCTATTTCAGTAAAAAAAGAAAAATATATTCATAGCTTTTAGGGGTGTTTAATTTATTTAGTTCAGCTAAGAGTAGACAGAGAAGTGCCAGGCCATGCACAGAAGAGTGGCAGAGGCCTAAATGTTTCTGGCGCAGGCATAATTTGCAGCAGAATAAGGGGGCTTGGCAGCAGGTGTTGAAGCGAGAGGCCTGAGCTCCCGGTGTCATCTAGTGGTCGTGTCTTGACCAGCCACCCAGCGGTTCTTGATTGGTTAACTCGGTCATCCACTTCATCCCAAGTGATATCAGACATCCCCAGCCAACAGTCGTGGGTTCATGAGACACAACCTTTAGTTGCCATGGCCTGGGAGCAGGCCCTGTGCCCTTACCTGTCCTCAACCTACCTCTGTCCTTTGCTGTTCCCTCAGCCCCAGAAGTATTGTATGCTGTGGGCTCAGCTCTACTATACAGTCAGCAGCTACTGCCCAGCCAAGATCTGGATGAGACATCCGCCGCTTTCTCCGCTAGGTGGGCAAGTAGTGATGAGGAGAATAGCGTGGGAGGTAGTGTTGGAGCGGTCCGGCTCCTGACTCAGAGACCGTTGAGGAGGACATCAGTGACGTGCAGACACTACTTGATGATGATGAAGCCAATCGCACTTGGGAGCCGGGTGCAGAAGGGGCTTCATCATCATCAGGAGAAGAGGGTGGCAGCTTTCCCATGAAGCAGCGGCTGACTCAGCAAGGTGGTAGCATGGCTGGGAGTAAGCAGGGTGGCAACAGTGGGAGGTCGGGAGCCAAACGTGCCTGGGGTAGACCACCTGCTTCGCAGCAGCCTACCTGCCCGGGAAGTAGTGGTGCAGAGGTTCACGGAGGCAGCGGTGGTAGCAGTCAGTCAGTGCGGACTGTTGGGGGAAAATCACTTACTCGGCGGTGTGGCAGTTTTTTGTTAAGCCGCCGGAGGAGGTTAACATGGCCATATGTAGAATATGTGGGCAGAAAGTGAAGCGTGGCCAGGGTGCCAATGTTGTCACCACGGCCCTGCGTCAACATATGCAGCATTACCATAAAGTGGCCTGGGAGAACCGTGTCTCCGATGTAGTGGTCCAGCCTGCTGCAGCAACAGCTGCATCATCCAGTGGCACGCACCCGGTTTCAGCCAGTAAAGGCTCCAACACCTCAGCCGAAGGAAGCTGTCTGTCATTCCCATCTTCTGCTTGTCGAGAAGCTCCTGCTCATCCTCCTCCTACTCCTCCTCAGTCATTCTGTCAGCAATCGATCACCGAAGCGATTGCCAAGAGACAGCAGTATGCGTGCACTCATCTAAGGATGCAGAAGCTGAATGTGCTCCTGGCCAAGTTGCTGGTGCTGCAGTCCCACCCTTTCCAAGTGGTGGACTCTGCACCTTTCAGAGAACTGATGACTTGTGCCGAGCCGAGGTGGAGAGTCCCAAGCCATCATTTCTTTGCGATAAAAGCAGTACCAGCCCTGCACAAATATGTAGAACAGAAGGTGGGCCAGTCCTTGAACTTGTCTGTGTCTGCCAAAGTGCACGGCAGCATCGACGTGTGCAGCTGTAACTATGGTCAGGGACAATACATGTCCTTTATGGCCTACTGGGTGAAAGTGGTTCCTGCACAGCCACACCAGCAACTTGGCCAGGTCACGCTGCTTCCGCCTCACATTGTCAAGCCGTTGGTCCTGCGACAATGTATGCCTCTGCCTCCTCATCCTCCACCATGTCCTCAACCTCCATTGCAGGGACAATTCATAGTGCCTCTCCAGCATACCACCAGCTCTGTGTCCTTTGTCAAGAAATCGAATCCTGGATTTCTCCCTGACATTTCAAAATCGGAACCATGTTGACCGACAAAGCGAAGAACATTGTGCGCTGCATCAAGGAGGGCTAAGCCATGCACCCTGCATGGCACACGTGTTCAATATGGTTGTCAAGCGGTTCCTGAAGTCTTCCACCCAGCTGCAAGACATCCTAAAAATGGCCAGGAAACTTTGCATGCACTTCAGCCACTCGTACACCGCAAATCACACCCTCCTTGAGCTGCAGTGGCAGAACAGCATTCCCCAACATAGACTGATATGTGACGTTTCCACCCATTGGAATTCCACCCTCCATATGTTGGACCAACTATACGAACAGAGAAAGGCCATTAACGATTTCTTGATGATCCAAGCGGATAGGAGTACTCCCCTGTGTAACTTCAATGTCAGCCAGTGGCAGCTCATGCGTGACACCTGCCATTTGCTCAGGCTCTTTGAGGATGCCACATTATTTGTCAGTCACCAGGACTACAGGATGAACAACATCATTCCACTGCTTCATGTCCTGGAACAGATCTTGGTAACAATGGCTGGTCAGGGGACAGGAGACGTGGCGCCTAGATCTCACGGCCACATGAGCCCTGTGGGGGCTGAACTGGAAGAGGAGGAGAAGTGGGAGGAGGACATTGGAGCACAGGCAATGTGTAGCGAAATGGGTGGTTTTTCTACTCAGGTGACAGGAGAGGAGGAGCAGGAGCAGCCAGAGGAGCTACAAGGCAATGAGGAAGACGAGACAGAGGACCCAGACACACCGTGGCAGTATGCAGTGGAGATGGAGGCAGGGAGTCCCTCAGAGTTACTTGCACAAATGGCCCGATGCATGTTCACTTGCTTGCATAGTGACAGCCGAATTGTCACCATTCGGCAGAGGGATGACTTTTGGCTCTCCACCTTGTTGGACCCTCTCTACCGGTCCAAAATGGGGGTCTTTTTTACAGCCACTAAGAGGAAGGACAAACTGAACTACTACAGAGACATCCTATGTAGTCAGCTGGCCACTGCCTATCTGCACCATTGTCCATCCCATCGCAGGTCTGACCCGGGGGCCCTCTGTGCTCACGTTCCACTGCCATGGCTGCTGGGGAGGGGTGGGTGGCAGGAGCAGTACCAGCTCTATCAGCAGCAGCCTGAGTCTACAGTCGCTGATGAGTAGCTTTCTTCACCCGAAACCACTCACCAGCAGCTGCTGCCATCTCCACACTATGTCACCTTGCCACTCTGTGGTATCCTGATGCTGCTGCTACCATATCCACACTAAGATAAGATGCCTGTATTGTCACTGTACAATACAATGTAATACAATGTACAATACAATGAAATGTTGTTTGGAGCAATCCTAGATGCCATGGACAGAGGAACAAGAACTGACATTTAAACTAAAGAATTACACTAGGAAAAAAAAAAAAAACATTGCACTAGAAAGCATTACTATTCACAGTTCACAGCATATACTGAATATAGCAAGAGCAAAGTAGGAAGTGCTTATGAGTATATATACACACTGATCAGACACCACTGCAGACAAGAGATCATCATGGGTTCATGAATGCACAGTCACTTTCAGTCTGTGGTAGTTTCTATCCTAGGAAGGGGCAATAATCTCCGAGCATTTAGGAGACTGATTGTTTTGGGGTAAAAGCTGTTCTTCAGCCTAGTGGTGCGGGCATGTAGGGCTCTAAGACGCCTACCAGAGGGTAGGGGAATGAAAAGGCTGTGGCTGGGGTGAGTTGGATCCCCGCAGATAATTTTTGCCCTGTTGCTGCAGCGAGCAGTGAAGATGTCATCCAGTGATGGTAACTGAGTACCAGTGATTCTGCCAGCCATTCTGATGATGCGCTTGAGGGTCTTCTTGTCCTCAGAAGAGCAGCCGGAGTACCACACTGTTATGCAGTATGTGATAACAGATTCTATGGTGCACCTGTAAAAATTGACTAGCAGCTGTTTTGGGAGTTGTGCTTTCTTCAGACTCCTCAGAAAATAAAGCCTCTGAAGCCACTATGTCACCTTGGCACTCTGTGGTATCCTGATGCTGCTGCCATCTTTATACTATGTCACCTTGACACTCTGTGGTATTCTGATGCTGCTGCTGCCATGTCCACACTTTGTCACCTTGCCACTCTGTATTATCATGATGCTGCTGCTGCTGCCATCTCCACACTATGTCACCTTGCCACTCTGTGGTATCCTCCTGATGCTGCTGCTGTAGCCATCTCCAGACTCTGTCATTGTGCCACTCGGTGGCCTCCTCATACTGCTGCCACCTCAAGACTCTGTCATTGTGCCACTCCTTTGAGATCCCAGTACACCCCTGGATGCAGTGATGTCATCACACCATCTTTTCCGGGAAGCCTACATCTGCTTGGTCCTGATGTACTGTAGACATAACACCTAAAAATGCCTGTAGCCTACAAGATGACAAATGGTAAGGCAGGGAGCACATAGCTGTATCAGCATCCTCATGATGCTGATACAGTTGTGAGTGGTACTCACTCGTGGATCACCATTTCTCCCTAGGTAGGCCCTACCATGTGAGTGGGCCCAGAGCCATTGCTATTTCTCTGAATTGAATACTTAGCAGGTAGCTTGATCATATAGTTGTTTGTTTGTCACTCATTTTAGGTATTGCTCACTGCTGTTGTAGAGACCGCAATTTTGGGGGATTTATTGGATTGCTATGGAACTGTAGAAGCTCAAATCAAATTTAGCTCAGTGTATATTAAAGGAAATCTGTCAGCTGGGAAACACCCCCCCAAACGAGAGTAAGCGGTTTATAGTGTAAGTGATACTGAGTCAAGTTATGTCATTTTTATCTTTATACTCACTTGCATTCTCATGAGGTGCTCCGACAATCCGGCAGTAAAATGCATTGAGAGGACTCCTGAGCTTACGCACATAATGGAGAGGACTCAAAGAGGAGTCCTCTCAGTGCATTTTACTGCTGGTTTCTTGGAGCACAGCGTTAGAATGCAAGTAAGTATGAAGATAAAAATTACATAATTGGATTTATCACTGCCTATACTACGCACAGCTTACTCTAGTTTGGGATGTGTTTTAGACCTGACAAATTTCCTTTACGTAGTCCAGATTGCAATGAAGCTTAACTGTGGCTGCACGCTATTGGTGAGGGAGCACCAAACCTCCTACTCAGCTAGCTAGTAGTCTAGGTTACAATGTAAACTATAGAAGTCCTGTGGCGGCTGCACAGTGAGGATCATTTAACTGTCTTCAGCTCAATCACTGCATAGGCAGTATAGGTTGGAGTTAATACCTCTGCAAGCTGGTTAAAAGATAGTGAAGTTGTACTCATCACTTGTATCCAAATATAGGTTGCAGTTAAGAGGAGGCTACAATAAGCCAGGTGCGTTTTGAAGCTGCCTAGGCTTCTTCCTCAGTGCCCTGCAGTTTCTCAAAGGTTTCCTTCCTTGCAGTTCATCATTTATTGATCCTAGTGTTTCTAATTAAACCTGGACCAGATGGTTTGTGGATTTATCTCCATAACTTAGTGCCTACGTATATTAGACTCTACAACCTAACCACTGTAAGCCAATAGACACAATTAGACAGGTATATACTAAAGTTGAGCAGACACCTGAATGTTTGGGTTCGACGGGTTCGGCCGAACTTCACAAAAAAGTTAGAGTTCGGGACCCGAACTTGACCCCGAACCCCATTGAAGTGAATGGGGATCCGAACTTTGCTGCACTAAAATGGCTCTAAAAAAGTCATGGAAAGGGCTAGAGGGCTGGAAAAGGCAGCAAAATGTGGTTAAGAGCATGACAAGTGCTCTGCAAACAAATGTGGATAGAGAAATGACTTTAAATAACATAAAATACGTAAAAAATAATAATTATAATCTTGATCTAGGAGGAGGAGGTCTATATGGAGTAGGAGGTTGAGGAGGCGGTGGATGTGGCGGTGAAGGTGGAAGCGGCGGTGGAGGAGGTAGCCAACACTGGTTTTTGGTTTTGTTTTTTGTTTTTTGGTTTTGTTCACATTTGGGTAGACCCCAAAACAATGGGAAATATAAAAAATAAAACAAAGAGAAAGTGCGCTGGATTACAACAATGGCTGGGTGAGGCCGGTATACATGTCTATTCTGCACAAGGTATTCTGCACAAGCTCAGGCCATGTGCCCAATTTGGAGACCCAAAAGTTAAATGGGGCACGTGTAGGCGTGTGCACACATACTGCTCCACCATGTCGCACGTCGCCATGACATCCACGATCCAATTGGATATCTTCCCTATCAACTTTCGATGTTCTTTTATGCGCCTACCATGGTGATCACGGGTAACGGGGAATTAGGTTTCCATGCGGGAGAGGGGGCGTGAGAAGGGGATACCACATCCAAGGGAGGTCAGTGGCTGAAATGTGATCGAGCGGAAATGTGGAATAAGTTGTTAAAGCGGAAGCATCCAAGTAAATTTGGGGGCGCCCGACTCGGGGAGGTAGTGACGATAAATAACAATACAGGACTCTTAAGATGCCCTGTTATTGGAATGATTAATAAAAAATTACAGGGAATGTCACTGAAGTATTTTGGATTAGGAAACGTTAGACAGGAGAGGCCCTGCTGTCGCTTTGTTGACTCTAGATAACTTTTGCCTGATCGCACGTCCCCGTGACGTCCACGATCCAATTGGATATCTTCTCTATCAAATTTCGATGTTCTTTTATGCGCCTACCATGGTGATCATGGGTAATGGGGAATCAGGATTCCATGACAGAGAGGGAGCATGAGAAAGGGATAACACATCCAAGGGAGGTCAATGGCGGAAATGTGGGACAAGTTATTAAAGAGGAAGGATCGAATAAAAGGAGGGGGCGAGCGTCAATTAAAGACAAATTTAAGAAATTTAAGTTCCCGTCACCTATGCAGAGCAGGGGTTTTTCAACGGCAAAAATGGGTTAATGTCACCCACCAATGGAACAGACCATTTTAAAACATTTTGGTGCCTGTCAACTATGCAGAGCAGGGGTTTATTCATGGCAAAACTGGGTTTATGTCACCCACTAATTGAACGGATGATTTTACAAAAATTAGGTCCCTGTCACCTATGCAGAGCAGGGGTTTGTATACGGCAAAAATGGTAAACAGTCACCTAAGAATGTAACAGACGATTTTAGAAATTTAGGTCTCTGTCAGCTATGCAGAGCAGGGGTTTATTCATGGCAAAAATTGTAAAATTTCACCCAAGAATGTAACAGACGCTTTTGCACCCTGCTCCCTCTTTTGCTGTGCTGGTGCCTCTGTGCGACCACCGCCTCTTCCTCCAAACTGCACACGTCACTCACATGACCTTGATTTCATGTGGGGTCGAGGACCTCATCATCCTCCACATCATCTTCTGCCCAATCTTTACCCCTGCCCTCCTTGTCAGTCTGCAGACTGCAGAAAGCCACAGCAGTTGGAACCTATGTTTCGTCATCATCAGAGACGTGCTGCGGTGGTCTTCCCATGTCCTCATCCTGAAACATAAGTGGTTGGGCATCAGTGCACTCAATCTCTTCCACTTCTGGGGCAGAGCTATGTGGATGGCCCACGGAAACCCTGCCAGCAGAGTCATCAAAAAGCATAAGAGACTGCTGCATGACTTGGGGCTTAGAATGCTTGCCTGATTTGCAAACGGGTGAGTTGAAAGACAGATGGCCATGGGCTGTAGGTGCCAACTCTGATCTTTCAGCAGGGACTGGGTGGGAGACAATGTGAAGGAACTTGAGGCACTGTCAGCCACCCAATCTACTATCGTCTGTACTTGTTCTGGCCTCACCATTCGTACTGTCCTAAATGCAGTGTAGGCCGCAAATGTACTTTCTAGCGAAAAAGATGAGCATTTTTCACCTAACAATGCAACAGACGCATTAGTGAAATGTATTTTCCTGTCCACTAGGTAGAGCAGGGGTATATCACAGCCAAAAATTGGTGAATGTCACCCTACAATGTAACAGACGAATTAGTGAAATGTATTTCCCTGTCCACTATGTAGAGCAAGGGGATTTTACAGCCAAAATTTGGTGAATGTCACCGAACAATGTAACAGACGAATTAGTGAAATGTATTTTCCTGTCCACAATGTAGAGCAGGGGTATATCACAGCCAAAAATTGGTGAATGTCACACAACAATGTAACAGACGAATTTGTGAAATGTATTTCCCTGTCCACTAGGTAGAGCAGGGGTATATCACAGCCAAAAATTTGGTTATGCCACCCAACAATGTATCACGAATTAGTGAAATGACTTAAAATAACAGAAAATACGTAAAAATAAAAATAAAATAATCTTGATCTAGGAGTTGGAGGTCAATATAGAGTAGGAGGCAGTGGACGTGGTGGTGTAGGTGGAAGAGTCGGTGGAGGAGGAGGAGGTAGCCAACACTGGTATATATATATATATTTATTTTTTTTGTTTAAATTAGGGTACACCCCAAAACATTGGGAAATATAAAAACAAAACCTAAAAAAATTGGTGTGCATACCCAACAAATTAGCACATGAGTCCAGCAACGTAGCAAAATGTAATTTATTAGATATCACTTAAAAAAAATACATATAGCAAGGGGACGTTCCATATAGCTGGAATGTTCCAGCCTCCATTCAGTATTATCACATATGACTCTCTGCACTTGTATATGATTATTACTATCCCCTTCCCATGTGCTCTCCTCATATTCTTGCTACCACACTGGTTCATGTTTACTCCCCTTGCTATATGTATTTTTTTTAAGTGATATCTAATAAATTACATTTTACTACGTTGTTGGACTCATGTGCTAATTTGTTGGACATGCACACCAATTTTTTTTAGGTTTTGTTTCATGATGGAGGTGTGATCCGATTAGGTCTCATTGTAGGCTATTATTAAATATAAAAACAATATAAAACAATGAGAAAGTGTGCTGGAGTATAACAATGGCTGGGTGAGACCCGTATACATGTCTATTCTGTAAAAGGTACGGACAAGTCCTGTGGGATCCATGCCTAGTTCATTTTAATGAACGTGAGCTTGTCCACATTGGCTGTGGACAGGCCCTGGGAAACCCTGCTAGCAGAGTCATCAAAAAGCAGAAGAGACTGCTGCATGACTTGGGGCTCAGACTGCTTGGCTGATTTGCAAGGGGGTGAGGTGAAAGACTGATGGCCATGGGCTGCAGGTGCCAACTCTGATCTTTTAGCAAGGGACTGGGTGGGAGACAATGTGAAGGAACTGGTGGAACTGTCAGCCATCCAATCTCTATCGCCTGTACTTGTTCAGGCCTCACCATTCGTAGAGCAGCATTCGGCCCTACCAAATAACGCTGAAGGTTCTGTCGCCTACTCACACCTGAGGAAGGTGTTTCACTTGTGCGTGTAGCTGGCACAGATCGACCACGTCCTCTCCCTGCAACAGGAGCTCCACCGACACCAGCAGCACCACGACCAGGGCATATTTCATGCCCTCCTCATTCTTTGCGTTCACCCACCAAACTAACAGATAGTTTATGTCACGCGACATTGTAACCACCAATAGTCAACAATTAAGTTCACTGACAGTAAGGCTGTGCCAGTGTCATAAAGAGAAAACACTTCTTGAGGTCACACAACAGTGTGACAGGCAAATTTTATACAATTACTTCACGGTCACAAATTTTTTTAATTTCTCAACCAACAATGTAACAGCAGTATTGACTGGTTGTATTAGACTGTCAGAAATGCAGAAAAGGCCGTAAATGTAGTATCTAGCACAAAATGGGTGTTTTTTTCCAAACAAATATTTAACAGCAGTATTTAACGCTTGTCTTGGACTGTCAGAAATGCAGCAAAGGCCACAAATGTAGTATCTAGCACAAAATGGTTGTTTTTTTAAAACCACAATATAACAGCAGTATTTAACGGTTGTATTGGACTGCCCGAAATGAAGCAAAGGCCGCAAATGTAGTATCTAGCACAAAAAGGGAGTTTTTTTAAAACCACAATATAACAGCAGTATTTAACGGTTGTATTGGACTGCCCGAAATGCACCAAAGGCCGCAAATGTAGTATCTAGCACAAAATGGGAGTTTTTTTAAAACCACAATATAACAGCAGTATTTAACGCTTGTATTGGACTGTCAGAAATGCAGCAAAGGCCGCAAATGTAGTATCTAGCACAAAAAGGGTGTTTTTTTTAAAACAAAAATATAACAGCAGTATTTAACGGTTGTATTGGACTGTCAGAATGCAGCGCAGGCCGCAAAGGTACTTTATGGAAAAAAAATTACAAAAATTTCACCCACAGTGAAACAGATGGATTTACTGATTCTATTTCACTATCAGATTTGCAGTGCAGGCCGCAAAGGTACTTTATGGAAAAAAATGTAAATGTAATTTTTTCACCCACAATTAAACAGAGGGATTTAACTAATTTTCTTTCACAAATGCAGTGCAGGGCACAAATGTACTTTTTTGCAAAAAAATTATAATTTGTCCCCCCAGAATCTAACAGATGGATTTACTTGGATTGCACTTTACAGAAAAAAATGTGAATATGTCACCCCCTGGGTCCCTGAACTCACAGATGGATTACCTATATTATTTTCCCTTCCCCTGGCACATATGCAGTGCAGGTGCACTTAAAAAATGGGTATATGTTGCCCACTGAACTAAAAGAACAGGATTTAATTATTGTCCCTGGCACATATGCAATGCTGGTGCAGTGAACTTGCATAAAATGGCTGCCAACGCCCACCTAACTAACAGACGGATAAAACCTCTTTTTCTGTGTCACTGGGCTCAGTTCAGGGTACAAAAATGTTGCATTGCACCCACACAAAAAAATTGCTGTAGATCGCAGAGTTAACAACAAGTTCTGATAGATAGATTCTTTCCTATTCTCTCCCTCACAACAGCAGCATCCTATCCCTAAACTAGTAAGAGCAGAGTGACGTGCAGCGCTACGTGACTCCAGCTAATATAGAGGCTGGGTCACATGCTACACTGGCCAATGACAGCCATGTCATTAGTAGGTATGCCTGTGATGGCTTCTAAGGGCACACGAGTTAAATGCTTGTTGATTGGCTGCTCTTTAAAAAAGCGCCATTAAATCGCTGAACACGGAACTCGAACCCGAAATTTTACTGAAATGCTCGGGTTCGGGTCCGGGGTCAAAAAATCCTAAAGTTCAGTATGAACCTGAACTTTACAGTTCAGGTTTGCTCAACCCTAGTATATACACTAAATATACATTAAATACAATCTTTTCTAAATGAAATTAGAATATACTGTATAAAACGAATGAAATGTATACAGTGAACCATACATCTAATGAGATTACATTGCATTTTGCACGTGTATACTACCTATTACATGGAATACTGTACTAAAGGTAAATTGAAATAAAAGTGGAAAACAAACTGGAAAAATAACAAATGCTCACCATAACTTGTGTGCAAAAAGCGTTATTAGCGTTATTTTTTTTCGGTATTGAAATCCAGTAAAGAGTCTCAATACCGAAAAACAACGCATCAGTTTTGTCCTAATGCAGTGGTGCCCAACCATTTTTCGTCTGAGGGCCGCACTAGACTTGGTATAAATCCCGCGGGCCGGCAGGGCCGGCGCTACCATAGAGGCAAGGGGTGCAATTGCCCCCGGGCCCCCGACTCCTTAGGGGCCCCCAGCGCCGGCCCGGCCGCAACTGTAATGTAATTAAAACTGGGCTGGAGTCTGGAGTGGAGGGGCCCCCCGCCGGACGCCGGCGGCTGCTGTGGCTGCGCTGCACTGCTTGTCTCTTTAAGAAATCAGAGACTGGAGCAGCGGCATGCACAGCACAGGCAAGGCAGGCACACTAGCGTCTGGCTGACGTATGTTATGTTGCCACAGGCTCCGCCCCCCCCGCCCAGAGCAGAGAACTTGGATTGAAGGAGAAGCAAAGCAGTGGCGTACCTACCATAGGCAGACCACGCAGCTGCTATGGGGCCCGTGAGGAAGGGGGGCCCCCAGTGGAGGAGAGTCCCCCCCCCCCATCTATCTTCCTAACTTTCTCCCGTCTGCTAGCCCCGCCTCCTAGCTCCGCCTCCCGCCTGATTCCTCTGGATTGCCACAACCCCACCAGTAATGAAGTGACGACTTGTAGGTGAGGACTGTGCAGAGGTGTATGTGTGGAGGGAGGGGTCACTCAGCTTTCCCAGGCTATTCCTCTGCACATATGCCATTCAGAACAGGAGGAAAGCTGGGTGCTATTATCTAATGTGACTCAGCTTTCCTGATGTCCTGTATGGCACAAGTGCAGAGGTAGGAGAAGATATAAGGGGAGGTGGGAGTTGTGTTAGGCTACTTTCACACCTGCGTTCGGGGCTCCGCTTGTGAGCTCCGTTTGAAGGGGCTCACAAGCGGCCCCGAAAGCATCCGTACTGCCCTAATGCATTCTGAGTGGACGCGGATCCGCTCAGAATGCATCAGTCTGGCAGCGTTCAGCCTTCGCTCCGCTCAGCAAGCGGACACCTGAACGCTGCTTGCAGCGTTCTGGTGTCCGCCTGGCCGTGCGGAGGCAAACGGATCCGTCCAGACTTACAATGTAAGTCAATGGGGACGGATCCGTTTGAAGATGACACAATATGGTGCAATTTCAAACGGATCCGTCCCCCATTGACTTTCAATGTAAAGTCTGGACGGATCCGTCTGACTAACTTTCACACTTAGATTTTTTTCTGAAATACAATGCAGACGGATCCGTTCTGAACGGATCCCATCGTCTGCATTATAGGAGCGGATCCATCTGTGCAGACATCAGACGGACCCGCTCTGAACGCAAGTGTGAAAGTAGCCTTTATACTCAGCTTTCTCAGACTATTCTCATGTCTCTCCACATGTGCCATGCAGGACAGCAGAAAAGATGGGTGCTATTACATCATGTAATATCAC
Organism: Bufo bufo; assembly: GCF_905171765.1. Taxonomy (NCBI): domain Eukaryota; kingdom Metazoa; phylum Chordata; class Amphibia; order Anura; family Bufonidae; genus Bufo; species Bufo bufo. The sequence continues at coordinate 528,302,001 of NC_053391.1, read as the reverse complement.
TCAGATTTCCTGCTATCCTGCAAGCCATAAATGCAGATAATAAGAACATGGAAAGGCAGGGAGAGGGGTTCACTCAGCTTTCCCAGAGACTCATGTCTCTGCACATGTGTCATGCAGGATAGCGAGTAATGTCAGTGTCTCCTAGCTGTCCTGCATGACACAGAGGATGGGGGGAAGGGGGGCACTCACTTCCTCACACTTTTCTCATGTCTCTGCGCATGTGCAATGCTGGACAGCAGGAAAGTTGGGTGGTATTACATCATGTAATGCCCCAGATTCTTGTCAATACATGCTGAACACCGCCGGGAGCCAGGGTGGGCGGGGCATACTGGCACTGGGACGGGTGAGATGGTGCCTGGGATGGATGGATCCGACCCAGTAACTGGTTGATTAAAATGGATCGGGATCCATCCCAGTCTGGTAGGTTGGTTGATTAAACTGGGTCGGATCCATCCCAGGCACCATCTCACCCGTGCCAGTGTACTAGCCCGCCCTGGTTCTGTTTGGAGTCAGTTGGACTGGAGAAATGTGCATTTGGGGGGATTTTTACTTGTACATCTTGCTTTGCCACTTGCATTTGTTTACAATAAGGGACGTTAAAGTCAGCAAGTGTCATGTGGGGGGGGGGGGGGGGGGGCCCTTATTGTTTTCCGCCCCAGGGCCCCATTTCACCTAGAACCGGTAGCTTTGCTAGAAAGAAACGCTGTGAGGGGGCACGTGTGAGCATTACTACTGTGAAGAGGGCACATATCTGGCATAACTACTGTGAGGGGGCACATATCTGGGCATAACTACTGTGAAGGGGCACATATCTGGGCATAACTAATGTGAGGAGGGCGCATATCAGGGTATAACTACTGTGAGGAGGGCACATATCAGGGTATAACTACTGTGAGCTGTGAGGAGGGTACATATCAGGGCATAACTACTGTGAGGGGGCACAAGTGAGCATTACTACTGTGAAGAGGGCACATATCTGGCATAACTACTGTGAGGGGGCACATATCTGGGCATAACTACTGTGAGGAGGGCACATATCAGGGCATAACTACTGTGAGGAGGGCACATATCAGGGCATAACTACTGTGAGGGGGCACAAATCTGGGCATAACTACTGTGAGGGGGCACATATCTGGGCATAACTACTGTGAGGGGGCATGTTTGAGCATTACATCTGTGAAGAGGGCACATATCTTGGCATTATTACTGTGAGGGAGCACATATCTGGGCATAACTACTGTGAGGGGGCATGTGTGAGCATTAAGTCTGTGAAGAGGGCACATATCTTGGCATTATTACTGTGAGGGGGCATGTGATGTATACATGTGTGTAATGTATGTAGTGCAGTATGTGATGATCACACACTGCACTACATACATTACACACATGTATACATCACATACTGCGCTGTCACCTTCTTCTGCAGGTCTACCTTGATGTCTGGTCTTTAGGCTTCAGTCAGATCCTCCACCGCCATGCTTGCGCCATGTGCCCGACACCACCAGGAGCTGGCCCCTCCTCCTTTCATCTCCCACCGGCTTCTCCTACAGCAGGGCGCTCTATCGCTCCAGTGCCCGCCCAATCTTAACAATCAGGGGCGTAGCTAGAAATGACTGGGCCCCATAGCAAAAAAAATGATGGGCCCCCCCTCCCGGATCTCCTACCCCCACATACCTAACGGACCTCCCACCACTTCCAGAGCTCCCACCCAAACACCCCTCCAGGACCTCCCACCCCAACATCCCCCTAAGTGTCCTCCACATATCCCACCCCTTCAGTGTCCTCCACAGATCCCCCCCTTCAGTGTCCTCCACAGATCCCCCCCTTCAGTGTCCTTCACAGATCCCCCCCCCCCCCTTTCAGTGTCCTTGTCAAAGCGGCTTTTAATTAAAGCCTTTAAGATACACTCTGGTACTCCGAATCAAAGTACCCCCCAGGGGTTAATATCCACGCATGGCTGAGAGACTAGACGCTGACACATAGATGGTCAATGCAATCTCTACTTTATTACAGAAAGTAAGCGGTATATACATCTTCAGAAAAGGGCAGTACTTTCTGAGGCCCAGGCATTATTTCATTGGCTCAAAAGGAAGAAGAGATAAGAGAAGAAGAGATAACACTCTAGCATCTGTGCACTGTGCACTACTTTGGAATGTGAACTAATGTAATGGACCTTGCGCACCTGTAATTCGCCCACTGGCTCCTGGTATTGCTCATACGGCCCAGGTAGGTTTAGCGTTAGGTTCCCGAGCTACTTGAGAAACCTTGGCGCGGTGCTCGGGCTCAGACATGTCCTCCAAGCAGGATATGTTGGTTAATTCTATCACATCCACACAATTGCTTTCCTGTGTAGGATATCCATTGTGGTACTTGTGGTCCGCTGCAGGCATCCTCCATTGTATGCATTTTTGCTGGGGATTGCCATTAGCAACGGGCCACAAGTGCAGGATCTGCCCCCCGGTATAGATGCACCACTGCATATGGGGTTGAGCACTTCCTGCTTTTTAATACCACGCCAATTTGTAGTTTGTAATGTAAACATCTGGTTATCGTCGCCATGTTGTAATGGCGTCTATCCTAACAATAATACTGCACACGTCATATATGACACTTCAAAGAGGCGTTCTTCTATAGGCAGTGAGTAATATGTATGTATCATATTCATCCAGCCAAGGGATTGGATTTAGCTTCCTTTCACACTGCCCACAGCACAGTTCTCTGCCCCCCCCTCCTTCTTCTCCTCATAGCATTGCATAGACAGAGCTCGACTAACAGCAGAAAGGGGAGGGGGGAGGCTCCTAAGATACAAACTTCTTAACAACTTAAGATTAACCTGTTACAGTCCTAGAGATACAAAAAATATAGAATAAAATTCACACATCTCTAACAGTCCCCCCTTGAATTTTAATTCTCTCCCTAAACCTAAACATCTGTTCCAATGCTCCGCCTCCTCTTCACCAGCTCCACGACAACCATTCCTAGTGAACAGCCTCCCATGACACTGGATTTGAGCACGGGGAAGTCAGATGATCTTTCCCTAATTTGCGTTGACATCATATGGGGGAGACTGGAGGTCATCAGTGCTTCTGATTTGACTGGACCGAAGTTTTCATACAATTTTTCCATATTCTTTTGAGTCATGATCAACAGTCACACAAGGGAAAACCAGTCTCAACACTTCCTTGAAAGGAATCCAATTATGCTTTTCTTTGAGCTTCACTGTGCTTGTGGTCAACAACAGTCGGAATGGACCATCAAACCAGTTTGTTAGGCCTTTTCTAATCTCCGGACACAAGTGGGTGGGTTCCTGGTACTTTATCAAAACCTGGAAGTAAAGCAAAAACTCGAAAATGTACTTTAGTCAAATGCTTGTACAAAACTGATCACATAATCTGTCAGACAACCATGTTGCATCTGGAGCTGCTGTGGGAAGTAAAATCCTATCCTAGGGGCTGACCCAAAAAGGACCTTATAGGGACAAAGGCCTGTCTCACGGTTAGGCGTATACCTTACTAAAAGAGGGCTAACCAGCAGGCACTCTGTTAAGGCTTTTTGAATCTTTAACTTTAGTGTCCCGTTCAGTTCCCTTTTCCTACTCTACTGCTTCTTTGTGGATGGTACGAAGCATGTAAGGCCTGTCCTACACCAAAAACCTTCATCATCTCCTGCATCACTTCACCTGTGAAGTGAACACCTCTGTCACTTTCAATTATCTAAGGTACCCCATACCTGCACACAACTTCAGCCATAATCTTCTTTACTTCTTTGGGTACGTGTAACGGTCACGTCCACACACACACACACACACACAAAGGGGGAAGGATAGTGACCACTGCGCTCCACCCTCACACCTGGCCCTGCCTACTTGCCTCACGAGTCCTGATGACAGGGGACAACTGGACGACAGTCCCTAACTTAGGATACGTGCAGGGAAGACAGACAAGACAAAATACGGAACATGAACGGACCGGGTCAGAACCAAGAGAGCTACGCAGTACAAAGGGTTAAGCAAAGAATGGTTAGGAGAAGCCGGGGTCAAATACCAGGAGAGTAGAGAAGTACAAGAGGAGTCCTAAGAGAGTAGTCAGGTGGGAGCCGAGGTCACAATACCAGGACGGATGCGCAGTACAGGAGGAGCAGGCAAAGGATCGTCAGGGAACGGAATCAGGTGAGTATTCAGTAGTCCAACAAATAGCCAGGAACCTAGAAATTAACAGGCAACCTGTAACTAGCAGGCTGCCTGTATTTATAGTGGGGAGTGAGGGTCATGTGACGTGGCCAGCGTCACATGACCGACAGACCAACCAGTTGAGCACCGAGTGATCAGCTCGGCGCTCAAGGCAGACTTAGGAGCAGGAAGCCACCCAGCAGTAAAGCCGCCCTGGGAATGAGGCCAAACACAGATCCTCACTTCCAAAGCCAAGCAACAGTTCTGCGAGCAATGGGGGACCGAGTGCACCCTCGGAACCCCGTTACAGTACGGTTTTGGCCATCCTGAAAACAAATCATCACATATCAATACATACTCATTCATGCCCACCTTGGGTAGTTGAAGGTAGTCTGCTAACGTTGAAACAGATACAAAAAGCAAGACGTGTTTCTTGGGTACCTTAACCACATTGCCCACGTTATTCTGGGCACAAATCATTTATCCTTGAGTATATCTGACTGTTACAGTGCTCAACCCTGGGGCGTACCATATGCTACGTACTAAATCACACATAGCAGTTTTTGTCTGGTGAATCACTCCATGGGTTGCCTGTGCCATCGTGGAGTAGAGGGACCTGGGAAGGCAAAGTTTCCCTTGGAACCGTTTTAGGCCCTTCTTATTTGTAGTCCCCCCTTTTCCATCCACCAGTCCCTTTCCTCCTTCCCTATCTGGTTCTGTAAGGTCTTAAGAACTTTCGGGAGACAGGAGGAGTTATTTCAGGGACCTGAACTGTGGCCACTTAAGACAGGGGTCTGCTTAGGTAATTTGGCAGCCATTTTTGCCGCCTGATCTGCCGTGGCTTTCCCCTTTGCCTCCTCTGCATCTGTTTACAGTGGCCTTTCGTTGCTATTATCACCCCTCATCTTAGTGACAAGAGGGCTTCCATCAGAGACCTCACTGCTTCCCCATTTTCAATGGGTTTACCTGAAGCGATCAAGGAGTCTCTGGCTTTCCATATGGGCCCATAGTCATGGGCTATCCCAAAAGCACACCTGGAATCAGTGTAAATGTTGGCTGTTTTTCCATCTGCATATCTGCAAGCCATCTTCAGAGTCTTTTAGCTCCACTTCTTGAGCAGACATGTGTGGTAGTTCACGTTTACTCACCACTGCCCAACCTGTGTAGTACCTGTCATCGTGGCCATACCTTGATCCATCCACAAAGAGCACATGATCTAGATTACCTAATGGCTCATTTACCAAATCCCACTACCTCTTGTGATATCATCTGCAAACAGTCAGGAGCCTCTTCCTTTGCATCTGGAAGAAATCTGGAAGAAAAGTTTAAAGTGCGGTGCCCTTACTCTTCCCTCCCCCCTTGATCCAGAGGCAACAGGGTGGCTGGGTCCAAAGTATTACACCTTTGGAGAGCAACATTGTCAGGCAACAAAATGGAACACTGCATTCTCAAATAACGGGCAGCAAAACAATCATTTGGATTGTACGTTCATGAGGATAGATGTAATATCACCATCACTTTGAGGTTCAGAACTATCTCAGAGCTTTCATCAAGCATAGCTAGTACAACTACTACAGCTCTGATGCAGAAAGGGGCACCTCTGGCCACGGGATCAAGTCTGGCTGAATAATATGCTACAGGGCGTTATTGCTGGCCATGCAGTTGGGTGAGGACAGCTGAGTCGTGGCCACTCACTTCATAACAATACAATCTAAATGTAATAATCTGATAGGCCCAGTGTGGGGGAACACAAAATTGCCAGCTCTAGGCATAAAAAGCATCTACCACCTCATCTGTGAGGCGGTCGGGACTAAAGGACAAATCAATCACAGTGGAGTGAGTAGAGGTAATGGGAACCTGAGCCAACAAGGTGTGTGTATTGGGCACAATGTGGGTGTTAAAAACTGTGGCTTCATTAACGGCATGTAGGTCATGTACCATCCAATGGTGAGTTGGTTTGCTTTTCTCAGCTTCTGGGAGTACTGATACAGACATGGACCAGGGAATTTTATCACTAATGGCCAACAAACAAAGTTCCTGGTCATTGAGGGCACCTGTAAGCTTCACAGTGCCGTCCTCCTGATATGAGATACTAGCATGTACTTTTGCAAGCAAATCTGCACCCAGGAGGCAACAAGGGGCGTTACCACTGACCAGCAAACGGGGAAGCGCATCTTGGTTAGGGGCAAATCTAATATGGATGGTTTCTGTTGAAAGGGGAGTGTACTACTTTCCCATCCACTTCTACCCAAAGACTGGTGTCCTTGGAGAGTAAATCAGGGGAGGCCATGTTTGCTGTGCACAACTGTCTTGGCTGCTCCAGTATCAATCAAAAACGGGAGTACTTCTTTATCACCCAGAGTGAGGGATATCATTGGGCCAGACTCAATCTGCTAAAAATGTTTAAAAATAGAGCCGATACTGGATTTCCTGTTTCCTAATCTTGATCTAACTCCCCCCCCCCCTCCCTGTCTTTGTGTTCTCCTTATGACAAAAACATGGGTGTCTGTGGGGACGGACAGTGATCTGGGCATGGTCAACATAGAATACAATCCTCTTGTGTGGTGTGGACGAGGAGTACCACACACAGCACAACACTCTCTCTTCTGGGATCTGGGTCCCACAGACTCTGCAGGCCCATCTCCCAGGACCATTATAGGGTGGCAGACTTACTTTTTCCTCACTTCAATGAGGCGTTTGACATCAGGGCTGAAGCAATGCCAAAGGAACACTACCTATGGTTGGCACCACTGAACCACCAATGCTGCTTGATGTTACTCTGCATTTTGGCTTACAGAAGTATTCACCTTTTCCTATCGCGGAATTAATAGACTGGAAAACAGGACTTCTCATCTTCCATGGGAGTGTCTTATAACTAGGGGATTGGCACAAGGGCTGTCGTTGTCTGTAACGTCCACCCCTTTCAGTTGGACGCTGTGGTCCTCCTTTTGTCTATCAGTAGTGTCCCAGCTGTCCATGAGAAAAGAGCTCTGATGTTTAGCACAACACTTAACATGTAACACGTAACTTCAAACATTGAAACAAACAGATCTGACAATACAGACATGAACACACAAAGGGCCCATAAGAAACTTTTCATTGACTTCAATAAAAAAAAAAAAATGTACAGTTCAATCAACACTGTTGGCACCAATAAAAACAAAAAATCTTCCAAGAAAAATAAAATAAAATTCTCAATGCGCATATTATTTAAAAACAAATATCGTACTCCATACACATTCACATTTTCATGTACTCATTTTCACAAACAGCTCATAACCACGCCCTTATACATAAAATATGAATTGCATACACAGCTCTGCTAAAAACATCCATCAGTCTTTACACATATTCGCCTCAACTACAACTCAAAGCCACACCCATTCACATTCCACTGAATCATTTGTCTTCCAACCCAGCCACATAGTTTTCTTTGTTTCATCCCAAAACTTGCAGCACAGACAAACACAGCTTTCCTGGAAACAGATAGCCACACCACACCCAGAATTGCTGATGGTCTATGTCGCTGTTGTGCTGTGTTTTCCAATGTCTTCTGGTCTTCACTCTGTGATTAATCAAATCTTAGAACAAGACAATATACATGTTATAATCATTCAGTCATTTTGTTAAACCCAAATCATCTTATATGCCAGGTGGTCTTAGTTAGTGTTGCACATATACTGTATAATAATTTTTGTTAAAAGCAGGATTCCCACATTAGACTGGTTGGGAAAGAAAATTATTAAACAATTCTTCGTCTTGAATAATATTATTAGACATATAACATCACTTATTCTGCATGATTCCCTCCCCCCTTTTTTCTTTGCCTGCTTCTCTTACCTCAGGAATGTTTCTCTGTTAAGGCAAGGGAAGTGAATCAGTCCATCACAGGACGTTCAACCTTCTTAAATATTCCTCAAACGTTTACAGATACTGCACCAGACAATACTGCGTCTTCCTAACACCTTCGTGTTCTGTGGCTCACACTAGGTACAATATTATCCATTAACTGACCATCTTTTACTGCTCTAATCTCTAATGCTAGGGCTATGGATCTTCCCTATTTAAACACACACATATCATTAGGGTAACAAAACTTAACCAGTTCATTCCTGAACATTTAACACAAGCGCCTTTCTGATTGCAGACCGTCGTGGAGTAGAGGGACCTGGGAAGGCAAAGTTTCCCTTGGAACCGTTTTAGGCCCTTCTTATTTGTAGTCCCCCCTTTTCCATCCACCAGTCCCTTTCCTCCTTCCCCATCTGGTTCTGTAAGGTCTTAAGAACTTTCGGGAGACAGGAGGAGTTATTTCAGGGACCTGAACTGTGGCCACTTAAGACAGGGGTCTGCTTAGGTAATTTGGCAGCCATTTTTGCCGCCTGATCTGCCGTGGCTTTCCCCTTTGCCTCCTCTGCATCTGTTTACAGTGGCCTTTCGTTGCTATTATCACCCCTCATCTTAGTGACAAGAGGGCTTCCATCAGAGACCTCACTGCTTCCCCATTTTCAATGGGTTTACCTGAAGCGATCAAGGAGTCTCTGGCTTTCCATATGGGCCCATAGTCATGGGCTATCCCAAAAGCACACCTGGAATCAGTGTAAATGTTGGCTGTTTTTCCATCTGCATATCTGCAAGCCATCTTCAGAGTCTTTTAGCTCCACTTCTTGAGCAGACATGTGTGGTAGTTCACGTTTACTCACCACTGCCCAACCTGTGTAGTACCTGTCATCGTGGCCATACCTTGATCCATCCACAAAGAGCACATGATCTAGATTACCTAATGGCTCATTTACCAAATCCCACTACCTCTTGTGATATCATCTGCAAACAGTCAGGAGCCTCTTCCTTTGCATCTGGAAGAAATCTGGAAGAAAAGTTTAAAGTGCGGTGCCCTTACTCTTCCCTCCCCCCTTGATCCAGAGGCAACAGGGTGGCTGGGTCCAAAGTATTACACCTTTGGAGAGCAACATTGTCAGGCAACAAAATGGAACACTGCATTCTCAAATAACGGGCAGCAAAACAATCATTTGGATTGTACGTTCATGAGGATAGATGTAATATCACCATCACTTTGAGGTTCAGAACTATCTCAGAGCTTTCATCAAGCATAGCTAGTACAACTACTACAGCTCTGATGCAGAAAGGGGCACCTCTGGCCACGGGATCAAGTCTGGCTGAATAATATGCTACAGGGCGTTATTGCTGGCCATGCAGTTGGGTGAGGACAGCTGAGTCGTGGCCACTCACTTCATAACAATACAATCTAAATGTAATAATCTGATAGGCCCAGTGTGGGGGAACACAAAATTGCCAGCTCTAGGCATAAAAAGCATCTACCACCTCATCTGTGAGGCGGTCGGGACTAAAGGACAAATCAATCACAGTGGAGTGAGTAGAGGTAATGGGAACCTGAGCCAACAAGGTGTGTGTATTGGGCACAATGTGGGTGTTAAAAACTGTGGCTTCATTAACGGCATGTAGGTCATGTACCATCCAATGGTGAGTGGGTTTGCTTTTCTCAGCTTCTGGGAGTACTGATACAGACATGGACCAGGGAATTTTATCACTAATGGCCAACAAACAAAGTTCCTGGTCATTGAGGGCACCTGTAAGCTTCACAGTGCCGTCCTCCTGATATGAGATACTAGCATGTACTTTTGCAAGCAAATCTGCACCCAGGAGGCAACAAGGGGCGTTACCACTGACCAGCAAACGGGGAAGCGCATCTTGGTTAGGGGCAAATCTAATATGGAGGGTTTCTGTTGAAAGGGGAGTGTACTACTTTCCCATCCACTTCTACCCAAAGACTGGTGTCCTTGGAGAGTAAATCAGGGGAGGCCATGTTTGCTGTGCACAACTGTCTTGGCTGCTCCAGTATCAATCAAAAACGGGAGTACTTCTTTATCACCCAGAGTGAGGGATATCATTGGGCCAGACTCAATCTGCTAAAAATGTTTAAAAATAGAGCCGATACTGGATTTCCTGTTTCCTAATCTTGATCTAACTCCCCCCCCCCCTCCCTGTCTTTGTGTTCTCCTTATGACAAAAACATGGGTGTCTGTGGGGACGGACAGTGATCTGGGCATGGTCAACATAGAATACAATCCTCTTGTGTGGTGTGGACGAGGAGTACCACACACAGCACAACACTCTCTCTTCTGGGATCTGGGTCCCACAGACTCTGCAGGCCCATCTCCCAGGACCATTATAGGGTGGCAGACTTACTTTTTCCTCACTTCAATGAGGCGTTTGACATCAGGGCTGAAGCAATGCCAAAGGAACACTACCTATGGTTGGCACCACTGAACCACCAATGCTGCTTGATGTTACTCTGCATTTTGGCTTACAGAAGTATTCACCTTTTCCTATCGCGGAATTAATAGACTGGAAAACAGGACTTCTCATCTTCCATGGGAGTGTCTTATAACTAGGGGATTGGCACAAGGGCTGTCGTTGTCTGTAACGTCCACCCCTTTCAGTTGGACGCTGTGGTCCTCCTTTTGTCTATCAGTAGTGTCCCAGCTGTCCATGAGAAAAGAGCTCTGATGTTTAGCACAACACTTAACATGTAACACGTAACTTCAAACATTGAAACAAACAGATCTGACAATACAGACATGAACACACAAAGGGCCCATAAGAAACTTTTCATTGACTTCAATAAAAAAAAAAAAATGTACAGTTCAATCAACACTGTTGGCACCAATAAAAACAAAAAATCTTCCAAGAAAAATAAAATAAAATTCTCAATGCGCATATTATTTAAAAACAAATATCGTACTCCATACACATTCACATTTTCATGTACTCATTTTCACAAACAGCTCATAACCACGCCCTTATACATAAAATATGAATTGCATACACAGCTCTGCTAAAAACATCCATCAGTCTTTACACATATTCGCCTCAACTACAACTCAAAGCCACACCCATTCACATTCCACTGAATCATTTGTCTTCCAACCCAGCCACATAGTTTTCTTTGTTTCATCCCAAAACTTGCAGCACAGACAAACACAGCTTTCCTGGAAACAGATAGCCACACCACACCCAGAATTGCTGATGGTCTATGTCGCTGTTGTGCTGTGTTTTCCAATGTCTTCTGGTCTTCACTCTGTGATTAATCAAATCTTAGAACAAGACAATATACATGTTATAATCATTCAGTCATTTTGTTAAACCCAAATCATCTTATATGCCAGGTGGTCTTAGTTAGTGTTGCACATATACTGTATAATAATTTTTGTTAAAAGCAGGATTCCCACATTAGACTGGTTGGGAAAGAAAATTATTAAACAATTCTTCGTCTTGAATAATATTATTAGACATATAACATCACTTATTCTGCATGATTCCCTCCCCCCTTTTTTCTTTGCCTGCTTCTCTTACCTCAGGAATGTTTCTCTGTTAAGGCAAGGGAAGTGAATCAGTCCATCACAGGACGTTCAACCTTCTTAAATATTCCTCAAACGTTTACAGATACTGCACCAGACAATACTGCGTCTTCCTAACACCTTCGTGTTCTGTGGCTCACACTAGGTACAATATTATCCATTAACTGACCATCTTTTACTGCTCTAATCTCTAATGCTAGGGCTATGGATCTTCCCTATTTAAACACACACATATCATTAGGGTAACAAAACTTAACCAGTTCATTCCTGAACATTTAACACAAGCGCCTTTCTGATTGCAGACACTGGGGCACTTTCTTTCTTGCTAGTTCCATCAATTAACTTCCTGACACTGCTCTGTTTTCTCACTCATTAGAACCCCCCCTTCAACATCACATGAGTTCTGATGTCCACAGTCTGTAAGCTCTAACTTCACAGATTCTTACAGATTTTCATCCCTGTTGCCAGCCGGGCGACCTGCTGTCCGGGGCCACACTTTCTCTGTAACATTCTTTTTCACATTTTAACTTTCAATTCTCCATTAATATCACATCCTATAATCTCCCTCTTCCCTCGCTAGTAGCTAGGGGCTGTATTTTCCCCTTCTTCATAATACTGGGACTGGCCCATTTCAACAGCAGTATTACAGACTGACGCACACAAAACAGAGGAGTAAAGAGGCACCTTTAACCCTTTCCTCCACAGACAAAGGATTCACCCTCCCATCTGGTTGGCTCAAATCTGACTATCACGTCTGACTAGTCAGCTGGGACTCACCGCACGTCTTCCCCTCTCCAGGGGTCAGGCGGCTTCGCATGCATCTTCCTGGGGTCAGGTCAGGTGGAGAATATCTCTGCAGTCTTCCCCTTTGGGGGTCAGGCGGCTCCACGCGTCTTCCTGCCAGGTCAACCGGAGTTTACTTTGTCCCACACCTCGGTGCTACAGCGCCCCCTTCCAAACCAGGAGGTTACTGTCCGCTCCCTTTGTCTGTGGTCTTACTGTCCATGCTCAATTCACTCCTTGGACCATACTGACACACATAAACACATATACACACCAGAGTGATCTATCAATTCAGATTATGGTTCTATGGACCCCAGGCTTTCAGCATATTAGCCGACTACTATACTTACATGGGTACCACCTCACAGCAGACTAAGCCAACATGAAGTGACGAACTAAATAGCAGAAAGGCGGGTAAGAGATTTCTTACCGTTCTATTAAAGCTGGCCATCTCCTCTCTGCCATTCGTCAAGTCCTGGGGCCTCTTGTGTGTCGGCAGTTGATGCTCTCTTCGCCTTGGGGCCCCACGTTGGGTGCCAATTGTCAAAGCGGCTTTTAATTAAAGCCTTTAAGATACACTCTGGTGCTCCAAATAAAAGTACCCCCCAGGGGTTAATATCCACGCGTGGCTGAGAGACTAGACGCTGACACATAGATGGTCAATGCAATCTCTACTTTTTTACAGAAAGTAAGCGGTATATACATCTTCAGAAAAGGGCAGTACTTTCTGAGGCCTAGGTATTATTTCATTGGCTCAAAAGGAAGAAGAGATAAGAGAAGAAGAGATAACACTCTAGCATCTGCGCACTGTGCACTACTTTGGAATGTGAACTAATGTAAACATCTGGTTATCGTCGCCATGTTGTAATGGCGTCTATCCTAACAATAATACTGCACACGTCATATATGACACTTCAAAGAGGCGTTCTTCTATAGGCAGTGAGTAATATGTATGTTTCATATTCATCCAGCCAAGGGATTGGATTTAGCTTCCTTTCACGCTGCCCACAACACAGTTCTCTGTCCCCCCCCCCCCTTCTTCTCCTCATAGCATTGCATAGACAGAGCTCGAACTAACAACAGAAAGGGGAGGGGGGAGGTTCCTGAGATACAAACTTCTTCTTAACAACTTAAGATTAACCAGTTACAGTCCTAGAGATACAAAAAATATAGAATAAAATTCACACATCTCTAACATCCTCCACAGATCCCCCCCTTCAGTGTCCTCCACAGATACCCCCTTCAGTGTCCTCCACAGATCCCCCTTCAGTGTCCTCCACAGATCCCCCCTTCAGTGTCCTCCACAGATCCCTCCTTCAGTGTCCTCCACAGATCCCCCCTTCAGTGTCCTCCACAGATTCCCCCCCTTTAGTGTCCTCCACAGATCCCCCCCTTCAGTGTCCTCCACATATATCCCCCCCCACCCAGAGCCGCTTCCTAGCTAATTTATTCACTGCACTTGCCTCTGTGAAATAGAAGAGAAGCGCCATAATCTCGCACAGGTGCACTGGCAGAGGCCAGGAAGACAGTGCATGCGCACTTCGATGCCTCTGCCAGTGCGCCTGTGTGAGATTACGGCGCTTCTCTTCAATTTCACAGAGGCAAGTGCAGTGAATAGATTAGCTAGGAGGTAGGGCTGGGCGGGGAGATTGCAGGCACAGGCAGCATCGCTTTGCTGCCTGTGCCGTTTGCAGCGCGCCCTGCGCTGATAAAGTCCGGTCACTGCGCGGGCCGCATGACACAGCTTCGCGGGCCTCATTTGGCCCGCGGGCCGTAGGTTGGGTATCACTGTAAATGCATTCTGAATGGAAAGCAATCCGTTCAGCATGCATCAGGATGTCTTGCGTTCCGTCTCTTGTACAGTATTTGACCGGACAAAATACCGCAGCATGCTGCGGTATTTTTTCTGGCCAAAATCCCAGAACAATACCACACTTGCTGGATTCTTCATTAATTTCCATAGAGATGTATTAATGCCGGATCTAGTACCAAGTTTTCTGGATATTGCCGCATCGCCGGATCCGGTTCTCCAGTCTGCGCATGCGTCGGGATATAGGAGGAGCGGGTTTATCTTTTGATCTTTGAATAAAATTTTAATACCGGATCCATTATTCCAGATGAGACAGATCCGGAAAAAAAAGCTTTCCGTTTGTATACGGATAGCCGGATCTGGCAGGCAGCTCCATTGCTAACAACGCTAGTGTGAAAGTACACTTAGTTGGTGCAGTGGAATCAAGTCTATAACATGTCAGGGCGCTGATCCAGATATGTTGTAGGGAGGCCACCACAGATAACTCCTAAACAAAACCATTTCTGTATTGACTCCTCAAGTAATAACCATTAAAATCCATATAATCCTTGACTCCACTCTAGACATTCAGGTTATATAATCCACCCTCTCAAATTACATTTAGCCGTTTGAAATGCTATAAAAATAAGTCATATTGGATTACTGCTATGAGCCTCTTTAAAATGTTCAGGTGTGTGTATGCTTGCCGAAATCGATTTTTATAATTTATATATGCTCATTATGCATTATTAGGGGTTCTAAATGTTTTCCCAATGTATTGTTTGTTACATGGACATTGAATTAAATAAATCACCCCTTCCCTTTCACAAGCAAGCACCCAGTTATTTCCTGTATTATTTTGGGATTGGAAGTTCAGGAAAAACTTAACACAACAAAGGTGCATAAAGAGTTATTAAGTAAAGTAACATCACCAAGAGTTGTGCGGATAAATGGGGGGGCTCTATCGACCAGTGCCCAACATGGCACTCGACCAACGCCCATATGAAACAAAGAGAGGTGATGGTAGCTCTTACCCGTGATGATGTGTTCAATGGAGCTGAGCTCGCTGTTCAAAACTAAGGGGGTAATTTATTAAGACCGCCCCCTTTCCCGCCCCTTTTTATAGACCTTGCATGAACGGGGAAAAAGTCAG
This sequence comes from Bufo bufo, assembly GCF_905171765.1. Classification (NCBI taxonomy): domain Eukaryota; kingdom Metazoa; phylum Chordata; class Amphibia; order Anura; family Bufonidae; genus Bufo; species Bufo bufo. The sequence continues at coordinate 528,286,711 of NC_053391.1, read as the reverse complement.
ATATATGGTATATGGGATATACTGTATCTGATAGTAAATTACCCCTTAAGTTTTTTGTACACTCCTGGCTCCTTTTAGCCTCACCTAAAGGTTAGTACGCATGTACAGTTACCTCATACTGCAGAAATGTGGCCAGGTATAGACATCACAAAATAACTTCATGATGTTAAAGGGGAAGAACCAATTAAAAACCTTGCTTTACATTCCACCCCTTTTTCTTCCACTTTAATTAATTTCAACTTCAATCAATTTCAATATAAATGTATGCAACGGCTATTACACCATGGTACGCCTTAGTTTTAATGCAAATTCTATAAAGAGATCTACAGAATAAGTCACCGATTCTACATATTCTATCAACGCTATGCATTAAAAAATACTGCCCTTAATTGTTTAATGGGAAACCACCTTGGTGCCACATGTCTCTCCACATGTCACTGCACGCTTCACTTATTTGAGCAGTCACGGGGCCCAAAACTGACCAAATAACTCAAGTGTGAACTCAGCCTTACAGGTCAATGTTAGAGTCAAGAAGAAGCGCACTCCTTTTGCATAGAGTTGAGCGGACACCTGGATGTTCGGGTTCGGCAGGTTCGGCCGAACTTGAAAAAAAAATTCGGGTTCGAGACCCGAACTTGACCCCGAACCCCATTGAAGTCAATGGGGACCCGAACTTTTGAGCACTAAAATGGCTGCACAAATGTCATGGAAAGAGCTAGAGGGCTGCAAAAGGCAGCAAAATGTACTTAAGAGCATGAAAAATGCTCTGCAAACAAATGTGGATAGGGAAATGAATAAAAAAAACATAAAATACCTTAAAAAAAATAAAAATTAGGAATGATGAAGGAGGAAGAGTTTGAGGAGGCGGTGAATGGGTGGATGTGGCCGTGTAGGCTCACGTGGCGGTCTAGGTGGAAGCGGCGGCGAAGTAGGAATAGGTAGCCAACACAGATGTGTGTTATTTTGCATTTTTACATAGGGGTATCCCCCAAAATATTGGGACATAAAAAATAAATAAAAAAAGGAATAAGTGCACTTGAGTACAAGGATGGATGGTTGAGGCTGCTAGAACTGTCTATTCTGCACAAGGTGCAGACAAGTCTTGTGGGATCTAGGCCTGGTTCATTTTAATGAACGTGAGCTTGTCCACGTTGGCTGTGGACAGGTGGCTGCGTCTGTCTGTAATGACGCCTCCTGCCGTGCTAAATACACGTTCAGAGAGTACACTGGCTGCAGGGCAGGCCAGCACCTCCAAGGCATACAGGGCAAGCTCTGGCCATGTGGACAATTTGGAGACCCAGAAGTTGAATTGGGCAGAACCATCAGTCAGTACGTGTAGTCTTGTGCACAGGTACTGTTCCACCATGTTGTTCAAATGCTGCCTCCTGCTAACACGCTCCAAATCAGCAGTTGGGGCCAGTTGTTGCGGCGAGGTGACAAAGCTTTTCCACATGTCGGCCATGCTAACCCTGCCTTCTGAGGTGCTGGCGCTGACACAGCTGCGTTGGCGACCTCTTCCTCCTCCCCTGCCTCCGCCTTGTGTTTCCACTTGTCCCCCGGCGTCAGTCGGGAATGCTCTCAGTAGCGCGTCTACCAGCATGCGCCTGTAGTCGCGCATCTTCCGATCACACTTCAGTGAGGGAATTAAGGACGGCTCATTGTCTTTGTAAGGGGGATCCAGCAGGGTGGCCACCCAGTAGTCAGCAAACGTTAAAATGTGGGCAACTCTGCTGTCGTTGCGCAGGCACTGCAGCATGTAGTCGCTCATGTGTGCCAGGCTGCCCAGAGGTAAGGACAAGCTGTCCTCTGTGGGAGGCGTATCGTCTGCGTCCTCCGTATCCCCCCAGCCACACACCAGTGATGGGCCCGAGCTGCGTTGGATGCCACCTCGCTGTGAACATGCTTCATCCCCATCCTCCTCCTCATCCTCCTCCTCCTCGTCCTTTAGAAGTGGGCCCTGGCTGGCCAAATTTGTACCTGGCCTCTGCTGTTGCAAAAATCCTCTTTCTGAGCCACTTCTAAAAGACTGGCCTGAAAGTCTTAGAGATGACCCCTCTTCCTCCTCCTCGTCCTGGGCCTCAAGGAGACATAGAAGTGGTATTGTAATGCTGATAACAGCGTCATCGCCACTGGCCATGTTGGTGGAGTACTCGAAATAGCGCAATAGGGCACACAGGTCTCGCATGGAGGACCAGTCATTGGTGGTGAAGTGGTGCTGTTCCGCAGTGCGACTCACCCGTGCGTGCTGCAGCTGAAACTCCACTATGGCCTGCTGCTGCTCGCACAGTCTCTCCAGCATGTGCAAGGTGGAGTTCCACCTGGTGGGCACATCGCATATGAGTCGGTGAGTGGGAAGGCCGTAGTTACGCTGAAGAGCAGACAGCCGAGCGGTGGCATAATGAGAACGCCGGAAGCGCGCACAGACGGCCCGCACTTTATGCAGCAGCTCTGACATGTCGGGGTAGTTGTGAATCAATTTCTGCACCACCAAATTCAGCACATGCGCCAGGCAACCGGCTAGTCCCAAAGCTGCAACGAGATTTCGTCCATTATCGCACACCACCAGGCCGGGCTTGAGGCTCACTGGCAGCAACCACTCGTCGGTCTGTTGTTCTATACCCCGCCACAACTCCTGAGCGTTGTGGGGCCTGTCCCCCAAACACATCAGTTTCAGAACGGCCTGCTGTCGTTTACCCCGGGCTGTGCTGAAGTTGGTGGTGAAGGTCTGTCGCTGACCAGATGAGGAGGTGGTAGAAGAGGAGGAGGAAGCCGAATAGGAAGAGGAGGCAAAGAATGATGCCCTGCGATCCTTGGCGGCGGAAGGACGTACGCCAAACAGCTCTCCGCCTGGGGCCCAGCCGCCACTACATTTGCCCAGTGTGCAGTTAGGGAGATATAGTGTCCCTGGCAGTGCTTACTGGTCCACGTATCTGTGGTTAGGTGGACCTTGCCACAGATGGCGTTGCGCAGTGCACACTTCATTTTACTTGATTGTGCAGGGAGGGCACGGCTCTCCTGGAGAAGTAGTGGTGGCTGGGAACGACGTACTGTGGGACAGCAAGCGACATGAGCTGTTTGAAGCTGTCCGTCTCTACCAGCCTGAATGACAGCATTTCAAAGGCCAGTAGTTTAAAAATGCTGGCATTCAGGGCCAGGGATCGAGGGTGGCTAGGTGGGAATTTACGCTTTCTCTGAAAGGTTTGTGAGATGGAGAGCTGAACGCTTCCGTGTGACATGGTGGAGATGCTTGGTGACGGAGGTGGTATTGTTGGTGGCACATCCTCGGTTTGCTGGGCGGCAGGTGCCAACGTTCCTCCAGAGGCAGAGGAAGAGGCCGAGGCAGCAGCAGAAGAGGGAGCAGGAGGGGCCTGAGCCCTTTTTTGGTTTTGAAGGTGCTTACTCCACTGCAGCCCGTGTCTCGCATGTAGATGCCTGATCATGCAGGTTGTGCTAAGGTTCAGAACGTTAATGCCTCGCTTCAGGCTCTGATGGCACAGCGTGCAAACCACTCGGGTCTTGTCGTCAGCACATTGTGTGAAGAAGTGCCATGCCAGGGAACTCCTTGAAGCTGCCTTTGGTGTGCTCGGTCCCTGGTGACGGTGGCCAGTAGCAGGCGAACTGTTTTGGCGACGGCTGCTCTGCTTTTGCACCCTGCTCCCTCTTTTGCTACGCTGTTGGCTCGGTCTCACCACTGCCTCTTCCTCTGAACTCTGAAAGTCAGTGGAACGACCCTCATTCCATGTGGGGTCTAGGACCTCATCGTCCCCTGCATCGTCTTCCACCCAGTCTTCCTCCCTGACCTCCTTTTTGGTCTGCACACTGCAGAAAGACGCAGCAGTTGGCACCTGTGTTTCGTCATCATCAGAGACGTGCTGAGGTGGTATTCCCATGTCCTCATCAGGAAACATAAGTGGTTGTGCGTCAGTGCATTCTATGTCTTCCACCCCTGGGGAAGGGCTAGGTGGATGCCCTTAGGAAACCCTGCCAGCAGAGTCTTCAAACAGCATAAGAGACTGCTGCATGACTTGAGGCTCAGACAGGTTTCCCGATATGCACGGTGGTGATGTGACAGACTGATGGGCATGGGTTTCAGGCGCCACCTGTGCGCTTTCTGCAGAAGACTGGGTGGGAGATAATGTAAACGTGCTGGATCCACTGTCGGCCACCCAATTGACTAGCGTCTGTACTTGCTCAGGCCTTACCATCCTTAGAACGGCATTAGGCCCGACCAAAAATCGCTGTCGAGCCTGGCGGCTACTGGGACCTGAGGTAGTAGGTTCAGTGGGACGTGTAGCTGTGGCAGAACGGCCATGTCCTCTCCCTGCACCAGAGGCTCCACCAACACCACCACCACGACCATGACCAAGTCCCTTATTAGATGTTTGCCTCATAGTTAGCGTTCACAAAGCAAAGTAAAAAGTGGTTAATTCTGTTAAAAATAATTAACCGCCAATAAAAACCCTGATGTAGGGTATTGCACTCATGTAGGGTATTGCATTTTTTTTTTTAAACTTTATATGACAGCGGTATTTGTGGCCTAAATTTCACAGTAACTTATGCAAGTCTAATCCCAGATGTGCACTATATCAGAGGGTTTTTATAACCCCAGTAAGCAAAAAGACATATTTCTGGCCTAAATGTGACACTTACTTATGCACGTCTAATCCCAGATGTGCAGTATATCAGAGGTTTTTTTTCACCCCAGTAAGCAAAAAGCCGTATTTGTGGCCTAAATTTCACCGTCACTTATGCACATCTAATCCCAGATGTGCAGTATATCAGAGGGTTTTTTCACCCCAGTAAGCAAAAAGCTGTATTTCTGGCCTAAATGTGACACTCACTTATGCACGTCTAATCCTAGATGTGCACTATATGAAACAGATGGGTTTTTTCCACCCCAGTAGGCAAAAAGCTGTATTTCTGTCCTAAATGTGACACTCACTTATGCACGTCTAATCCTACATGTGTACTATATGAAACAGATGTTTTTTTTTCACCCCAGTATGCCCCAGTATGAGAAAGCTGTATTTTTGGCCTAAATTTCACAGTCACTTATGCACGTCTAATCCCAGATGTGCAGTATATCAGAGGGTTTTTTCACCCCAGTAAGCAAAAAGCTGTATTTCTGGCCTAAATGTGACACTCACTTATGCACGTCTAATCCTAGATGTGCACTATATGAAACAGATGGGTTTTTTTCACCCCAGTAAGCAAAAAGCTGTATTTCTGGTCTAAATGTGACACTTACTTATGCACGTCTAATCCTAGATGTGCACTATATGAAACAAATGGTTTTTTTTCACCCCAGTAAGCAAAAAGCTGTATTTCTGGCCTAAATGTGACACTCATTTATGCACGTCTAATCCCAGATGTGCACTATATGAAACAGATGGTTCTTTTCACCCCAGTAAGCAAAAAGCTGTATTTCTGGCCTAAATGTGACACTCACTTATGCACGTCTAATCCTAGATGTGCACTATATGAAAAAAAGTTTTTTTTTAACCCCAGTAAGCAAAAAGCTGTATTTCTGGACTTGCAGACATGCAGATATCCTGTGCTGGTGCACTGTCGTTGCATAAAATGGCTTCCGATTATGTATTGATATTGACAAACTGAAGTAAAATAAGTTTGTTTTCAGCAGTAATTGGCTCAGGGCAGGCTTAAAAAAATTGTGCACTGCACCCACAAAACACATTTGCTGTAGATCGCTGAGTAAAAAAGCAGTTCTTCATAAGATTTCTCCCTGAGCTCTCCCTCACAGCAGCTGCAGCCTCTCCCTACACTAATCCGAGCAGAGTGACAGGCGGTGCTACGTGACTCCAGCTTAAATAGAGGCTGGGTCACATGCTGCAGTTGGCCAATCACAGCCATGCCAATAGTAGGCATGGCTTTGATGGCCTTTTGGGGCAAGTAGTATGACGCTTGTTGATTGGCTGCTGTGCAGCCTTTCAAAAAGCAATAAGAAAGCGCCGAACACCGAACCTGAACCCGAACTTTTACGTAAATGTTCGGGTTCGGGTGCCGAAAAACCTAAAGTTCGGTACGAACCCGAACTTTACAGTTCGGGTTCGCTCAACTCTACTTTTACACTGTCGGCAGCTGATTCCACATAGGCTTCTACAGAACCTGTTCTATTAAACGCTTATACAAGTACAGCCCCCCTGACAGAGTGGAGAGGGTGTCAGCAGTAAGCTTGTGTTGACGTCACTGATTATTTTGCCCTTCCTCTGATCCGTCAGAACAATGACCCCCAAAAAACAGATACTGTTGGGGGGTGTGGCCTGCCGTGCATGGAGTGAAGACATCTCAAGTCTGAGCTCCCCTGACATCCTGCAGTTATCCTCATTTCTAGACAGGACAGCCCCAACCGAGAGCCACACTATCAGTAGGAAGACCCCTGCCCTCGCCGCAGACCTGTGAAAAGCGGTCAGTGGCTTCTCTTCTTCACCAGCGGCTCCGGTGAGCTGCGCTCCTCCATCCATCTGAGCGGGTGGCCATCTTCCCTGCCGGGAGCAGGTGAGTCGGCGGGATATCGCGAACACTGCAAACATTGCAGAGCGCTCCCCACTACTGCTTCGGTCTCCCCCGTTGCGCCGCCTGAAGCCTGGAAGGGACACCACTGCAGAAGTATCCTGACTAAAGGGCAGAAGAACTTTTGTTGCAGTTGCCAGAGACAGCGGGCGGCCATTTTGCCCACATGTGACTTGCAGCCACGTGCAACAGATAGGGGAGAGCTTTCAGTGATGTGCTGTGGAGGAGGTTGGCGACCCCCTTTCTTGCTCAAGTCCTAATATAGGTGAGGTGGGGGCCAGAGCCTGGCTGAGTGACCCTGGTCTCATTTTTGTGGGGTTACAGTCTGCAGCCCCCTCTCCCACTGGAATCTGTGCCGCCATCTTGGGAACCCCTGTTTTTTCATTATTGCTGGACACTGGAGATATGTGCTCTTTATCTCTGAGGACACACTATCCTCAAGCTGCTGAGTCCAATTACTGAGTGGGATCACTAAAATATCAAACCCGCATGGTGGGCAACCTAACATAGCACAATTTGAACTGTCTGTGGTTCTCATGCTTTTCCTCCCCAGGGGGCATCGTTGCTACTAAACATATTCCTTTTAAGAAGAACCTGCAACACACATTATCTGAAACATAAATATGGGATCACCGAAAGCCCTGGTGGATAATATGAGTCCGACTGACTTTGATCCTGAACAAGGTGCATCCATTAACAAGCTAAGAAAATAATGTTTGCTATATCAGCGCGTCAGGCAGCTCTAACCGCAAAAATCGATCATCTACAAATTGACATTAACTGTCTACGCCGTGACATAGACAAAATGAGAGACCATACAAAGGAGGTTGAGAGTCACCTGAGTGATGTGGAAGATTCAGCATCTGCTACTACTGAAATTACCAGAACTTTGCAAAATCAGGTGAAAACCCTGCAGGCCAGAATGGAGGATGCGGAAAACCGCAATAGAAGAAATAATGTTAGAATTCTGGGACTACCTGAAAGAGTGGAGGGCTCCACCTCTGAGATCTATGCGGAACAACTGATTCGAACCATCCTTGGACCTATAGAGCTATTGCCAAGCTTTGTAGTGGAGAGAGCCCATAGGATTCCTACAAGACCTCTTCCTCCAGGTTCCGCACCAAGGCCCTCCTTTATGGAAATTTTGAACTATAGAGACCGGGATGCCATTCTAACAGCAGCCAGGAAAAAGAAGGACCTTCAATATGAAAATGTAAAGTTCTCCTTTTATCCAGACTTCACAACTGAAGTGCAAAAACAACGTAGGCAATATACGAATGTCCGAGCTCGTGAGTTAGGGATCAAGTATGCGATTATGTACCAGTCTAAGCCGCATCAGACTGGATTGAGCAACACTTTCGAGATGAAGAGCGACTTACAGTTCTGCATAAAACCCGCTCAAGTGAACTTATGCTGCGCATTTCTTTTATCTCCTTTTCTGGGGTTTGAGGGAATGCCGCTGACCTTCGGGGTGTTCTTGGCTTATTAGCTAGTTGTGGCGCCCTACTGTTGAAAGTAGGATAACTTCTTTCTAATTTGCAATATAAATATTGATAGGGCCTAGGCTCCGTCTTTAGTCAGTTCCTAACTTCATCTATCTCTGAGGGTTATGTTAAATATCCCTCCATGTTCCATTTAGATAGGCAGATTGCTTCTTAGTCTCCATAAGTTCTTACTACAAAGGTTAGGGACAGATAGGCTCAGACGAGTTGGGGATGTTTGGGCGGGGTGGGGTTGTGGTAGGGTGTTTCAGTTTTTTCATAATATGGTGTCTATGTGTGTGTGAATGGGGCAGCGACTCTGACAAACTCCGGGTGTGGTGGCACCCCCCTTCCGAATACCCATGGCAACATGTAAGCTGATCTCCTGGAATGTCCGAGGGTTAAATGATAAGGTAAAGAGGTCCTTAGTATTCAATTATATAAAGAAATATAACCCAGATGTTCTTATCTTCCAGGAAACTCACCTCCATGGTCAAAAAGTATTGGCACTTAAAAGACCATGGGTAGGATACGTGTACCATGCAACCTATTCTAACTATAGAGGTGTATCCATACTGGTTAGTAAAGCATTGCCGTTTCAGTTGATTTCCGTGCACATTGATCCGTCTGGGAAGTACGTACTGCTGCAGGCCTATTAGATATTGCACTGTTTTGGTTGCAGGTATATATGTCCCCCCACTTTTTGATAGGGAGGTTTTAGTCCAGATTATGGCCCGGGTAGCTGGACTCCCACCGGCTCCACTATTTCTGCTGGGTGATTTTAATGCTATATTGGACAAAGAACTGGACAGACTGCATCCGTCATCTAGGCATAACCTAGCATTACTTCATTGGGCACAGGCACATCATCTCACTGAGATATGGAGGAGGCTTTACCCTGATAATAGACAATTCTCATACCACTCAGCCTCCATTAATTCACTATCACGTATAGACCTGGCATTTGCCAATCAGGTAGGACTTGCATGGGTAAAGGCAGCTGAATATCTGCCTCGTGGTATTTCTGACCATGCTCCACTCCAGATTATCCTTACACAGCCACTAGCCCATCCACTCACTAATTGGCACCTGAACCCTACTTGGTTGATGGTGTTGCTAGTGGAGCAGAAATGTAGGGAAGGGCTATCAGAGTTTGGGGAAATAACACAGGCTCCTCCAACCCGTTGATAGAATGGGACACATGCAAGCTAGTTATGAGTGGGGTACTGATAGCAGCGATAGCAACGCATACGGCTGAACTACTCTCCACACGTAAAAAACTGGAGGAGAAGTTGGTAATTGCAGAAGAGGCATTCATTGAAAATCCCACAACGGAACATGAGGTAGCATGGCACTCAGCTCAGAGGTTATACACCTTACATTTGACCGAAACGTCTGTTAGCACAGAAGCAGTCTATTTTTTCCGAGGGTGACCGGAGAGGTAAAGCTTTGGGGTATTTGGCAAGGACAGAAACCCCGTAGACTGTGATGGCAGCAATCAGGAATGACTTGGGTGAGATGGTTACCACCCCAGAGGCTATATTTGAGCAAATTCACTAATCTACAGGTCTCCCATGACAACACGGGTAGCAGGGCGATTGCCTCACTAGATAATGAGAAGGCATTCGACTCAGTCGAGTGGAGTTTCATGTGGGAAGTATTAAAGAAAGTGGGGGTTCCCCAGAACTTCCTCAAATGGCTAAATTTGCTCTATCTGCAGCCCGGCCCGGGTAAGAGTTAATGGGCATTTGTCCAAATCATTCTCATTGGGAAGGGGTATTAGACAGGGGTTCCCATTATCACCCCTCCTGTTTGCTTTGTTAATGGAGCCATTATCTGCGCATATAACGGGAAGTGCGAGAATTCAAGGTTGGGATATCGCTGGCCTTTATTGGAAAATATCGCTATGTGTGGACGACATGTTAATTTACCTGGGAGATGTGGGCCTTTCACTCGAGGCTTCACTTGAGGTGGTCAACGAGTATGGTTCATACTCGGGGCTGAGGGTCAATTGGGGTACTATACTGATGGATGATGTCGATGCACGATCTATATCCTCATACTCATCACTGCAAATCGTAGATAAGTTTACATACCTGGGAATAGTTATTCATAAGGATGTTGTCCAGTTCTTTGCACTCAATATGGGTCCAGTGATGATCTGTGTCTCACAAAAGCTTAAAGCCTGGGAAAACTTACCCTTGTCCCTCATAGGACAAATCAATGTTTTAAAAATGGTTATCCCTCCTAAGCTCCTTTATCTCTACAGGGAGTGCAGAATTATTAGGCAAGTTGTATTTTTGAGGATTAATTTTATTATTGAACAACAACCATGTTCTCAATGAACCCAAAAAACTCATTAATATCAAAGCTGAATATTTTTGGAAGTAGTTTTTAGTTTGTTTTTAGTTTTAGCTATTTTAGGGGGATATCTGTGTGTGCAGGTGACTATTACTGTGCATAATTATTAGGCAACTTAACAAAAAACAAATATATACCCATTTCAATTATTTATTTTTACCAGTGAAACCAATATAACATCTCAACATTCACAAATATACATTTCTGACATTCAAAAACAAAACAAAAACAAATCAGTGACCAATATAGCCACCTTTCTTTGCAAGGACACTCAAAAGCCTGCCATCCATGGATTCTGTCAGTGTTTTGATCTGTTCACCATCAACATTGCGTGCAGCAGCAACCACAGCCTCCCAGACACTGTTCAGAGAGGTGTACTGTTTTCCCTCCTTGTAAATCCCACATTTGATGATGGACCACAGGTTGTCAATGGGGTTCAGATCAGGTGAACAAGGAGGCCATGTCATTAGATTTTCTTCTTTTATACCCTTTCTTGCCAGCCACGCTGTGGAGTACTTGGACGCGTGTGATGGAGCATTGTCCTGCATGAAAATCATGTTTTTCTTGAAGGATGCAGACTTCTTCCTGTACCACTGCTTGAAGAAGGTGTCTTCCAGAAACTGGCAGTAGGACTGGCGGTTGAGCTTGACTCCATCCTCAACCTGAAAAGGCCCCACAAGCTCATCTTTGATGATACCAGCCCAAACCAGTACTCCACCTCCACCTTGCTGGCGTCTGAGTCGGACTGGAGCTCTCTGCCCTTTACCAATCCAGCCACGGGCCCATCCCTCTGGCCCATCAAGAATCACTCTCATTTCATCAGTCCATAAAACCTTAGAAAAATCAGTCTTGAGATATTTCTTGGCCCAGTCTTGACGTTTCAGCTTGTGTGTCTTGTTCAGTGGTGGTCGTCTTTCAGCCTTTCTTACCTTGGCCATGTCTCTGAGTATTGCACACCTTGTGCTTTTGGGCACTCCAGTGATGTTGCAGCTCTGAAATATGGCCAAACTGGTGGCAAGTGGCATCTTGGCAGCTGCACGCTTGACTTTTCTCAGTTCATGGGCAGTTATTTTGCGCCTTGGTTTTTCCACACGCTTCTTGCGACCCTGTCGACTATTTTGAATGAAACGCTTGATTGTTCGATGATCACGCTTCAGAAGCTTTGCAATTTTAAGAGTGCTGCATCCCTCTGCAAGATATCTCACTATTTTTGACTTTTCTGAGCCTGTCAAGTCCTTCTTTTGACCCATTTTGCCAAAGGAAAGGAAGTTGCCTAATAATTATGCACACCTAATATAGGGTGTTGATGTCATTAGACCACACCCCTTCTCATTACAGAGATGCACATCACCTAATATGCTTAATTGGTAGTAGGCTTTCGAGCCTATACAGCTTGGAGTAAGACAACATGCATAAAGAGGATGATGTGGTCAAAATACTCATTTGCCTAATAATTCTGCACACAGTGTATTGGGTCGGCCCCCGTGGTACTGCCAAAGTCTCATTTTCAAGCACTTGACCGCCTATTGAGCCCCATCTTGTGGTGTGGGTCGGTGCCCTGCACTGCCAGGGAGACTCTTTGAGCCCCTTACGGGATGGGTGGCTTGGCTCTCGCCGACATGTAACTATACTATATAGCCACACAATTGAATTACGCATCTTGGTGGATTAGAGCAGATTCAAACAACCCTGCTGTGGTGCTGGAGGCGGCTCTGATAGGCTCATACGAGGCCATGGTATAGGGCAGGCAAACATCTTACTTCCCTAAACTCCCAGAATTCTTTTCTTGACTTTGAGTTCTGGCCGCAGAGGGGCAATAAATACCTTACACAATTGTATGAAGAGGGGGTTTTTAAGACCTTCTCTGCTCTGCAGGCTGAATACAACATTCCACGCTCATCCCTCTTTAGGTTTTTCCAATTGAGGCATGCATGTGTATCACAATTCGGGGCAGGCCCTCTGCGGCTAGAATATGGGGAGGTGGGAAAAATTGCCAGACGCGCAGACCCCGGTAACATGGCTTCCTTCTTTTATGGGACATTAATATCCTACCAATCTTCACCTATATTCAAGGCTTTTACTAAATGGAAAGATGATATTATGACTTTAGACTCGCAACATGAGAAAGAGGCTTCCTCATGGATGTCAACGGTGATTTGTGCAAGGGGTCAGCTGATTCAGGCTAAGTGGATAAACAGAGTGTATTTGACTCCTGTACGTCTGGTACATATGCATAAACTCTCATCAGATATCTGTACCAGGTGTGGTGGAGGTGGAGGGACGTTGATACACATGATTTGGGAATGTCCGGTTATTGCAGATTTCTGGGAAGAAGTGCACAGATATCTTTATTCTAGACTGGGCCTTCCGGCAGTCATATCCCCGGAAGTTAGTCTATTGGGTCTTGTCAATGAAATTATTCCTACCAAATATAATAGGATCCTCTATAAGTTATTACTGTTTTACGCTAGGAAGTCCATCCTGCTAAGGCCTCTTTCACACTTGCGTTGTCCGGATCCGTCGTGCACTCCATTTGCCGGAGGTGCCCGCCGGATCCGTAACAACGCAAGTGAACTAAAAGCATTTGAAGACGGATCCGTCTTCAAAATGCGTTCAGTGTTACTATGGCACCCAGGACGCTTTTAAAGTCCTGGCTGCCATAGTAGTAGTGGGGAGCGGGGGAGCAGTATACTTACCGTCCGTGCAGCTCTCGGGGCGCTCCAGAATGACGTCAGAGCACCCCATGCGCATGGATGACGTGATCCATGCGACACGTCATCCATGCTCCCCACTACACTTTACCATGGCAAACAGGACTTTAGCATCCTGGAAGCCATGGTAACCATTCAGAAAAAGCTAAACGTCGGATCCGGTAAAGCTTCGAAATGACGTTTAGCTTAAGGCCGGATCCGGATTAATGCCTTTCAATGGGCATTAATTCCGGATCCGGCCTTGCGGCAAGTGTTCACGATTTTTGGCCGGAGCAAAAAGCGCAGCATGCTGCGGTATTTTCTCCGGCCAAAAAACTTTACGTTCCGGAACTGAACGCATCCTGATGCATCCTGAACGGATTTCTCTCCATTCAGAATGCATTGGGATAATCCTGATCAGGATTCTTCCGGCATAGAGCCCCGACGACGGAACTCTATGCCAGAACCCAACAACGCAAGTGTGAAAGAGCCCTAAACTGGAAGCCTCCGAAGAGTCCGTCCTTACCACACTGGATTCAACTTGCAGCATTACCTATGTACAAATTGACCTGGATAGGTTTGAAAACATTTTGGGTCTCTGGTTGAGCGACAGCTTAGGATAATCCATAGCAATGACTCTGTGGGTCGCTGCCCGTGTGAGTGCTGTGTGTGAATGTTGGACAGTCCCAGATGAAGACCATTTGTATGCAGTAATGATATAATTAGGGTCCATTCACACATCCGTGTGTGTTTTGCGGATCCACGGATCCGCGGATCCGCAAAACACGGACAGCGGCAATGTGCGTTCCGCATTTTGTGGACCGCACATTGCCAGCACTAAGAGAATATGCCTATTCTTTTCCGCTATTGCGGACAAGAATAGGACATGTTCTTTTTTTTTTCAGGATCGGAATTGCGGACCCCCATAGAAATGTATGGGTCTGCAATTTCGTTCCGCAAAATGCGGAATGGAATTGCGGATGTGTGAATGGAGCCTTGTGGGATGACATTAGAAATGTATTGATCCGAAATGATATGTCAATGCTGCGTAACTTTTCTTTGACTGTCATTTATAAATAACTGAACGTAATTGCGGTATTGCTTTTTCTTTTGTTTTGCTGCAATTTTATTGTTTTAACCTTGAAAAAGAAAATAAAGTCTATAAAAAAAAAACTGATCCAGTCTGTGGAGCATCCGCCTTCACTCGGTCAGCATTTGGTCAGTAATCCATCAGTATTGCTAAAGCCAAAAAATACAGGAGTGGATCTAAAACAGAGATGACACATGAATGGAATATTTGCATGTCTTCTGTGTTTTGTACCCACTCCTGCTTTTGGCTACCAAATCATAAGTCAATTCTGATGCAAAATAGGGACCATGTCATGCAGGCCTTACAGCTGTCACATAGACAGGATCCATTGTGCGTCTCATTTTTTCTTCCTTCTGACAGATCAGAAGAACGGTCAAATAAATGATGAGGTCACCTAGGCCGAAAGGCAAAATAGTGGACCAGTCATGAAGTGGAGAGGGTGGAAACAGCATGAGAAGTCCACAGAGTGGCCCTATGACATAGTGGAGATGTGGAAGCAGCATGAGGAGACCACAGAGCGGCCCAATGACAGTGTGGAGGTGGCAGCAGCAGCAGCATCATAAAGTGGCCACAGGGTGGCACAATTACAGTGTGGAGGTGGCAACAGCAGCATCAGGAGGCCACAGAGTGGCAGCATGACAGAGTGTGGAGGTGGTGGCATCAGCGGTCACGTACGCACACACACAGGGGGGAGGGAAGTGACCACTGCGCTCCACCCTCACCCCTGGCCCTGCCTACTTGCCTCGCGAGTCCTAATGACAGGGGACAACTGGACGGCAATCCCTAGCTTGGAATAAGTGCAGGGATGACAGACAGACAAACAACAGAACGTGAACGGACCGAGTCAATACCAGGAAATCTACAAAGTACAAATGGAGCAAGCAGAGAATAGTCAGGAGAAGCCGGGGTCATAAATACCGGGAGAGTCGTGAAGTACCAAAGGAGTCAGCAGAGGATCGTCAGGAGTTCAGCAGGGGGTCAGTACGCCAGGAAAGACAAAATCGCAGGTGGAACCTAAATAACAGGCAATCTGTGGCCATCAGATTGCCTGTTTAAATAAGTCACATGACTTCACACAGACTACACAGCCGAGCACCGAGTGATCAGCTCGGTGCTCAGCCCTAAAACCATTAGCATGAATGCAGATAGATGCACGCATAGTATTATCAGGAGCGCGGGTGACGCTGGACGCACTGATGATGCGCGCGCGCTCTGGACGTGCCCGCCTCCTAGACGGTGCCGTGACAGGAGGTGGCAGCAGCAGCATCAGGAGCCAACAGAGTGGCACAATGAAAGAGGGCGGAGGTGGCAGCAGCTTCAGGAGGAGACCACAGGGTGCCACAATAACAGTGTGGAGGTTGCAGCAGCAGCATCAGGAGGCCACAGAGTGGCAATGTGACATAGTGTGGAGGTGGCAGCAGCATCTGGAGACCACAGAGTGGCAAGGTGACATAGTGTGGAGGCGGCAGCAGCATCAGGAGACCACAGAGTGGCAAGGTGACATAGTGTGGAGGTGGCAGCAGCAGCATCAGGAGGAGGCCACAGGGTGGCACAATGACAGTGTGGAGGTGGCAGAAGAAGCATTAGGAGGCCACAGAGTGTCAGCATGACAGAGTGTGGAGGTGACGGCAGCAGCAGCATCAGGAGGAGGCCACAGGGTGGCACAATTACAGTGTGGATATGGCAGCAGCAGCATCAGGAGGAGGCCACAGGGTGGCACAATGACAGAGCGTGGAGGTGGCGGCAGCAGCAGCATCAAAAGGAGGACACAGGGTGGCACAATGACAGTGTGGAGGAGGCAGCAGCAGCATCAGGAGGCCACAGAGTGACCCAGTGACAAAGTGGGGAGGTGGGTGGCA
This sequence comes from Bufo bufo, assembly GCF_905171765.1. Taxonomy (NCBI): domain Eukaryota; kingdom Metazoa; phylum Chordata; class Amphibia; order Anura; family Bufonidae; genus Bufo; species Bufo bufo. Next base: position 528,270,699 of record NC_053391.1, on the reverse strand, counting down.
ATACCAGTACCAGCTGAACATAGTGGGTAAAAGAAGGAGCGCTTGGCATCAAATGTGTGGCATCAGGCGGCATCAGAATAGTAGCTGGGGCAGGTAGCCAAAAGAAACCGGTCTCTTTTGCCAAAGCGTTGGTGTGACACCATGGGTGATCTAGTCTGATGCATCATGCATTGGTGGGTGAAAATCCTGGCTGATCCATGCCTGATTCATCTTGACAAAGGTCAGTCTCTCCACATTTTGGGTCGACAGGCAAGTTCTTCTTGGGGAAACTATGGCCCCTGCTGCACTAAACACCCGCTCTGATGCCACACTACTGGCCGGGCAGGACAGCTTTTCCAGGGCAAACTCTGCCACTTGCGGCCACAAATCCAGTTTGGCTTCCCAGTAGTCCAGCGGATCTTCAATGTGGGGTGGCAGGGTGCTGTCCAAGTATTCCACCACCTGTTGGTTCAGGTCCTGCTCCGGGTCTAGATGCTGCTGCTGCTGCTGGTGAATAGTTTCTTCACTAGGCAGGTGAAGAAAGCTGCTTATCAGCGACTCTAAACTCAAGTTGCTGCGATAGAACTGGAACTGCTCCTACCCCCCCCCCCCCCCACCCTGCCACAGCAGCCAGGGCAGAAAAAAGTGAGCGCAGAGGGCCCCCACCATTCAGACCTGCGAGAGGATGGACGATGGCGTAGATCGGCAGCAGCTAGGGTTGAGCGAACTGTAAAGTTCAGGTTCATACCGAACTTTAGGATTTTTAGACCCCGAACCCGAACATTTCAGTAAAAGTTCGGGTTCGGGTTTGGTGTTCGGCTATTTTATGGCGCTTTTTGAAAGGCTGCAGAGCAGCCAATCAACAAGCGTTTAACTCATGTGCCCTTAGAAGCCATCACAGCCATGCCTACTAATGGCATGGCTGTGATTGGCCAGTGCAGCATGTGACCCAGTCTCTATATAAGCTGGAGTTACGTAGCGCTACACGTCACTCTGCTCTGATTAGTGTAGGGATAGGATGCTGCTGCTGTGAGGGAGAGAATAGGACAGAATCTTTAATCAGAAGTGCTTAATAACTCAGCGATCTACCTAGATTTTTTTGGTGGGTGCAGTGCACAATGTAGAGAAATTGCTTTTTTAGCTCACCATACCAGCTGAGGTGCACGGAACTCGACCAGACTAGTCTTGATAGATGCAGTGAAAAGGAAACGTTCCAGCACACAGGGAAATCCACACTGTTGTTCATCTTTATTGGTCTTCAAAATAAAATCACGTACAGCATGTATCTACACCCACCACCGTGGACGGTTAACATGTTTCGGACCTTACATGGTCCTTAATCATAACCTGTTCAGAGTGAGTGTCCACAGGAGTATATATCTCCCCGCCCCTCCCCCTCATTGGGTGGATAGGGTATAGAGGTTCCACCCCTCCTGGAGGCTCACACTTAAACACCTTTACCTGTCATAGAAAAGTAAGAAAGTTTGAACACAAAAAAAAACAACCTCACTCACAAGCCATATGTGTCTGTATAACACAGATGGAATGTTTGCAGAGGAACATATATTTAAAAATACTCATCAAAGAAACTGCAGCATAATACCCAGCCTGGAACAGACACAATAAATCATGTGGACTAAAAAACACACCATTTCTGACATTTAAATTCTTTGTTTTTATAAAACCTCATAAGCTTTTTTTGGGAATAATATACAGTCGTGGCCAAAAGTTTTGAGAATTACATAAATATTGGAAATTGGAAAAGTTGCTGCTTAAGTTTTTATAATAGCAATTTGCATATACTCCAGAATGTTAAGAAGAGTGATCAGATGAATTGCATAGTACTTCTTTGCCATGAAAATTAACTTAATCCCAAAAAACCTTTCCACTGCATTTCATTGCTGTCATTAAAGGACCTGCTGAGATCATTTCAGTAATCGTCTTTTTAACTCAGGTGAGAATGTTGACGAGCACAAGGCTGGAGATCATTATGTCAGGCTGATTGGGTTAAAATGGCAGACTTGACATGTTAAAAGGAGGGTGATGCTTGAAATCATTGTTCTTCCATTGTTAACCATGGTGACCTGCAAAGAAAGGCGTGCAGCCATCATTGCGTTGCATAAAAATGGCTTCACAGGCAAGGATATTGTGGCTACTAAGATTGCACCTCAATCAACAATTTATAGGATCATCAAGAACTTCAAGGAAAGAGGTTCAATTCTTATTAAGAAGGCTTCAGGGCGTCCAAGAAAGTCCAGCAAGCGCCAGGATCGTCTCCTAAAGAGGATTCAGCTGCGGGATCGGAGTGCCACCATTGCAGAGCTTGCTCAGGAATGGCAGAAGGCAGGTGTGAGCGCATCTGCACGCACAGTGAGGCAAAGACTTTTGGAAGATGGCCTGGTGTCAAGAAGGCCAGCAAAGAAGCCACTTCTCTCCAAAAAAAACACCAGGGACAGATTGATCTTCTGCAGAAAGTATGGTGAATGGACTGCTGAGGACTGGGGCAAAGTCATATTCTCCAATGAAGCCTCTTTCCGATTGTTTAGGGCATCTGGAAAAAGGCTTGTCCAGAGAAGAAAAGGTGAGCGCTACCATCAGTCCTGTGTCATGCCAACAGTAAAGCATCCTGAGACCATTCATGTGTGGGGTTGCTTCTCATCCAAGGGAGTGGGCTCACTCACAATTTTGCCCAAAAACACAGCCATGAATAAAGAATGGTACCAAAACACCCTCCAACAGCAACTTCTTCCAACAATCCAACAACAGTTTGGTGAAGAACAATGCATTTTCCAGCACGATGGAGCACCGTGCCATAAGGCAAAAGTGATAACTTAGTGGCTCGGGGACCAAAACGTTGACATTTTGGGTCCATGGCCTGGAAACTCCCCAGATCTTAATCCCAATGAGAACTTGTGGTCAATCCTCAAGAGGCGGGTGGACAAACAAAAACCCACTAATTCTGACAAACTCCAAGAAGTGATTATGAAAGAATGGGTTGCTATCAGTCAGGAATTGGCCCAGACGTTGATTGAGAGCATGCCCAGTCGAATTGCAGAGGTCCTGAAAAAGAAGGGCCAACACTGCAAATACTGACTCTTTGCATAAATGTCATGTAATTGTCGATAAAAGCCTTTGAAACGTATGAAGTGCGTGTAATTGTATTTCACTACATCACAGAAACAACTGAAACAAAGATCTAAAAGCAGTTTAGCAGCAAACTTTGTGAAAACTAATATTTGGGTCATTCTCAAAACTTTCGGCAAATACTGTAGGCAATGCATCACAAAAAACTGAGTCGTTCTATGGGAAGGGTTTCCTGTGGTTCTCCTTCTGCCCCATAATATGGCCAGCTCTCTTCACTTATTTGTGCCACTATTCCCTCCCATTTTCGCTTTACATTTAAGATCCCTATTTTCTTTGATCTTTGGGATATTGGTATATTATAAACGATTGATATCTGCTTTCCCTCTGTTGATAAATTTAATATCTTTATTAGTGGTTGAGGGAGTCTATTGATTTTATGCCCTTTTCATATTTTCTCTCTTAGTGCGTGTCTCAACTTGAAATAGTAAATAATTTCCCTATCCAAAAATCCATACCTTTCTTTAACTTCTTGGAATCCTATCATATCCTTATTTTTATACCTGTCCTAAGCCAAAGACTCCATGTTTCATCCATATTTCCCTGTCTATAGTTTCAAGTTCTTCCAACCTTGAATTATACCATATCATGGAAACTTCATGTAACGAGTTCTCTGGCCATAGGTATTTTATCTCCTGCCAGCTTTTGGCCATTAGTTTTATTGCCGGGGATTTTGAGAACTGATATTTTAAATGCACTTCTGCCTCCAATAAAGAGAAAATATTACATTTTATTAGTTTTTTTTATTAATAATTACCATATTGGATCTATAGATCTGGAGAGCGCTCCACATCTGAATCTTCTTAATTTGGCCTGCCAAAAAATAAAGCTTTAAATCCGGAACCGACACAATCTTTTTACCCTGCCCTGAGCCCAGTGACCCAGAAAAATAACTTTTATCCATCTGTTAGTTAGGTGGGCGGCGGCGGCCATTTTATGCAAGTTCTGTGCAACAGCACATCATATGTGCATTTGTGACAGTCAAATAGGAGCTTGAACTACTGCAATTATATTCTGGGTTTAAAAAAATCGCCCATTTTTGGCAAGACCCTACATCTGTGGCCTTTACAGCAATTGTCAGTGTGCAATTTAAGCTTGAAATACTGCAATAATTTTCCGGGTTTTAAAAAACACCAATTTTTGGCAATACCCTCCATCTGGGGCCTATGCCGTATTTGTCAGTCTGCAATTTAAACTTAAAATACTGATATAATTTTCTGTGTTTTAGAAAATACCCTTTTTGGGCAAAATACAAAATTTTACAGCCCTTGCTGCATCTGTCAGTGTGAAATACAAGCGTTACATACTGCTGTCATATTCTGTTATTAAAAAAACACCCATTAAGGGCAAAATCCTAATTTTGCGGCGTTTGCTGCATCTGTCATTGTTAAATACAAGCTTGAAATACAGCAATAATTTTCTGGGTTTGAAAAAGCACGCATTTTTGGCAATACCCTCCATCTGGGGCCTATGCAGCATTACTGTCACAGGGGCCAACTACCTAAAATATAACTTTTAATCAAAAATGGCAAAAAAAATACACACACATATGTCCCTCACGTGGTGACTGATAAACATACAGAAAACACACACAGACAGAAAGAGCCAATGAAAGGAACAGGTCAGGGGGGCTAGGTGTGATAGTATAGCAGGGCCAGAATCACATGGGTCACTCGGTATATCCCTGTGCTTGTCTCAGCCCAGAGATGCACCCTGATGGTGGGAACACTCCGTCCCCGTGCCTAACCTGCCTGTCCTTAAATTGCCCTTATCTCAAATGGACCCATATGGATGTCTGGGTCCTGAAAAGGCTACTATACATAAATAGCGTCCTATAAGGAGATCCAGGGAGATATCTGGATCAATCAATGGCGGAGTCACAATTTGCATGAATGATCTCAAATCAGTGCTCTAAATCTCAGTCTCGACGCGTTTCCCCTCAAAGATGTGGTTCATCAGGAGACCATTAAGAATTTTTTTCATCAATAGACACATAGTGTATAGACGAACAAGGTGCGGCAAAAAAACGGCAAATGCATACTAATGGTTTATCAGTACAGCGACTGTGTCACAATGATAAAAATGATAAGTACGCGATCACAGTCCACATACATAATATGAAAAAACTAAAAAAACAAGGTAACTGGAGCACCACCATGCAGCACTGTGCTGCTTGGATTCAAGGCAATAAAGCTAGCATAGCTAAATGGAAAATACTGACAATGATAAAGTACTTATCCGTTCCTGTAGATCTCAGCAGGCAGTGAACAGCAGCATGGGGTGCTCCAGGGGGCAAAAAAGATAAGGATAAGGCCTTATCTTTTTTGCCCCCTGGAGCACCCCATGCTGCTGTTCACTATAGGGTGCTATACTGCATACTTTGGGGTGCTGTACACTATAGGGTGCTATACTGCATACTGTGGGGTGCTGTATACTATAGGGTGCTATACTGCATACTGTGGGGTATGTTTATTACATAATGTAATAAAAAGTTTGTGAAAGAAAAAAAAAAGAAAACCTCCCTGAAATGAGAAGTGCACCTCCCTGAAATTAGTTTTTGCAGGTTGGGATGTCTGAAATCAGGTGTGCACTGCGCAATGCCATCTGTGGCAAGGTCCACCTAACTACGGATACGTGGACCAGTAAGCACAGACAGGGACGTTATATCTCCCCAACAGCACACTGGGTAAATGCAGTGGCGGCTGGGCCTGAGGCGGATAGCAGTTTAGCACATGTCCTTTTTCCACCGAGGATTGCAGGGCACTTCTATTGCCTTCTATTGCTTCCTCCTTCTACTCAGCTTCCTCATCCTTTACCGCCTCCTCATCCGGTCAGCGTAACACCTTTACCACCAACTTCAGCACAGCCAGGGGTAAACGACAGCAGGCAGTTTTAAAACTTATCTGTTTGGGGGACAAACCCCACACCGCGCAGGAGCTGTGGATGGGCCTTGAACAACAGACCGATGAGTGGTTGGTGCCAGTCAGCCTCAAACCCGGCCGGGTGGTGTGCAATAATGGGCGAAATCTCGTAGCAGCTCTGGGACTAGCCGGTTTGACGCACATCCCTTGCCTGGCGCATGTGCTGAATTTGGTGGTGCAGAGGTTCCTTAAAAATTACCCTGATATGTCAGAGCTGCTGCAGAAAGTGCGGGCCGTCTGTGCGTGCTTTCAGAGTTCTCACCCTGCTGCTGCTCGCCTGTCAGCAGTGCAGCGTAACTTCGGGCCTTCCCGCTCACCGCCTCATATGCGACGTCCCCACAAGGTGAAACTCCACCTTGCACATGCTGGCCAGACTGTGCGAGCAGCAGCAAGCGATAGTAGAGTTTCAGCTACAGCACGCACGGATGAGTCACTCTGCGGAACAGCACTACTTCACCAGCAATGACTGGGCCTCCATGCCAGACCTGTGTTCCTTGTTGCGCTGTTTCGAGTACTCCACCAACATGGCCAGTGCCGATAACGCCGTTCTTAGCGTTACTTTCCCACTTCTATGCCTCCTTGAAAAAACGCTGCTGGCGATGTTGGAAGAGGATGTAGCACAGGAGGAGGAGGAAGAGGGATCATTTTATAGGGTTTCCGGCCAGTCATTCACAAGTGGCTCCGAGGGTGGATTCCTGCACCCACAAACGCCAGGTACACAATTGTCCAGCCAGGGGACAGTTCTGGAGGATGAGGAGGTGGAGGATGAGGAGGAGGAGATGGAGGAGGAGGAACCGTGTTCACAGCAGGGTGGCACCCAAACCAGCTCATGGCCATCACTGGTGCGTGGCTGGGGGGATACAGAGGACACAGAGGATACACCTCCCACAGAGGACAGCTTGTCATTGCCTCTGGGCAGCCTGGCACACATGAGCGATTACATGCTGCAGTGTCTCCGTAACGACCGCCGAGTTGCCCACATTCTAACTTGTGCTGATCACTGGGTGGACAACGTACCGTCCTTAATTCCGTCACTGGAGCGTGATCATAAGATGCGCGAGTATAAGCGCACGCTAGTAGACGCGCTGCTGGTGGCATTCCCACCTTACAGCGGGGGCACAGTGGAAGCACAAGGCGAAGGCAGAAGAGGAGGAAGAGGTCGCCAATGCAGCTGGGGCACCGCCAGCACCTGAGAAGGCGGGGTTAGCATGGCCGAAATGAGGAAAAGCTTTGTCAGCACGCCACAACAACCAGCACCACCAGCTGATATGGAACGTCTTAGCAGGAGGCAGCATTTCAGCAACATAGTGGAAAAGTATGTGTGCACACGCCTACTCGTACTGAATGACGGGTATGCCCCTTTCAACTTCTGGGTCTCCAAATTGGGCACATGGCCTGAGCTTGCCCTTTACGCCTTGGAGGTGCTGGCCTGCCTTGCAGCCAGTGTATTATCTGAACGTGTGTTTAGCACGGCAGGGGTTGTTATCACAGACAAGCGCAGGCGCCTGTCCACAGCCAATGTGGACAAGCTCACGTTCATTAAAATGAACCAGGCATGGATCCCACAGGACTTGTCCATACCTTGTGCAGAATAGACATGTATACCGGCCTTACCCAGCCATTGTTATACTACAGCACAATTGCTCATTGTTATATTTTTGATATTTACCACTCTCTTGGGGTGTACCCTAATTTAAAAAATAAAATAAAAATTAAAACCAAAAACCAGTGTTGGCTACCTCGTCCTCCTCCACCGCCGCTTCCACCTACGCCGCTACGTCCACCGCCTCCTCAACCTCCTACTCTATATGGACCTCCACCTCATACATCAAGATTATTTTTAAAAAATTTGTACATATTTTATTTTATGTCATTTCACTAATTTGTCTGTTACATTTTTGCTTGAAATTCACCAATTTTTGGCTGTGATATACCCCTACTCTACCTAGTAAACAGGTTAATAATTTTCACAAATTTTTCTGTTACATTCTTGGGTGACATTTTGCCTTCTTTTTTACCATAAACCCCTGCTCTGCATAGGTGACAGGGACTTAAATTTCTAAAATTCATCTTTAATTGGCCCTTTCATTCAATCCTTCTGCTTTAATAACTTGTCCCACATTTTCGCTCGATCACATTGCAGCCATTGACCTCCCTTGGATGTGGTCTCCCTTTCTCACGCTAACCATGATCAACATGGTAAGCACAGAAAAGAACATCAAAAGAGTCCTGTATTGTTATTTATCGTCACTACCTCCCCGAGTCGGGAGTGGGCAATTGCCGTGCGCCCCCTCCTTTCATTCGATCCTTCCGCTTTGATAACTTCTCCCACATTTCCGCTCGATCACATTTAATTTCATACATTGACCTCCCTTGGATGTGGTATCCCTTTCTCATGCTCCCTCTCCGGCGTAGAACCCTGATTCGCCGCTAACCGTGATTAACATGGTAGGCGCAGAAGAGAACATCGAAAGTTGATAGAGCAGATATCCAATTGGATCGTGGACATCACGGGGACATGCGCCTTGGAGGTGCTGGCCTGCCCTGCAGCCAGTGTATTGTCTGAAGGTTTGTTTAGCTCGGCTGGAGGGGGTTATCACAGGTTATATTTCCCAATGTTTTGGGGTGTACCCTAATTTAAACAAACAATAAATAAAAATAAAAAGCAGTGTAGGCTACCTCATCATCCTCCACCGCTGCTTCCACCTACACCGCCACATCCACCGCCTCCTCAACCCCCTACTCCATATGGACCTCGTCCTCCAAGATCAATATTATTAGTTTTCATTTTTATGTATTTTATGTTATTTTAAGTCATTTCCTTATCCACATTTGCCATGCTCTTAACCACATTTTGCTGCCATTTGCAAACTCTACTCTACTTTTGATATCTTCAGACTAAACCAGGGATGCTCAACCTGCGGCCCTCCAGTTGTTGCAAAACTACAACTCCCAGCATACCCAGACAGCCTACAGCTATCATCCTACAGAAGGTCATGGTGGGAGTTGTAGTTTTTACAACAGCTGGAGGGCTGCAAGTTGGGCATTCCTGGTCTATACCTTTTAACCAGGATTATCAGTTTAACTATATTATACCCTTGATTATTGATAAAAGCAATTAACATCATTATTATTACACATTTATTTAGGAATCTTCTAATATACCCAATGTTGTATATTGGTTCATACTTCATATCCTTGGAATTTTGTTTGCAGATACACTTGACACACATATAATGAGTACATATGGCATATCAGGTGTATACATCCTAAAAGACAAAAAAAAAACTTTGTCCATGTGGGTGACTGGTAGTTAAAGGATGAGCAAAAAGGGTGGTCCTTGGGTCCTGTGTTGTCCACCTTTTCTCCTCCCTCTACTCTATGTCATCTAAGTCGACTCCTCCAGGTTGGGCTGTGTGATCCTCCTTCTATCAGTCATTGTCTCCTTAGCACTTTATGAGGTCAGATCAACAATCCACATATATTGAGTAATAAACATGACATTTAACATATGATTAAACATACATAGGAACAGACAAACATAAATGGCCCATTTCACACAAACATCTGAGTTTTAACACTTGTAAATAGGGACAGACACAGACAGTGAGCCCTGACCTGGAACCCAGCCCACTTTCCCTACCTACATGCAGTTCAAGCCCTAGGTTGCAAGACCACAAATAGTTGACGGTCCCTACACTACGAAGGTGCAGAGACAGACAAACACCAACAGAATAAAACACAAAGGAATAGTCGTACGTGAATGGGTCAGAACCAGGCAGACAACTCAGTACAAAAATCAAAGTCAGAAAGTAGTCAAAAGACAAGCCAAGATCAAATACCAGACGGGATGAAGAGAACAAATCATAAGAGACAGAGAATGGTCAAAAGACAAGCCGAAGTCAAAAAGCACAAACAAATCCAAATGAATCCAAGAACCAGGAACCTAGCTAGGGAGCCCAAACAAGACTATCACTGTCACTGGAATATGGTCCAGAAGGGGCTCAAATAGAGCACCGAGTCCCAGGATCAGAACCTGATAAGTTATGACTCAGCGCTCCATTAGTCAGAACATTAGCACATAGGAATACAGCAGCTGAGTAACCAACCCAGCTCCTCAGGCTCACACCCACTGTGGGGAGAAATAGATTATTGCATCCTGTTCCTAAGGATGCTGTCACATAATCAGGGAGCATGGATTAGCAGCTTATCCCTTCCAGCGTGGTGACGCTGAAGCTGCAGATCTCACCGCTGGAGACCGGACAGGTAAGTTTGTGACATGAGTTATTTGAACTCATAAAAATCCCTTGGAGCTCCAATAAAACAAAACACCCATGCGCATTCCATAACACACATACAACATTATAAAAATGTAAGAAGTTCCTCTCCACACATTAATCACCTCAATTTACACATTTACTTTTCCTTGCTGTTAACATGCCTTATTGTTATCTCTTAGTATTGAACACACTTCACTTTCACATTCAATTACCACATTCCCCATGCTGTAGGTGAGTCCAAATTGACAGAAGGCAGATCAAAACAAGTAGGCAGGGCCAACACAAGCCACAAGTAGGCAGGGCCAACACAAGCCACAAGTAGGCAGGGACAACACAAGCCACAAGTAGGCAGGGCCAACACAAGCCACAAGTAGGCAGGGACAACACAAGCCACAAGTAGGCAGGGCCAACACAAGCCACAAGTAGGCAGGGACAACAGAAGTGGCGGTCCAGCAATACAGTAGTGAACCACAAAATATCACCCCAGAAGAACCAAATACCACAGTGCAGCATACAATACTGCTCTATGTCTATCACCATACTGAGGACAGTGATACAGTTGAATTCAGGAGAGAATACATACCTGATACTCCTAGCATTAATTTATTCTGAGAGCTTCAGATCATTATGTACCTGGATAGCAGCCGTGAAGAGGGCTCCTGTGGCTTCCTGGGCATCAGCCCACCTGGAAATTTCCCTATAGGGTCTATGCTCAGTCTCCCCCTGTATATACAAGCAACAATCGTTAGAATCACTTATTATTTAACTACACATATAAAAGTACAGTTTGCTCCTTTTCTTTCCTCACATAACTTCAGCCTTGTATTTGAAAGAAAACTAAATTAATCTTCACTCTGTGTCTTCTTGTGTATAATCGGTATTAAAGCAATAAAAACAATTAACAATGCAACCTTTTAAGAATCACTTATTTAACTCATTACTACATTTTCTCTTATATCAGCATACTTTAAAGGGGTTGTCCCACAAGAAATATTCTTCATTTTTCAAACCAGCATCTGGATCTAATTTCTTTTGTAATTGCATGTAATAAAAAATTTTGCATAGCCACTGAGTTATTCAATAAACTGTATCTGTATAGCAACACCTGCTGTTTTTTATTTTTTCTCGTTTCTTTGTCCTGCTCACTATGATGGCCGCACATGTTCAGTTTCATCCTTCAACTGCCTCCTGAGTTGTGAAAGGGAGAGCATGGACACGCCCCCTTGGCTGCAGCACAAAAGACACTCCCCTTGAGCTGACAGCTTAATAGAAATCTAGCAGAGAAATTAATGGGGATATCTCTGGATCCATGTGATGTACAGGGCTGGTTCTGGAGCTTTGTTAGAAAGAGACTATCATGTACTTTATGATGTATGATTTTCATTTTTTACTTTATTTATGGGATAACCCCTTTAAGTTTTCCCTGCTCTCTCCCCTCATTTTTTGAACTGTGCAGACTCAAAACCAAAATATGTTTGTACTCATACTGTATCCAGTCATCCCAAGCAGAGAATCTGGAAGAGGCTGGCAGCTTACCTGTATGAACAGTCAAAACCTGGCTTAAAGGGACCCACAGTTAAAGGGATCTATACACTTTTCCCTTGACCCTTATTTTATCTACTAAACCAGGGCAATAAAAACTTAGATACACAGATGCGTTTTGTCATGATGTTTCGTAAACATCTGGCCACTCTTCCTTATTAAGTACTGGATGAACTCCAATATCTACAATGAGCAGATTCTCAACTACCCAAGTTTCTGCAGACTATCAGACTACGTCAATGATCTCTACATATGTATATTTAGCCACTTGTAGGGATCCTAACTGGTAGCTTAAACCATCACCCTTCCCTTGTCGAATGGATGTCTGGGGTCCCATCCATAGACGACCAAACCATACCAACTCTTTGTATCATTTCATAAACAATAAGTGTAGTTTTTGCCCAAACCCAACTTCTGGTACCAAATGTATTATCGTGAGATCGGAAGTTCATGAAAAAATAGACTTAGCATGACTTAGTTGCATAAAGAGTTATTAAGTAAAGTAACAGTCATCGAGAGTGGTGTGGACAAATGGGGGTCTCTATCGACAAGTGCCCAACATGGCACTCGACCGACTACAATATTATAGAAGGAGAGGTGATGCTAGCAAGACATCTTACCCTGATGATGTCTTCAATGGAGCTGAGCTCTCTGTTCCAAAATTAAGTGCTTTCTACTCTCCTTGCCTCTCCTAGCCCTACCTAAAGGTTAGTATGCATGTACAGCTATAGATATCACTAAATAACTTATTGAAATTAAAATGGAAGAACCAATTAAAAACCTTGCTTTACATTTCCACTACTTGAGTTTTCTTCAGAAAAACACATACAGTTAGAATATACCCCACGTCTATGAAATACTTTCACTAGCATCTATGATGTAGTGGTAGCTTTAGGTGTTGGACTTTTAATTGATGGTGCCAGTTTGAGTGCCACATTTGGAGTTGATCCACCCTTTGCAGCTAAAACAGCTTCCACTCTTCTGGGAAAGCTTTCTACAAGATTTTGGAGTGTGTCTGAGGGAATTTATGGCCATTCATCCAGAAGAGTACTTGTGAAGCCAGAGACTGATATTGAATGAGAGGTGCTGATCGCGATACTAGTACTTACCAAAGGAGTTTAATGAGGCTTGAAGTCAGGGAATTGTGTGGCCAATCGAGTTCTTTCATACCAAACTCACCCAACCATGCCTTTATAGACCTTGCTTTGTGCACTGGGGAACCTTCATATTGGAAGGGAAAAGGGTCTTCCACAAACTGCTGAAGAAGTAAGATATCCCTTCATTGGAAATAAAGGCCCTAGGCAAACCCCTGAAAAACAACACAATAACATTATCTCTCCTCCATCAAGTGTTAAGTTGGATTTAGATGAGCAGATAGTCGTTTAAGCGTTCAACGACACGAGCGACTACCAACCGAACGTTCTAGCAGACAACTAGCATTTAAATTTGGTTCTTGAAGAACTGGGCTGATTTCTCGGTCGGTTACAGGCTCTATCGTAGGGATGGACTGCACCTCAATGGGGAAGGAGCAGCTGTTTTTGGGGGGGGCTAAAAGGTTGGAGGAGTGTTTAAACTAGAGACTGGGGGGAGGGTAGTTACTTTACTTTATAGGAGGGGAAGACAGATAGAGACCTGGGGGCGAGGTAATGGAACTGAGGGAGGAATGGAAGGAAGGACTAGAACAGTTCAGAATGAAAGGTAAGGTAAAAAATATACATAACCCTCTTAAATGTATGTATACTAATGCCAGAAGTTTGATCAATAAAACTGGTGAACTGAAATTAGTGATGTGTGAGGAGGACTATGACATAGTGGGAATAACTGAGACATGGCTGGATTATAGCTATGACTGGGTAGTTAACGTACAGGGTTACAGTCTGTTTAGAAAAGATCATCAAAACCGGAGAGGGGGAGGGGTTTGCCTTTATGTAAAGTCCTGTCTAAAGCCCACACTCCGGGAAGATATAAGTGAGGGACATGAACATGTGGAGTCACTGTGAGTAGAAATACATGGAGGAAAAAACAATAATAAAATACTAATAGGAGTTTATTATAAGCCACCTAATATACCAGAGTCCACAGAAAATCTACTTCTAAACAAAATAGACGAGGTGGCAAATCATAATGAGGTCATTATTATGGGGGACTTCAACTACCCAGATATAGACTGGGAAACTAAAACCTGTACATCTAATAAAGGAAACAGGTTCTTGGCAATAACCAAAAGACAATTACCTTTCCCAACTGGTTCAGGACCCGACTAGAGGGATGGACACACAGGACTTAACCAATAGATCTGACAGAACAACAGATGTGCAGGTTGGGGGGCACCTGGGAAATAGTGACCATAAATGAATAACCTTCCAATTGTCATTCAAAAGAGTGTTTCTTCAGGGAGGAACAAAAATACCAAACTTTAAAACAGCAAAATTTAGCCAATGAAGAGAGGCCATAGGCCTAACTAACCGGGACAAAATACTGTCACAAAATGGGATATTTTTTAAAGCATAAAATATAATAGTGAGAGGTACATACATTATGGGAATAAAAGGTTAAGGAACAAGAAAAAAGCAATGTGGATAAATAGAAATGTAAAAAAAAAGCTATAAATGACAAAAAGAAAGCATTAAAATCACTAAAGCAGGAGGGTAGCAAGGAAGCAATGAAAAACTAAGAAAAAAGTAGAATATGTAAAAGACAAATAAAAGTTGTCAAACTGGAGACCGAGAGATTAATTGCCAAAGAGTAAAACTAACCCTAAAATGTTCTTCAATTATATAAATGGTAAAAAGTATAAATCTGAAAGTGTTGGCCCTTTACAGAGTGATGAAGAGGGAGTTACAGAGAGCGATGAGGAGAAATCAAAGCTATTAAATATTTTTTTCTACACTGTATTCACTGAAGAAAATAAATTGTCAGATGAAATGCAGAATGTAAAAGTAAATTCCCCATTAAAAGTGTCCTGTCTGACCCAGAAAGAAGTACAGCGGCGTCTTAAAAAGATTAAAATAGACAAATCGCCGGACCCAGATGGCATACAGCCCCGTATCCTAAGAGAATTAAGTAATGTCATAGCCAGACCCTTATTTCTGATATTTAAGGACTCTATTATGACAGGGAGTGTTCCACTGGATTGGCGCATAGCAAATGTGGTGCCAATATTCAAAGAGTCCAAAATCAGAGCCCAGAAACTATAGGCCGGTAAGTTTAACATCTGTCATGGGTAAACTGTTTGAAGGTTTTCTAAGAGATGCTATCTTGGAGTACCTCAATGAAAATAATCAAATAACGCCAAATCAGCATGGCTTCATGAGGGATCGGTCATGTCAAACTAATTTAATCAGTTTCTATGAGGAGGTAAGTTCTAGACTTGACTGTGGCTAATCATTAGATGTTATATAGCTGAACTTCTCCAAAGCATTTGACACTGTACCACATAAAAGGTTAGTATATAAAATGAGAATGCCTGGACTGGGGGAAAATTTCTGTATGTGGGTAAGTAACTGGCTCAGTGATAGAAAACAGAGAGTGGTTATTAATGGTACACATTTAGATTGGGTCACTGTCACTGGTGGGGTACCTCAGTGGTCAGTATTGGGCCCTATTCTCTTCAATATATTTATTAATGGTCTTGTAGAAGGCTTGCACAGTAAAATATAAATTTTTGCAGATGACACTAAACTGTGAAAAGTAATAACATAAAAGAGGACAGTTTACTGCTACAGATGGATCTGGATAGATTGGAGGCTTGGGCAGAGAAGTGGCAGATGAGGTTTAACACTGACAAATGTAAGGTTATGCACATGGGAAGGAATACTGTAAGTCACCAGTACATACTAAATGGTAAACACTGGGTAACACTGACATGGAAAAGTACCTAGGAATTTTAGTGAACAGAAAAGTAAGCTGCAAAAACCAGTGTCAGGCAGCTGCTGCCAAGGCCAATAAGATAATGGGGTTCAATCAAAAGGGGCATAAATGCCAGTGATGAGTACATAGTTCTGCCACTTTACAAATCACTAGTCAGACCATACATGGAGTACTGTGTACAGTTCTGGGATCCTGTGAACAAGGCAGACATAGCAGAGCTGGAGAGGGTTCAGAGGAGGGCAACTAAAGTAATAACTGGAATGGGTGGACTACAGTAACCTGAAAGATTATCAAAATTAGAGTTATTCACTTTAGAAAAAAGATGACTCGGGGGAGATCTAATAACTATGTATAAATATATCAAGGGTCAGTACAGAGATCTCTCCCATCATCTATTTATCCCCAGGACTGTGACAAGGGGACATCCTCTGCGTCTGGAGGAAAGAAGGTTTGTACACAAACATAGAAAAGGATTCTTTACGGTAAAAGCAGTGAGACTATGAAACTCTCTGCCTGAGGAGGTGGTGATGGTGAGTACAATAAAATAATTCAAGAAAGGCCTGGATGTATTTCTGGAGTGTAATAATATTACAGGCTATAGTTACTAGAGAGGGGTCGTTGATCCAGGGAGATATTCTGATTGCCTGATTGAAGTCGAGAAGGAATTTTTGGTTTCTACCTCACAGTTTTTTTTTTTGCCTACAAAGGGCTCTCTATCGTCAAGAATGTACATGATGCACATTTACATAATGCATAATGCAATTCATTAATGACAAACAATGATTGTGCTTATTCACATACATTGAACGAACGTTTTTGGTCAGATCGCTCATTTGTTAGAAACATTTACAGGCCAAGATTCTAGTTAATCTTCCATCTCTTATGTTATAATCGTAACGTTTATATGCTCCTCTAAATCCACCTTTACAGTATAATAAATACTACTCCTAAAACTAACAGAAGAAGCAACGTCCCATCCTAGGTCACCAATCCTCCAGCGTGGCATTCCATGGTGTTGGTACTGCTCTTCTGGATGTTGTGCTCCTAGCGCAACACCGAAAGGTAAGCCTTTCATCTACTATACAGCAGTTTCTCCGTCCTACAGGTCCTACCTATCTGCGCTTCTCTTTGTCTAACTCCTAAAATTAAGGTAGAGAGGAAACAAGCTGTTCTGAATTCAGTAAGCAAGTAAGGCAACATCTGCCCTCCCAAGATTCCCAGAGCTGTATTACCTCTGCCAGCACTGCTATATTTATTACTCTGCCACTGCTCTTCAGTATATGTAACATTTTATTAGCCTTTGTTGTACTGTGGTCTGTCTTAATTTTAGCTCAGATTGAGTTCAGATTTAATATTACAGCTGCTAAATCATTTTTGAAATCAACGGTTTTGCACAAATTACCCATTATCAGAATTTTACGGCTCTCTGCACTCCGTTAAACACTCTCTGATAAACATATACCATGATAATTCTCCGAAACAAAAATTAGATAGGCCTTTTGAGTGGTTATTAGATGTCCTAGTTATAGGAAAACAAAACAGGCTGGGAATAGCTTTTCCATTTTTACACAGTAAATACTGGACAGAATTCACACTGAGTAATGATTACTGTCTGCATAATAAAACCTATTTTTAACTAGTCCACTTAGACAAAATGGATTCTCTCCGTATTATGAGTCATTTATGGACTGAGTGCAGAGCAAATGACATTGTCATGTCACAAAAATCATTTTAAATAACAAAAAGTTCTATATTTTCACTCAGAATTGTCGTTTTCTGGGAATATTTACATTCATCTAAATGTGCATCTAGTTTAGTATGTAGAGTGAAATTAGAAGAACATGTCATTTTTTATTGTTCCAGTGCTTTAAAGTGACTTTCTGGATCTTAAAAATCATTAGTTACTTTATATATCCTGCTCCAATAACAGGGAACATACATTAGTCCAAATTCTCCATTACAGACCTCTTTTTTTTTAAATTATTTTAGAGGGTACCTATGGGGGTCCTTGTTATATGATAAAATTATACTGTCTATATCTGTCACTAGGATTAGCTCTAGAAGCATCAGTGGTATCAGCTAACTATATTGCTGTAGCTTAGTTAGATCATATGAAAGATAGAGACACTATTTATAAAATCCCTGGTTCAAATGGGAAAGTCACAAATTCTGCCATCTGTCCTATTGTCCCAGAATGGTGTCTGAAAGTTCAAATATCAATTGTATCTGCGTCCTCAGGATTTAGAAACTAAGAGGGCACAAATTATCACTACTACTATGTGAGGGGGCGCACCAAGGGCCTGGGCAGGATTGGGTTATATGGATAGGGATTGGGTGGGGTTAGAGTCTCGGCTTAATGTAAGAAAATATTGTCACACCATACTTGGCCAAGATCATACATAGGGCACCATAGCAAAACTTACGATGAGCTTACATGCCCCACCTAGTTTCCCAGTATGCATACTGTACCGTATTAACTGACTTATTTATTGAGTATTAAGCATAAGACATTTTAATAAAACAAAAATATTGTATCAAAAAACTTGCCCTTGACCTCACCCACTTGGTAGAACAAATGCTTCAAAAATATGATGCATATTTCTCAATGTATTTACACCAGAAAAGCGACATAACTTCAGTAAGTCTCCCCATACAGCTGTAAATCACTGCTTCTCTTCAGATAGTATCTTACTAAACTGACTGCCTGCAGCCACCACTAGGAGGAGCTCAGTGCATACGAATGTATGTTGTTACCATTGATTGTAATGAAAGTTATAATAATCAGTTTGCATTGAACTTACCCAGGGAATTCCTTCCCCCCAGGCCCCATAACAGGTGGTCTGTATACACTGAAGGCACACCATTGACGCTGGCCACTTGTGTTGTCGCTTTTTACATTTTTTAAAAGTTGTGAGATATATATGACAATTTGGTTACATTTTTCCATAAGGAATGCAGGGGACTTTTGGCCATTAATGAGAGCATGCTGATTTGATGTTATTCAAATCCCATACACCACTGAAAACACTCCTTCAAATGTCAAGCTTGTTGACTGCAGTATAATGATATAGAGATGCCTCTCTTCATCAGACAAGTAGAGGACCTGGAGGGGTGTCCAATGACTACAAAGAAGGCAAGAGGGAGAGAAGATAGCGAAAAGGAGTTCACCTGGATTTATATGAAGCAAGTACCATAGTGCAGCCAGGGGGCACCACCAATGAGACAAGGTGAGGCAATCGCCTCAGGCAGCACCAGGTAGGGACAAGAGAGGGGCAGCGGAAGGGCCATGGGAAATGAAACGCTTTAATTTTGGCAAAGGGGTTAGGTTAAGAAATTGGCATGGAGGGGCACCGTTTCAGTTTTCATCTCAGGCAGCAGAAAGGCTAAGTACACGCCTGAGGGCAGCACAAAATACTGCCCTAGCATAACCAAATACCACAGTGCAGCACAAAAAACTGTAGCCTCCTGAGGAAGGCTATACAGTTGAATTTAAGAGCGTGTCATGTACATAAGTACCGGATGCCCCTAGCAATAATCAATTCTGAGAGCATCAGATCGTTATGTACCCAGCCAATGGCTGTGAGGAAGGCTCGGCAGTCTCCTGTGCATTGGCCCACCTGAAAATTTCCCTGTAGGGTATATGGTCAGTTCACCCCTGAGTGAGCATAAGGGGATGCAGGTAGCCTATGTACAAAGTCACATGTAGCAGGTAAGCACACCTGTAGGCTTCTTCTTTCCCTGTTCTTTTAGGCAGAGGAGTAACTAGAAATGAATGGGCCCCACTACACATTTGTGAATGGGGCCCCCCTAGCAACTTCTTTGTAACCCCCACCTCCTGTCCAACTCCCACTCCTGTGGCTAGTCAAGATCGCTCCCTCAGATGAATCCCGGCAGCCGCTCTACTATCTTCCTATAGTGTCTGTGTATATAATGTCATTTCATAATATTGTAGAGGGAGCTCTGACAGTAAAATCTGTCAGTCCTCCTTTTAAGTGAGTTCTTTCTGAGTTCTAGCCCCAAAGCAGCCACTTCCCCTGCTTCCCCTATAGCTACTCCCCTGCCTCACCCTGAAGCAGCTATAGACCTGTGGAGGAAGTAAGTCTGGATGCTAAAAGACCAACCAGGCTGGTGAAGTGTAAGTCCCAATTGTGTGTGTCACAAGGAACGACACTGTGATCTGTGAAAGACAGTGTAAAGTGTTCACAGCAAGTTATGAGGAAGGAGATGCCATAACATGGAAGTGACACATGTTTTCCGTTTGGATCAAATGATGTCTGTGTTGTTTCTGGTGCTTGCCACACCATCTTTCCCCAGGTGGTCATTTAACATTCTCTATTTATAGTTGCTTCGCCCACAATGCTGTGGTTGGATCTCGGCTGATTTCCTGGTGCTTCCATTGTTCCTTTGAATTTAAAGGGAACCTGGAACCTGTGTATAGAGCTGAGGACATGGGTTGCTAGATCGCCGCTAGCACATCCGCAATACCCAGTCCCCATAGCTCTGTGTGCTTTTATTGTGTAAAAAAACCCGATTTGATACATATGCAAATTAACCTGAGATGAGTCCTGTACATGAGATGAGTCAGGGACAGGACTCATCTCAGGTTAATTTGCATATGTATCAAATCGGGTTTTTTGGACACAATAAAAGCACACAGCGCTATGGGGACTGGGTATTGCGGATGTGCTAGCGGCCATCTAGCAACCCATGTCCTCAGCTCTATACCCAAAATCCCGGTGACAGATTCCCTTTAAGTCTTTCATTTCCCTTTTGTATTTTGTTTAGGTTCTGTGTGTTGCATTTTCTTACTGTTTGTATTAGGTCTGAAGGAGACTCCTGTTCATCCTTTCTTTTGGAGGAACAGGTAGTCTCGTTCCTGCCATTAGTAACAGGGTCCCATAGGGCTTGATAGGACTCTAGGTATTCCTGCATATGAACTCACCTACCTTTGGAGTCTGTTCATACTGGTAGTCAGTCAGGATTTTGGTTAGGGTTTTCACTAGGAGGTGTCCATTTTCTTTCCCTAGTTCTCAGTCCTACTTTCCTGTTCCCCTCTTTCTTCCTATGCTCGGTGTGGTGTTTCCCTCCCACACTAAAGCGTGACAGGAAGTGCCTGTGCAGGGTGAGCGGTCCTGCTTCATGTGGAGTCATAGCGGTGGTGAAGAATTCAGATGCAACCTTCTTCATTGCTGCCACCATAAGGAGACCACAGCCAGAGTCCCAATGCCCAGGGATTGAGAGCAGCACAAGCAAAAGGTTGTAGCCTCTTAAAGCGAATGTATTATATTTAACTATTGCTACTGACTAAAGCTCCCCATAACCATTCAATAGCTGATGGGAAAACAATAATTCGGCTGATAGATATCTCCACCGTCTCCCTTCCGGCTTCCCCATACACATACACGTTCTGTATATGCTATGGAGAGAGTGTATCAGCTGCCAGACAGTTCAAGAGGTGACTTATATCCCAGGCTTATCTACCCCAACATTATCTGTCGGGGAGAGTCAGGATCTCCCCACACACATTAATGTGTTGGTGAAACACGCTGTTCTTGGCAAGGATAGCCAACAAAAGTATAAGGTGTCTGGCCAGCCTAAGACTGCCTTTATTGAGAGACTCTGAAACTACTAAGCTTGTTACCTGTTGTAATACTGTAACCATTAAACCTGTTGCCTCTATACTGTAAGCAATAAGACTGATTCCTATCAAAAGACTTTAAAACACTAAGCTTGTTGTCCCACATGAGACCAGAAAACTACTTTGTTTAATTTACATCTGTATCAGACTGTTTCCCTCCAACATCCTAGAACTGGAGTCATGCAACCACTCATGACCAAAAAGATCCTATCCGTAAGAAATGACCCATTTAGATGCTTGGCTGTGTCTAGAATCCCCATATACAGTGTTGCCAGAATTGAGATCTCTTGATACCTGTATGGCACTCCGAAAAAGTGTAGTAGTGCAGTAGTGTGCAAGCAACACATTAGTTCTACTGCACATTTCCCTTACACACTGGAGTTCTGGTGGCATCTAGTGACTTCATACTGTACAGTCGTGGCCAAAAGTTTTGAGAATTACATAAATATTGGAAATTGGAAAAGTTGCTGCTTAAAGGGAACCTGTCATCTGGATTTTGTGTATAGAGCTGAGGACATGGGTTGCTAGATGGCGGCTAGAACATCCGCAATACCCAGTCCCCATAGCTCTGTGTGCTGACTTATCTCATGTACAGGACTCATCTCAGGGTAATTTGCATATGTATCAAACCGTTTTTTTTTTACACAATAACAGCACACAGAGCTATGGGGACTGGATATTACGGATGTGCTAGCGGCCATCTAGCAACCCATGTCCTCAGCTCTATACCCAAAATCCCGGTGACAGGTTCCCTTTAAGTTTTTATAATAGCAATTTGCATATACTCCAGAATGTTATGAAGAGTGATCAGATGAATTTCATAGTCCTTCTTTGCCATGAAAATTTACTTAATCCCAAAAAAACCTTTCCACTGCATTTCATCGCTGTCATTAAAGGACCTGCTGAGATCATTTCAGTAATCGTCTTGTTAACTCAGGTGAGAATGTTGACGAGCACAAGGCTGGAGATCATTATGTCAGGCTGATTGGGTTAAAATGGCAGACTTGACAGGTTAAAAGGAGGGTGATGCTTGAAATCATTGTTCTTCCATTGTTAACCATGGTGACCTGCAAAGAAACGCGTGCAGCCATCATTGCGTTGCATAAAAATGGCTTCACAGGCAAGGATATTGTGGCTACTAAGATTGCACCTCAATCAACAATTTATAAGATCATCAAGAACTTCAAGGAAAGAGGTTCATTTCTTGTTAAGAAGGCTTCAGGGCGTCCAAGAAAGTCAAGCAAGCGCCAGGATCGTCTCCTAAAGAGGATTCAGCTGCGGGATCGGAGTGCCACCAGTGCAGAGCTTGCTCAGGAATGGCAGCAGGCAGGTGTGAGCGCATCTGCACGCACAGTGAGGCGAAGACTTTTGGAAGATGGCCTGGTGTCAAGAAGGGCAACAAAGAAGCCACTTCTCTCCAAAAAAAACATCAGGGACAGATTGATCTTCTGCAGAAAGTATGGTGAATGGATTGCTGAGGACTGGGGCAAAGTCATATTCTCCGATGAAGCCTCTTTCCGATTGTTTGGTGCATCTGGAAAGAGGCTTGTCCGGAGAAGAAAAGGTGAGCGCTACCATCAGTCCTGTGTCATGCCAACAGTAAAGCATCCTGAGACCATTCATGTGTGGGGTTGCTTCTTATCCAAGGGAGTGGGCTCACTCACAATTTTGCCCAAAAACACAGCCATGAATAAAGAATGGTACCAAAACACCCTCCAACAGCAACTTCTTCCAACAACCCAACAACAGTTTGGTGAAGAACAATGCATTTTCCAGCACGATAGAGCACCATGCCATAAGGCAAAAGTGATAACTAAGTGGCTCAGGGACCAAAACGTTGACATTTTGGGTCCATGGCCTGGAAACTCCCCAGATCTTAATCCCATTGAGAACTTGTGGTCAATCCTCAAGAGAGAGACTGGTGGACAAACAAAAACCCACTAATTCTGACAAACTCCAAGAAGTGATTATGAAAGAATGGGTTGCTATCAGTCAGGAATTTGCCCAGAAGTTGATTGAGAGCATGCCCAGTCGAATTGCAGAGGTCCTGAAAAAAAAAGGGCCAACACTGCAAATACTGACTCTTTGCATAAATGTCATGTAATTGTCGATAAAAGCCTTTGAAACGTATGAAGTGCGTGTAATTATATTTCACTACATCACAGAAACAACTGAAACAAAGATCTAAAAGCAGTTTAGCAGCAAACTTTGTGAAAACTAATATTTGTGTCATTCTCAAAACTTTTGGCCACGACTGTACAGGACATGGTGAGTTTTATGGTAGTACACATCAATTTGTGATGTAAGTTAAAATAATTAATACACTTTGCAATTTTTATGTATGTATACCTGTACATAAGTTACAGTTAAAGTAAAAAAGGTAAATAGGCATTAATTTGCTCACTCTTTTACAGCAGTACCACACCTCTTGGATCTCCACAGTGCTCTAGAGCAGCGGTCCCCAACCGCCGGGCCGCGGCCCAGGACCGGGTCGTGGAGGATTGTTAGCGGGCCACGGCTATCAGGGCAGTCTTTAACTCTGTACTAATGAAGCGCTTCCATTATGGAAGCGCTTCATTAGTACAGAAGGACCAGGGAGCGGTGAAGGATCTGTACTCACCGCTTCCTGGTCCTCGGCTCGGCTATCGGCTGTGCAGGGCTGCACACAGCGTGAGGTCTCTCTGTGACCTCACGCTGTGCGCCGCTATACACAGCCAGCGGACAGCAGAATGAAGAGGATCGCGATGGTGACCAGGAGCAGGAGAGGTAAGTGTTTTTTTTATTTTATTTTTATTTGCACTGGGGGCTGATGGCTGACCTGGGGGACATGGGGCTGACATGAGGGACATGGGGCTGACATGAGGGACATGGGGCTGACATGAGGGGCTAATGGGGGCTTATGGCTGACATGAGGGGATAATGGCTGACATGAGGGGCTAATGGGGGGCTTATGGCTGACATGAGGGGCTAATGGGGGGCTTATGGCTGACATGAGGGGCTAATGGGGGCTTATGGCTGACATGAGGGGCTAATGGGGGCTTATGGCTGACATGAGGGGCTAATGGGGGGCCTATGGCTGACATGAGGGGCTAATGGGGGCTTATGGCTGACATGAGGGGCTAATGGGGGGCTTATGGCTGACATGAAGGGCTAATGGGGGGGCTTATGGCTGACATGAGGGGCTAATGGGGGGCTTATGGCTGACATGAGGGGCTAATGGGGGGCTTATGGCTGACATGAGGTGCTAATGGGGGGCTTATGGCTGACATTGGGGGGCTTATGGCTGACATTGGGGGGCTTATGGCTGACATTGGGGGGGTTTATGGCTGACATTGGGGGGTTTATGGCTGACATTGGGGGGTTTATGGCTGACATTGGGGGGGTTTATGGCTGACATTGGGGGGGTTTATGGCTGACATTGGGGGGGGGTTATGGCTGACATTGGGGGGGGGGTTTATGGCTGACATTGGGGGCTGATAGATGGCTAAAGGTTTGGGGGTTGATCTGAGCCATTGGGGGTCTGATCTGAGGTCTGATTAACATTGGGGGTCTGATTGCTGGTCTGACCTGAGGTGTAATGAAAAATATTTTTTTCTTATTGTTCTCCTCTAAAACTAGGTGCATCTTATAGGGCGAAAAATACGGTACAGTGCAGCAGAGACCAGTGCAGCAGAGACCAGTGCAGCAGAGACCATAGTCAGTTTATATAGTCATTATATAGTGTTATATATTTTAATATGCACCTTGTGTTTTGTTATGCGCGTGAATCAGTCAGCCCCGCCCACCCCCTAAGCCCCGCCCCAGAACCCCCGCCCCCTTACCCCCCCACCCGTTCCCTGGGAAAATTGTCTTGCATGAAACCGGTCCTTGGTGCAAAAAAGGTTGGGGACCACTGCTCTAGAGGAACCCAGGCTTTGCTGTGTCAGTTCAGTCCACCCTTTATGCTGTGAATCCTGGACAAATCTTCTGGCACCTGTGGTTAAAAACTCCAAATCTTTATTTCAAGTGCATAAAAACATCATCATGCAATAAAAAAAAAAACATTAAAAAGCTACGCTTTTTGGATGAAACACATCATCCTTCCTCATAAGTTACAGTATAATGGCTCATTCAGACGTGTGTTGCTTTCTGCATTTAATCTGCAATTTTGCAGATTAGATGCAAACCCATTCACTTCTATGGGGCCCCAAAAGATGGGGACAGCATGTGCTGTCTACATCTTTTCTTCCATTCCACGATCCAGCAAAACAAATAAAACATGTCCTATACCTGTCAGTGAAAATCATGAAATGGCCCCATTGAAGTCTCTGCGTCTGCAAAAATGCGGAATGCAATCTGCTTTTTTGCAGACATGCTGAACTGATGGGAAAAAAACGGATCCACATTTTTGCGGACCCCAAAAAACATACGGCCATCTGATGGAGCCCTAACATTGAATTTATTAACATTGCATCTAACCTCATACTACAGTATATATATATCTATATCTATATCTATATATATATATATATATATAGAGAGAGAGAGAGAGAGAGAGAGAGAATAAAGAAACAGCAGCACTAGTCAAATTGATCACACGAGTGCAATCCCTCCAGGCTGTAGGTTGTTGAGCCTATGTATATCCAAAAGTAAACAACTGAGGCAGCACTCAAGCGTAGAAAGCCTCATTGTGTTGGGCTGAAACGTTGCAAATTGGGTGAATAAAGCGGTCCACCATCTTCACTGAGTGCTGCCTCAGTTTACTTTTGGATATATATATATATATATATATATATATATATACAGTACAGACCAAAAGTTTGGACACACCTTCTCATTCAAAGAGTTTTCTTTATTTTCATGACTATGAAGGCATCAAAACTATGAATTAACACATGTTGAATTATATACATAACAAACAAGTGTGAAACAACTGAAAATATGTCATATTCTAGGTTCTTCAAAGTAGCCACCTTTTACTTTGATTACTGCTTTGCACACTCTTGGCATTCTCTTGATGAGCTTCAAGAGGTAGTCCCCTGAAATGGTCTTCCAACCGTCTTGAAGGAGTTCCCAGAGATGCTTAGCACTTGTTGGCCCTTTTGCCTTCACTCTGCGGTCCAGCTCACCCCAAACCATCTCGATTGGGTTCAGGTCCGGTGACTGTGGAGGCCAGGTCATCTGGCGCAGCACCCCATCACTCTCCTTCATGGTCAAATAGCACTTACTTTCAAAGTTTTCCCAATTTTTCGGCTGACTGACTGACCTTCATTTCTTAAAGTAATGATGGCCACTCGTTTTTCTTTACTTAGCTGCTTTTTTCTTGCCATAATACTAATTCTAACAGTCTATTCAGTAGGACTATCAGCTGTGTATCCACTTGACTTCTCCTCAACGCAACTGATGGTCCCAACCCCATTTATAAGGCAAGAAATCCCACTTATTAAACCTGACAGGGCACACCTGTGAAGTGAAAACCATTTCAGGGGACTACCTCTTGAAGCTCATCAAGAGAATGCCAAGAGTGTGCAAAGCAGTAATCAAAGCAAAAAGTGGCTACTTTGAAGAACCTAGAATATGACATATTTTCAGTTGTTTCACACTTGTTTGTTATGTATATCATTCCACATGTGTTAATTCATAGTTTTGATGCCTTCAGTGTGAATCTACAATTTTCATAGTCAAGAAAATAAAGAAAACTCTTTGAATGAGGTGTGTCCAAACTTTTGGTCTGTACTGTATATATATATATATATATATATACATGGAAAAAGGTCAGGCAGCAGTCCTTCAGCTACTGCTGTAATGGTATGGGTGCCCGCGGTGGTCCCTCGATATGGGACGGGATCAATACCAGAAGAAAATCCACAGCACTCCTTGAAGTAAAAAATTTGCAATTTATTCACACATGTCAGCAAAGACAACGTTTCGGTCCTCTCACAGGGCCTTTCTCAAGTCAAGTGAATATAAAAGTGCATAGTGCAACAATAAATACATCTCTACATCATGACCCTTTACATTGTTAACCAATAGGGTACTAGTGCACTCCCATTCGTGGGTGTGTTACAATTCATATAATTAACTCCACATGTTAACATATACACCAACGAAAGTCAAAGCGTACCAGTGATACATTTGATAGTGTTCAATCTTCATGAGTGTATACAAGTGCATACAGTAAAGTGAACAGTGCAATTTAAAAAAGCATAGACTATAATACCTTGCCAATCGCCTGACCGTGGATCAAAGAGCACGAAGAGAAGGCGTCTTTACTTGTCTTGGGAGCGCGCCACTCATCCGCGTCCACTGCTCCTTACTGCGCATGTATCTCTCCCACTTCCTCTATGACGCAGCATATAACCATCATGCGTCGCCTCTGGGGTGGACGCCAGCGTGGTGACGCCAGATCGACCGCGTCCGAGCGCAGCACACACTGAAAGTGTGCGTCAGCACGCAGCTCAATCGTCCGCGCCTCACCACGAATCCTCGTCCACCATCTTAAATCAGGGCACCCGTTTGGGCAATATAATTACGTCTCCATACCACCTCGTGTCTCCTTGTCCCCATCTAGTACCCGGCACAGGCAATAGTCAATGCATACAAATATATATGTTAATATAGACATATCACTCTAGCTTCTAATCAATTCAGTTCAGTCCAGTAACCCCGATCTCACCATCAAGCCTGCCGACAAGGGTGGTGGGATCGACAAGGGTGTTAATGAGATTAATAGACAATTGAACGAACCTGGTGTCTATGAACCATTGGTCAGGGACCCCAGATTCGATATCGCAAGGAAAATAGATGTACATTTGTCTGCTGCGGTACAGAATGGCATTATTGATAGACAACTTAAAGAGTTTTTGGTGGTGAAGTCTCCGGTTACTCCCACGATATACGTATTACCAAAGATACACAAAAGGTTGACAGACCCTCCGGGTCAGCCTATAATTTCTGGTAGGGGTTCGATTTTATCGAACATAAATGTGTTCTTGGATAAGATACTCAGAGAATATGCCATGGGAGCAAAATCGTATGTTAGGGATACCGGAGACTTCATCACCAAAATCAAAGGGATGCGGGTCCCTAAGGGGGCGATTGTGGCCTCCTTTGACATAGTGTCATTATATACCTCGATTGATCATGGAAAAGGCGTGTCGGCTGTAGCGGAAATGTTACAACACTCTGAGTATTCCGCTCCAGTCCGACAGTTTATATTGACACTGTTGGAACTGTCCCTGAGGAACAATTATTTTGTGTTCCAGGGACAATTTTTTTTGCAGAAGATGGGCGTGGCGATGGGCTCTAATGCCGCGCCCACTTATGCAAATATCTTTGTACGGTCATTTGAGGAGCGTCTTGTCTATGTATCTCCCCACTTCAACCAGGTTTTGACGTGGTGGAGATACATAGACGATATCTTCCTCATTTGGGGTGGCACTATGGAGCAGTTGATGGACTTTCGCGTATACTTGAACTCTCTTGACCGGGAGATCCAGTTTACGTTAACGGCATCGACTGACCGGGTGCAATACTTGGATACACAAGTATATATTGAGGATGAACAGCTGCATATGGATTTGAATATTAAGGCCACAGATAAGAATACATTGTTGCACTTCACCAGTGGGCATCCAAGAAGGATGGTGGATTCTCTGCCGTTCAGTCAAATGCTACGAGTACGGAGAATAGTTGATAAAGATGAGAATATGAATTCAGCGATGAAAAATATGGAACAGTCCTTTATAGATAGGGGGTACCCTAAAAGGCTAGTAAAGAAACATGCGGAAAGAGCCAAAAAGATCCCTAGAGATGAGTTGTTGACCCCCAAACTAAGACAAACTAGTGATAGATTGCCGTTTGTATCATCATATAATGAGTTAAGTCCCGACATTGAAAAGATAGTGAGGCGACATTGGGGCTTACTAAGTAGTGGGCACCCCAATGTTGCTGCCTTTAAAAATTCACCTATGATGGCATACAGAAGAGCTGGGAACATCAGGGATAAGGTAGTACACTCTAAAGTACCAGTCAAAGGACAATTGAGACAGACGTTTTTCAAAACAAGGCGCACGGGCTCTTTCCCGTGTCTGGGATGCGTGAACTGTAAACAGATGGCCAAGGGATCTGTGTTCACGCATCCAGACACGGGTGAGACCTTTGGAAAAAGGCATTATCTCACCTGTGACTCGTCATGGGTGATATATGTACTATGGTGCCCTTGTAAAAAATTATATGTTGGTGAAACCACTTGTGATCTTAAAACTAGGTTGAATAACCATAGACAATCAATTAGGAATAAAAGAAGAGATTTGCCCGTATCAAAGCATTTTGCGGAAAAAAATCATAAAGAAAGTGATTTAAAATTTATGATTATAGACCATGTGAAACCACTGGAGAGAGGAGGTGACCGATTGAGTAAATTAAAGAAAACAGAACTAAGGTGGATTTTTAGGCTGGATACCCTGAAACCGAAAGGGTTAAATGTGGAATTTAGGGTGACAGGAGGAATGGTTAGCTAATTACCCAGTCTACATGACCTATGACCTGATGTTGTCTGCTCGCTGTATAAGGTGAATTGATTAGAAGCTAGAGTGATATGTCTATATTAACATATATATTTGTATGCATTGACTATTGCCTGTGCCGGGTACTAGATGGGGACAAGGAGACACGAGGTGGTATGGAGACGTAATGATATTGCCCAAACGGGTGCCCTGATTTAAGATGGTGGACGAGGATTCGTGGTGAGGCGCGGACGATTGAGCTGCGTGCTGACGCACACTTTCAGTGTGTGCTGCGCTCGGACGCGGTCGATCTGGCGTCACCACGCTGGCGTCCACCCCAGAGGCGACGCATGATGGTTTTATGCTGCGTCATAGAGGAAGTGGGAGAGATACATGCGCAGTAAGGAGCAGTGGACGCGGATGAGTGGCGCGCTCCCAAGACAAGTAAAGACGCCTTCTCCTCGTGCTCTTTGATCCACGGTCAGGCGATTGGCAAGGTATTATAGTCTATGCTTTTTTAAATTGCACTGTTCACTTTACTGTATGCACTTGTATACACTCATGAAGATTGAACACTATCAAATGTATCACTGGTACGCTTTGACTTTCGTTAGTGTATATGTTAACATGTGGAGTTAATTATATGAATTGTAACACACCCACGAATGGGAGTGCACTAGTACCCAATTGGTTAACAATGTAAAGGGTCATGATGTAGAGATGTATTTATTGTTGCACTATGCACTTTTATATTCACTTGACTTGAGAAAGGCCCTGTGAGAGGACCGAAACGTTGTCTTTGCTGACATGTGTGAATAAATTGCACATTTTTTACTTCAAGGAGTGCTGTGGATTTTCTTCTGGTATATATATATATATATATATATATATATATATATATATCATGTTACTTTATGCACAATAATCATTCAATAGCTATATTATATATTTTGTATACATTGTATTGATACTTCAAATAAAAATACATCTTTTAGCTACATATGGAGCATAGTTTTACTTCTTTAGATGTCCCCTTTAAAAACGTATCTGTAGAATGAAAAATATAAGATTTCTTGACTCAGAAGAGTAGTCATTCACAAGAAAGGTATTCCAATAAATTACCAACAGTCTCCTTGTGTTTTACCTAAATATTGTGTATCACTCTCTATGCAAAACAACACATCGAGAGATGTGATTGAAAATTTATCACTGTGGCAGGATAGCTGGATATTCCACATATTACTGTCCAAGTAGGTAATACAATTATGTAGATCCTCTATACTTCCACCCCAGATACATAAATATCATCAATCCAAGGTTTCTGTAAGATAATATCATGCATAAATTTTTGGTCATCATCATAAACTACTGTGCACTTCGAAAAGGTGTGTATAAATTTACATGAAGGTAAACATCTATGGCAAAACTGAATTTTATATGCAAAAACCTGATTAGAAACAAAAAAATATGAAAGTAAATAGAAGTTAATACAAGAACAACCTTTTAGGACCGAGGGCACAAGAATATTTAGAAAGCGAAGTGTTACATTAAAATTAAGTGCAAAAACTTATAGAGGCAAAAGAAACTGAAAGCTCACTAAGCTGTCACAGCTTCACTGCACTTTAATACTTTTACACATGCAGATGATCAGGCCAATTAACAGGACTAGAGATAAGTGAATTTCCTGAAATTAGTTTCAGTTCAGATTCTATCGATTAGGCGGTCAGACTCAATTTAGTCCAAATAAATTCAACCCAAATCAATAGTTGCCCAACTGCCCTGAAAAGTTGTGAATGACACTCTGTGGTCTCCTAGGACTGTATCCAACCCCTTTCAAGCTCTTTAATGCCAAGACAGCATTACAGACAAAGTGACTGCTACTTATATGGATATGGGTAAACAGCAGGGGCATTGCTAGATTAAAAAATTCGGGGCCTGGGCCCCTGATGTTTTGTCCCAGGCCCCAAATGTCCTGCCTGCCAGCTAAATACAACTGTATTGCTGTCCTCAGGATGGCAATACAATTGAATCTAATGCACAGGAAGAGCTGAAGGAGTGTGGTGATATCACAGGTCATGTGACCAGTAAAACAGGCAGTGGTTGAGTAGGACCTGCGATGATGTCACCATCATGTGACTAGTGCAGAAGAGGACGGCAGTGAAGAGAAGTCCTGGGGAAGAAGCTGTGGTGAGGTCTGCTACATGAGGAGAGGTAAGTGAAGGGAAAGGCAGAGCAATGCTGGGAGTTGTGGTTATATAACTGGGACTGTATGTTAGGGCCGAAGGGAGGGATGTTATTTACCCAGGCGTGTGCATGGGGTGTGCCGGCTGTGCCTGGGCACACCCTAATCAAGCCTCAAAATTGAGGTTCTGTCACCTCCGGCAGCTGCCTCTTGAGCCCCTCTGGCCAGCAAATACTAATGAAGCGCTTCCATTTTGAAAACGCTCATTAGTACTGGAGGACCAGGAAGCGGTGGACGCTCTGTACTTACCGCTTCCTGGTCCTCGGCTGTCGGCTGTGCAGGGCTGCTCACAGCTGCTCACAGCTTTGTGACGTCACGCTGTGCGTGCCAGTTCAGAGCGCACAGCTGAGAGCTGACATCAGGAGGAAGAAAGTCGCGGTCGGCGGGGAGCGGCAGCAGTAGCAGAGAGGTAAGTGTTTTTTTATTTTATAAAAAATGAGGCTACTGGGGGCATAATAGGGGCTAATGAGAGGCATAATGGAGGCTAATGAGAGGCATAATGGAGGCATTATAAATACTAGAGGCACTTTACGGTGAGCATTTTAACAGTAGGAGGAAATACAAATACTGGGGGCACTGTAGGGGTGTTATAAATCCAGGGGACATTATAGATGTTCTTATTACTACTGGGGGCTCTATAGAAGTGTCTTATAGATCTGCCCTATTTCTACTGGGATCTCTGTGAGGGTATTATTAATACTAGAGGGATCTTCTACTAATGGGGGCACTCTTGGGGAGCGCTATCGTGGTTGGGGGCATTGTAGCGGGCAATATTACTAATGGGGGCATTTTTGGGGAGCGTTATCATGGTTGGGGGCACTGTAGGGGGCAGTATTACTAATGAGGGCATTCTAGAAGGGAATTACTATTGGTGGGACTATGAGGAGCACTATTACTATGGGGGCACTCCTTCTTCAGGATAGTATTTGGGGGTATTGGGGGTCACAGCGAGCAGCAGGATAACACTGTGGGGACTCCAGGTTGGGGGATGATGATAGAAATGTGAGGAAGGTAAGGTGTGTGTGTGTCACACTCTGTAGAGACGAGGCGGCAGAAAGAAGTTGTACGGACCAAATGGAGAAGATGATGACAGAGAAGATCTACATTGGAGACGTCACCTGGAGGCCCTAGATGTGACAGGAATGTGCTGCTGTATAGCAAGTACAGAAAAATGCGGTGTGTGGGGGGAGGGTTGATTTAGAGAACTGGGCCATATTCATTGGGGATTGGGCCCCGGATCTTTTGAGACCCTAGCAACGCCCCTGGTAAACAGATGGTAGCCGATAGGATCAAACGGCCTGTTTAATGGACTGTCCTGACAAAGAGGGCTGTCCACCCTTGAAACATGTAGACAAGTAATAAAGAGATACTTTTATTATACCTACCTGGCTCTAGCGCCTAAAGGGCGGTTCTTCAGTCCGTTTTTTTAACTTCACTTGTCTATACCGGCGTGTGCTCCAGCGGTTCTGAGCAGGAATCCAACTGCAGTCCAGGACTCCCCATTTGCTGTTTGGGACACAATTAAAACAGCATAGTGACAATAGCTGATGTCACTTCTCACAACAGCAATAGGTACGCACATTAGCTCAGCTTATTTTAAATTCTAAGTAGCAATACAACACATGAGGAATCGCCTCCTATCCTTTTGTCTCATATATACAGTCTGTTTAATAACAAATAATTGAACTGTTGGATTTGTAATGGTTTTTAAATAAAAAGAAAATGGTCCAAAAATTATCCCTTTTTGGGAGGCAAGATGCCTGCTGGTGTTTATATACTCACATTGGCATTGGAAGACGTAAGAGAAGACAGAAGCAGTCCAAAATGACTCCTTTTTGGGAAGTAGCAACAGTTTGGTGGAAAGTGAAGAAGCCATGGCTACTTACAAAAGACATAAAAAAATGATCCCCTTTAGGAGCGGTTTCAGCTTTGTTATGCTGTGTAGAGCAGGGTTCCACGCAGCAGCACAGTATGGAACACCAAGGACAAGGCAGGAGATGTGCATCTGTGTAGATGTAGTAATACTGGCAGCAGCACCACGGTATGGAACATGATGAACATGGCAGGAGATATGCGGCTATGTAGAGGTAGTAGTAGTGGTAGCATATTGTTGTTTCCTGATCACACATTCCCAAAAAAATATTTTTTTTTATTAAATGAATATAAATATATTCCAGATACGGTCCTATCAGAACTACCAGCCGTCCCATATCTTAACCCATTTCTCTAAACCACCTCTCTGCTTATAAAGAATCCGTTCGTAGTTTTTCACTTAACCAGGTTTATCCAATTGTTTACCTCTGGGGCATGACGTGCAAACCAGTTCCGACTAATCAGGAGCCTGGCCAATAGTAATGTTCTGCCTAGTAGGATCTTTTGGGGTTTATGGCTACTTAATATCGAAGAGGAATCCGTAATTTTAATTTGTGGGTGAGGAAATTGTTAATGCCACTCCAGTATGCCCCGAGTTCTAGGCATGCCCAGATCATATGTAGATAATCCGCACCATCAGTATCACATCGAGGACACTTGGAGGTATCTCTTATTCCACACTAGTTTAACCAAATAGGGGTAACATATAATCTGTGATAAATATTAAACTGAATTAGGGTACTTTCACACTAGCGTTTTTCTTTTCCGGCGCTGAGTTCCGTCCTAGGGGCTCAAATCCGGAAAAGAACTGATCAGTTTTATCCCCATACATTCTGAATGGAGAGTCAGTCCTTCAGGATGCATCAGGATGTCTTCAGTTCAGTCTTTTTGACTGATCAGGCTTTTCAGAAAAACGTAGCATGCAGTATTTTTACCTCCGGCCAAAAAGCCTGAACACTTTGACTGAACGCCGGATCAGGCCTTTTTCCCATTGACTTGCATTAACGCCGGATCTGGCACTGTGTGTTCAGTCAAAACGGATCCGGCTTTTGCATGTTAAACCCGAAAAATGTGAAAAAAAAGTTAAAGTCCATAAATGGCGGATCCGTTTTTTCCAATGCATTTTTTCATTGTGATCAAAATCCTGATCAGGATTCAAATGTAATCCGTTTTCACACGTTTTTCCGGATCCGGCGGGCAGTTCCGGTGTCGGAATTGAACGCCGGATTAAAACAACGCTAGTGTGAAAGTAGCCTTAGAACGTGATTAAAGTTATAAGAAAGTACATCTGGATTAGTGAAAATGCTCCCCCACCCTACCATTTGTATATTTGGGCAGTCTCTCTCCCAGGCCTTCTGCCCTGGTGATTGTGTCTCAGAAAACCGTGACTTAATTAATAATTTATATATATTTGAAATCTTCATTCTTAGTGGTATCTTCCCAAACCTCTCATTTAACGGAGAAGAATTATCTATTTCTAACAGTGATTTATCATCCAAACTAAAAAGTGACGAACGAAGCTGAAAGTACCTGAACCAAGATAGATTCTCTACACTATGTGATAATGCCACGAACGACTTAATTTCTCCGTTCTTAACAACCTGTGCCGTATAGAGAATCCCATTCTTTTGCCAGAATTGATCCCTTGCTATACCATCTAATGTCTGTAAGTGGATATTGTGCCAAAGAGGCGTGAATATAAGTGATCCCTTTACCCTCAACCATCCTCTAGTAATAGCCCACATTTTCAATAGTAATTTTGTAGTCCCTTTATGACCCCAGTCCCTATTATTCAATAGCCCAGATTCCAAAAACGTAAATATATTATTATGTGGAGAGCTTCTTACTAGGCCGCTTAAAGAAGTACTATTTGGCCATTCATTACACATCCATAGCTGAGAAGCGATGAAATAGCCTTTAAAGCATGGGAGATTCAAACCCCCTGCTCCTGCGGCTTATATAAATATTCTAGTTCGAGTCTCACTCGTTTTCTTCCCCAGATCAAATCTTTAATTACTCTTTCCATTAATTTGAAATATTTATATGCATCCAAATAGGTACATTCCTAAGGACATAGAGGAATTGGGGTACAATTACCATTTTAACCAGTGAAACTCGGTCAGCTCTGGATAAGGGGAGTCTCAGCCAAATCCCTATTTTTGCCCTAGTTTTTGTTATCAATGGGGTCAGATTAAGATGTACAGAGTTTTCAACCTTGGGAGATATCGTCATACCCAAGTATTGAAAAGTATCAACAACATCTAACTGGGTTATCAAGGACTCATCTTGAGACACCAGGTCTATTTGCATCAGAATAGTCTTTGACCAGTTTATATCCAGGCCTGATACCTCACCAAATAGTTTAACCATCCGGATAATTCTTGGGACAGTTATCTCTGTATTATCTGCAAAAAAAAGGACATCATCCGCGTATAAAGA
This sequence comes from Bufo bufo, assembly GCF_905171765.1. Taxonomy (NCBI): domain Eukaryota; kingdom Metazoa; phylum Chordata; class Amphibia; order Anura; family Bufonidae; genus Bufo; species Bufo bufo. The sequence continues at coordinate 528,234,289 of NC_053391.1, read as the reverse complement.
AATACGATCTTCCTCTCCCAAAGTTCCAAATGCTTTAATTTGGACATCCTGCCTAATAGCCAAGGCCAGGGGCTCGATATAGATATCGAATAGAAGTGTGGTTAATGGGCAACCCTGACGAGTACCTCTATTTAGATCAAAACTGGCACATTCTGTTATTAATGACCAACAATGGAGGGAAGGAGCAGAAGGAGTAGTTGGAGCAGGAGAAGGATGTTGACAGTGATAATGACCATGCACTACTTGTGGATGTGTCCTGCCCACTAGAATAATTACGGGGAGGAGGATGGTCTTGCTCACATTGCTGGCCAGTTAGATTTTTGCATGTAGAGGGACCTATTGTCATTAGTGGACTGTCATATTTTAGGCATGGTTCATTGATAACATTTTCCTGATCTGGCAGAGATCTCAGGATCAATAATTTACATTTATTTAAGGATTGAATGAGAATGAGTCTACTATCAAACATAGTCAAGTGACACTTCTATAGATTTTTCTTTTAGATATCCTGATTGCGAAGGATTTAAGAGGGTGCATTCAGATTGATGTGTTTCATGAGGAGACCTCGATGAATGTACTGCTCATCAGAACTGCCACAAGTAAATAGATCTATATCAGTGGATCGATTTCTCAGAATGAAGAGGATATGTTCAGAGGAATAAGACAAGCTAGCGACCTAATTGTTTCCGTGACAGAGGTTATAGAAAAATAAGCATAAAAAAGTGCAAACAGCACTAAGAGAATAGAATTATGGAAAAATTTAACTTACCAAAACAGAATGATATCAGGTATGTCATACCTCCCAATTTTTTAAAAAGAGGGATAATATGTGCGATATGCATAGCAATTTTTTTCATACTACACCACGTCTCTAACTCTGCCCAAAACAAACACACCCAATCCCACCGAGTCCACTTAATGCCCTCACACAGTAATTATTCCCCCTTATGCCACCACCCTGTAGTTATGCACACATTGTGCCCCATCACAGTAGTAGTGCCCCACTGTACCCCTCACAGTAGTAATGCCCATATTATGCCCTATCACAGTAGTTGTGATCACACTGTGCCCCCTCACAGTAGTAATGCCAATATTGTGCCCCTCATAGTAGCAATGCCCACACTCTGCCCCTCACAGTAGTTGTGGCCACACTGTGCCCCCTCATAGTAGTAATGCCCACATTGTGCCCATCAGAGTAGCAATGCCCACATTGCGCCCCTCAGAGTAGCAATGCCCACATTGTGCCCCTCAGAGTAGCAATGCCTACATTGTGCCCCTCAGAGTAGCAATGCCCACATTGTGCCCCTCAGAGTAGCATGCTCACATTGTGCCCCTCAGAGTAGCATGCTCACATTGTGCCCCTCAGAGTAGCATGCTCACATTGTGCCCCTCAGGGTAGCATGCTCACATTGTGCCCCTCAGAGTAGCATGCTCACATTGTGCCCCTCAGAGTAGCATGCTCACATTGTGCCCCACAGAGTAGCATGCTCACATTGTGCCCCTCAGAGTAGCATGCTCACATTGTGCCCCTCAGAGTAGCATGCTCACATTATACAGCCTCACAGTAGTTATGCCCAGATATGCCTCGTTCACAAGTTATGCCCAGATCTGCCTCTTTCACACAGAAAGTGTTCTGCCCGCAGTTTGGGAATCCGGATCTCTAGAGACTCACATTGGGCTGGAGAGGGCGGTTAGAGTTGGAGATGGAGCACTTGTAGCTAGTGCTCACGCTCGGCCTCTGCTTGCTCGCATTGTTCTGCAGCTTTCTCACGACGCTCTGCAGCCTCTGCTTGCTTGCCATGAGGACCTCGTTGGAAGCCTGGTCTCCGGCCTGGAGACGGTCTAGGGCAGCCTGTAGGAGAGCAGCTGAGCCTGCCTGGCTGTGGGGATGGGCAGTTGGAGTGAGGCCCACCGAGGACCTCACCTCCAGCAACTGGCTCCTTAGGGAGCTTTGGCTGTGCTCCCCCTCGCCTGGAACAAAGTCGCCTTCCACCTCCTCTCGGCCCCCATCTGGACTGCGTCCTCCCCGCCATCATTCATAGCCTCAGCCATCTCCTTATCCTTGCTTCTTGTGTAACTGCAACCTGATGCACACACACCTTATTGTATTTGTACTCAGACTGTCTAGTATTGAGCTGATCTTAAGACTCCAGTGGCAAAAGCTACTGCTGGTCGCCTTTAGTGTCTGGGAGTATGGGTCTCACACTCACACACACTAGTATCTCGATCCCACTTTGCTGCCACCAATATGTGAGAAATACCACCCATCGTGCTGCCTGACGTCACCTACGAGACGCAGTATGGTCATTTGTTACCAAAGTGTGACGTTACGCCCTCCAGAGGAGCAGGTAAGGTCAGCTTGGTGCAGTTTACACAGACACCTCTTGTCCATGAGGGTACAGAGAGGCAACAAGCTGAGAGAGCCTTTTCACTGCCGCAGTGAAAACAGCGCTGTCTCAGCCCGGGTATCTGCCTCCAGCTTCTCGTTTGATATAAGCCTGGTCCGCTAACAGGATTATATAGGTTGAGAAACCAACCTGGGGTAGCTTATAACTAGGCCGAAACACGGACGTGGGGATTCGTGATCGAGATACAAGATAGCACAAAATTAAATTATATACTGTATTTAATCGCCTTAAGAGCACACTAGATATAACACAATATACACAGAGAATATACACAGTGGTCTGAGGTTACAAATACAGGTGATATAGGTACAACAGGGTTAAGCAGAGCAATAAGTCAGTTTACCAGATAAATGAGTCCTTTGGGTAGTGATGAGTTCTTAGCTGTATTCACGTCGGAGGCAGTGATGTCAGCCGGTTGCAGGTCCCTCCAAACACATTGCACGATGTGACCCCCTTTCAGAGAAAAGACAGTAAATATTAATCCATATTCCTCACACCTGCTTCCACCAAATATTGATTGAGGCCTGCGATAAACCGGTATCCACAAAATACTGATTGAGGGATGCGATATACCTGCATCCACAAAATACTGATTGAGGGGGGCGATATACCTGCTCCTACAAAATACTGATTAAGGGGTTCTATATACCTGCTTCCACAAAATACTGATTGAGGGGTGCGATATAACGGCTTCCGCAAAATACTGATTGAGGGGTGCAATATACCTGCTTCCACAAATACTGCTCTTCTCTAGGGACTTTGGCACAGGGTCATTTTTAAAATGACAGGCAGGCAGAGGAAGAGGCAGGTCGTTCCGCAGGGGTGGTAAGGGTCGGGCAGGTGCACCAGCTCGGAGCCTAAGTGGGAAATTGGAAAAAGTGCGTGCGATTACGTCAAAGGATGCACCAGAGTTGGTTGAGTGGTTCACTCAGCCTTCCGCTTCTACACCCTCCTCGTCCTCTGTATCGGCACCCTCCTCACTCTCTGCTGTGTGCACCCCCAAATACACCACCACCACCATAGCCCCTCCACTCAAGTCAGAGGAATTATTTTCCCATCCATTCCCAGACCTTACCAATGCGCAGCCATTCTTGGCATCGGATGAGGAAGAGGAGGTAGCAACGGCCGCCACCCAGCGGTCTGACGACAATACCCATATCAGCTCAAGGAGGGTGGTCCCCGCTGTTGCTGCCTACTCCGAGATCTCAAATGTCAGTGGTGGTGAAGGTGACGATGATGTGTCGATGGACGCCACATGTATAGTGTTCATTTTAGGACATGGTCAGATATCATAGTCAAGTGTCAGAATAATGCCAGTGTTACACCTGACCCTGACACGTGACCCTGACACCCGACCCTGATACCTGACACTGACCCCGACAACTAATTCTGACAACTGACACTGACACATGACACTGACACCTGACTCTGACAACTGTCCCTGACACCTGACCCTGACTTTGATATTTGACTCTGACATCTTCATAGGTCAGGGTCAAAGTGAGAATGAATTATAGATATACTGTGTATGTTTATGCTAAATAACATTTCTATGCGAAAATCCTTCAGTCTGCTGCCTGAACCTATAGCTCAGTGGTTTAGATGCTTGATTCACATGCAGTGTTCTTGGGTTCAAAACTCCTTTCAGTCTTTAAAAAAATTAACATTTTATTGAGCCCTAGAAAAGAGACAAATTCAAGTGATGTGTGGTTCTTCTCACTAGTCAAGCATCAGCGTCGCAAGGACTTTTAGCTTCTTTAATATGCTCAGTCACATAGATAAAGAAAATCACTCAGTCTCTCCGACTAGCATAGTGATGTGAAGCTCAGTGCATCACCAGCTCAAATACAAACACAGGCTAGCTCAGTGTAATACAGCATGACAAAGGGGAGCATTGAAGCAAGGAAATGCTCCAGGAGCGCTGCGGCCTTCTCACTATTTACTGCAGGCCCATACCTAGTATCACTGGCCTGGGCGCCCAGGCCAGCGTTACTAGTTGTGACGTTAATGGGCCTGAGGGAAAAAAAGAGGAGGCTGCAGCGCTCCTGGAGCACCGCTGCCTTCTCAAACATATGATCTATCCAGAGAATAGATCATCAGTAGAAAAAGAACTCCAAAAGCTCTTTAAATACTATGAGTAAACCCAGCTTAAATGCACACAGTCAGGATTTATGTGCGGACAATCTGCACTGAAATCCGCAGATGTTCCCAGGGAAATCCAAGCTCATCAATTGGCGTGGATTTACAGCAGGTTTGATGCGGATTTTATTCTCCCCGTTGAAGTGAATGGAGAAAATCCGGTCAGGAAAAATAAAATAAATTGACATGCTGAGGATTTTAAAAGCCGCACCGCAGGTCAAAATCGGCACGGAAAAAAATCCTCATCGTGTGCATGAGAATTTCAAATTCTCATAGAATACATTATGGTCGTGGCTACGGATACTGGAGCTGGCGTGACGGTGCCAAGGATTGACCTATCCGTGTTCTGCTGACTAAATAAAAGGCCTGGATTGTGCCCATAGCCACGAACGTGGGTAGCCTATAAGGGGGCATACCCTAAGGAAGCCAGTAAAAAAGGGGAGGGAGGGTGGGGCACGGAGTGACGCCAGCGCTGAGGCCTGTGGGAGAGGAGCTTATAAAGCCTCCGCCCCTCCCACAATAACAGGCTGAAATCAGCCTTGACAATTATGGTCGTGGCTATGGATACTGGAGCTGGCGTGACGGTTCTGCTGACTAACTAAAAAGCCTGGATTGTGCCAATAGCCACGAACGTGGGTAGCCTATAAGGGGCCAAGAAGTCAAGCAGGGTAGATTTTAGGATTTAATTAAATAGGTACATGGTTTACAAAACTAAGTTACGAAAAGCTTCTGAAATTTCCTGGTGTGGATTAGGAATGTACCTGGTAAAGCAAGATGATTCCCAACAACCCATTTTACAAATGATATGGCTGGGTACATTGCGCTTGGAAGCCGCGGAGGTGGCCCCGATCCGAAAGGAGTGTCCTGATATGGTTTTGGGATCAAAACCTAAGCCGGAAACTAATAGGCGGATGTGGGATACAAACTGTACTGTCGTGAGGGACTTGGTTTTGAAAGGCAATAGCGGGCTGTCAGGGGAGGAATTATCCAAGGATTTTATTAATTAATTTTAAACCTGGACGGGGCACCACTTATTAAAGGTATTGAAATATTTGACTTGGACTGGAGGCCCTGTTTGTGATGTTTTGGTTGATGGTAGTTGTAAGATGAAATGGTTGTGATTCCATGCTAGCTGGCTCTTAGTTAAGCCTTTGGATTTGGGAGAGAAACCTTTGAATTCCCCTGGTCGCAGGAAACCATAGAAGCCTAAATACATGGCCGCCTGGATAACTCTGCTGGGTTGGAGCCCAAAAGGGTTGCTGTCTAGGGAATTTAAGAGCTTCCTAAACAGTTCCCCTGAAACTGGTTGTCTGCTTGGAGTGCTTAGTTGGCTACTTTTTTGAATACCCCTAAGAATCGCCTTGATTGCGGGGGAAGTGAAGATTACCCTACTATCTGGACTTTTTAAAGTAGAGTAGTATTGCACCCCTGCCAGATATAATCTTATGGAATTATAACCGAGTTTAAGGTGTTTATGACAGTAAGCCAAAAATGTCATTAAATAAGTCGTCTTATCTGTGCCGCTCCTTGGGTGGAGAAGAGAATTTTTTTTGAAGCTGTTCCAACCGGTCTTGTAATTTCTGGCTGTGTTGGCAGACAGTGATCTTTGTATGAGGGATTTGGCTGACGAAATGAAGTGTGCTAATCCATGCGTAGGGTATTGAACTCTGGAGGGGATAATTCTGTTGGCTCCGCCTCTGGCATGACCTAAAAGAAGTGTTGGAAATTGAAGCGTGATAGTGCGTCAGCAGCTAAATTCTAAATGCCCTGGATATGTCTGCATGATACTTGGAAATTGTACTGTAAAGAGAGCCAAACTAAGTTGCGAACAAACGGCATGATATGAGATGATTTTGATGATGATGTCAACTACTGTCTGATTGTTCGTGATGAAAGTCACCGGGGAATTGGCCCATTGCTACCCCAGACTTGGGCGTCCATTACGATCGGGTAGATTTCTAATAGTGGGAAGGATCTGAGGTACTCGTTGAGTGACGAGATCTCTGGTGGCCAATGGCCTGCTAACCACTGGTTTTTGTATATGGCTGCGAAACCTCTGGAGGCGGCTGCATCTGAAAAAATTGTAGAAGAAGAGGGACTCCATTGGGGAACAAATAAAGAGATTCCATTCCAGCTGGTCAGGAAGGTATCCACATGGCCAAGTCGGCCGCTGGGAGCAGGTCCAATAATCTGGACAAAAAGGCCTTGCCTTGGGGCATAATTCTAGTGGCGAAATTCAGCATACCCAGCAGGGACTGTAACTCCTGCTTCAACAGAACTCTGCAACCCACAAATTTGGAAATAAGCTCCTTGATTTTAGACAGTTTCTTCTCTGGCAGTCTTGCTTCCATTTTTTGGGTGTCTAAGACTATACCAAGGAAGGTTATTGTAGTTGAGGGCCCTTCTATTTTAGTTGGGGCAACCGGGATGTTGAGACTTGCAAAAACCTGGCGGAGACTATCGAGTTTGCAGGGTTTGATGCCAGGTTGCTCTATCAATAGAAAATCGTCTAGGTAGTGAATGACCATTGGGCAATCGCAGTGGTTCACCAGGACCCAGTGCAGAGCCCTGGGCAAACTGATCAAATAGCCACGGACTGCTTTTGGAGCCGAAGGTGAGGCGGTTGGCGAAGTAATACAGACCGTCCCACTTTAAGCCGTAAAATTTACAAAGTAGTGGGTTAATAGGCAACAACTTGAAAGCGTCCGCCAGGTCTGCTTTGGACAGCCATGCCCCTGAGCCTGCCAAAAGAATGAGTGATATGGCTTTGTTGAGTGAGGAGTATTTCATAGAGAATTCCTCTGAAGGAACTAAAGAGTTGAGGCCAGGGATGTCTAAGCCATGAGGCGCTGAGAGATCATAGATCAATAGTTTTTTATTTGTGAATTTTTTCCAGATGATGCCGATGGGGTTTATTCTCCAATAATCAAAAGGAATTCTAGAGAAAGGTCCAATGAGGAAACCCTTCTCTACTTCTGCCTGTATCAGGGGACCCACTGCAGCGGTATCGGTGACAGCTGACCTAAGGTTAGGCCCTTCCTGGGAAGACTGAGGCAGGGCAACGAGACCAGTATGAAAACCTCAGTGAAACCATCGATTAGGAATTGTACCTGGTGGGGGTTGTGATGGTCGCTGAGGAGTATTGCTAACAGGTCCACGTTGACTCCGTCTAGTCACTTATTCCTGGCTGTTCTATTCGGGCAAACCGATAGGGGGTGAGCTCTGAAGCAGGTGGAACAGACGTGGAGCGTTCTGCACTAGTTATAATTGCAGGTTGCCAGATTATAATTACTGCAAATTTGGCTGTTACTTAAAAAGACTATGGGACGACCCAGTTTATCTATACCCGTGTTTTGTCTTGGCTGGGACCCTGAAGTACCTGCCGAAGGTCTAGGTTGAGTTACTGGAAGGATAGAATTCGGACACCAGTCGGAGGAATGAAGGATCGACTGGCATGAAGTGCAGGCAGGGGCTTTGAGCCCGGCGAAATGCCGGCAGAAGAGTTCCATATCCAGGGATGCCCAATTGGTGACCCTTTGGAACTGGGCGAGGGCAGCTGCAGCGTTGGCAGAAAAGCAGCGGTGGTAGTCATAGAATGCGTACCCTCCATACTTGTGTCCCAGGTCCGTGACCCTGTACAGGTATAAATCTAGTTCTTCACCTCTCTCTGGGTAGGCAGAACAGATTATTTCCCTGAACAGGCTAAATGCCAGGACGAACTCTGGGATTGACAATTGTTTGTTCAATCGGGCATCCCTGGACCTGAGAACTATCTAAACATTTTCGCACGCTATGGTTCTATTCTCTACCATGTCATGGGTGGCTATGAGAATGGCGGCCAGATTAACGTCTTTCCCTTCCAAGATGTCCCTTTTGATGCTATCTGTCACGAAATGGGACGGGGCTACGTCAGGCAAGGTGAGAACCCTACCTGGGGGTGCAGACTGGGACATGGAAGCGACTGGGAGAGGAGGAGTTGATAGGCTGGGTGGCGGATCTCTGGATTCCACTGCCGACAGCCTGTTCTGAATATCCGAAATGGATGAGGATAAGTTATTGATTGTGGCATGGAGCTGTGTCAAAGACAACTGGATTGTCGACATCGACACCTGCTCTCTTGAAGAAGAGGAATTGGATACTAGGAGTCTGTTTAACTCTGCCTTCCGAGCCGAAGCTGGGTAACGGATCCCTCTTTTGTTCAGCTCCGCTATGATTTTGGGAACCGTCCAGCTCCTAAGCGACCCAACGCTAGCATGCTCGGATGCCAGGGATTCCGGAATGGATGAGGTCTTGTCAATTTCTGAGAGATGTGACATGCTGGAAGGTGAAATAGAAAACTATTAGTGTTTGTTGCAAATTAAAACGTCACCTCCTGAAACATTTAGAACCTTAAACCCGTGTTAGTGCTTACCGTTTTCTACACCAAGTTGAAATCGCTTGGAGAGAAACTGAGCCAATGACGTGATAAACCATGACATTGGCTCCGTGAGTGTGGTTGAACCTGGAAAAGAGAGACCAAATACCTGATGTCCCCACCTGGTGAGCAAGACTTAACAAAGGCACCCTGGTCCTGTTGACTCGTGGCGGCGCTATCGAAATTGGATCTTTAACTGAGACAAATATTGAAACATTTAGTAGGGAGCCTAAATGAAATAGCGCTGATAGCGGAAGTGACCAACTAGCAAGATGTGCGAGCGTATGGACATGTGGCCCGAATAACGTAACCAGGCGGTGGACAAGGACAGACGAACATGGTGTGCATAACGAAAACCAGACTTATGGCCAGTGAAGGAGTTGGCCTGAATAACGGAAACAGACAGTAAATGACGACATGACAAGTGTGACAAGGATGGCGTGAATGGATGATAGACGAAGATGGGTGAACTGGCCTGAGTAACGTAAACAGGTGGGAGACATGAACATAACGAGGAACGGAGCCTGAAAACGAAAACAGGCTGTGGACGTTTGAGAGTAACGCTGCCTGAAAGGCGGAGCCAGGCAGTAAACCAGGACATGACAACGTGTAGCATGGCTGACGTGAACAGGAGGTAAAAAAAAATAATAGAAGAGAAACATGGCCTGAATAACGTAAACACGGGACATGGATATGACAAAGACGTGGCCTGAATAACGAAAACAGGCTGTGTAGATTAAAGCAAAGTGGCCTGAATAATGTAAACAGGCGTGAGACACGGATAAGACAGACGTAGCCTGAATAACGAAAACAGGCTGTGTACATGGAGAGATGCTGCCTGAATAACGTAAACAGGCGGAAAACAAGGACGTGACAACGTGTGGCATGAATAACATGAACAGGAGGTAGACAAAATAGCAGAGAAACATGGACTAAATAACGTAAATAGGCGTGAGACATAGATAGGACAAAACGTAGCCTGACTAAAGAAAATAGGTTGTGCACATGAAATGAAAAGGCGACCAAAATAAAACGTAAACAGGTGGTAACGAGGACGTGACGAAAACTGTAGCCTGAATAACGAAAACAGGCTGTGGACATTGAGAAAAGGAGGCATGAATAACGTATCGAGGCAGTAACAACACACGTGACATGAATAAGTACACAGATGATTTGCCCTTTTTTTTGTAATTTTTTTTTATATATTTTTTTTTAAAGACATTTTGAGTAAATACGGTAAAATGCAGCGTATAGAAAGAAAGTGTGGCGTGATAGAGGCGACAGATAGCGTAGGTTGGTTGGGAAAATAGAGTGACTGAAATGCGAGATTACAAACCTTGTATTATGAAATTTTTGACGAACGCAGCATGAGAAGGTGTGGAAATTTCCGTTACGTTTGGCCTGGATAAGCGTTATTGCACGGCCTGGCAAACCAGAAACTTTATTTCAATGAATAAATCAAATATGGAAAGGTATGGCAGCCTGAGATAATTCCAATGTGATGTGGAGCCTGATGCCCATATACGTGCCTGCATACGGAAGCACATGCATGAACAAAAACACCCGCACCAGCAACATTTATTTATTATTTTTTTGGCTCCAAGTGGACCCCCGGTGCCACAGCGAGAACCCCGAAGTGCGCCCGAACGCAGATGCCCACGCCGCAGGTGCCCCCCAGTGCCCCCCAAACCGTGGGCCGGAAAATGATTGCAGGACCTGAATCAATGATGGGTTTAGACAATTGGAAGGCCGATTAGATTGGTCTAAGTACATTTAACATGAGCCGAAGGTTGTGGTAATCATTGGGAACAATCCTTCCTATGAATGATGCTGCCAAACCCCCAAACATATGAGCCCATCCTCACTCATTGGTGATTGCATAATGTGGCACATAAAACCCTCATTGTGTAAATGTGCAGACTACAATGTGGAATTGAACAATTGCGGAAAGCCTTGTGTGTAGCTCTGTGCCTCCGGCCCCGCTGTAGGCTGTGACGCAGGAGAGGCAGGGACGGGGAGGAGCCTGAACTCCCCCACCGCCCTGGATCATGTGGAGCACGTGACCCGCCGGCCGGTGATTGCAGGAGAAACAGCGTCTACCCGGCCTGCGAATCACCGAGCGCCGCAGCAGAAGCCCTTGGTGATGGGGGGTGGCCGCTCCGGTAGTGGTGCGGGGGGAGAGGACAAGGAGAGTCGCTGGAGGAGAAGGGAAGGTAGGTGGACGCCGGCAGCCATACTTACCTGGCTGGAGCCTAAATGAAGGCGTGACTGACGTAATCCCTGACTTGCACGGAGTGACGCCAGCGCTGAGGCCTGTGGGAGAGGAGCTTATAAAGCCTCCGCCCCTCCCACAATAACAGACTGAAATCAGCCTTGACAAATGTACATGACCTAAGGTGCAGATTTTCCGCATGCAAATCGGCACAGAAAATTCTCACACAAACTTGATAGTGTGCATTTACCCTTAGGGTGTTGCTACACATCACATCAATGCTGCTTCACAAGTACAACATAAATCCAAAAAACATTAGGGATATTCACTGCCATTTTACACATAGGTCTTTCTTAAAGGGCTTCATATGAGTATGCTAGGTAGAGACTGCACAACAAATCAGAGGAAGCTATACAGTAAAAACAGCATGACTAGACAGTTTTCAAAACTATCAGAATAGTGATTCTTGCTAATATGGAACTGCATACACACTTGAGAGAGGTGAATCAATGTATAAGCCATGTAAGATAGCGGAGGGAGAGCACACTTAGGCCCCTTGCAGACGAGCGTGTGCAGAATAGGTCCGGATGCGTTGCGGATGCCTTCAGTGAAAAATGCACAATTTTACAAGCAACTTCATTCAGTTTTGTATTGGATCGCGTTCAGTTGTTCAGTTTTTAATGCGCGGGTGCAATGCGATTTAATGCGTTTTGCACGCGCATGATAAAAAACTGAATGTTTACAAACAACAACTCTTGGCAACCATCTGTGAAAAACGCATTGCATCCGCACTTGCTTGCTTGCTTGATTTTCACGCAGCCCCATTCAATTCTATGGGGCCAGCGTTGCGCAAAACTCGCACAATATAAAACATTCTGCGATTTTCACGCAATGCACAAGTGATGCGTGAAAACCAACGCTCATGTACACAGCCCCATTGAAATGAATGGGTCCGGATTCCGTGCGGGCGCAATGCATTCGCATCACACATTGCACCCGTGCGGAATACTCGCTTGTGTGAAAGGGGCCATACAGTAAGATAATTTGGTTTGCAGATCTGTGAAGAGGCAGTGAATCTGGCAAATCTCCTCATCAGCTACTCCAGAACATGCCTACTCTTCCTCCTGCTTGTATTTGCTGGGAGAGCTGGACCAAGCCTAACTACAGTGGACAAGTGAGACCCCTAGTGGTCATATCTTTGCAGCTTATGTTTGGGTGGATGCCGACAAATAATTTCAATAAAGTGATTTACAGATCTTATAATTAGACCCCTTGCTAAGAAATAAGAATACATTATTGTATTGTACAGTGACTCTTTTAAGACAACAGAAAAAAAATAGCCTTCAGTCACCTGGAAATAGATGAAGATACAGTAAATTAGTGCCCCCCTTACTATAGTGGTGCCCATAAACTCTTTAATAAAATTAAAAAGGACTACTTACAGTATTCTGTTATCTGTTTTATGTAAAAAAAAATTCCAAGCCCTTTTTTTCTCTGCATCAGAGTCAGACAACCCACGAGTAATCTACAGGTCTACCTATTGTCAGCAGTAGCATAGCGTGGGGGGGCCATGGGGGCCGTTGCCCTGGGCGCAAAATTGCAGGGGGCGCCAGGCAGCAATCACTTTAATGAGGGCCACAGGAGCCTATGGCTCCCGTCCCCTCCGTTCTTCCTCATAAGCTTCAGGATAGTGGCCTGAAGCCTATGAGGCAATAGAGCATCCATAGTGACTAGAATCGAGTTGCTCCTGGGAGGTATGATGTCAGGGGAAGAGGCAGAGTCTCACAGTACAGGGGGCAGGGCCTAAAGATGTGCGGGAGATTCTACGGAGCATGTTGTTGGAGAGAGGAGCAGTGGCTGCAGGTGTCACGGATGTAGTAGTGGAGAACACCAAAAGACAATCAAGAAGGAAGGGGAAAGACACCTCTCGATGGTAGAGATACCCATACACAGGAACCTAGAAAACCCTGGTGACCCTCAGATGCCCTAAAGATAATGACAGGGCAGAGACCACCCATTCCTTCCCTGGTGAAGGAACTAGCGTCTCACTGAGGCCTAGTAAACAACCAGGTGGGGGAATACAAAACACAACAAGTGGAACACTTAACTTCAGAGGATGATGGATGAACAGGACTTCAGCACGAACCACACTCCAGCTCTTCCAAGACCAAATGAAGCTATCCCAAGCAAGGAGTGATGGGAGAAGTCAGACTAAATAGGGCGAGATAAAGGTCACATGATCCACACCTGAACAGGAGGTGTGGACATACCAACAACACACAGACAATGTGAAACCGAAAGAGGCTGTCAGATCACTAATGTGTAGATAATCTTTCAGACCTTCTGAGACCTGTCACAGATGTGACAGTACCCCCCCCCCCCCTTTTCTACGGGTGACCTCTGGGCACCCAGGACCGACCCTATCAGGATGAGCTCTGTGGAATGCTCTCACCAGACGACTAGCATTAACATCGGTCGCTGGAACCCACATCCTCTCCTCTGGTCCTCTCCAATGAATGAGATACTGGAGGGATCGCCGGAGAACTCGGGAGTCCACAATTCTGCTGATCTGAAATTCTAAATTGCCGTCCACCATGACAGGAGCGGGAGGGCAAGGAGGACGGCTCAACAGGTTCGACATTTTTCTTTAGCAACGATTTATGAAATACGTTATGGATTTTCAATGCCTGAGGAAGTTCAAGACGGAAGGCTACAGGGTTAACAATGGCAGTGATCTTATATGGACCAATAAATCTTGGGCACAACTTCCAAGAAGGTACCTTAAGTTTAATGTTTCTTGTAGACAACCACACAGAATCACCCACTCTCAGGTCCGGACCACTCATACGTCTCCTGTCAGCCGCACGCTTATACCTGTTGCCCATCTTTTTCAGGTTATTTTGGATTTTCCGACAAATAGAAGACAAAGAAGAGGAAAATCGTTCCTCCTCAGGAATGCCGGAATTTTGAGCACCAGAAAATGTACCAAGCTTTTTGCAGGGGCTGAAGGGAGGAGGAATAATCCTTGTACTGGAGACTGCATGTTAGCGGGGTCTGAAGAGAGGGGTGGGGGAGATATTATTTACATGGGACTGAATGCTGGAATGGCTAAAGGCAGGGGGGGTGATAATATTTTAAATGAGAATGTATGCTGGTGGGGCTGAAGGCAGGAATAGTGATGAATTTTACATGGGACTGTTTGCAAGAAAGGCTAGCTAGAAAGCAGGAGGAGTGATGTATCTTACTTGGGACTGTATGCTGTAGGGTCTGAAGGCAGGTGGAGTTTTGTATTTTACATGGGACTGTATGTTAGAGGGGCTGAAGGTGGGGAGTGATGTATTTTACATGGGACTGTATGATGGAGGGTCTGAAGGCAGGGAAGTAATTTGTCTTGCATGCATGGGATAGGCATAAGGCATTCCTTCATATAAGATAGGGCCAGCGGCTATTCATAGTATTCAGTATATTGGGCAGACTAGATGGGCCAAATGGTTCTTATCTGCCGACACATTCTATGTTTCTTACATGGGATTGTATGCTTGAGAGGCTGAAGGCAGCGGGGTTGTATCTTCCATGGGACTGTATGCTGGAGGGGCTGAAGGTGGCAGGGGGTTGTATCTTACATGGCAGGGATCTCAAGTCTCCCTGAAGTTCAGGGAGTCTCCCTCTATTAGATAGCGGCTCCCTGACACCCGCATGTGAGACAATATATCCCGGAAAGGTACTGATAGCAGAGCAGAGAGATAAGAGAAGTGACAGGACAGAGTTTAGATTACAGGTTGAATTAACCCTTTAGGGTCAAATTGGCTTCTCAAGGAGATATATATGTTAAAGGCATCTTCTTCTGTCTCATTCAGTAGCTATATAACTATTGAGAGAGATGTATTTTTTATAAATACATTTACACATTTAACCCTCCATTTTAATTATATATTATTTACCCCAGTGTTAAATCCCCCCCCCCCCCCCCCGATGCTTGTTTTTTTCCTACAGTGGGGTAGATAATTACACACAGGGTTCACTTGCTTCTTGTCAGCTCAGCGAATGAACCGAAGATTCGATTCATGAATCGGTTCATTTGAATGAATTGATTCAAATGAACCGATTCATGTGAAAGATCCGAACTTCCCATCTCTAGTTTACTCGCAGTAAACCTTTCCGGCAACCTGTAGCAGTGTCCCCTTCTCGGCGCGTGCGCACAGTGCAAGAAGAAGCCGATGCCAGCAGTCCGCAACGGCGCATCAGGCTGAGCCTGTGCGCACGCGCGGGATCTCAAAGCGAGAGGAGGGAGGGAGAGGCGGCACTGAGGAGTAGAAGGCGGCGCTGGGCACGAACGGCGATGCGTGCGGCCGGACACCATGCATCCACAGACCTCCCCTGCTTGGGCACCTTAATTCAGTGATTGAAAGGTTAGTAAAACCTGTTTTTCCGCAGAATAAAGCCACAAATAGCTTTTATAAGGCCACCTTAGAAATCAGAATGCTGCCCTGAACATGAGCATATGTTTAGCTCACAGGACTTATAGGTGGTGACAGAATCCCTTTAATCATATACATAAATATGAAATTTGGGGCAGGGTAATGAGCCCAGTCCTCCACACCATAGAGCAAAGTGTGCAGATACTGCATATGTTTGGAAAATGTAATAAAAAGTTTGTGAAAAAAAAAAAATGAAAACCTCCCTGAAATGAGAAGTGCACCTCCCTGATGGGTTTTTGCAGGTTGGGATGTCTGACATGGGATTGTATGCTGGAGGGGCTGAAGGCAGGGGGAGTGATTAATCTTACACAGGACTGTATGCTGGAGGAGCTGAAGGCAGGGGGAAGGTTGTATTTTACACGGGACTGTATGCTAGAGGGGCTGAAGGACGGCCATAATTATTACTATAAGGGTCCATTCACAAGTCCGTAGTGTATTGCGGATCCGCAACACACATAGCTGGCACCCCTATAGAAATGCCTATTCTTGTCCGTAGAGAGTGAATGGGTCTGCACCCATTCCGCACAATTGCGGAACGGATCCGGACCCATTCTGCGGATGTTTGAATGTTGCCTAATACAGAGGGGGCCATAATTATTACAATAACACTACAGAGGGGGGCATTATAATATTATTAATAATAATTATGCAGAGGGGGCCATTATATATCATAATTATACAGAGGGCATTATACTTATGAGCACTACGGGGGGAGGGGAGGTCTGTTATATGAGGATGATAGTAAAGTGAGGAATCTAAAAAAAGTTATGTGAAACTCAGAGACGCGGCTGAAAGAAGGTATCATGGCGGTCTTATCTCCAAATGAAGACGCTGAGGAAAGTCTACATGGCAGGAGATGTCATTGGAAGTAACAGTTATGGTGCTGTATTCTCCTGTATATTTCATAGCAACTACGTCCATCCAAATATCTGTTTTTTTGGAGGGGGAGGGGTTGAGATAGAATTTGGCACTGCCGAAGCCTGGCCCCAGACTTCAGGTCACACTGTGCGTGTTCTGAATTCTGGGGCCTCACATCCATCTACTGCATTATCTTTACTCAGAGAGTTATCACTATGTTATCTGTAGTGTTACATAGGACTGTGGGTGACATCTACTACATTATCTGTACTCAGAGAGTTATCACTGTGTTATCTGTGGTGTTACATAGGACTGCGGGTGACATCTACTGCATTTTCTGTGCTCAGAATGTTATCACTGTGTTATCTCTGGTGTTACATAGGACTGCAGGTGACATCTACTGCATTACCTGTACTCAGAGAGTTCTCACTGTTATCTGTGGTGTTACATACGACTGCAGGTGACATCTACTACATTATCTGTACTCAGAGTGTTATCACTGTGTTATCTGTGGTGTTACATAGGACTGAAGGTGACATCCACTGCATTATTTTTTTTAAAGAAAAGAAAAAAGGGGCGTGGTCACATGTGGGGGGGGGGCACAATACTTGGCTTGCCCCGGGTGCTGGCAAACCACGCTACGCCACTGATTGTCAGGTAGTGATTTTCTCTAGCTATGTGATTCAGAAGACAAATACACAGTAAACCTAAAAGTCTCTTTTCTAGGGCTCAATAATATGTTAATTTGTTTTAAAGACTGAGAGGGGTTTTGAACCCAAGAAACTACTGAGCTATAGATTCAGCCAGCAGCCTGAGGGATTTTCTTCATCTATGTGATTGAGCATATTAAAAATACAATGAAGCTAAAAGTCCTTGCGCCACTGACGCTTGACTAGTGAGAAGAGTCACACATCACTTGAATTTGTCTCTTTTCTAGGGCTCAATAAAATGCTATTTTTTTTAAAACTGATAGGAGCTTTGAACCCAAGTACACTTTATGTGAGGCAAGCATCTAAACCACTGAGCTATAGATTCAGACAGCAGCCTGAAGGATTTTCGCATAGAAATGTGATTTAGCATACAAATACACAGTATATCTATAACTCATTCTCACTTTGACCCTGACCTATGAAGATGTCAGAGTCAAATATCAAAGTCAGGGTCAGGGGTCAGGTGTCAGAGTCAGTTGTTGGGGTCAGGGTCAGGTGTCACACTGGCATTATTCTCATACTTGACTATGATATCTGACCATATCCTAAAATGAACACTGCCCAAAAGAGAGGAAGAGGAGGGGAGTTCAGAGGGAGAGATGGAGCAGCAGATAGGGAGGAGAAGGAGGAGAAGCAGGCAGAACTTGCAGTGCACAGGAGGCAAAAAGCAGACTGAAAATGTATCTGGAGCGAGCCATCCACCATGCACGGTCACATCTTGCTCTCCCAGGACGCCGGCACATGGCTGTGCAGTGTGGGCTTTATTTATTCTGTCCGCTGCTGACAATAGTGTTGCCATCTGCAACCTGTGCTGTCAACGCATAAGTCGTGGTAAGTCCAGCACTCACCTAGGGACAACCGCCTTAAGAAGGCACCTGGCCTCCCATCACCGAGCCCAGTGGGAGCAACACCGTCAACACCACAAAGTCACACTCCCGGCCCTCCACGTCCTGCCTCTTCTCCTTCTCCTCTCTCCTACCATTTGTACTCCACTCCACCTTCCACCATGCCGTCATCGCATTCATCTGGCAAAAGGCAGGCTTCCGTGGCCCAAATGTTCGAGCGTAAAAAGTTGATGAGGCCAGATAACCCTCTTGCCCAACGGCTGACCGCTGGCTTGTCGGAACTGCTAGCCCGCCAACTACTGCCATATAAACTGGTGGACTCTAAGGCCTTTAGAAAATTTGTGGCCATTTTCACACTGCAATGGAAGGTCCCCGGAAGGAAATATTTCTCCCAGAAGGGCATCCCAGAGCTATATGGCCACGTTCAGCAGCAATTGAATATATCTCTGGCAGACAGTGTCGGTGCTGTTGAGGAAATTTTATTAGGATGTGTATTTAATATATTGTGTATTGTCATCATGTCCCTCAGTGTCAGGATAAACCATTGGAGTGGATATCTTCCCGTGTATGTCCTGTCATAGCTGCTGGGCGCAGAGGTCTCCGTCGGCTAATGGTCCATGTGCTATGCGCTGGGCTGTGGGCCGGGGGAGACTGATGTGTTCAGCAGAGCAGTGTTTTGTTGGCTGATGTATGGACGCCGGCTAGGGCCCCCGCGCAAGATGCAGATTTATTGGCTTGGCGTGGATGCATTTGTTAAGAGAACAATATAATGAAAGGAACGTGTGTTTGTTGTCTCTAGTGCGCCTGATCAGCCGCTGGAGATAATGACGTTGTCCTGTAAATAAACATGCATGAGGATCATAGTAATTTTATCTGGCATTGATCACTGAGCAAGGCTGTATAAAATTAACTCCAGTGGTAATGGTAGATTATTGTATACATGTGTTTGTTAGCTGGCTAGGTTATTCTAAATAATGGTGTCTTGTCTTCCTATGTCATCACTTCCTGTATGTCATCACTTCCTGCATCCTTGTTATGGGCCAGCCCCTTTTACACCTTTTGTGAGTAAATAAAAGAAACAGACTGGGCAGGGGGAAGGGGAGTGCTCAGCAAGAATTCAAGATAGTAACACCTGTGTCTGACTCTGACTGCGGTTGAGGGATTTTTACCTTTCCTTACACAAAGTTTGATGAGAGCGGATTTCTAATATTAATATTTCTACAACTATTAATACAAAAAACAAAATGGCTGCACACCATTATATATATAAACAATAGAGCTAAGAAATGGGGGTCATTCTAGATAAAAGTGTTACAATACCGGCTATAAATGAGTATAAATGAGTAATGGAAGCTCTTAGCGCACATACATGTTGGGCCCAACTACCTGGCGTCAAGATGGCTTCCGCAGATGGGTCCCTATCACTAAAGATACTGCCTATGTACACGCCCATCTACCTGGGACTTCTGTGCAGAGTATGCTTGTAGCTGGTTCCTACACTGCCCTGAATATTGTAGGCTTAAGAAAGTCCAAAGTGAGGCAGTATCTTTAGTGATAGGGACCCCTCTGCGGAAGCCACCTTGACGCCTGGTAGATGGGCCCGACACGTATGTTCGCTAAGAGCTTCCATTACTCATTTATACTCATTTATAGTCGGTATTGTACCACTTTTATCTAGAATGACCCCCATTTCTTAGCTCTATTGTTTATATATATAATGGTGTGCAGCCATTTTGTTTTTTGTAATTATGTTTGCTTCATGGATATGCACCTGTGATTCTGAAGGTTTTAGTCTAAATTTTCTTGCACTACAACTATTAATATTTCTATAACAGATGGCGAGCTTGGAAGGATTCAACAGATTTTTTTTCTCTGCACAGCAGATAAAATGGGAGAGGATAGTAAACTGTAGTTTTGTCTGCTGCGTCTCGTGCTTGTTAAAAGAAAGTTTTTCACTCTATTTGTGTAAGGATTAGGTAAGTCCTTTTCCGTTTTATAGTTTTTGGTGTATCTGAGTTAATTATACAGATTGTAATGTGTGTGCTGAGCAGTACAGGGTATTGTGTTTTTTGTTGTAACTTCTTAACTTTTATATTACTGTGATTTTGTAAAAGGCGATTTTATGGGGGTTTATAGAGGCAGCAATTTGTTTTAGTGTTTGTACATTAGAGACACCATTTAAAGAGTATTTTTATATTGTTAGGCTGTAAATCACCCGCAGAGTGGAGGTTTTGCTCTGGTTTCGGGGGTGGGGAACAGGAAATATAGAAACTGTTTTGTTTAATTTGGATTTTCTATTGCTGGATTTTGTAGACACTATATTGATTTCCTTTGTGAAGGCCATGTGGTTTGTCGGCCATTTTATTTTTCATCGTGTGTGTCAAGCCATGTGCTTTTGTCGGCCATCTTTAATTTCCATTGTGTGGTGTGAAGAACATGTGGCTTTGGCAGACATCTTGGTGAGTTGGTGCTGCAGGTTTTAATTTAATTTAAGTTTGAGCTGGTTCACTTTTAGTTTTGGTGTCTATGGAAAGCAATTTGGTTGTTTTTGCCTCAAATGATTGATGAGTGCAGCCTGGCTTTCCTAGACCTACATATTACCCTGAATAATGGTGTAATAACTACAAAAATGTACAGGAAACCAACGGCTGCAAACAATCTACTTAGATGGGAGAGTCATCACCCAGTGAACCTCAAATGCGGAATCCCAAAAGGACAATACCTTAGGATCCGCAGAAATTGTACCAGCAATTCAGATTTTTCTAAACAGGCCAGAGACCTAAAGAACAAATTCAATGAAAGAGGATATCCCGACCGTCCATTACAGAAAGCCTTTAAATCTGCCCTAAATACTGTCCTCCTGTCCTCAAGACAAGGGACAAGATCAGAAACAGACCCCATCTTCCGTATTATAGGAACTTACGACAATCAGAGCAGAGAAGTGAGGGAGATATTTCAAAAATATTGGGACATGCTCTTGACGGATGCTGACGTGAAAGATATCCTCCCCACATATCCAGCAATAACAGGGGACGGTCATTGGGGGACAGGTTTGTTCACAGTCACTACACCCCCGTCAAAAAAACAGGCACGTGGCTGGACAGACGGCCTCTTGGTACCTTTAAAGGGTTTCTATCACTTGGTATGACATAATTAGCTGTCAGACACTAGCGATCCGCTAGTGTCTGCTCTGGCCAACCATCCTACTATAATCACTTGTGGGGCAGCGGTTTTGCTAAAAAACTAACTTTTATAAATATGCTAATGAGCCTCTAGGTGCTATGTGGGCGTCATTAGCACCTAGAGGCTCCGTCTACCTTCATACACAGCCGCCGCCCAGCGCGTCCCTCCAGCCCGCCCATGTCCTCCTCCGTGTGACGCAGCGGCCGAATTCTCGCGCATGCGCCGTGCGCGGCTGTATTCGGCGCATTTGAGATGTGAGCTCGGAGCGGTCAGACATTCAATGCGCATGCGCCGAATACATCCGCGCATGCGCATTGAATGTCTGACCGCTCCGAGCTCAGACATCTCAAATGCGCCGAATACAGCCGCGCACGGCGCATGCGCGAGAATTCGGCCGCCGCGTCACACGGAGGAGGACATGGGCGGGCTGGAGGAACGCGCTGGGCGGCGGCTGTGTATGAAGGTAGACGGAGCCTCTAGGTGCTAATGACGCCCACATAGCACCTAGAGGCTCATTAGCATATTTATAAAAGTTAGTTTTTTAGCAAAACCGCTGCCCCACAAGTGATTATAGTAGGATGGTTGGCCAGAGCAGACACTAGCAGATCGCTAGTGTCTGACAGCTAATTATGTCATACCAAGTGATAGAAACCCTTTAAATGTGGTTCATGTATAGCCTGCCCACATATTGTCCAAACAAAAACATTTACAAGCAATACCACCAAGAAAACCTACACCATCAGGAATTTTGCAAACTGCAAAACCCCAGGGGTTGTGTATCTGTGTACTTGCTCATGTAACCTACAATACGTGGGTAAGACTAAAAGAGAATTCAGAAGGAGGATTGGGGATCATCTTGGTGACGTGAGACATAAACGTGACACCCCCATAGCAAGACATATACAGAATTTTCACGATGGGAATAGCATGTCACTGAAATTCTGTGTAATTGAGGTGATTCGCCCATCCGTTAGAGGTGGGGACCTCAATAAAAAAATCCTGCAGAAGGAGGCGGAGTGGACTCACAGGCTAAAAACTGTGAGTCCGCTGGGCCTCAATGAAATGTTGTCTTTTGCATGCTTCATTTAAAATTTGGTTGTGTCTAAAATACTCATTAACCACTGATTAATACATATACCAGTAAAATGGGCCAAGCAGGAATATAATACATTGACCGTGATAGGTCACATTCCTTGATATCAATATGTGAAAGACAATGTCATAATAGGGTTTATCCAGATATTCCTGTAATTACCCTATATAATGTATGTTCACTATGTCCTGCCTATATAAACCACTGTACCCCAAATATAATGTACCCTAACTTCTCCATATAGGTACCAATCAGCTCGTATTATACAGTGGGATGCGAAAGTTTGGGCAACCTTGTTAATCGTCATGATTTTCCTGTATAAATCGTTGGTTGTGACGATAAAAAATGTCAGTTAAATATATCATATAGGAGACACACACAGTGATATTTGAGAAGTGAAATGAAGTTTATTGGATTTACAGAAAGTGTGCTATAATTGTTTAAACAAAATTAGGCAGGTGCATACATTTGGGCACTGTTGTCATTTTATTGATTCCAAAACCTTTAGAACTAATTATTGGAACTCAAATTGACTTGGTAAGCTCAGTGACCCCTGACCTACATACACAGGTGAATCCAATTATGAGAAAGAGTATTTAAGGGGTCAATTGTAAGTTTCCCTCCTCTTTTAATTTTCTCTGAAGAGTAGCAACATGGGGGTCTCAAAACAACTCTCAAATGACCTGAAGACAAAGATTGTTCACCATCATGGTTTAGGGGAAGGATACAGAAAGCTGTCTCAGAGATTTCAGCTGTCTGTTTCCACAGTTAGGAACATATTGAGGAAATGGAAGACCACAGGCTCAGTTCAAGTTAAGGCTCGAAGTGGCAGACCAAGAAAAATCTCGGATAGACAGAAGCGACGAATGGTGAGAACAGTCAGAGTCAACCCACAGAACAGCACCAAAGACCTACAACATCATCTTGCTGCTGATGGAGTCACTGTGCATCGTTCAACCATTCGGCGCACTTTACACAAGGAGATGCTGTATGCGAGAGTGATGCAGAGGAAGCCTTTTCTCCGCCCACAGCACAAAAAGTGGCGCTTGAGGTGGGCTAAAGCACATTTGGACAAGCCAGCTTCATTTTGGAATAAGGTGCTGTGGACTGATGAAACTAAAATTGAGTTATTTGGCCATAACAAGGGGCGTTATGCATGGAGGAAAAAGAACACAGCATTCCAAGAAAAACACCTGCTACCTACAGTAAAATATGGTGGTGGTTCCATCATGCTGTGGGACTGTGTGGCCAGTGCAGGGACTGGGAATCTTGTCAAAGTTGAGGGACGCATGGATTCCACTCAGTATCAGCAGATTCTGGAGACCAATGTCCAGGAATCAGTGACAAAGCTGAAGCTGCGCAGGGGCTGGATCTTTCAACAAGACAACGACCCTAAACACTGCTCAAAATCCACTAAGGCATTTATGCAGAGGAACAAGTACAACGTTCTGGAATGGCCATCTCAGTCCCCAGACCTGAATATAATTGAAAATCTGTGGTGTGACTTAAAGAGAGCTGTCCATGCTCGGAAGCCATCAAACCTGAATGAACTAAAGATGTTTTGTAAAGAGGAATGGTCCAAAATACCTTCAACCAGAATCCAGACTCTCATTGGAACCTACAGGAAGCGTTTAGAGGCTGTAATTTCTGCAAAAGGAGGATCTACTAAATATTGATTTCATTTCTTTTTTGTGGTGCCCAAATTTATGCACCTGCCTAATTTTGTTTAAACAATTATAGCACACTTTCTGTAAATCCAATAAACTTTATTTCACTTCTCAAATATCACTGTGTGTCTCCTATATGATATATTTAACTGAGAAACCATCGACTCCTATGTCTAATGTATGCAACAAAAAAGATAAAGTGAAGTCTCAATGGAAGCAGCTAGAAGAGATAGAAGACGTATTATTAATATTGTTAAGCAAGCAAAGCAGGAAGGGGAAGTGGATGTTCTTGTCCATCTAGGGACAAATGACCTGGCTTGCAATGAAGTGTCAGAGGTGAAAAAAATTTTTTTATCACACTTGGTAATGACGTACAGGATTTTGCATCCACCATTTCATTTTCTGAAGTTCTGCCTGTGCATAATGTTCAGAATGATAGGCAGAGGCGCATAAAGGAGTTCAACATATGGCTTGGTAAATGGTGTCAAGAGCAAGGATTTGGCTTTGTTTCTCATGATAGCTCTACTTGGAATAGAAAGGAACTGTACAAAAAAGATGGTTTGCATCTTTCTCTCAAAGGAACAAATGTACTTAGTGAACAACTCCAAGAATTTGCGAAAGAGTATTTAAACTAGGAAAGGGGGGCAAAAGAGTGAAAATAAAAGAGTCCAATTGCCCCCCGAAACAATGCCAGAACAGGTCAGAAGCACAGAGGTTAAGAAATGATAAGCTCAGAGTCCTGTCTACAAATGCTCGCAGTTTAGGTAAAAAAATCAATGAACTTGGGTCAATAATGGCATCTGAGAATGTAGATTTAGTGGCTGTTACGGAGACATGGTTTAATGAAAGAAATGACTGGGACATAACCATACCAGGGTACTCTTTATACAGAAGAGACAGAGAAGGCAAGAAAGGAGGAGGAGTGGCCCTGTATGTGAAAGATAGCATTAAATCTAACCTAATACAAGTTGGTGAGGCCAACATAGAGTCAGTTTGGGTTACGTTGCAGTTTGCTAACCATGCAGTAACTCGTGTAGGTGTGATATATAGACCACCTGGTCAAGTTAAAGAACTAGATGATCTACTAGTTGAAGAAATAACTAAAATGACAATGAAAGGAGAAGTTATCATTATGGGAGATTTCAATCTTCCAGATATAAACTGGAAAACCAAAATAGCAAGTTGTACCAGGAGTACAGATATTCTAAATTCCCTACTGGGGTTATCTCTACAACAAGTGGTTAAGGAGCCAACCCGGAGGGAGGCCATTTTGGATTTGGTATTCACAAATGGGGATTCGGTATATGATGTCATTGTAGGCGAAACCTTGGGATCTAGTGATCACCAGTCAGTGTGGTTTAATATAAGAACTGTGAAAGAGTCCCACCACACAAAAACAAAAGTTTTAGATTTTAGAAAAACAGACTTTTCAAAAATGAAATTAGTCATAAATGAGTTCTTATCAGACCGGAACGGATTACATGGAGTCCAGGAGAAATGGGACTACTTAAAAGGTGCATTATTGAAGGCAACAGAAAATTGCATTAGACTTGTCAGTAAAAGCAAAAAAAAGGAAGAGACCACTGTGGTACTCAGCAGAAGTGGCCCAAATCATTAAAAATAAAAAGCTAGCATTTTGTAATTATAAAAAAAAACAGAGCAATGAAGATAAGGAAATCTACAAGATTAGGCAGAGAGAGGCCAAGCAAGTTATAAGAACTTCTAAAGCGCAGGCAGAAGAAAAACTAGCTCAGTCTATGAAAAAAGGGGATAAGACATTCTTCAGATATATAAATGAAAAAAGGAAATTAAAACAAGGAATAACTAAATTAAAAACAAAGGACGGAAGGTATGTACAAGAGAATAAAGGGCTAGCCGACTGCCTTAATGAATACTTCTGTTCAGTTTTTACAAAAGAAAAAGGAGAAGGACCTCCACTAGAAAGAATGACTAATAAATCATTTGATGCATGTATCTTTACAGAGGAAGATGTTCTAAGTTTGCTGTCTAAGGTGAAGACAAATAAGTCACAGGGGCCTGATGAGATACACCCAAAATTATTAAAAGAGCTTAGTGGTGAGCTGGCAAAACCGCTAACAGATTTATTTAACCAATCAGTAGTAACAGGAGTCGTCCCGGAAGATTGGAAATTGGCAAATGTCGTGCCCATTCACAAGAAAGGTAGTAGGGAGGAATCGAGCAACTATAGACCAGTGAGTCTGACATCAATAGTAGGCAAATTAATGGAAACCCTATTAAAGGATAGGATTGTGGAACATCTAAAATCCCATGGATTGCAAGATGAAAAACAACATGGGTTTACTTCAGGGAGATCATGTCAAACAAATCTTATAGATTTTTTTGACTGGGTGACTAAAATAATAGACGGTGGAGGTGCAGTAGACATCGCATATCTAGATTTTAGTAAGGCTTTTGACACTGTCCCACATAGAAGACTTATCAATAAACTGCAGTCATTGAGCATGGACTCCCATATTGTTGAGTGGATTAGGCAGTGGCTGAGTGACAGACAGCAGAGGGTTGTAGTCAATGGAGAACATTCAAAACAAGGTCATGTTACCAGTGGGGTTCCACAGGGATCTGTACTGGGACCAATTTTGTTTAATATCTTCATAAGTGATATTGCAAAAGGCCTCGATGGTAAGGTTTGTCTTTTTGCTGATGACACAAAGATATGTAACAGGGTTGATGTTCCTGGAGGGAAACGCCAAATGGAAAAGGATTTAGGAAAACTAGAAGAATGGTCAGAACTCTGGCAACTGAAATTTAATGTGGATAAGTGCAAGATAATGCACCTGGGGCGTAAAAACCCAAGGGCAGAATATAGAATATTTGACACAGTCCTGACCTCAGTATCTGAGGAAAGGGATTTAGGAGTAATTATTTCAGAAGACTTAAAGGTGGGAAGACAATGTAATAGAGCAGCACGAAATGCCAGCAGAATGCTTGGATGTATAGGGAGAGGTATAAGCAGTAGAAAGAGTGAAGTGCTTATGCCGCTGTACAGAACACTGGTGAGACCTCACTTGGAGTATTGTGCGCAGTACTGGAGGCCATATCTCCAGAAGGATATAGATACTCTAGAGAGAGTTCAGAGAAGAGCTACTAAACTAGTACATGGATTGCAGGATAAAACTTACCAGGAAAGGTTAAAGGACCTTAACATGTATAGCTTGGAAGAAAGAAGAGACAGAGGGGATATGATAGAAACTTTTAAATACATAAAGGGAATCAACTCGGTAAAGGAGGAGAGCATATTTAAAAGAAGAAAAAGTACCACAAGAGGACACAGTTTTAAATTAGAGGGGCAAAGGTTTAAAAGTAATATAAGGAAGTATTACTTTACTGAGAGAGTAGTGGATCCATGGAATAGCCTTCCTGCAGAAGTGGTAGCTGCAAATACAGTGAAGAGGTTTAAGCATGCATGGGATAGGCATAAGGCTATCCTTCATATAAGATAGGGCCAGGGACTATTCATAGGATTCAGATATATTGGGCAGACTAGATGGGCCAAATGGTTCTTATCTGCCGACACATTCTATGTTTCTATGTAACAACCAACGATTTATACAGGAAAATCATGACGATTAACAAGGTTGCCCAAACTTTCGCATCCCACTGTAGATAGCACCATTAAAATAGGAAGAACCAGCAATCCAAAAGGGATGTATTCTCTAATCAATTGAATAAATACCCAAGAAAACCTATTGGTATTTCGTAATATACTGTATGCAGCAAACTTTGACCCTGGGGGACTGATCGCCCTTGGGGCTAAAAAGTACCATATATTCTGCGCATGCTCCTCTTAAGCCACTTTGAATACCGGGCTGGAGCTCTTTACTACATCTGATATTACTATGGTACTTCCGGTCATGCGCTGGCTGAAACGCAGGACCTTACCTTATGCGGTCCACAGTGGACCCTCCTGGTATATGCGCCTGCGTGAACTGAACACTTCCGTCTCCGGACGCAGCATTGAGAATGCGCCGGGTGGAGCGCACGATTTCATCTCGTGCGTTCCACAGCGGACTTCCCGGGCCGCCGCGCATACGCGCTTAAGGCATTTCCGCTTCCGGACACATCAGCTGGAACGCACGCCACAACATGCGGTAAGCGACTCACCGCTATCTAATTAAGGTTAATATAAAGGGTATTTAAGGGGACAGTCCTAGACACTCGTCCTGGACTGCATCTATCCAGTGGGTTTATCAAAAAGAAAAAGAAAAGCGATTGTGCTTGACGGCTATCTAACCGTTACCTTAACAGATTACATACCCCTGATGAATCTGACAGTATCTACTGTCAGAGGAAACGCGTCGGGATCTAAAAAGATAAAACGACATCTGGCTGCTGATATTTGGAGGACTCTTCTATAGGGTGAGAAAAATAGGGATAGCCACCGATAAGTGGGGTCGCTCCTTCTGGGGTGATTCTCCCGCATCTAGGCGGGAGACCTCTCCGCTTTCAGGCAGGGCCACACTAGCTGTATAGGGATAGTCCTCCTGTCCTAGTGTCCCAGGACCCAGAGTAATAACATAACAACAATTGACGTTACCTTCCAGCACATCAAGCCGCCTCTGGAGACCGCATAGAGCCATCTATTTCGCCTGGATATCCGGAAAGAAGGACCGTCTATTTCTTATGCAACAAACCGTGAGTTACAAATATAAGATGTAATCAAACTGTATCCTCATCCAGCATTTAGTACCTTGCATACATATCTGTATATACAGTCTATTACAGCCTGATGCATCATACGCAGTCTACCAATATTGTATATGTGGGACTTATTTTTAATTGAAAATTATAAAAGCTAAGTTTTAGTAGGATAATAAATCAGTGAAACAGTATATATACTCCTACAACATTTTCTAATCAAACCATTACTGTGAATTCTATAAATGAGTCAAGGAGGCTTCCGCAGATGGGTCCCTATCACTAAAGATACTGCCTATGTACACGCCCATCTACCTGGGACTTCTGTGCAGAGTATGCTTGTAGCTGGTTCCTACACTGCCCTGAATATTGTAGGCTTAAGAAAGTCCAAATTGAGGCAGTATCTTTAGTGATAGGGACCCCTCTGCGGAAGCCACCTTGACGCCTGGTAGATGGGCTCGACACGTATGTTCGCTAAGAGCTTCCATTACTCATTTATACTCATTTATAGTCGGTTTTGTACCACTTTTATCTAGAATGACCCCCATTTCTTAGCTCTATTGTTTATATATATAATGGTGTGCAGCCATTTTGTTTTTTGTAATTATGTTTGCTTCATGGATATGCACCTGTGATTCTGAAGGTTTTGGTCTAAATTTTCTTGCACTACAACTATTAATATTTCTATAACAGATGGCGAGCTTGGAAGGATTCAACAGATTTTTTTTCTCTGCACAGCAGATAAAATGGGAGAGAATAGTAAACTGTAGTTTTGTCTGCTGCGTCAGAGAAAATCTCTGCTTGTTAAAAGAAAGTTTTTCACTCTATTTGTGTAAGGATTAGGTAAGTGCTTTTCCGTTGTATAGTTTTTGGTGTATCTGAGTTAATTATACAGATTGTAATGTGTGTGCTGAGCAGTACAGGGTATTGTGTTTTTTGTTGTAACTTCTTAACTTTTATATTACTGTGATTTTGTAAAAGACAATTTTATAGGGGTTTATAGAGGCAGCAATTTGTTTTAGTGTTTGTACATTAGAGACACCATTTAAAGAGTATTTTTATATTGTTAGGCTGTAAATCACCCGCAGAGTGGAGGTTTTGCTCTGGTTTCGGGGGTGGGGAACAGGGAATATAGAAACTGTTTTGTTTAATTTGGATTTTCTATTGCTGGATTTTGTAGACACTATCTTGATTTCCTTTGCGAAGGCCATGTGGTTTGTCGGCCATTTTATTTTTCATTCGTGTGTGTCAAGCCATGTGCTTTTGTCGGCCATCTTTAATTTCCATTGTGTGGTGTGAAGAACATGTGGCTTTGGCAGACATCTTGGTGAGTTGGTGCTGCAGGTTTTAACAAGGAATTAATTTAAGTTTGAGCTGGTTCACTTTTAGTTTTGGTGTCTATGGAAAGCAATTTGTTTGTTTTTGCCTCAAATGTCAGTTTTGTCCAGAATAGTTATCTTGTCTTTTTGTAACCTTTCTATGTACAGTTTGATTTTGTTTTGATAAGTTTTGTGCTGGATATCAGTGGAGTGTTCGGTTATGGTATAGCGCAGTGACCAGTCTGATACAGGAATCATTGTGTGAGCATTAGTGGCAGTTTAATGCCAGTGAAATCGTCCTATAGTTGATGATTCTGCTTAATATTTGTATATCTGTGGCTGTTACACTGAATTGTAGACTTGTTTGGCATAATTAATACGGGTACTACAGTGTAGAAAGGAGGTGCTTGTAGTTCTGTGCCAAAAGTATTGGGACAACTCCTAGAGCTCGATAGCAGTGTATTTTTTGTAGCAACCATTTGGTGTTTGTTTTGCTGTGCAATGGAAAGTATTTTTAAAGAAGTTGCAAAGTTGAAGGACACGGCGGCAATTCTTCAAGCTATGCAGGGATCTACTGATCCATGGCTGCAGGCTCAGAATTGTGTAGCAAACCTGATCGGTACCAAAAAATGGCGCAAATGGAAAGGCAAGTATGCTCTGATTTTTGCTGCTGGGTGGATAGCGGATAAATATCAGGAGTCTTGTAGGCTGAAGCTGAGTTTGGAAGGAGAAGTGGAAAATTTAAAAGTGGAAATTGTTAAATTGAGAACTCTTGTCCAGCAGGCAGCTGAAGCTAGCGCTAATTATGAATGTACTGTGAGGTGTAATACTGAGCTCCAAAACAAGAATGAATGGTTATCTGAAAGCCGGACGCATGCACAGGCTCCTGGTATTGCCCAAACGGCTCAGGTAGGAGAGTGTTAGGTCCCGGGCTACTTGAGAAACCTTGGCGTGGTGCCCGGGCTTAGACATGTTCTACACCGTAGGACATGTTGACTAATCTCTTAATTTTAAAATCAGTTTGAGGGTTTAGTGAGACTGCAGAGTGCACCTATCTTTGTTATTTTGTTATATTGTTATATTAATTATCACATCCGCACTTGTTACCTTGTGTAGGATGTCTATTGTGGTACTTGTGGTTCGCCGCGGGCATCCTCCACTGTATGCATTTTGCTGGGGATTGCCATTAGCAACGGGCCACAAGTGCAGGATTTGCTCCCCTATATATATGCACGACTGCATGTGGGTTTGAGCACCTCCTGCGAATGCCAACCTGTTTTCTTAGTTTGTATATATAGAATCCTGGAGGTGTATAAACTCCAATTTAAATGTGCATGTTTTCCATTTACAGGCCACATCTAGGTGCACCTGTAAAGCCTGGGACATATCAGCCAGTCTTGAGTGGGACTTGCAGACTCCTCCCTCCTCCCATTGCAAGCATGGCCACATGCTGGAGGTAACTAGGTGAGCTGTTTGTGAGTCGGCCTGATGCTCCTGTAATTTGCCCACTGGCTCCTGGTATTGCCCAAACGGCTCAGGTAGGAGAGTGTTAGGTCCCGGGCTACTTGAGAAACCTTGGCGTGGTGCCCGGGCTTAGACATGTTCTACACCGTAGGACATGTTGACTAATCTCTCAATTTTAAAATCAGTTTGAGGGTTTAGTGAGACTGCAGAGTGCACCTATCTTTGTTATTTTGTTATAGTGTTAACACAATGCCAGAAGATTCCTCAGATGAGTCCGTGGTAAGTGGTATCAATACAGATAGTAGTGTGGGATCTAGTCATGCTAGGATGATTAATGTTGTGCACCAAGTCAAATCACCATGTGCCCAGACAAGGTATTGTGCAGGGAGGCAAGCTATTCGTTGTTTTGCATGCAGGGAATACAGGCACATTGCACGATATTGTAACGTTGCTAATGGCAAGGTATGTTAAGTACCCCAGAACCACAGCTAGAAGTGAAGTGGTTTATTCAGCAAGGTGGGGAAATGGTCCCAGACATGGTTCTTTGCAAAGGCAGAGAACCCAGGGACAGCCAAGGTCATTGATCAATGAAGCAGATTTTAAATCCAAATATGAACAGTTAAAATGGGAAAATGGGAAGCTCAGAGAGGAAAGAGATCGGTTCCTGGAATTCAGTAGAGTTTCTAATTTTTGTGTGCCAGAGATGGGTAAATAAAGGTCTTTATAAACCATCTTACTGTTTGTATTTAAAGAAAATGGAGGAACTCTGTTAACTAATTTAAATAGATTTTAACCCTTCCCCTAAAAAAAAAAAAAAAAAAAAAAAACGGTTTTGGGACCTTGTAATGTTAAATCCTGCTTCTTGGTTTGGGGCTGGGCAAATTAACATTTCAATGACTCGGTGGGTAGAAATTCTCCTGCCAGTGTTTACGGTTTCAGGTGAACCCTCCAAGACATTGATTTGTTAATTCAGTCCTATACAATTGTATGTGTTCCTAAGGTTTTTGTTTTTGTATTTGAGTTGCAGTTTTTAAGTTAAAATTTACTTTTTACTGAATCTCAATGTATATAGCAAGACTTTCTGTAACTGAAGTTTTCTATGTTGTTTTTTTCTCTCCTTTTTACAAGTCTTCTTTTACTACTCCATTTTTATTTTTAGGTTTTATTGTTGTAATCAAGTTTTTCCTTTTTCATATTTTGGCATCCTTTTCGGTTTTATTTTCAGTTATTTTTGTCTATTTTTGTTTTATGTTAACCCCGTATTTATTTTTACTTTATCAGCAGGAGATTGACTGGAGGAGCCACATTGTTCTGTAGAGAAAGAGGATATTCATTGTGCTGTGCAATTTAGTCTGGCGACGCAGTGTAAGGGTTGTGTGCATACACTGTGAGGGGTAGAGACATTACGCGAGGGTGTGATCTGTGGTTGTTGACTAATCGTTTGGCATAGTTCTGTAACAAAAATGTTGGAACAACAAGCCATAGAGTTACACATCACCTCGGTTAGGGTTTCTAGTTGGGGGGACTATAGTGGTATAGTGGTTGTAGTCCGTCAATCCACCGCAGAAGAAGGCACCGGGCGGTGCTCTCCTAAATTGGTGCAGAGTTTTCTCTGGGCGCGGGAGTAAGACTAGAGTCGATTAATCGCCATGGGCAATGGGCCATCCATGCAAGGGAAGGAAAGCGAGGCTTCCCACAGTCAGATGGTTGCAAGGTACATGAAATCTAGTTTTTGGGGCGAAGGCCATGAAGCCCCTTTAAAGAACGGAGTAGGTGATCCAAGGGAACTAATTGGAGTATCCCTCTGGAAGGTAGGTAGCGCAATGGTGGCTGCAAAAGCTGCATGGTAAGTAAGCAGGACGTACAGAACCCAGTTTCAATTCGGAAGAACCGAGTGATGTACGCCTGGCCTGAGGGGTAAACTGAGTTTAGGGATCCGATGCAGGAAGCAGAGGAGGCTCTATCTGGGCTGACTTTGTTGAAACAGGCCGGATCCACTAAACCCGGGCCTACTGAAACAACCAGTACCTGAGGTAAGTGAGTCCCCAACTGTCACTTCCACCTCCACTACTGACAGGGTCGCTTTTCTTTCTCTTTCTCTCTCTCTCTCTCATCCCTCCCTCATCTCTCCATCTAACCTTGAGACGACGCACCATGTTGAATCCAGCTTCTCTTCGTCCTGGTTTTAAGGACGATGAGAAAGGGGGAAAGTGGTGCAGAAAACAATGATCTTCAAACTTTTTACTAACCATTCTAACCTCTCAACTATCAATCAATTTTCTAACCTAGTAATGAATTACATTGAGAACCATCACGACTGCCTTTTCTTTGACGGTACTTGGGTCAGATTTTTGCAAAGAAGGTAAAAATCATGGCCGGTCCATGGCCCGAATGTTCCGCTGTTCCGCTGTAACCCTTTATTCCATCGGGTTATCACCCGATGTCCACCACCGGGTTCGGGAGTCTCTCCCGGACCCAGACTCAATAACCAGTGTTCATTCTAGTCAACCAGGTGATTGGGTCGTGCTAAAGAAACATCCGAGGATGGGACTAGAGCCGAGATATCTTGGGCCATTCCAGGTGCTGCTGATGACGCCAACCTCTGTGAAGTTCGAGGGACGAGACAACTGGATCCACACAGGTCACTGCAAGAAGATGCTCAACTGTCAAAGAATGAAGTGTATCACTTTTGTTTATTTGTTTAGTTTAATGTTTAGGGAGGGAAACGCACATCAAACTAGCAAGGGCCACAAGGAGACATTTGTTGATAGCACTGGTTTTACATTCCTAGAGGGTAATATCAGCTATAGGTTTAATAATAGCTCTGGCTCCTGCTCCTCGTTTGTTAATCCTGTATGGGTATCCAGGCAGCTAGGCGGCCCGTAGATGTGGTAAAGGGCATAAGTTTGTGGGATCCTCCAGTTGTGAGGAAGGTATAACAGTCAACCTTACTAATGAAACCCCCGATCTCTTTAATAACACCCATAGACCAGATGATATCTGCTGGAAAGAAGGGTGTGACGTTCAGACTCAGGGAGCAATCCCTCAGTCTATTCAGTTAATACTGGAAGCCCATGACCGTCAGAAGTTCTTGTGTGGAGTTGACGGGTCCGTACTATTTCCTATGCGGGTTAGCCGCTTATAAGGTAATTCCCCCTAATGCCAGAGGTTCATGTGTCCTGGTGAAGCTTGTCCCTGTAACTTACGTTGCAGCCGATTGGGAGAAACTGATGGTGTGGAAGGAGGTAAGAGGGCAGGGAGAGCTGGAAGGGATTTGTTTTCTGACTGGACGGGATGGGGAGTTGGACTTATGAAGCGATTGAACAATTTCTCGTCCATAGTGGATGAGATGTTCAATGAAACTGTTGAGGCAGTGAGAAAGATCACTGAGAAACGACAGTAGAACATCCAAAGAAGGGTTTCTGTGAATTAGATGACAGTTATGCCTGGCTAGCAGACACCATTGACAAGGGTCAGGTCCATACTGACAGGAGCAGGGCAGAGGCAGAGCTTTGACTAGTGAGGGTTGGAATCCTTTTTAAAGCTTTGGGAGGTCTTGGGGCTCACTGGTTTTCCATTGGATCCGGGCAAAAGGAAATAGGACATGTACTTATGTTTTTTTTTGTTTCCAATCCTTCTATACGCTGGAGTGAGATGTTCTTGATGTCTAATCGACCGAGTTACCGAAGCCCGAACAGACAAGATGCCCTGAAGACCAAACCATGGACCAGATGCAGAGGATTCCAAACCAGCCGGCAACCAGCGCGAAACACCACCTCCTGAGCCAGCTCCCAAAGAAAAGAATCTCCGAGTCAAGATTTGATTTAAGCTATGTGTCAAGATTGACTTTCTGGGGGCGGAGCTAGCGCCGGACGGAGATGGCTGCATAGTTCACAGCTCTCCTAAGAGGTTTGCTCATAACACCAGCTACCAGCAGCATTTTTGGGCGAGAATGGTTAAAATTGGTAACCCAAAGCAAGGTGAACATTCCACCACCTCTAAAAACCAAATTCCTCCTGGAGATATGGAGAAATTCCTTAAAAAAGCTGCCGCAATGGTCGCACAGAGAGAAGCCAAGATGGCGCCGACACCACAAGCAAAAGCCCAGAAGCGTGCTCCGGCTCTCTCGGAGGGAGAAAGTGAAGCGGAGGAACCGCAGGCCAGTAACGATCTTCCCCTCACCACAAAATACCTGGATCGAGCCCTGAGCAGGGTCATGGAACCCATCCTCACGGAAATCTCTGCGTTCAGGCAGGAGGTAAAGCACATCGGCGATCGGGTTGAAGTTGTGGAGTCACTCCAATCGGCGTCACTAAACCACCAAGCCGCAACGACAGATGCCCTAAACCGGTGCTCAACTTACCTGAACGGGCTTCACAACATGATCGAAGATCAAGAAAACAGAGGGCGCCGCAACAACTTAAGGATACGCGGGATACCAGAAGCGATATTACCAGGAGACATCCCGGCAACTGTCCTTAATATATGCAGCTCTCTACTGAGGCCTGACTTCCCACAAGATGTGATCATAGAACG
Source organism: Bufo bufo (assembly GCF_905171765.1). Classification (NCBI taxonomy): domain Eukaryota; kingdom Metazoa; phylum Chordata; class Amphibia; order Anura; family Bufonidae; genus Bufo; species Bufo bufo. The sequence continues at coordinate 528,198,286 of NC_053391.1, read as the reverse complement.
GGCGCACAGAGCTCTCCGCCCGAAACCCAAGCCCTCTGACCCACCCAGAGACATCATTTGTAAGTTTCTGAATTTTCCGGTCAAATCCGCCATCTTGGAGGCAGCTCGCAACGCTACAGATTTATCTTATGAAGACTCTAAACTTGAAATATACCAAGATTTGGCCCCCTCTACCTTGAAGAAACGTCGAGCATTAAAGCCCTTGACAGATTGGCTCCGGTCTAATAGAGTCCTTTACCGCTGGTCCTATCCATTTGGACTTTCATTCTCCTTCTCTGGGAAAAAAGTTTTCATCACTTCCTTCACTGACCTGTTTGCTACCTACGACATCTTAAATATCGACCTATTACCAATTGAGAACTGGGAGCTCTATCAAGACCTGAGAGATCTTCCAGAACTGCCCAAAATAGTTCCTTTTGAGGTCCCACGTACCCCGAAGAACTCCAGATCCAGGAAAAGAGGATTACAGTTTACACCAAGAAGAGTCTCCCAAGATCATTAGCTCAAGACGCAGGAATCCATCTCAGTATGAATGGGACTTTATTTTACTCTACCTTTGTTTTTCTCTCCCCTGAGTAGGTCCCGGAATGTTTGTCTACTGAGCTGTTAGTATAGGCAAAGCTGCCTAAATGTTTATTCCTGTCTAACTGTTTAGGAAGACTCTCCTTCTCTGATAAATTAATGGCCCTAGCTGAGGTGTTATACGACCTCTTTCTCGGTCACAAGACCACATTTCCCCCCCATGAGTGTCGCATATATATGTATGCTTAGTTCCTTATTGTTTGTTATTTCTTGTTCTGTTCCATATTCTCACCCTGTTTCTTCCCCAAGGTATGAGACACTCCTATCCACTACACGCGATCATTGCTGTATTCTTGCCGCATATCTAGAGACGAGAACGCTTGACACCCTTTTGCTCTCTTGGAGGAGACATCATCAGCATAGAGGTACTCACACCTACATTTCACAGTATGGCTGACTTACACATTGCTTCTTATAATGTCAAGGGCTTTCACTCCCCTTCTAAAAGGAGTCAAGTTTTTGCCATTTTAAGGAAAGCCAAGGCTGAAGTGGTGTTCCTCCAGGAGACGCACTATCGGTTCAATCGTTACCCCAACATGCAGTTCTCCTACTACTCAGATTGGTATCATTGCGGGGGCAATTCCTCTGCTTCATGTGGGGTTAGCATAGGCTTCCACAGAAAGATCCCATTTAAACTCACAGATCAAGTTCTGGACCCAGAAGGAAGATATGTGCTGATTAAGGGCTTCATTGGCCAACAAATATATACCTTCATCAACATATATGGTCCTAACACCAACCAACCTTAGTGGATAGCTAATCTTGTCCCAATTGTCAACCCTTTCAAAGAAGGGATCGTGATAATGGGAGGAGACTTAAATGTGGCCCTATTCCCTCAACTAGATATATCAACACACAGATCATCCCATTCAGGCAAATCCCTTAAATTCATCAGGAAAAACCTATGGGACCTCCACCTGGTCGACTCGTGGCGCTCCCTTCACCCCAATACCCTTGACTACTCCTTTTACTCTGTCATGGTCTTACCTTCTTGCTGTTCTCCTTCGTTTGACATGTGCTGGTGGCCATCTTGGTTTCTGGGTTTCTTGTAGCCTTCCACCCTGCGGCTCCTCCTTCCCACTGGGAGGAGCTGGATGCCTAGCTCATATATATAGGAGGTCTGTGGCTTCAGTTCCTTGCTTGGTCCTCCTGTGTTCACATGCTTCTAAGACTGCTGCTGCTTCTGGTTCCTGATCCTGGCTTCGTCTGACTACCCTGCTGGTTCCTGATCCTGGCTTCGTCTGACTACCCTTCTGGTTCCTGATCTCTGGCCTCTCAAAGACTCTGCTTCGGTTTCACCATTCGTTTGGACTTTTGCTTTACAGCTTTATGTTCAATAAAGCCTTCTTATTTTCACTTATCTCTTGTTGTACGTCTGGTTCATGGTTCCGTGACATTAGGACCAAGCCATGAGTTCTGACGGTACAGGGCCATCCTCGCTACCCATGCTGGTTGCCAGACTTGATCAGCAGGATCACCTGTTGGGTCGGTTCGCTGTGGCGTTGCAAACCCTGCTTGAACGCACGGCTCATTTCGCTCCCGTTGCCGATGGGTCGGTTGTCGCTCCTACTGCCGCTCCGGTTGTTGCGCCAGAGTCTACCCCGACACCTGTTGTTGCGCCTGCGGTGTTTCGGGGTATGACCGGTTCTGCCCCTCTTCCACAGCGCTTTGGGGGAGAGCCAACTCAGTGCCGAGGTTTCCTTAACCAGGTGGGCATTTATTTCGAGTTGCTGCCACATGCCTTTCCTACTGAGAGATCAAAGGTGGGCTTCTTGATCTCGCTGCTCTCGGACAAGGCCTTGGCCTGGGCCAGCCCTTTATGGGAGAACAACAATCCGGTGGTTGCCGAGTTTTCCGGTTTTGTTGCTTCTCTTCGGAAGGTATTCGATGTGCCGGCTCGTGCTGCCTCTGCTGCGAAGCTCCTTATGTCCATCAGACAGGGTTCACGATCCGTAGCTGAATACGCCATTGAGTTTCGTACCCTGGCAGCAGAGGTGGGCTGGAATAATGAGGCTCTGGTCGCTGCTTTCTCTCATGGTCTCTCAGATGCCTCGAAGGATGAGGTTGCAGCTAAGGACCTACCAGTGGAGCTCGAGTCTCTTATTTCTTCCTGATTTTGATTGACACCAGACTCAGGGAGAGACCTTCCTTTAAGGAGAGCCTGCGGAGGTCTTCTAACAGATTGGCGCCTACGTTTGCTGTCCCACCCGTGCCTCCCTCTCCTCCCACGCCTCCTGGGGATGACTTGTCTGGGGGTGAACCCATGCAGCTGGGGTTTGCTCGCCTGTCCGAGGGGGAGAGGGTACTCCGGAGACGCGAGGGTCGATGCATGTACTGTGGTCTCGGTGGGCATTTTCGGTTGGCATGTCCGAACCGTCCGGGAAACGCTCGTACCTGAGATCCTGTCGGGGGCAGATCTTGGGTGGAGTCTCCTCGTCCCCGGTTTCCCGTGTTGACAAACCACTGATCACTGTTGTCCTCTCCTGGGTCGGGGGCTCGGTGACGACCCAGGCATTGGTGGACTCTGGTGCTGGTGGTTTGTTCATTGATAGTGTGTTCGCTGCCGCCAATTCCATTCCTCTGCAGGCTCGAGGTTCCCCACTGGCTCTTGAGGCGATAGACGGCAGACCCCTTCTGTCGTCACACGTGACTCATGAGACCCTTCCAGTGGGGATAGCCATTGGTGCCGTTCACAGAGAGTCGGTCTGTCTCCAGGTTATTTCGTCTCCACACTACTCGGTGGTCTTGGGGTACCCCTGGCTCCAGAAGCATAATCCGACTTTCGAATGGAGATCGGCCGAGATCCTCTCTGGTGGTTTGTTCATTGATAGTGTGTTCGCTGCCGCCAATTCCATTCCTCTGCAGGCTCGAGGTTCCCCACTGGCTCTTGAGGCGATAGACGGCAGACCCCTTCTGTCGTCACACGTGACTCATGAGACCCTTCCAGTGGGGATAGCCATTGGTGCCGTTCACAGAGAGTCGGTCTGTCTCCAGGTTATTTCGTCTCCACACTACTCGGTGGTCTTGGGGTACCCCTGGCTCCAGAAGCATAATCCGACTTTCGAATGGAGATCGGCCGAGATCCTCTCGTGGTCACCGCAGTGTGGGGCTAGTTGCATCCATGGGTCTGTCAAGTTGCTGTGTACTTCCTCGGACTCTCTGTTGCCTCCTGAATACGAGGAGTACCGGGATGTATTCGATAAGGTGCGCGCGGTTGCCCTACCTCCGCACCGCCCATACGATTGTGCCATAGAGTTACAACCTGGTGCCGTTCCTCCTCGTGGCAAAGTCTATCCACTGTCGGTAGCGGAGAATGAGGCCATGGAGGAGTACGTGAGGGAGGCGCTTTCACGCGGACACATTCGCAAATCCTCGTCCCCGGCAGGGGCTGGATTTTTCTTTGTGAAAAAGAAGGGCAGTGAGTTGAGGCCTTGCATCGATTACAGGGGTCTCAATCGCATCACGATCATGAACGCTTAACCGATACCCTTGATTTCCGAGCTGTTCGATCGCCTTAAAGGGGCCACGGTCTTTACCAAACTCGACCTGAGGGCGGCATATAACCTGGTAAGGATCAAGGCGGGCGATGAGTGGAAGAGCGCGTTTAACACCAGGACCGGTCATTATGAATCCTTGGTTATGCCCTTTGGGTTGTGCAATGCGCCCGCAGTCTTTCAGGAATTCATCAACGATGTTTTCCGTGACCTGTTGCAGCAGTGTGTGGTGGTCTATTTGGATGACATCTTGGTATATTCTGAATCCATGGAGGCCCACATTCTGGATGTCAGACGAGTGTTGCAACGGTTACGAGAGAACAAGCTGTTCGGTAAGCTTGAGAAATGCGAATTTCACCGATCCCAGGTAACCTTCTTAGGTTACATCATTTCCGCTGAGGGGTTCTCCATGGATCCTGAGTAGGTTTCGGCTGTCTTACAGTGGCCCCAGCCCAGTGGTCTTCGTTCCCTGCAGCGCTTTTTGGGCTTCGCCAATTATTATCGGAAGTTCATCAGGGACTTTTCCATGCTGGCCAAGCCTCTCACGGATCTGACCAGGAAGGGCAGTAATTCCCAGGTCTGGCCGCTCGAGGCCATCCGAGCTTTTGAGGCCCTAAAGTCCGCTTTTGTGTCGGCTCCGATTCTGTCGCATCCCAACCCTGGGTTGCCCTTTGTCCTCGAGGTGGACGCGTCTGAGACGGGAGTAGGCGCCCTTCTGTCTCAGCGTAGAACACCAGAGGGTCCTCTGCTTCCTTGTGGGTTTTACTCCCGGAAACTGTCTTCCGCGGAGTGCAACTATCAGATTGGTGACAGGGAGTTATTGGCCATCGTGCAGGCCCTTAAAGAATGGAGGCACTTGCTCGAGGGTTCGGTGGTTCCGGTTCTCATCCTGACGGACCATAAAAATCTGACCTACCTTTCTGAGGCCAAGAGATTGACACCACGTCAGGCCAGATGGGCTCTGTTCTTGTCACGTTTTAATTACGTGGTCTCCTACCTACCCGGTTCCAAGAACATCAGGGCGGATGCCCTATCACGGCAGTACTCCGAGCTGTCCAGGGAGGAGTCGATTCCGACTTCGGTCATACCTCCGAATCAGATCCTGGCCGCCATTCGCACCAGCCTGACCTCTCCCCTGGGTGAGCAGATTTTGGCGGCTCAATCTGGTGCTCCCCCTGGGAGACCCAACGGCAGAGGTTTTGTGCCTGAGGAGTTGCGCACTCGGTTGTTACGAACCTACCATAACTCCAAGACCGCGGGGCATCCTGGAAAGAATCAGCTGTCCTGGGCTGTTTCACGTCTGTTCTGGTGGCCTTCCCTACGTTCCGACATCGCCGCATATGTAGCGGCATGCTCCGTTTGTGCCCAGAGTAAGTCCCCTCGGCACCTTCCGTTGGGCCTTCTGCAACCCATAGCCACCGGGGAGCGCCCATGGTCACACCTGGGGATGGATTTCATTGTGGACCTCCCTGCATCCCGAGGCCATACGGTCATTCTCATGATTGTGGATCGGTTTTCCAAAATGTGCCACTGTGTTCCTCTCAAGAAGTTACCCTCTGCACAAGAGTTGGCCACGATTTTTGCCAGGGAGGTCTTCCGGTTGCACGGTTTGCCCAAGGAGATTGTGTCGGATCGGGGGAGTCAGTTTGTGTCCAGGTTCTGGCGCACCTTTTGCTCCCAGTTGGGGATTCATCTCTCCTTCTCCTCGGCCTACCACCCTCAGTCCAATGGGGCCGCAGAACGATCCAATCAGGCCTTGGAGCAATTCCTTCGTTGCTATGTCTCCGATCACCAAGACAATTGGGTTGACCTTCTGCCTTGGGCTGAATTTGCCAGGAACACGGCGGTGAACTCTTCCTCTGGGACGTCTCCCTTCATGGCCAATTATGGGTTCCAACCTGCCGTGTTACCGGAGGTATTCTCTCCCCAGGATATTCCGGCTGTGGAGGATCACCTTTCCGTTCTACGTGCTTCTTGGGTACAGATCCAGAAGTCCCTTGAGGCCTCTGCGCAGCGCCAGAGACTCCAGGCTGATCGCAGACGAGCGCCTGCTCCTTCCTACCAGGTCGGAGACCGTGTATGGCTGTCCACACGCAACCTCAACCTTCGAGTGCCCACTCCCAAGCTGGCGCCTCGCTTTGTTGGTCCCTTCCGAGTGCTTCGCAGGGTAAACCCGGTAGCCTATGCCCTTGCGCTTCCTCCTGGCATGCGGATCTCTAACGTGTTTCATGTCTCCCTGTTGAAGCCACTGGTGTGTAATCGTTTCACTTCCTCGGTTCCTCGGCCTCGTCCGGTCCGAGTGGGCAATCATGAGGAGTATGAGGTGAGCAATATCCTGGACTCACGCCTGGTCCGCGGTCGGGTGCAGTTTTTGGTCCATTGGCGTGGTTATGGTCCAGAGGAGCGTTCCTGGGTTCCCTCCGCAGATGTCCATGCTCCTGCCTTGCTCCGAGCCTTCCACGCACGCTTCCCTCAGAAACCGTTTTTTGCTCCGCGGAGGAGGGGCCCTTGAGGGGGAGGTACTGTCATGGTCTTACCTTCTTGCTGTTCTCCTTCGTTTGACATGTGCTGGTGGCCATCTTGGTTTCTGGGTTTCTTGTAGCCTTCCACCCTGCGGCTCCTCCTTCCCACTGGGAGGAGCTGGATGCCTAGCTCATATATATAGGAAGTCTGTGGCTTCAGTTCCTTGCTTGGTCCTCCTGTGTTCACATGCTTCTAAGACTGCTGCTGCTTCTGGTTCCTGATCCTGGCTTCGTCTGACTACCCTGCTGGTTCCTGATCCTGGCTTCGTCTGACTACCCTTCTGGTTCCTGATCTCTGGCCTCTCAAAGACTCTGCTTCGGTTTCACCATTCGTTTGGACTTTTGCTTTACAGCTTTATGTTCAATAAAGCCTTCTTATTTTCACTTATCTCTTGTTGTACGTCTGGTTCATGGTTCCGTGACATACTCTTCAGCTCACGACACATACCACCGGCTGGACTACCTGTTCATTTCTAAAGAACACCTCCACCTTTGTAGCACAGCATCAATAGGTTCTATTCACCTATCAGACCACTCCCCTATATTTATTAAGATGCTAGCTCCCTCTAAAAACCCTACATGTTTCAATTGGCGCCTAAATGAGACCTTATTGGGCTCCCAAGAATTGATAGATCAAGCTTCCAAACACCTAACGGATTATTTCTTACTGAATGAAAGTGCAGATATTTCTATTAATACCTTGTGGGATGCCCATAAAACAGTTATTAGGGGTCACTTTATTAGTATGGGTTCTTTTAAAAAGAAATCGCAAGAGAAAGCAATGGATGAGGTCCTCAAAAAAATACAGAGTCTTGAGTCTTGCCACAAATCTTCCCTCTTAAACTCACAGCTAAAAGAACTTTCTGAATATAGAGCGAAACTCAAATCTCTCCTATCATCTAAAGCAGCAAAGTATTTTATGAGCATGCAACACAAGTTCTTTGCTCATGGAGATAAGGCCACAAAATTCTTGATGAGCAGGATCAAGGGAAGGAGGTCTTCTAATTATGTACATCAGTTATCTTCACCGGGTGGTAAATCGATCTTCTCTATTTCCCAGATTGCTGCGCAATTTCGGGACTACTATAGTAACCTCTACAACCTTTCCCCCACAGAACTTATTGACAAAAGAACATCAGTTATAGGAAGCTTCCTAGACTCATCCAAAGTACCCCATCTCTCACCAGATCAAAAATTAAAACTAGAAGCCCCTTTTACCATTTTAGAACTTAAGAATGCAATGCTACAAATGCCAACTGGAAAGAGCCCAGGCCCAGACGGACTCCCTCTTACATACTATAAAGCCTTTCAGAAAATTCTCCTCCCCCGCCTTTTGAAGGTATGCAACCAATCCTTGTTGGAATGCCCACTCTCAAGAGACATGACCATGGCACATATTACCCTTATACCAAAAGAAGGGAAAGATCCTAAACAATGCTCCAGCTACAGACCCATATCCCTCCTAAACATAGACCTCAAGTTCCTAGCCAAGATGTTAGCAAACAGACTAGCCTCTCTTGTCCCCATCCTCAAACATGGGGACCAGGTTGGCTTTATCCGCACAAGAGAGGTCAAAGATAACACATCCAGAGTGATTAATGTCATCTGTCATGCCAAGAGACTTTCCTCCCCTTTACTCCTCCTTAGTACAGACGCGGAGAAAGCGTTTGATAGGGTAAATTGGCAATATCTAAAACTTACTCTTCAGAGATTCGGCCTTCCTGGTCCCTTCATAAAGGCAACTTTTGCCATGTATGAGCAGGCGTCAGCAAGAGTACAAGTTAATGGAAGCCTATCTGCCCCTTTCCGGATAAGCAATGGGACAAGACAAGGCTGCCCCCTCTCACCCCTTTTATTTATATTAGCACTAGAACCTCTTCTTGCTAACATAAGAAGAGACGGGGAGATTTCAGGTCTATGTTTGGGAGGCAGAGAGCAAAAAGTTGCAGCATTTGCGGACGACGTTCTCATGATGACGAACAACCCTAAAGTTTCCCTACCACGAATTCAATCCCACCTAAATAGCTTCAGTTCAGCTTCAGATTTTAAAATCAATGCGGGCAAATCCCTAGTCCTTTGCATGGGGGTACCCCAATCTACAAAGAACCAATTGATGGTAGACTCACCCTTTAATTGGTCCTCACCTACTATCACATACTTAGGAGTCAAACTCAGCCCCAACATACATGATCTCTTTTCCCTCAACTACACTCCTTTAAGAAAATCCATATTTGAAGCTATAGACAAACTGGCGCAATCCAATCCAACTCTCTCTTGGTTCGGGCCCAAAAACCTTCTGGCATCCCTAATCCTTCCCCGACTAACCTACCTGCAACAGGTACTACCCATCACGGTCCCCAGACAATATTATGAGCAAATAGCCAAAAAGTTTAGATCCTTTATTTGGAACAGCAAAAAGGCAAGGTTGTCGTATTCTCTGCTCACTAGACCTAGACATGAAGGAGGGATCGGTTTGCCAAACCCAGAAAACTATGGCAGGGCTATCCTCCTTGCCCGAGTAGTGGCCTGGTTGCGGCCCTCCCCTCAATCGCTCTTAGTGGAAGCGGAAGTAGATATTTTAAAGAGACCCCCTAGAGCACTACTCCTTGGTTCCCAAACGATTATCCCAGGCCAATTTAATCATTACCCATTAATAAAAGCTGCGCTAGAGGCCTGGAAATGGTTTTTGTCCTCACATGGCTCTATTCCATTTCCCTCCCCTCTTCTGACAGTAAAGGACATTATTGATACAGCTCCCCCCACCTTAAGATCTGCTACCTCCCAAGGGCTCAAATCCTCATTATTACAAGTAAGTGACCTGGCATTACCTACGGGTGAGTGGTTGGACTACCAATCAATGAATGCCCTTCTAAATCCTCACCCATGTGATACCTTTACCATTACATACCTCAGAGCATATATAAAACAGCACATAAATATAGGGGACTTGTATCGTCCCATAGTGTGGTTTGAATCAATCATTTCTTCTCACTCCCTACCCAAGAAACTCATCTCGATGATCCATAGCAAACTCCGCTCGCCACCTATACTCGCTAAGCCATCATTCATCTTTGGATGGGAAAGAGATCTTAATATTGTGATTCCGTTTTACAGTCTCCCCAAACTCCTGAGTTCTCCCCATGGGGCCTCCCGCTGCGTTCGGATTCAAGAGAATAATTATAAGATTCTCACCAGATGGTATAAAACACCAGACAAAACATCATTATATTCCGACTCTGCTTCAGACGTATGCTGGAGGTGCCAGGGGGAAAGAGGTACATTCTTTCACATATGGTGGACCTGCCCTATCATCCACAAATGGTGGACGGAGATATTTGCCCAATCAAACAGGATTTGTGGGACCTCTATCCAAATTTCCCCACAATTGGCTCTCCTATCCCTTCCTTTAGCTGATCAAATGGTGAAACTACCATATGTGTTTACCCAAATGTTAATAGCGGCGCGCCTTCTGCTCCCCAAACACTGGCTTCAACCCCACATCCCAACTACAGAAGACTGGATCCAAAAAATAGATCAAATTCATAGGTTTGAAGAACTATCTTCATGGGAAATGCGATCTCATAGCACCTTTCTGAAGAAGTGGCTTCTCTGGTCAGTCTTCAGAAACCCTCAAAAGTAATCTGTTATCCTACTTAACGACATCTCACTAAATGATTTAGGTGACTAACCTTAACACTAACTGATTCTCCTTTAGGAAACCTCTACATTAGTGGCTACGAGAGACGGGAACTAATTCAGAGAAACAGACTAACATACATAAAAATTAGTCCCTCCCCCCCTCCACCAACGAAAATTGAGCCCTGTCGGATTTGATCCCTACATGCACCAACACAATTGCAAGTATTGACCCAAAGCCATGGTGAACTAATTTAATAATATGTTATTCATTCTCCAGCATAAGGCTACTTCACCTGACAATGTGATGCTTTTTGGTGTCTTGAATATGCAACCTAAACCAATGTTGTAATTCTAAGTGAAAATGCAATGTACTCATCTGTGACTCTGGAAAGGCCTGCGTGCCTCTACCTTGGTACCCTGTTACCCTTTGTTCATTGTTGGAAAACCAATAAAAACATAAATAAAATAAAAAAAGATTGACTTTCTGTTTTCCATCATCTGTTTTGTTTTATGGATTCAGGACTTTTCGTAGACAAGACTACTGTTTTTTTTTCAAAGAAGAAGATCGAGATTCGCCGAGGGACACTGGGGAGCATATGACAAAGAGGAGGGACTGTTGTGGAAATTTTATTAGGTTGTGTATTTAATATATTGTGTATTGTCATCATGTCTCTCAGTGTCAGGGTAAGCCATTGGAGTGGATATCTGAAAATCCCAGTAACTGAGCAGATTGTGAAATACTCAGACCGGCCCGTCTGGCACCAACAACCATGCCACGCTCAAAATAGCTTAACCCCTTAAGGACACAGCCTTTTTACACCTTAGGACCAGGCCATTTTTTGAAAATCTGACCAGAGTCCCTTTAAGTGCTGATAACTTTAAAACGGTTTGACTTATCCAGGCCGTTCTGAGATTGTTTTTTCGTCACATATTGTACTTCATGACACTGGTAAAATGGAGTCAAAAAAAAAAATTTTTTTACACCAAAAAATACCTAATTTAACAAAAATTTGAAACAATTTTGCAAATTTCAAAGTTTCAGTTTCTCTACTTCTGTAATACATAGTAATACCCCCAAAAATTGTGATGACTTTACATTCCCCATATGTCTACTTCATGTTTGAATTGTTTTGGGAATGATATTTTATTTTTTGGGGATGTTATAAGGCTTAGAAGTTTAGAAGCAAATCTTGAAATTTTTCCGAAATTTACAAAAACTCAATTTCTAGGGACCAGTTCAGGTCTCAAGTCACTTTGCGAGGCTTACATTATAGAAACCACCCAAAAATGACCCCATCTAAGAAACTACACCCCTCAAGGTATTCAAAACTGATTTTGCATACGTTGTTAACCCTTTAGGTGTTGCACAAGAGTTATTGGCAAATAGGGAGGAAATTTGAGAATTTCATTTTTTTGTCTAATTTTTCATTTTAACCCATTTTTTCCACTAACAAACCAAGGGTTAACAGCCAAACAAGACTGTATCTTTATTGCCCTGACTCTGCCATTTACAGAAACACCCAATATGTGGCCGTAAACTACTGTACGGCCACACAGCGGGGCGTAGAGTGAAAGGTGCGCCGTTTGGTTTTTGGAAGGCTGATTTTTATGGACTGGTTTATTTACACCATGTCCCATTTGAAGCCCCCTGATGCACCCCTAGAGGAGAAACTCCCTAAAAGTGACCCCATCTAAGAAACTACACCCCTCAAGGTATTCAAAACTGATTTTGCATACGTTGTTAACCCTTTAGGTGTTGCACAAGAGTTATTGGCAAATGGCGATGAAATTTGAGAATTTCATTTTTTTGCCTAATTTTCCATTTTAACCCATTTTTTCCACTAACAAAGCAAGGGTTAACAGCCAAACAAGACTGTATCTTTATTGCCCTGACTCTGCTGTTTACAGAAACACCCCATATGTGGCCGTAAACTACTGTACGGGCACACAGCGGGGCATAGAGTGAAAGGTGCGCCGTTTGGTTTTTGGAGGGCTGATTTTGCTTGACTGTTTTTTTGGCACCATGTCCCATTTGAAGCCCCCCTGATGCACCCCTAGATTATAAACTCCATAAAAGTGACCCCATCTAAGAAACTACACCCCTCAAGGTATTCAAAACTGATTTTACAAACTTTGTTAACCCTTTAGGTGTTGCACAAGATTTAATGGAAAATAGAGATACAATTTCAAAATTTCACTTTTTTGGCAGATTTTCCATTTTAATATTTTTTTTCCAGTTACAAAGCAAGGGTTAACAGCCAAACAAAACTCATTATTTATGGCCCTAATTCTGTAGTTTACAGAAACACCCCATATGTATTCGTAAATAGCTGTACGGGCACACGGCAGGGCGCAGAAGGAAAGGAACACCATATGGTTTTTGGAAGGCATATTTTGCTGGACTGGTTTTTTTGACACCATGTCCCATTTGAAGCCCCCCTGATGCACCCCTAGAGTAGAAACTCCAAAAAAGTGACCCCATTTTAGAAACTACGGGATAGGGTGGCAGTTTTGTTGGTACTAGTTTAGGGTACATATGATTTTTGGTTGCTCTATATTACACTTTTTGTGCGGCAAGGTAACAAGAAATAGCTTTTTTGGCACCGTTTTTTTTTTTGTTATTTACAACATTCATCTGACAGGTTAGATCATGTGGTAATTTTATAGAGCAGGTTGTCACGGACGCGGAGATACCTAATATGTATACAATTTTTTTTATTTATGTAAGTTTTACACAATGATTTCATTTTTAAAACCAAAAAAATGTTTTAGTGTCTCCATAGTCTAAGAGCCATAGTTTTTTCAGTTTTTGGGCGATTATCTTAAGTAGGGTCTCATTTTTTGCGGGATGAGATGACGGTTTGATTGGCATCTATTTTGGGGTGCATATGACTTTTTGATTGCTTGCTATTACACTTTTTGTGACGTAAGATGACAAAAAATGGCTTTTTTTACACCGTTTTTATTTTTATTTTTTTACGGTGGTCATCTGAGGGGTTAGATCATGTGATATTTTTATAGAGCCGGGCGATACGAACGCGGCTATACCTAATATGTTTACTTTTTTTTTATTTATGTAAGTTTTACACAATGATTTCATTTTTGAAACAAAAAAAATCATGTTTTAGTGTTTCCATAGTCTAAGAGCCATAGTTTTTTCAGTTTTTGGGCGATTATCTTGGGTAGGGTATGATTTTTGCGGGATGAGATGACGGTTTGATTGTTACAATTTTGGCGTACATGCGACTTTTTTGATCACTTTTATTACCTTTTTTGGGAAGTAAGGTGGGCAAAATTTCAATTTCATCATAGTTTTTTATTTTTTATTTTTATGGTGTTCACCGTTCGGGTAAAGTAACATGACCGTTTTATAGATCAGGTCGTTACGGACGCGGCGATACCAAACATGTGTAGGGAATTTTATTTTTTTTATTTTTTATCAGTGATAAATGTGTTTTTTGATTTTTACTTTTTTTTCACTTTTATTCACTTTTTTTTGACCCAGACCCACTTGGTTCTTGAAGATCCAGTGGGTCTGATGTCTGTATAATACAGTACAGTACAATATATATTGTTCTGTACTGTATTTTACTTACACTGAACAGATCTATGCCTTTCAGCACAGATCTGTTCAGCACCATGGACAGCAGGACGCCTGAGAGGCGTCCTGTTGCCATGGGAACCTTCCCCGTCTGCTCAGTACTGCTCAGAACTTCGCAGACGGGGAAGGGTAAGGAGGGGATCTCTCGGGGGGCTCTCTGGGGGCTCTCTCCCTCTCCATCGGGGGGCTGCAAAGGCACAGCAGCCCCCCGATGGGAGAGGGAGGGAGCTCCCTGCGCTGTTAACCTTTTCCATACAGCGGTCCGTACGGACCGCTGTATGGAAAGGGTTAAACGGCTGACATCGCATCGCAGATGTCAGCCGTTTATACCAGGGTGCCAGCAATGTGCTGGCACCCTGGTATCCCCACTAGACACCAACGATTATACAAGGGGAGGCGGGCGGGGGATCGCGATCCCGCCTGCCGCACCGCCCGCCTCCCGCACCGCCCACACCTCCCGCAACCCTCCCCCTGCACCTCCCGCCACCATAAAAATCATTCGGGGGTGCAGGGGGGGGGTGAATAAAACTTTTTTTTTAGGCATATAAAGTTTCTGATCCCCAGAAACTTCAGAAATCGCAGCAAACCGCAGGTCTGAATTGACCTGCGGTTTGCCGCGATCGCCGACATGGGGGGGTCACGGGACCCCCCCGCGCATTTAGCCTAGGTGCCTGCTCAATGATTTGAGCAGGCACCGGGTTCCGATCACTGCCAGCCGCACGGCAGTGATCGAAAGTACACAGGGCGTACATGTACGCCCTGTGTCCTTAAGTACCAGGGCACAAGGGCGTACCTGTACGCCCTATGTCCTTAAGAGGTTAAATCACCTTTCTTTCCCATTCTGACATTCAGTTTAGAGTTCAGGAGATTGTCTTTACCAGGACCACACCCCTAAATGCATTGAAGCAACTGCCATGTGATTGGTTGACTAGATAATTGCATTAATGAGAAATAGAACAGGTGTTCCTAATAACTCTTTAGGTGAGTGTATAACAGTGCCGAAATACATCTGACCACAGACACGTGGTCTAGCAAACACGGGCACGGAAGGTACATAACTTCCCCACTGGGTGAATCTTCTGACGGCCATCAAGCATGCAACCCGTAGCACCCGTGTGGATTTAGTGTTACCACCACGGATTGCATGCAGGCCTGCCTCTTCTTCTCCTTCTTCTACTCCATCATCCATCTCCTCCTCGGCTGACTTCTCCTTTTCCACTGCTACCTCCTCTTGCGCTGCACCCCCCAAGCTCCCCAGAACCTATTCGATGTGCCAGGTGAGACGTTGCCATGCTGTGCTGCGGCTGTTGTACCTGGAAGCCAAGAGCCACACAGGTCCTGCACTGCTTTCAGCTCTGCAGTCACAGGCCGATCACTGGTTAACCCCGCTCAATTTGACAGTTGGTAAAGAGGTGTGCGACAATGGTGCCAATCTGCTGAGTGCGCTGAAACAGGACAAAATTACACATATCCAAATACCCCAGGTCCAGGATGTCTTGTGGCAGGCCAGGAAAATCTCTGGCCATTTTAGATCTTACATGGCCATTGCTCGCCTTGTTGATGTTCAGCGGCGACACCACTTGCCCGTCAGAGGTATGATTTGTGACAGCCCGACGCGCAGGAACTCCATCTTGTATATGCTTGATAGGCTGCTCCAGCAGCAACATGCCATTAACGACTACCTGTACGAACTCTGCAGCAGGACAGGTTCTGGGGAGCTTGGTTTCTTTTCACCGCGCCAGTGGCTGCTCATGCGCGATGCATGCAAACTTCTGCGGCCATTTGATGAGATTACCAAAATGATCAGTTGCAGCCAGGGCACCATCAGTGACATCTTACCTTACGCCTTCTTTCTGGAGCGTGCATTGAGTCGTGTCATTGATCAAGCCGTCGAGGAGCAGGAGCTGGAAGCTGAGGAAGTCACAATGCTGAATGAATTCCCAGGGGGGCTACTTCATCTGAAAGTCAGCAGGAGTCTGAAGAGGAGTCAGAGGAGGATGGTGGCTGGAGGGAGGAGGAAGAAGATAAAGAAAAGCAGGCTTTGAGGGGGACTTTAAACTTTTCGGGGATCCCTGGTGTTGTCCAAGGCTAAGGGGAGGAGACCGAGGATGACATTATCCTGGGCGATAAGCAGGAGGCAGGGCGCTCCACCGCTTCCAATTTAGTGCAAATGGGGGCCTTCATGCTCCAGTATTTGAGGAGGGACCAGTACTGGGTGGCAACATACTTAGACCCTCGGTACAAACACAAAATTGCAGAAATGGCAGAGGAATTTCCACCCACACCGAAACAGGTGCGGGTACCAATCCTACCGCGCCTGCAAGAAGAGGGCGGTTTGAAGATGTGTTGGTCACTTAGGATATGAGATAATTCTTGCAGCCAACCCATCAACAGCCGCCCCCCGGATCCAGCCTCAGGGAATGCCTTGACCGACAGGTGTCCGACTACATCGGGTTAACAGCAGATGTGGATGCTCTGAGAAGCGAGGAACCCCTGGACTACTGGATGTGCAGGCTTGACTTGTGGCCAGAGCTGGCACAATTTGCCATGGAACTCTTGCCCCTTGTCAAGTGTCCTGTGCGAAAAGACGTTCAGCGCAGCAGGGGGGATTGTGACCGATAAGCGCACTCGCCTAGCTCGCAACTATGTGGACTACGGTACATTTCTAAAAATAAATGAGTAATGTGGAGCCCCAGTTATAACAATGGGGAGAAACATCCCGTTGTTTTCCTGATGCATGATGCAGTGGCACCGCCTCTAGGTACCGAGTGCCGTAGTCGAGGACGACCAAGATGTGTTGGAGCCCTCTAGCGGACTTCGGTACCGGGCCTATGAGATTCATAGAGACTCACTTGAATGGGTCCTCGATAATCGGGAGGAGTACCAGGGGACTATGGAAATGTGTCTGGGGGCTCGTTATCTGGCAGGTTGGGCAAGACTTACAATATTATTCTACCTCTCTGAATACACTGGGCCAGTAAAACCATTGTAGTATCCGGTCCTGTGTTTTCTGCATTCCCAGGTGACCCCCGAGAACATGCTGGTGGGCTAACTCTAACACGAGTTTGCGATAAGCCTGGGGCACCACCAACTGTTCAATTGATCCACCTCGCAGCTGGTTTACCCAATACAACATATCTTGATGAACCACAAAACGGGGAAACACTGACTCTGCCCCCGGTTGTTGTGGTTCCCCATCTATTATTATTACATTTTCCCAGGATCGGGATAGGGTTGGGTCCCGTTGTTGTGTAACCAAAATTATCCCCGGAGACATTGAGGTCTGCCAGCTCAAGACCCGGCGTCAAGTCCTCCATGTCTCCCACCATCACACTTAGCTGGGTTGTCGCCCCCTCTTCCACCGAAGTGGCGGTCACCCCTACCGCTGGCCCTTCGGACTCCCAGGGTTCTGGTCTCCCCCCTGAGCTGGGCCACTCTGCTAGGGTTACATCTGTCTCTAGGGTATCGGTAACTTTAGTCCCGGGAAACCGGGGAAGTATCCATGGGTTCACCCCGATGGGAACAGTCGGCCCTTATGTGTCCAGGCTCCTGACACAGCCAACAGACCACCGAGGCTGGGTCTGCAGGGGGTACGTCCCGGGCGGGTTTTGCTGGCACCAGCCGCTGGTTCTGGGGTGGAGATTTCCGGGGTTTGACGGGCCCCCTCCCAAAAGAACCCCCCTGTATTTTTCTGGTGGCCTAGTAGCGCTCCACCAGGTTGACCATCTCTAAGGCATTACCAGGAGACACCTGGCCGATCCAGTGCTCGAGAGGGTACGGCAAAGCCCTCCAGAACACATCGGCCAACAGACGGTCCAGCAGTGGGAGTCAATACGTCAGGCTGCAGCCATTTTTGCAACCGGTGTAGCAGGTCATAATATTGTGGTCTGTTGGGTTCAACCGGGTTAAATTCCCACTACATTCACCCCCAGTCTTGCCAGGATATCACCTTTTACTGTCAGGTAGTCGGCCGCTTGATCATTGGGTAGATTGAAAAACACTTGCTAGGGTCCAGATGCCAGGAACGGAGCGACGACCTCAGCCCACTGGTCTCAGGGTAACCTCTCCCTCACGGCCACCTTTTCGAACACTGCCAGGTAGGTCTCGCCGTCATCCGAGGGAGTATTCTTAGGGATCGCCGCATGGACAGCTTTCCGGGCATAGTGAACGTTCTGGGATGCTCCTGCCGCTTGCAACGACATCACATGTTGTAATAGCAGCTGGTTAGTTTCCTGCTGCTGCTTGTTAGCCTCCCACTGCTGCAAGTTAGCCTCCACAATGGCTTTCATGACCACCTCCATTTTGTCAGGGGACACGGGTGGTAATCTTGTCGGCTTAATATAGGAGATACACTCGTGCCCAGGAAAAACAAAAACTTTTCGGCCTTCAGGCCTGCCTCACTGCGTCTGCACGCATCCTCTACCAATTGCAGGGATTTGCTCGGGTAGCCATGCTAGCGGATGCAGTATAGAGGCAACCACAAAGTCTTTAACTTAAACAGTACAGTGTTTTATTCACACATAAGGAAAAACAAAAAGTGACATTTTGCAGTCTAGGTTTGTTCACACCATGAAAATTCCACAGAACAAAAACCTTCACCTGGTTTTTCACAGCAGGCTTTAGGGGCCTGTTTCTCAGCATGTGGTCTAGTCTGGATCTGTACGTGTGAGATACACACTTTAGATACTGTGGTTATATTCTTCTATTAATAAAACACCCTTTGTGGGCAAAATACAAAATTTTACAGCCCTTGATGCATCAGCACATGTGAAATTCAAGGGTTATATACTGCTGTCATATTCTGTTATTAAACAAACACCCATTGGTCGGGCCTAATTCGGCTCTACGAATGGTGAGGCCAGAACAAGTACAGGCGATAGTAGATTGGGTTGCTGACAGTGCCTCAAGTTCCTTCACATTGTCTCCCACCCAGTCTCCTGCTGAAAGATCAGAGTTGGCACCTGCAGCCGATGTCCATCAGTCTTTCACCTCACCCCCTTGCAAATCAGCCAAGCAGTCTGAGCCCCAAGTCATGCAGCACTCTTCTGCTTTTTGATGACTCTGTTAGCAGGGTTTCCCAGGGCCATCCACCTATCCCTGCCCCAGAAGTGGAAGAGATTGAGTGCACCGATGCCCAAACACTTATGTTTCAAGATGAGTACATGGGAGGACCATCGCAGCACGTCTCGGATGATGACGAAACACAGGTGCCAACTGCTGGGGCTTTCGAAAGTGTACAGACTGACAAGGAGGGCAGATGTAAATACTGGGTGGAAGATGATGTGTTGGACAATGAGGTCCTCGACCCCACATGGAATCAAGGTCATGCGAGTGACCTATGTAGTTCGGAGGAAGAGGCGGTGGTCACACAGAGCCATAGACACAGCAGAAGAGGGAGCAGGGTGCAAAAGCGGAGCGGCTGTCCCCTAGACAGTACGCCTTCTACTGCCCACCGCAGCAAGGGACCGAGCACACCAAATCCAGCTGCAAGGAGTTCCCTGGTGTGGCAGTTCTTCAGACAATGTGCTGATGACAAGACACGAGTGGTTTGCACGCTGTGCAATCAAAGCCTGAAGCGAGGCATAAACGTTCTCAACCTGAGCACAACCTGCATGACCAGGCATTTAAGTGCAAAGCACGAGCTGCAGTGGAGTAGACACCTCAAAAACCAAGAAAGGTCTCTGGCTCCTCCTGTTTCCTCTTCTGCTGCAGTCTCGGCCTCTTCATCCACCTCTGGAGTGACAGTGCCACCTGCCACCCCGCAAACAGAGGATCTGCCAGAAACACCACCACCTGGGTCACCAAGTATCTCCACAATGTCCCACGGAAGCGTTCAGCTCTCCATCTCCCAAACACTGGAGCGGAAGATGTAGTACCCCCCTACCCACACGCGATCCCTGGCCCTGAATGCCAGCATTTCTAAATTACTGGCCTTTAAAATTCTGTCATTCCGACTGGTGGAGACGGAGAGTTTTAAAGGCCTTATGGCAGTGGCTGTCCCACAGTACGTCATGCCCAGCCGCCACTACTTTTCAAGGTGAGCCATGCCTTCCCTGCACAACCAAGTGGGGGACAAAATCAGGTGTGCACTGCACAACACCCTCTGTGGCAAGGTGAACCTCACTACGGATACGTGGACCAGTAAGCACGGTCAGGGATGTTATATCTCCATAACAGCACACTGGGTAAATGCAGTGGCGGCTGGGCCTGAGGCGGATAGCAGTTTGTTGCATGTCCTTCCACCACCGAGGATTGCAGGGTGCTTCAGTTTGCCTCCTGTTGCTTCCTCCTCCTACTCCGCTTCCTCATCCTCTACCGGCTCCTCATACGGTCAGCGTAACACCTTCACCACCAACTTCAGCACAGCCAGGGGTAAACTACAGCAGGCAGTTGTAAAACTTATCTGTTTGGGGGAAAAAACCCACACCGCGCAGGAGCTGTGGACAGGGCTAATCTGGATAATGGGCGAAATCTTGTAGCAGCTCTGGGACAAGCCAGTTTGATGCACATCCCTTGCCTGGCGCATGTGCTGAATTTGGTGGTGCAGAGGTTCCTTAAAAATTACCCCGATATGTCAGAGCTGCTGCATATAGTGTGGGCCATCTGTGCGCGCTTTCGGCGTTCTCACCCTGCTGCTGCTCGCCTGTCAGTGCTGCAGAGTAACTTCGCCCTTCCCGCTCACTGCCTCATATGCGACGTGCCCACAAGGTGGAACTCTACCTTGCACAAGCTGGCCAGACTGTGCGAGCATCAGCAGGCAATAGTGGAGTTTCAGCTGCAGCACACACGGGTGAGTCGTTCTGCGGAATAGCACCACTTCACCACCAATGACTGGGCCTCCGTGCGAGACCTGTGTTCCTTGTTGCGCTGTTTCGAGTACTCCACCAACATGGCCAGTGCCGATAACGTCGTTCTCAGCGTTACTATCCCGCTTCTATGCCTCCTTGAAAAAACGCTGCTGGCGATGATGGAAGAGGATGTGGCACAGGAGGAGGAGAAGGAAGAGGGATCATTTCGTTGGGTTTCCGGCCAGTTATTCACAAGTGGCTCCAAGGGTGGGTTCCTGCACCCACAAACGCCAGGTACACAATTGTCCAGCCAGAGCACAGTTCTGGAGGATGACGAGGTGGAGGAGGAGGAGGAGGAGATGGAGGAGTAGGAACCTTGTTCACAGCAGGGTGGCACCCAGACCAGCTCATGGCCATCACTGGTGCGTGGCTGGGGGGATACAGAGGACACAGACGATACACCTCCCACAGAGAACAGCTTTTCGTTGCCTCTGGGCAGCCTGGCACACATGAGCGATTACATGCTGCAGTGTCTCCGCAATGACGGCTGAGTTGCACACATTCTAACTTGTGCTGATTCCTGGGTGGCCAGGCTGCTGGATCCCCATTAGAAGGACAACGTACCGTCCTTAATTCTCTCACTGGAGCGTGATCGTAAGATGCGCGAGTACAAGCGCACGCTGGTAGACGCGCTGCTGGTGGCATTCCCACCTGACAGCGGGGGAACCGTGGAAGCAAAAGGCCAAGGCAGAGGAAGAGGTCGCCAATGCAGCTGGGGCACCGCCAGCACCTTAGAAGGCAGGGTTAGCATGGCCGAAATGTGGAAAAGCTTTGTCAGCACGCCACAACAACCAGTTGATATGGAACGTCTTAGCAGGAGGCAGCATTTCACCAACATGGTGGAGCAGTATGTGTGCACACGCCTACACGTACTGAATGACGGGTCTGCCCCCTTCATTTTCTGGGTCTCCAAATTGGGCACATGGCCTGAGCTTGCCCTTTATGCCTTGGAGGTGCTGGCCTGCCCTGCAGCCAGTGTATTACCTGAACTGGTGTTTTGCACTGCAAGAGGCGTCATCACAGACAAGTGCAGCTGCCTGTCCACAGCCAATGTTATACCTAGTTAGACAGGTTAAATAAAATTCACATATTTATCTGTTACAATTTTGGGTGAAATTCACAAATTTCTGTTTTTTTATGTATCACTGCTATACCTAGTAGACAGGTTAAAAAAAAATTCACTAATTTGTCTATTACATTTTCGGGTGAAATTCACAAATTTTTGGGTGTAATATAGCCCTCCTCTACCTAGTTGACAGCTTAATAAATTTCACAAATTTTTCTTTTACATTTTACATTAAACAATTTTTTTCTGTCATAGACCCCTGCTCTACCAAGTAGACAGGTTAATAAATTTCACTAATTTTTCTTTTACATTCTTGGGTTGACATTTTACAATTTTGGACGTGAATAAACCCCTGCTCTGCATAGGTGACAGGGAATAAAATTTCAGAAATTCTTCTTTAATTGATGCGCGCCACCTCCTTTCATTCATTGCTTAAACTTTAACAAGTTGTCCCACATTTGCGCTTCAATAATTTGTCCCACATTTGCGCTTCAATAATTTGTCCCATATTTGCGCTTCAACTTTTCCCATATTTCGGCTCGATCAAAATAAAATGTCATCCATTTATCTCCCTTGGATGTGGTCTCTCTTTCTCACGCTCCCTCTCCGGCGTGGTACCCTGATCAACATGGTAGGCTGAGAAAAGAACATCGAAAGTTGATAGAGAAGATATCCAAATGGATGGTGGACGTCACAGGGACGTGCGATCAGGCAGAAGTTATCTAGAGTCAACAAAGCGGCAGCAGGGCCTCTCCTGTCTAACGTTTCCAAATCCAAAATACCACAGTGACATTCCCTATAATTTTTTATTAATCATTCCAATAACAGGGCATCTTAAGAGTCCTTTATTGTTATTTATCGTCACTACCTCCCCGAGTCGGGAGTGGGTAATTGCCGCGCGCTCCCTCCTTAACTTGGAAGCTTATACTTCAATAATTTGTCCCACATTTCCGCTCGATTACATTTAATTTCATCCATTGACCTCCCTTGCATGTGGTATCTTTTTCTCAGGCTCCCTTTCCGGCCTGGAACCCTTATTCCCCGCCACCCGTGATCACCATGGTAGGCACAGAAAAGGACATCGAAAGTTGATAGAGCAGATATCAAATTGGATCGTGAACATCACGGTGACGTGCGACATGGTGGGGAAGTATGTGTGCACACGCCTACACAAACTGACTAACAGGGTTCAGCCCCTGGAGCTTCTGGGCCTCCAAATTGGGCACATGGCCTGAGCTTGACCTTTACCCCTTGGAGGTGCTGGCCTGCCTTGCAGCCAGTGTATTGTCTGAACATTTGTTTAGCACGACTGGAGGGGGTTATCACAGGTTAAATTTCCAAGTGTTTTTGGGTGTACCCTAATTTTAAGAAATAAAAATAAATTTAAACCATTGTTGGCTACCTCCTCCTTCTCCGCTTCCACCTACACCGCCACATCCACCGCCTCTTCAACCTCCTACTCCATATCAAGATTCTTTTTTATTTTTACGTATTTTATGTTATTTAAAGTCATTTTCCTATCCACATTTGTTTGCAGAGCACTTGCCATGCTCTTAACCACATTTTGATGCCATTTGCAGCCCTCTGGCCCTTTCCATGACATTTTTACAGCCGTTTTAGTGCTTAAAAGTTTAGGTCCCCATTGACTTCAATGGGGTTCGGGGTCAAGTTCGGGTCCCGAACTCAAACTTTTTTGTGAAGTTCGGCCGAACCCGAACATCCAGGTGTTCGCTCAACTCTAAAAATTAACAATAACATCAACAAAAATTCTTTAAAATATGTTTAACATAAAAATCAGACTTAATAGGTCATTTTCAGACACATTCCCTTTTAAGAAATTTGGATGGGGCGGCTCACCCTGCTTTAGGAGTACTATGGTGCTCCTACTGCAATTGATGCACCCAAATCAAGAGGTAGAAAAAATATGGTAAAGAAATGTAGAAGGGCACTCAGCATAAGGAGTCACATCGAATCATGAAAGTTCGAACAGTACAATTTATTGAACACGTCTAAAATAAGCAATATAACTACTATAATAAAACAGCACTATATCTACACACCATAAAACATAAGAGCAAATATTAGCAATATCTTACATAAAAATGGAGAAAGGACTTATTCAAATAATGTCCAATATAAAATAGAGATAGGGATTGTTCAAATAAGATGTCCAATATCACAAAGGAACGCAATTTAGCGTTAAAGTGAGTTGTATACTTAGATATGCAATCGTGGGAATTTTCGATATTTCGAATTAAATATTTCGAGTTGAATAATCATCTTAGGCCGTCTCGATTAAAGCCAATTCGTGGTGTCCCACGTTTTCGGATGGTATTGTAATCGACAAGGGAAACAATGTTCGACGAACAAATAATCAAAAGTTTTTACTTAGCTTTTTCGCAGCCGGCACTGTAGTACGAATAGAGTTTTCCACTATGTCGTATTGGACTTGAGTTTCAGCATCCCACGTGGTATAGCTTATTTGCGGCCTTCTGTTGATTGGCACTAGTCGAATATAGCACAGTGTAGCACAGGTCGAATATTTCACTGTAGAGTATCGAGCTTGGCTTTCAGCGTCCCACGTGTTAGTATTATTCAGACACAGATTCAATAGTTGACCCAGGCACTGTAATTATCGAGTCACGCACATTCAATGGACCTTTTTTTTCTTTGGGTGCAGCAAGATTCGATGCTTGCCTCTTCCTCGATCCTGTGGGCGTTCCTCTCCAGGTGTTGTGTCTTTCGGGTCTTTGAAGTCCGTTCAGTTTTATCTTTTTCCAGAAATAAATGTGGGTTGTAGTTGTGTCCCCACTATGCAAGTCCATAAATTGAGCACCAAATGCGTTTCGGAGTGTTGCCTTACTCCTTCCTCAGTGGTAATGCTTGCATAGGGTGTTGGCTGTCTTTTATATCCCTCCTTCATGAGTTCCTCATAAAATGTGGACCAAATTCCAAAAAACGGGGTTGTGGTTTTAATGCATTTTTAATGCGTTTTTTTGGGGTCCATGCGTTTTTTCGGTATATAGTTCCCAGTAAGCCCAAATATCATCCCTAATGGATCAATTTCCTATTTAGACATTGCTTTCACTAAATAATCAATTATTAGTTAAATTTTAACCATCAATTACACTGAGCTTTAATAACAGTACAAATACAAATAGGACCATAACATATAAGATCCATAACATATAAGATCCTCAAGCATTTTGCAATCTTCATATTCATTGGCCTCCCCTGTTGACTCAGCATGTCTATGGTCAAGTGGGTGAGGACCCTTCACGGAGGCGGAACCCCCGCGCTATAAAACTACACGGGGGTATCACATCAGTGGGGGGCACCCACCCACAGAATCAAGGGAAGTCATAAATTCAAAGAAAGCCAAAAATTTTAAGATCAGCGTTTAGTCCATGAGGTAGCATACTTCCAAATTCAAATATACATCTAGATTCTGCCCTTGACATCCTAGCAATATGATCGCCACCCCTCCAATGGCGATCAATTTGTTCCAATGCTACGAATGTTAGGCCGCTCGGATCCTTATTATGTGTCGTTTTAAAATGTCTAGACAATACATGTTTCTCGTATCCACTCTTAATATTTGAGATATGCTCCGCTATTCTAGTCTTTAGAGCTCTTTTGGTCCTTCCAATATATTGCTTAGCACATGGACACTGAATTAGGTATATCACATTGCAGGTATTATATGTAAGAAATGTATTTATCTCAAATGAGAAAGAGTTTTGAGTTGACACTATTTTGGTAGTTTTTTGGGGAAAGGATGTATTCCTGCAATTAATACATCTTCCACATCTGTGGAAACCCTTCATATTTAACCATTTTTGTATGGATCTTTCATTTGTTCTAGGGTTCTTAATTGAGGGGGCTATTTTTATTCCAAAATTAGAAGCTCTTGTGTATACTATTTGGGGTGATTTGGATATTGAGGATCCTATAATTTTGTCTTCTTGGATATAGTGCCAATGTTTATATATTATCTGTTACATTTTCTTATATTGTACAATCATGGCCAAAAGTTTTGAGAATTACATAAATATTGGAAATTGGAAAATTTGCTGCTTAAGTTTTTATAATAGCAATTTGCATATACTCCAGAATGTTATGAAGAGTGATCAGATGAATTTCATAGTCCTTCTTTGCCATGAAAATTTACTTAATCCCAAAAAAACCTTTCCACTGCATTTCATTGCTGTCATTAAAGGACCTGCTGAGATCATTTCAGTAATTGTCTTGTTAACTCAGGTGAGAATGTTGACGAGCACAAGGCTGGAGATCATTATGTCAGGCTGATTGGGTTAAAATAGCTTGACATGTTAAAAGGAGAGTGATGCTTGAAATCATTGTTCTTCCATTGTTAACCATGGTGACCTGCAAAGTAACGCGTGCAGCCATCATTGCGTTGCATAAAAATGGCTTCACAGGCAAGGATATTGTGGCTACTAAGATTGCACCTCAATCAACAATTTATAGGATCATCAAGAACTTCAAGGAAAGAGGTTCAATTCTTGTTAAGAATGCTTCAGGGCGTCCAAGAAAGTCCAGCAAGCGCCAGGATCGTCTCCTAAAGAGGATTCAGCTGCGGGATCAGAGTGCCACCAGTGCAGAGCTTGCTCAGGAATGGCAGCAGGCAGGTGTGAGCTCATCTGCACGCACAGTGAGGCGAAGACTTTTGGAAGATGGCCTGGTGTCAAGAAGGGCAGCAAAGCGACTTCTCTCCAAAAAAAACATCAGGGACAGATTGATCTTCTGCAGAAAGTATGGTGAATGGACTGCTGAGGACTGGGGCAAAGTCATATTCTCCAATGAAGCCTCTTTCCGATTGTTTGGGGCATCTGGAAAAAGGCTTTTCCAGAGAAGAAAAGGTGAGCGCTACCATCAGTCCTGTGTCATGCCAACAGTAAAGCATCCTGAGACCATTCATGTGTGGGGTTGCTTCTCATCCAAGGGAGTGGGCTCACTCACAATTTTGCCCAAAAACACAGCCATGAATAAAGAATGGTACCAAAACACCCTCCAACAGCAACTTCTTCCAACAATCCAACAACAGTTTGGTGAAGAACAATGCATTTTCCAGCACGATGGAGCACCGTGCCATAAGGCAAAAGTGATAACTAAGTGGCTCGGGGACCAAAACGTTGACATTTTGGGTCCATGGCCTGGAAACTCCCCAGATCTTAATCCCATTGAGAACTTGTGGTCAATCCTCAAGAGGCGGGTGGACAAACAAAAACCCACTAATTCTGACAAACTCCAAGAAGTGATTATGAAAGAATGGGTTGCTATCAGTCAGGAATTGGCCCAGAAGTTGATTGAGAGCATGCCCAGTCGAATTGCAGAGGTCCTGAAAAAGAAGGGCCAACACTGCAAATACTGACTCTTTGCATAAATGTCATGTAATTGTCGATAAAAGCCTTTGAAACGTATGAAGTGCGTGTAATTATATTTCACTACATCACAGAAACAACTGAAACAAAGATCTAAAAGCAGTTTAGCAGCAAACTTTGTGAAAACTAATATTTGTGTCATTCTCAAAACTTTTGGCCACGACTGTACATTAAAAGAGAGGATTATCCGAGGGGTTTCTTCTTCTTTTTTCTTGGCATTTTCTAAACTGGGTTGGAAAAAAGTTTTCCTATACATCAATTCTATTTTCTGTAACGCATTATCCAATATTTTTTCTGGATAGTCTTTTATTATAAACTCTTCTCTCATTTTTATAGCTTCTTCTTGAAATTTGTCATTCTTAGTGCAGTTTCTCTTTATTCTACGAAACTGGCCTAGGGGAATATTTAGTAACCACCTAGGCAAATGACAGCTAGAGAATCGAATAAAGCTATTTTTCGCGACAGATTTCTGATATGTGTTGCAATTGTAATGGTCTCCATCTATCGTAATCTAAAAACTCAGTGCATTGATTATTAATATTTGAAGTAAAAATTAAGTTAAAATGGTTACTATTAATCTCCTCTAAAAATGTCAATAAATCAGATTTTTCCCCTTTCCAAATAAAAATCACATCATCTATATATCTTAGCCAGAGCACCAGGTCTGTCCCCAGCCTTGGGTCAATATTTTGTTGTTCCCAAGATGCCATAAATAAATTGGCATAGCTGGGGGCAAACCTGGTGTCCATGGCAGTTCCTCGTTTCTGAAGATAGTGATCATTTTCAAAATAAAAATAATTATGTGTTAAAATAAACGATACTCCTTCCAATAGAAATTGTATCTGTTTTTCTTTAAAATCTCCACTCTGTCTCAACATCAGTTCCATCGCTGCAATATCCTGATTGTGATCAATGATGGTATACAATGATTGGACGTCCAGTGTTCCCATTATCCATTGTGGTTCAACCTGTAAGTTTTCTACAACATGAATAATTTGAGTCGTATCTCTAATATAGGATTTTGTTTTTTTTACTACTGGCTGAATTAGTCTGTCAATATATTGTGAGAGATTCGCTGTCAGGGAACCAATCCCTGATATGATGGGACGGCCAGGGGGTTCTGTCAGGTTTTTGTGTATTTTGGGCAAGCAGTAGAAGACAGGCAATCTTTGTTGAGTGCCCAAAATGTATTCATATTCATGTTCCGTCAATATGTTCCCCTCTAGACCTTTTTTACAGTATTCTGTTAACAACTCATAGAATTCTTCCGTTGCGTATTTTCTTAATTTCGTATATGTGTTAATGTCTGTCAACTGCTTCAAACATTCGATATTATATTTAGCTGTTTCCCACAAAACCACAGCTCCCCCTTTGTCTGCTGGACGTATAGTCAGGTTGTTTTCTGTTTGTAGCTGCTTTATTGCTTGTATTTCCTGTGGAGTTAAGCTATTACTTTTTCTTGAGCGTCTATCTGTGATTTTTCGTAGATCCGTTTCTACGTTTTTATTTTTAAATGCTGTAAATTCAGGGCTAATCTCCTGTCTGGGAAATTTTCTTGATTTTTGTTTCAGATCTGTATGTTTAATTGACTCATCCACATTTAAATTTTTTTCGACATTTAATATCACCAGATTTTTTTGGTGGTATTTTTTGAGACATAATTTTCGAATAAATTTTTCGATACCTATATAAGTGTCAAATTTATTTAACTGGGCAGTTGGTGAAAATTTTTATCTTTTATTTAGTAATTGTGTCTGTGCTGTAGTTAAAGTGATGGAGCTCAAATTCACTATGGCTCCATTTTTTTCCAAATCTAATTGTGCTTGTTGTATTTGTGTATTTGTTGTGTTCCAATACGACATAGTGGAAAACTCTACTCGTACTACAGTGCCGGCTGCGAAAAAGCTAAGTAAAAACTTTTGATTATTTGTTCGTCGAACATTGTTTCCCTTGTCGATTACAATACCATCCGAAAACGTGGGATGCCACGAATTGGCTTTAATCGAGACGGCCTAAGATGATTATTCAACTCGAAATATTTAATTCTAAATATCGAAAATTCCCACGATTGCATATCTAAGTATACAACTCACTTTAACGCTAAATTGCGTTCCTTTGTGATATTGGACATCTTATTTGAACAATCCCTATCTCTATTTTATATTGGACATTATTTGAATAAGTCCTTTCTCCATTTTTATGTAAGATATTGCTAATATTTGCTCTTATGTTTTATGGTGTGTAGATATAGTGCTGTTTTATTATAGTAGTTATATTGCTTATTTTAGACGTGTTCAATAAATTGTACTGTTCGAACTTCCATGATTCGATGTGACTCCTTATGCTGAGTGCCCTTCTACATTTCTTTACCACATTCCCTTTTAAGTAAGTCCTTTTACGCAGGCAGATTTCCTGTCTATATCCAGCACTAATCTGTCATATGGTATGTAGATTGACACTCATTTAAGCACTATCTAAAAAGAGCTATCATTGTAGAATGGAAAATGTATAGGGACACATGATCATTAATACAATTGTTTATTCCTATTCCGTTTGCATTTCTTCAGCAGCACATCCCCTGTTTACACAAGGAGATCTGCAGTCCTCTCAAAAATATATATGGTCTTTTTTACACGAGCGTCATGTTTTTGGGCCGGATAAGATGTGGGTGCGTCGCGGGAAAATGCGCGATTTTTCCGCACGAGTGCAAAACATTGTAATGCGTTTTGCACGCGCATGAGAAAAATCTGCATGTTTGGTACCCAGTCCCGAATCCGCACTTTCTCACATAAGTTCGGGTTTGGGTTAGGTGTTGTGTAGATTGTATTATTTTCCCTTATAACATGGTTATAAGGGAAAATAATAGCATTCTTAATACAGAATGCATAGTACAATACGGCTGGAGGGGTTAAAAAATAATAATAATAATTTAACTCACCTTAATCCACTTGTTCGCGCAGCCCGGCTTCTCTTCTGTCTTCATCTGTGAGGAAAAGGACCTGTGGTGACGTCACTGCGCTCATCACATGGTCCATCACATGATCCATCACTATGGTGATGGATCATGTGATGAGCGCAGTGACATCATCACAGGTCATTTTCCTGTGCACAGCAAAGATGAAGACAGAAGCGAAGCCAGGCTGCACGAACAAGTGGATTAAGGTGAGTTAAGTCTTTTTTTAACCCCTCCAGCCCTATTGTACTATGCATTCTGTATTAAGAATGCTATTATTTTCCCTTATAACCATGTTATAAGGGAAAATAATAATGATCGGGTCCCCACCCCGATCGTCTCCTAGCAACCGTGCGTGAAAATCTAACCGCATCCGCACTTGCTTGCGGATGCTTGCGATTTTCACACAGCCCCATTTACTTCTATGGGGCCTGCGTTGCATGAAAAACGCACAAAATAGAGCATGCTGCGATTTTCACGCAACGCACAAGTGATGCGTGAAAATCACCGCTCATGTGCACAGCCCTATAGAAATTAATGGGTCTGGATTCAGTGCGGGTGCAATGCGTTCACCTCACGCATTACACCCGCGTGGATATCTCGCCCGTGTGAAAGGGGCTATAATTTTGCACATATAAAAGATCACATGAGTCTTTGCTGTGGATTTCCTGGCATGTATACATACTAGCTATCCTGTAAGTCAATGTTCAATGGGCTTTGAGACATAACTTGGGGTTATAGCCAAGCGAGTACCTCATCTGCTGAAAACTGTTTCAGATTGATTATTCAATTGCAATCTCATCAAACTGACTTAGCTGACTAGGTGCTCTCCACAAGGAGAAATAGTACCCCCTAGATCCCTACCAAAGGTCAGTTCTCTCTACTCTGCACTGATGAGGGCAAAATCACCCCAAAACAGCTTTCTACAGATGAGGTACTGGCTTGGCTATAATGCTAAATTACATCTCAAGGGTACAGCTTCACGTCAACGTGTGTCCCATGACACAAAAAAATGTGCGACTTGTCTACAACTTACGTTACGCGACAATTTTAGAGCTGTGATTTGGGTGTGAAAACACAGCCAAGTCGCAGTCAAGTTAAAAGGGAATTGCGTGTCATGCGCAACTTACATTGAAGCCTATGGAGCTCAAACTCGACATGCGAATTGCGAGACAAAATCCAGCATGTATGGAGTTTTTTGTGAATGTCACGTTGCAGTCACAGCATGTCGTGTGTCGCATTGCAACATTATAGACATACATTACATCAAATATTCAAATATTGCGCGACTTTCTTGTGATCAAAGGGGGTAGTAACCTGATAAGATAAAGACAATTTATTTCCAAACTGCCAAATGGCAACTCATACCCTTTGGATCCTATCTACTAATTATTAAGATTTTAATTTTATTTACTTGATTAACTCCTTGGATACCAGAGGTTTTTTGTTTTTGCATTTTCATTTTTCTTCCTTGAGCCATAACTTTTTAATTTTTCTGTTGACATATCCATATGAGGGCTTATATTTTGTGGGACAAGTTACACTTTCTAATGCCAACATTTAATATGGCATACAATGTAGTGGGAAGCAGTAAAAAACTTCCAAATGGGATGGAATTGGGGAAAAAAAAGCAATTCCTCCACTGTTTTACAGGTTCTGTCCCTACGACGTATCCTTTGCAGCAAAACTGACCTTTGCCCTTCATTCTCTGGGTCAGTACGATTACAACAATACCACATATGTATAGGTTGTTTATGGTTAGATCGTGTAAAAACAAATTAAAACTTTAAAAAAAAGTTGTTTTTTTTACATCACTATATTCTGACCCCATAACTTTTTTTTATAGTTATATCTACTGAGCTGTGTGGGGGCTCATTTTTTGCAGGATGATCTGTAGTTTTTATTGATAACATTTTGGATTGTGTGTGGCTTTTTGATCACATTTTATTACACTCATTTGAGTAAGAGTGTAAGTTATAAAATTAAGTAATAAAAAAATCGCCATTTTGACCCTTTTTTCGTTATGCTAGTCACCGGATTGGAAAAATGTTTTTATATTTTAACAGTACGGGCATTTTCGGATGTGGTGATACCCATGATGTTTATATTTTTTTGTTATTTATGTATTTATTTTTTTATTCTATGGAAAGGGGAGTGATTTAAATTTTTATATTTTTTACCCATCGCAAAAGGGCTAAATCAAATTTGAGAAGGTACTCCCTAGGGGGCAATACTTAAAAGGGTTATCCCATAACTAGAGTTGAGCGAACACCTGGATGTTCGGGTTCGAGAAGTTCGGCTGAACTTCCCGAAAATGTTCGGGTTCGGGATCCGAACTCGACCCAAACTTCGCCCCGAACCCGAACCCCATTGAAGTCAATGGGGACCCGAACTTTTCGGCACTAAAAAGGCTGTAAAATAGCCCAGGAAAGGGCTAGAGGGCTGCAAAAGGCAGCAAAATGTAGGTAAATCCCCTGCAAACAAATGTGGATAGGGAAATTAATTAAAATAAAATAAATAAAAATTAACCAATATCAATTGGAGAGAGGTCCCATAGCAGAGAATCAGGCTTCATGTCACCCACCACTGGAACAGGCCACTGTCAGATATTTAGGCCCCGGCACCCAGACAGAGGAGAGAGGTCCCATTTCAGAGAATCAGGCTTTATGTCACCCACTACTGGAACAGGCCACTGTTAGATATTTAGGCCCCGGCACCCAGACAGAGGAGAGAGGTCCCATTGCAGAGAATCAGGCTTCATGTCACCCACCACTGGAACAGGCCACTATCAGATATTTAGGTTCCTGCACCCAGACAGAGGAGAGAGGTCCCATAGCAGAGAATCAGGCTTCATGTCACCCACCACTGTAACAGGCCACTGTCAGATATTTAGGCCCCGGCACCCAGACAGAGGAGAGAGGTCCCATTGCAGAGAATCAGGCTTCATGTCACCCACCACTGGAACAGGCCACTGTCAGATATTTAGGCCCCGGCACCCAGACAGAGGAGAGAGGTCCCATTGCAGAGAATCAGGCTTCATGTCACCCACCACTGGAACAGGCCACTGTCAGATATTTAGGCCCCGGCACCCAGACAGAGGAGAGAGGTCCCATTGCAGAGAATCAGGCTTCATGTCACCCACCACTGGAACAGGCCACTGTCAGATATTTAGGCCCCGGCACCCAGACAGAGGAGAGAGGTCCCATTGCAGAGAATCAGGCTTCATGTCACCCACCACTGGAACAGGCCACTGTCAGATATTTAGGCCCCGGCACCCAGACGGAGGAGAGGTTCATTCAACTTTGGGTTGCCCCGCAATATAATGGTAAAATTAAAAAAAGAGGATTGAATGAAGTGCCCTGGAGTACAATAATATATTGTTAAGGGGATGTAGTTATAAATGTCTAATCTGCACAAGGGATGGACAGGTCCTATGGGATCCATGCCTGGTTCATTTTTATGAACGTCAGCTTGTCCACATTGGCTGTGGACAGGCGGCTGCGTTTGTCTGTAATGACGTCCCCGGCCGTGCTGAATACACGTTCAGACAAAACGCTGGCCGCCGGGCAGGCCAGCACCTCCAAGGCATAAAAGGCTAGCTCTGGCCATGTGGACAATTTGGAGACCCAGAAGTTGAATGGGGCCGAACCATCAGTCAGTACATGGAGGGGTGTGCATACGTACTGTTCCACCATGTTAGTGAAATGCTGCCTCCTGCTAACACGTTCCGTATCAGGTGGTGGTGCAGTTAGCTGTGGCGTGGTGACAAAACTTTTCCACATCTCTGCCATGCTAACCCTGCCCTCAGAGTAGCTAGCCGTGACACAGCTGCATTGGCGACCTCTTGCTCCTCCTCTGCCTTCGCCTTGGGCTTCCACTTGTTCCCCTGTGACATTTGGGAATGCTCTCAGTAGCGCGTCTACCAATGTGCGCTTGTACTCGCGCATCTTCCTATCATGCTCCAGTGCAGGAAGTAAGGTGGGCACACTGTCTTTGTACCGGGGATCCAGCAGGGTGGCAACCCAGTAGTCCGCACACGTTAAAATGTGGGCAACTCTGCTGTCGTTGCGCAGGCACTGCAGCACGTAGTCGCTCATGTGTGCCAAGCTGCCCAGAGTTAAGGACAAGCTGTCCTCTGTGGGAGGCGTATCGTCATCGTCCTGCGTTTCCCCCCAGCCACGCACCAGTGATGGGCCCGAGCTGCGTTGGGTGCCACCCCGCTGTGAACATGCTTCATCCTCCTCCACCTCCTCCTCATCCTCGTCCTCCTCGTCCTCCAGTAGTGGGCCCTGTGTGGCCACATTTGTACCTGGCCTCTGCTGTTGCAAAAAACCTCCCTCTGAGTCACTTCTAAGAGACTGGCCTGAAAGTGCTAAAAATGACCCCTCTTGTGTTTTCTCAAGGAGACATAGAAGTGGTATTGTAACGCTGATAACGGCGTCATCGCCACTGGACATGTTGGTGGAGTACTCAAAACAGCGCAACAGGGCACACAGGTCTCGCATGGAGGCCCAGTCATTGGTGGTGAAGTGGTGCTGTTCCTTAGTGCGACTGACCCGTGCGTGCTGCAGCTGAAACTCCACTATGGCCTGCTGCTGCTCGCACAGTCTGTCCAGCATGTGCAAGGTGGAGTTCCACCTGGTGGGCACGTCACATATGAGGCGGTGAGCGGAAAGGCCGAAGTTACGCTGTAGCGCAGACAGGCGAGCAGCGGCAGGATGTAAACGCCGGAACCGCGCACAGACGGCCCGCACTTTATGCAGCAGCTATGACATGTTGGGGTAGTTGTGAATGAACTTCTGCACCACCAAATTCAGCACATGCGCCAGGCAAGGGATGTGCGTCAAACCGGCTAGTCCCAGAGCTGCGATGAGATTTCGCCCATTATCGCACACCACCAGGCCGGGCTTGAGGCTCACCGGCAGCAACCACTCGTCGGTCTGTTGTTCAATACCCTACCACAACTCCTGCGCGGTGTGGGGCCTGTCCCCCAAACATATGAGTTTCAGAATGGCCTGCTGACGTTTACTCCGGGCTGTGCAGAAGTTGGTGGTGAAGGTGTGTGGCTGACTGGATGAGCAGGTGGAAGAAGAGGAGGAGGAAGCCGAGTAGGAGGAGGAAGCTACAGGAGGCAAAGAATGTTGCCCTGCGATCCTTGGCGGCGGAAGGACGTGCGCCAAAGAGCTCTCCGCCTGGGGCCCAGCCGCCACTACTTTTACCCAGTGTGCAGTTAGGGAGATATAGCGTCCCTGGCTGTGCTTACTGGTCCACGTATCTGTGGTTAGGTGGACCTTGCCACAGATGGCTTTGCGCAGTGCACACTTGATTTTATCGGATACTTGGTTGTGCAGGGAAGGCACGGCTCTCTTGGAGAAGTAGTGGCGGCTGGGAACAACATACTGTGGGACAGCAAGCGACATGAGCTGTTTGAAGCTGTCTGTGTCCACCAGCCTGAATGACAGCATTTCATAGGCCAGTAGTTTAGAAAGGCTGGCATTCAGGGCCAGGGATCGAGGGTGGCTAGTTGGGAATTTACGCTTTCTCTCAAATGTTTGTGAGATGGAGAGCTGAACGCTGCCGTGTGACATGGTGGAGATGCTTGGTGACGGAGGTGGTGGTGTTGGTGGTACATCCTCTTTTTGCTGGGCGGGAGGTGCCAACGTTCCTCCAGAGGCGGAGGAAGAGGCCGAGGCAGCAACAGAAGAGGTAGCAGGGGGAGCCTGAGTGAGTTCCTTGTTTTTAAGGTGTTTACTCCACTGCAGTTCATGCTTTGCATGCAGATGCCTGGTCATGCAGGTTGTGCTATGGTTCAGAACGTTAATGCCTCGCTTCAGGCTCTGATGGCACAGCGTGCAAACCACTCGGGTCTTGTCATCAGCACATTGTTTGAAGAACTGCCACGCCAGGGAACTCCTTGAAGCTGCCTTTGGGGTGCTCAGTCCCAGGTGGCGGTGGCCAGTAGCAGGAGAACCCTCTTGGCGGCGGGTGTTCTGCTTTTGCCCACTGCTCCCTCTTTTGCTACGCTGTTGGCTCAGTCTCACCACTGCCTCTTCCTCCAAACTCTGAAAGTCAGTGGCACGACCTTCATTCCATGTGGGGTCTAGGACCTCATCGTCCCCTGCATCGTCTTCCACCCAGTCTTCCTCCCTGACCTCCTATTCAGTCTGCACACTGCAGAAAGACGCAGCAGTTGGCACCTGCGTTTCATCATCATCAGAGATGTGCTGATGTGGTATTCCCATGTCCTCATCATCAGGAAACATAAGTGGTTGTGCATTCTATCTCTTCCACCGCTGGGGAAGGGCTAGGTGGATGCCCTTGGGAAACCCTACCAGCAGAGTCTTCAAACAGCATAAGAGACTGCTGCATAAGTTGAGGCTCAGACAGTTTCCCTGATATGAATGGGGGTGATGTGACAGACTGATGGGCTTGGTTTTCAGGCGCCATCTGTGCGCTTTCTGCAGAAGACTGGGTGGGAGATAATGTAAACGTGCTGGATCCACTGTCGGCCACCCAATTGACTAATGCCTGTACCTGCTCAGGCCTTACCATCCTTAGAACGGCATTGGGCCCCACCAAATATCGCTGTAAATTGTTGCGTCTACTGGGACCTGAGGTAGTTGGTACACTAGGACGTGTGGCTGTGGCAGAACGGCCACGTCCTCTCCCAGCACCAGAGGGTCCACTAACACCACCACGACCATGTCCGCGTCCCTTACTAGATGTTTTCCTCATTGTTACCGTTCACCACAATAATAAAAAAATTATTTGGCCCAATGTATTGAATTCAAATTCAGGCCTTTTTTTACAGGCACCTAACACTATCTGGCTATCTATTTAGGTACCATATTACACTAATACAGGCACAGCAGTAACCACAGATTTAGCTGAATATAAATTGTAGGCCTAGTATTTAGGCCCTGGATGACAGGTATCCCTTTACAGACAGAATTACACTTGGAGATGCACGGTAGCGTGTGAAGTTATTGAGGATGACCCTATCAGCACTTGAATTTGCACCTTCAATGTAATATACCCTTTTATGGATAGATTTAAACTTGGCCTGCTACAGCAGAAACCACTGATTTAGGGAATTGCTATTTTGGGAATTGAATTTCCACCCAGAACAAAAACTGTGCTTTGACGGACACTAGAAAACTTGTCCAGCCACAGCTGGAACACAAGATTTAGGGTATTGCTATTTTGGGAATTGAATTTCACCCCAGAAAAAAATATATCCTTTGCCAGACAGCAGACAGTATTACAATTGGCTAGGCACAGCTGAAACACCAGATTTAGGGTACTGCTATTTTGGCAATTGTATTTTACCCCTCAATAAAATAGCAAGCACAGCCATGCCCCTGATGTAGGATATAGCAAAAAAAAAAAACACACTATTGATAGTTAAATGGACTTGGTGGCAGCTTGTGCTGGCGCACCACAAGACACAAAATGGCCGCCGATCACCCAAGAAAAAAGTGACAGAAAAACGCTCTGGGCAGCCTAAAAACAATGAGCAATTAACTAGCAGAAGTTGAATGATACACAGCTGTAGATCGATCACTTCAGTGATCCCTGCCTATGTTAGAAAGTATATTATAGTGCATTTGTAATGTGCGGCAGTTGTGTGCGGTTCTGCTGCGATATTGCAGGTATATAGAGGAACAAGCGTTATTGGAACAAATAATTTCTACTGGTGTGATATACCAGTCGCCCCCCAAAAAAACTGATTGAAGCGGGGTGTTATATACCAATATACTTTCCTTATAGTGCATTTGGGTACTGTGTAGTGCATTTGCGCATGCTCGTACCCAAAAGGTATATTGCCGATATTTCGCATTGAAAAAAATAATAAATGGAGATCGCAAATTGGAATAATACATCTGGTATGTCACTGTCCATGTTGTGGGACTATTTGTCCACTTCTAGTAATTATTTCTTGGCTGCAAATATGAGCTGCAGGTTTTTCAGGTTCGCCTGCCATTAAAATAAATGGGACCTGCGGTTCGCGAACCGTCCCGGTGGATGTTCGTCCATCACTACTCATGACGTGTGTTCTAGTAAATAATTGTATTCCAAGTGAAATGACAATTCTGGAACATATATTCGTATGACATGTTGTGCCATTCCTCTATAATTCCTACTAGACGTTTATAAATAAATTGCCAATTTGATGTTACCAGTTAGGCGTCATGCACACAAACGTTTTTTGCGTTCTGTATACGGGCCGTATTTTGATTCCGCATACGGTCCAGATACGGAACCATTCATTTCAATGGGTCCGCAAAAGATGCGGACAGCACTCTGTGCGCTGTCCGCATCCATAGCTCCATTCTGGGAACAAGAATAGGCATTTCTATAATGGGCCTCCTGTTCCGTTCCGCAAATTGCGGAAGGCACACGGGCGGGATCCGTTTTTTGCGGATCCGCAATTTGCGGACCGCAAAAACGGCAAGGTCGTGTGCATGAGCCCTTAGGGATGTCTAATCAGTGCTGGCAGTTGTAGACTGCACAGGAACACATCCCTTTGACAAGGTGAATGGTAACACTCTGTTAACAATTTACTCATAAATGTATAGCATGAATAATAGAGTAATGGCATAATGCATAGGGATGAGCGAACCCGAACTGTATAGTTCGGGTTCGTACCGAATTTTGGGGTGTCCGTGACACGGACCCGAACCCGAACATTTTCGTAAAAGTCCGTGTTCGGGTTCGGTGTTCGGCGCTTTCTTGGCGCTATTTGAAAGGCTGCAAAGCAGCCAATCAACAAGCGTCATACTACTTGCCCCAAGAGGCCATCACAGCCTTGCCTACTATTGGCATGGCTGTGATTGGCCAGTGCAGCATGTGACCCAGCCTCTATATAAGCTTGGGTCACGTTGCGCTGCACGTCACTCTGCTGATTGAAGCATAGGGAGAGGTTGCAGCTGCGACGTTAGGGCGAGATTAGGCAGTGATTAACTCCTCCAAAAGACTTCATTCTGTGATCTATCTGCAGCTGTGGATCATTGAAGTGCTAATATTGACTTGCTCACTTTTTTGAGGCTGCCCAGAGCGTTTTTAGATCACTTTTTTTCTGGGGTGATCGGCAGCCATTTTGTGACTTGTGGTGCGCCAGCACAAGCTATCACCAAGTGTATTTAACCATCAATAGTGTGGTTATTTTGTGCTATATCCTATATCAGCTGCAGGCTGAGCCTGTGTCACCGAAGTGCATTTAACCATCAACAGTCTGGTTATTTTTTGGCCATATACTACATCAGCTGCAGGCTGAGCCTGTGTCACCGAAGTGCATTTAACCATCAACAGTCTGATTATTTTTTGGCCATATACTACATCTGGTGCAGGCTGAGCCTGTGTCACCCAAGTGCATTTAACCATCAACAGTGTGGTTATTTTTTTCAGAGGCAAGTTGAGCCTGTCACCCAGCGCCTAAAAAATAGACCTGACATTTCTATTCAACCAAATCTGTACTGTTTTAGCTGGTCAAGTTATTTGTAGTGACCGTAAAAGCACACTTTTTGTTCTGGGTTGAAAAACTATTCCCAAATTTGCCATTCTCAAAATAACTAGTTTCTGGTATATGAGGCCTACTTGAAATCTATCCCAAAAAGGATATCTTACATTGTAGGTACTGATAGTGTCATTCAGAAAAACCTAACACACGCTACCGTGCAGATAGAAGTCTGATTCTGAGATTAAACCTTAACCTGTCACACAGTGCAAAAAAAAACAGGTCTCACATTTCTATTCAAGCAAATCTGTACTGTTTTAGCTGGTCAAGTTATTTGTAGTGACCGTAAAAGCACTTTTTTTTTTCTGGTTTGAAAAACTATTCCCAAATTTGCCATTCTCAAAATAACTAGTTTCTGGTATTTGAGGCCTACTTGAAATCTATCCCAAAAAGGATATCTTACATTGAAGGTACTGATAGTGTCATTCAGAAAAACCTAAGACACACGCTACCGTGCAGATAGAAGTCTGATTCTGTGATTAAACCTTAACCTGTAACACAGTGAAAAAAAAAAACAGGTCTCACATTTCTATTCAAGCAAATCTGTACTGTTTTAGCTGGTCAAGGTTTTTGTAGCGACCGTAAAAGCACTTTTTTTTTTCTGGGTTGAAAAACTATTCCCAAATTTGCCATTCTCAAAATAACTAGTTTCTGGTATTTGAGGCCTACTTGAAATCTATCCCAAAAAGGATATCTTACATTGAAGGTACTGATAGTGTCATTCAGAAAAACCTAAGACACATGCTACCGTGCAGATAGAAGTCTGATTCTGAGATTAAACCTTAACCTGTCACACAGTGCAAAAAAAAAACAGGTCTCACATTTCTATTCAAGCAAATCTGTACTGTTTTAGCTGGTCAAGTTATTTGTAGCGACCGTAAACGCCCTTTTTTTTTTCTGGGTTGAAAAACTATTCCCAAATTTGCCATTCTCAAAATAACTAGTTTCTGGTATTTGAGGCCTACTTGAAATCTATCCCAAAAAGGATATCTTACATTGAAGGTACTGATAGTGTCATTCAGAAAAACCTAAGACACATGCTACCGTGCAGATAGAAGTCTGATTCTGAGATTAAACCTTAACCTGTCACACAGTGCAAAAAAAAAACAGGTCTCACATTTCTATTCAAGCAAATCTGTACTGTTTTAGCTGGTCAAGTTATTTGTAGCGACCGTAAACGCCCTTTTTTTTTTCTGGGTTGAAAAACTATTCCCAAATTTGCCATTCTCAAAATAACTAGTTTCTGGTATTTGAGGCCTACTTGAAATCTATCCCAAAAAGGATATCTTACATTGAAGGTACTGATAGTGTCATTCAGAAAAACCTAAGACACACGCTACCGTGCAGATAGAAGTCTGATTCTGAGATTAAACCTTAACCTGTCACACAGTGCAAAAAAAAACAGGTCTCACATTTCTATTCAAGCAAATCTGTACTGTTTTAGCTGGTCAAGTTATTTGTAGTGACCGTAAAAGCACTTTTTTTTTTCTGGGTTGAAAAACTATTCCCAAATTTGCCATTCTCAAAATAACTAGTTTCTGGTATTTGAGGCCTACTTGAAATCTATCCCAAAAAGGATATCTTACATTGAAGGTACTGATAGTGTCATTCAGAAAAACCTAAGACACACGCTACCGTGCAGATAGA
The DNA here is from genome assembly GCF_905171765.1 of Bufo bufo. Taxonomy (NCBI): domain Eukaryota; kingdom Metazoa; phylum Chordata; class Amphibia; order Anura; family Bufonidae; genus Bufo; species Bufo bufo. Next base: position 528,157,015 of record NC_053391.1, on the reverse strand, counting down.
AGTCTGATTCTGTGATTAAACCTTAACCTGTCACACAGTGCAAAAAAAAAACAGGTCTCACATTTCTATTCAAGCAAATCTGTACTGTTTTAGCTGGTCAAGTTATTTGTAGCGACCGTAAAAGCACTTTTTTTTTTCTGGTTTGAAAAACTATTCCCAAATTTGCCATTCTCAAAATAACTAGTTTCTGGTATTTGAGGCCTACTTGAAATCTATCCCAAAAAGGATATCTTACATTGAAGGTACTGATAGTGTCATTCAGAAAAACCTAAGACACACGCTACCGTGCAGATAGAAGTCTGATTCTGTGATTAAACCTTAACCTGTAACACAGTGAAAAAAAAAAACAGGTCTCACATTTCTATTCAAGCAAATCTGTACTGTTTTAGCTGGTCAAGGTTTTTGTAGCGACCGTAAAAGCACTTTTTTTTTTCTGGGTTGAAAAACTATTCCCAAATTTGCCATTCTCAAAATAACTAGTTTCTGGTATTTGAGGCCTACTTGAAATCTATCCCAAAAAGGATATCTTACATTGAAGGTACTGATAGTGTCATTCAGAAAAACCTAAGACACACGCTACCGTGCAGATAGAAGTCTGATTCTGTGATTAAACCTTAACCTGTCACACAGTGCAAAAAAAAAACAGGTCTCACATTTCTATTCAAGCAAATCTGTACTGTTTTAGCTGGTCAAGTTATTTGTAGCGACCGTAAAAGCACTTTTTTTTTTCTGGGTTGAAAAACTATTCCCAAATTTGCCATTCTCAAAATAACTAGTTTCTGGTATTTGAGGCCTACTTGAAATCTATCCCAAAAAGGATATCTTACATTGAAGGTACTGATAGTGTCATTCAGAAAAACCTAAGACACACGCTACCGTGCAGATAGAAGTCTGATTCTGTGATTAAACCTTAACCTGTAACACAGTGAAAAAAAAAAACAGGTCTCACATTTCTATTCAAGCAAATCTGTACTGTTTTAGCTGGTCAAGGTTTTTGTAGCGACCGTAAAAGCACTTTTTTTTTTTCTGGGTTGAAAAACTATTCCCAAATTTGCCATTCTCAAAATAACTAGTTTCTGGTATTTGAGGCCTACTTGAAATCTATCCCAAAAAGGATATCTTACATTGAAGGTACTGATAGTGTCATTCAGAAAAACCTAAGACACACGCTACCGTGCAGATAGAAGTCTGATTCTGTGATTAAACCTTAACCTGTAACACAGTGAAAAAAAAAAACAGGTCTCACATTTCTATTCAAGCAAATCTGTACTGTTTTAGCTGGTCAAGGTTTTTGTAGCGACCGTAAAAGCACTTTTTTTTTTCTGGGTTGAAAAACTATTCCCAAATTTGCCATTCTCAAAATAACTAGTTTCTGGTATTTGAGGCCTACTTGAAATCTATCCCAAAAAGGATATCTTACATTGAAGGTACTGATAGTGTCATTCAGAAAAACCTAAGACACACGCTACCGTGCAGATAGAAGTCTGATTCTGAGATTAAACCTTAACCTGTCACACAGTGCAAAAAAAAACAGGTCTCACATTTCTATTCAAGCAAATCTGTACTGTTTTAGCTGGTCAAGTTATTTGTAGCGACCGTAAACGCCCTTTTTTTTTTCTGGGTTGAAAAACTATTCCCAAATTTGCCATTCTCAAAATAACTAGTTTCTGGTATTTGAGGCCTACTTGAAATCTATCCCAAAAAGGATATCTTACATTGAAGGTACTGATAGTGTCATTCAGAAAAACCTAAGACACACGCTACCGTGCAGATAGAAGTCTGATTCTGAGATTAAACCTTAACCTGTCACACAGTGCAAAAAAAAACAGGTCTCACATTTCTATTCAAGCAAATCTGTACTGTTTTAGCTGGTCAAGTTATTTGTAGTGACCGTAAAAGCACTTTTTTTTTTCTGGGTTGAAAAACTATTCCCAAATTTGCCATTCTCAAAATAACTAGTTTCTGGTATTTGAGGCCTACTTGAAATCTATCCCAAAAAGGATATCTTACATTGAAGGTACTGATAGTGTCATTCAGAAAAACCTAAGACACACGCTACCGTGCAGATAGAAGTCTGATTCTGAGATTAAACCTTAACCTGTCACACAGTGCAAAAAAAAACAGGTCTCACATTTCTATTCAAGCAAATCTGTACTGTTTTAGCTGGTCAAGTTATTTGTAGTGACCGTAAAAGCACTTTTTTTTTCTGGGTTGAAAAACTATTCCCAAATTTGCCATTCTCAAAATAACTAGTTTCTGGTATTTGAGGCCTACTTGAAATCTATCCCAAAAAGGATATCTTACATTGAAGGTACTGATAGTGTCATTCAGAAAAACCTAAGACACACGCTACCGTGCAGATAGAAGTCTGATTCTGTGATTAAACCTTAACCTGTCACACAGTGCAAAAAAAAACAGGTCTCACATTTCTATTCAAGCAAATCTGTACTGTTTTAGCTGGTCAAGTTATTTGTAGCGACCGTAAAAGCACTTTTTTTTTTCTGGTTTGAAAAACTATTCCCAAATTTGCCATTCTCAAAATAACTAGTTTCTGGTATTTGAGGCCTACTTGAAATCTATCCCAAAAAGGATATCTTACATTGAAGGTACTGATAGTGTCATTCAGAAAAACCTAAGACACTTGCTACCGTGCAGATAGAAGTCTGATTCTGTGATTAAACCTTAACCTGTAACACAGTGAAAAAAAAAAACAGGTCTCACATTTCTATTCAAGCAAATCTGTACTGTTTTAGCTGGTCAAGGTTTTTGTAGCGACCGTAAAAGCACTTTTTTTTTTCTGGGTTGAAAAACTATTCCCAAATTTGCCATTCTCAAAATAACTAGTTTCTGGTATTTGAGGCCTACTTGAAATCTATCCCAAAAAGGATATCTTACATTGAAGGTACTGATAGTGTCATTCAGAAAAACCTAAGACACATGCTACCGTGCAGATAGAAGTCTGATTCTGAGATTAAACCTTAACCTGTCACACAGTGCAAAAAAAAACAGGTCTCACATTTCTATTCAAGCAAATCTGTACTGTTTTAGCTGGTCAAGTTATTTGTAGCGACCGTAAACGCCCTTTTTTTTTCTGGGTTGAAAAACTATTCCCAAATTTGCCATTCTCAAAATAACTAGTTTCTGGTATTTGAGGCCTACTTGAAATCTATCCCAAAAAGGATATCTTACATTGAAGGTACTGATAGTGTCATTCAGAAAAACCTAAGACACACGCTACCGTGCAGATAGAAGTCTGATTCTGAGATTAAACCTTAACCTGTCACACAGTGCAAAAAAAAAACAGGTCTCACATTTCTATTCAAGCAAATCTGTACTGTTTTAGCTGGTCAAGTTATTTGTAGCGACCGTAAAAGCACATTTTTTTTTCTGGGTTGAAAAACTATTCCCAAATTTGTCATTCTCAAAATAACTAGTTTCTGGTATTTGAGGCCTACTTGAAATCTATCCCAAAAAGGATATCTTACATTGAAGGTACTGATAGTGTCATTCAGAAAAACCTAAGACACACGCTACCGTGCAGATAGAAGTCTGATTCTGTGATTAAACCTTAACCTGTCACACAGTGCAAAAAAAAAACAGGTCTCACATTTCTATTCAAGCAAATCTGTACTGTTTTAGCTGGTCAAGTTATTTGTAGTGACCGTAAAAGCACATTTTTTTTTCTGGGTTGAAAAACTGTTCCCAAATTTGCCATTCTCAAA